>NW_028270152.1:6614510-7217010 GCF_037043375.1 Chiloscyllium plagiosum
GAGGTGGTGTGTGGAGGTGTTGGGTGGAGGTGGTGTGTGGAGGTGCTATGTGGAGATGGTGGGTGGAGGCAGTGTGTGGAGGTACTGTGTGGAGGTGGTGGGTGGAGGTGGTGTCCGGAGGTGCTATGTGGAGGTGGTGGGTGGAGGCAGTGTGTGGAGGTACTGTGTGGAGGTGGTGGGTGGAGGTGGTGTGTGGGGGTGGTGTGTGGGGGTGGTGTGTGGAGGTGGTGTGTGGAGGTGGTGTGTGGATGTGGTGTGTGGAGGTGCTGTGTGGAGGTGGTGTGTGGAGGTGGTGTATGGGGGTGGTGTGTTGTGGTGGTGTGTGGAGGTGCTGTGTGGAGGTGGTGTGTGGAGGTGGTGTGTGGAGGTGGTGTGTGGAGGCGGTGTGTGGGGGTGGTGTGTGGGGTTGGTGTGTGGAGGCTGTGTCTGGAGGTGCTGTGTGGAGGTGGTGTGTGGAGGTGGTGTGTGGAGGTGGTGTGTGGAGGTTGTGTGTGGAGGTGGTGTGTGGGGGTGGTGTTTGGGTGTGGTGTGTGGGGGAGGTGTCTGGGCGTGGTGTGTGGGGGTGGTGTGTGGAGGTGGTGTGTGGGGTGGTGTGTGGAGGTGGTGTGTGGGGGTGGTGTGTGGAGGTTGTGTGTGGGGGTGGTGTGTGCAGGCTGTGTCTGGAGGTGCGGTGTGGAGGTGGTGTGTGGAGTTGGTGTGTGGAGGTGCTGTGTGGAGGTGGTGTGTGGAGGTGGTGTATGGGGGTGGTGTGTTGTGGTGGTGTGTGGAGGTGCTGTGTGGAGGTGGTGTGTGGAGGCTGTGTCTGGAGGTGCTGTGTGGAGGTGGTGTGTGGAGGTGGTGTGTGGAGGTGGTGTATGTGGGTGGTGTGTGGGGGTGCTGTGTGGAGGTGCTGTGTGGATGTGGTGTGTGGTGGTGGTGTGTGGAGGTGCTGTGTGGAGGTGGTGGGTGGAGGTGGTGTGTGGAGGTGGTGTGTGGAGGTGCTGTGTGGAGGTGGTGTGTGGTGGTGGTGTGTGGAGGTGCTGTGTGGAGGTGGTGTGTGGAGGTGGTGGGTGGAGGTGGTGTGTGGAGGTGGTGTGTGGAGGTGCTGTGTGGAGGTGGTGTGTGGAGGTGGTGTGTGGAGGTGGTGTGTGGTGGTGGTGTGTGGAGGCGCTGTGTGGAGGTGGTGTATGGGGGTGGTGTGTGGGGATGCTGTGTGGAGGTGGTGTGTGGAGGTGGTGTGTGGAGGCGGTGTGTGGGGGCGGTGTGTGGGGGTGGTATGTGGAGGCTGTGTCTGGAGGTGCTGTGTGGAGGTGGTGTGGAGGTGTTGAGTGGAGGTGGTGTGTGGAGGTGGTGTGTGGAGGTGGTGTGTGGGTGTGGTGTGTGGAGGTGGTGTGTGGGGGTGGTGTGTGGGGGTGGTGTGTGGAGGTGGTGTGTGGCGGTGGTGTGTGGAGGTGGTGGGTGGAGGTGGTGTGTGGAGGTGGTGTGTGGAGGTGGTGGGTGGAGGCGGTGTGTGGGGGTGGTGTGTGGAGATGGTGTGTGGGGGTGGTGTGTGGAGGTGGTGTGTGGGGGTGGTGTGTGGAGGTGGTGGGTAGAGGTGGTGTGTGGAGGTGGTGTGTGGCGGTGGTGTGTGGAGGTGGTGGGTGGAGGTGGTGTGTGCGGGTGGTGTGTGGAGGTGGTGGGTGGAGGCGGTGTGTGGAGGTGGCGTGTGGAGGTGCTGTGTGGAGGTGGTGTTTGGGGGTGCTGTGTGGAGGTGCTGTGTAGAGGTGGTTTGTGGAGGTGATGTGTGGGGGTGGTGTGTGGAGGTGGTGTGTGGAGGTGCTGTGTGGAGGTGGTGTGTGGTGGTGGTGGTGTGTGGGGTTGGTGTGTGGAGGTGGTGTGTGGAGGTGGTGTGTGGTGGTGGTGGTGTGTGGGGTTGGTGTGTGGAGGTGGTGTGTGGAGGTGGTGTGTGGAGGTGGTGGTTGGAGGTGGTGGGTGGAGGTGGTGTGTGGAGGTGCTGTGTGGAGGTGGTGTGTGGGGGTGGTGTGTGGGGGTGGTGTGTGGAGGTGGTGTGTGGAGGTGGTGGGTGGAGGTGGTGTGTGGGGGTGGTGTGTGGAGGTGGTGTGTGGAGGTGGTGTGTGGGGTGGTGTGTGGAGGTGGTGTGTGGGGGTGGTGTGTGGAGGTGCTGTGTGGAGGTGGTGTGTGGAGGTGGTGTGTGGAGGTGCTGTGTGGAGGTGGTGTGTGGAGGTGGTGTGTGGGGTGGTGTGTGGAGGTGGTGTGTGGGGGTGGTGTGTGGAGGTGGTGTGTGGAGGTTGTGTGTGGGGGTGGTGTGTGCAGGCTGTGTCTGGAGGTGCGGTGTGGAGGTGGTGTGTGGAGATGGTGTGTGGAGGTGCTGTGTGGAGGTGGTGTGTGGAGGTGGTGTATGGGGGTGGTGTGTTGTGGTGGTGTGTGGAGGTGCTGTGTGGAGGTGGTGTGTGGAGCCTGTGTCTGGAGGTGCTGTGTGGAGGTGGTGTGTGGAGGTGGTGTGTGGAGGTGCTGTGTGGAGGTGGTGTGTGGAGGTGGTGTATGTGGGTGGTGTGTGGGGGTGCTGTGTGGAGGTGCTGTGTGGAGGTGCTGTGTGGAGGTGGTGTGTGGAGGTGGTGTGTGGAGGTGCTGTGTGGAGGTGGTGTGTGGAGGTGGTGTATGTGGGTGGTGTGTGGAGGTGCTGTGTGGAGGTGCTGTGTGGAGGTGGTGTGTGGTGGTGGTGTGTGGTGGTGGTGTGTGGAGGTGGTGTGTGGAGGTGCTGTGTGGAGGTGGTGTGTGGTGGTGGTGTGTGGAGGTGCTGTGTGGAGGTGGTGTGTGGAGGTGGTGGGTGGAGGTGGTGTGTGGAGGTGGTGTGTGGAGGTGCTGTGTGGAGGTGGTGTGTGGAGGTGGTGTGTGGAGGTGGTGTGTGGTGGTGGTGTGTGGAGGTGGTGTGTGGAGGTGCTGTGTGGAGGTGGTGTGTGGAGGTGATGTATGGGGGTGGTGTGTGGGGATGCTGTGTGGAGGTGCTGTGTGGAGGTGGTGTGTGGTGGTGGTGTGTGGAGGTGGTGTGTGGAGGCGGTGTGTGGGGGCGGTGTGTGGGGGTGGTATGTGGAGGCTGTGTCTGGAGGTGCTGTGTGGAGGTGGTGTGTGGAGGTGTTGAGTGGAGGTGGTGTGTGGAGGTGGTGTGTGGAGGTGGTGTGTGGGTGTGGTGTGTGGAGGTGGTGTGTGGGGGTGGTGTGTGGAGGTGGTGGGTGGAGGTGGTGTGTGGAGGTGGTGTGTGGAGGTGGTGGGTGGAGGCGGTGTGTGGGGGTGGTGTGTGGAGATGGTGTGTGGGGGTGGTGTGTGGAGGTGGTGTGTGGAGGTGGTGTGTGTAGGTGCTGTGTGGAGGTGGTGGGTGGAGGCGGTGTGTGGAGGTGGTGTGTGGAGGTGCTGTGTGGAGGTGCTGTGTGGAGGTGGTGTGTGGAGGTGATTTGTGGGGTTTGTGTGTGGAGGTGCTGTGTGGAGGTGGTGGGTGGAGGTGGTGTGTGGAGGTGGTGTGTGGGGGTGCTGTGTGGAGGTGCTGTGTGGAGGTGGTGTGTGGAGGTGATTTGTGGGGTTTGTGTGTGGAGGTGCTGTGTGGAGGTGGTGGGTGGAGGTGGTGTGTGGAGGTGGTGTGTGGGGGTGGTGTGTGGATGTGATGTGTGGAGGTGGTGGGTGGAGGTGGTGTGTGGAGGTGGTGTGTGGAGGTGGTGTGTGGAGGTGGTGTGTGGAGGTGGTGTATGGGGGTGGTGTGTTGTGCTGGTGTGTGGAGGTGCTGTGTGGAGGTGGTGTGTGGAGGCTGTGTCTGGAGGTGCGGTGTGGAGGTGGTGTGTGGAGGTGGTGAGTGGAGGTGCTTTGTGGAGGTGGTGTTTGGGTGTGGTGTGTGGAGGTGGTGTCTGGGCGTGGTGTGTGGGGGTGGTGTGTGGAGGTGGTGTGTTGGGGTGGTGTGTGGAGGTGGTGTGTGGGGGTGGTGTGTGGAGGTTGTGTGTGTGGGTGGTGTGTGCAGGCTGTGTCTGGAGGTGCGGTGTGGAGGTGGTGTGTAGAGATGGTGTGTGGAGGTGGTGTGTGGAGGTGGTGTGTGGGGGTGGTGTGTGGATGTGGTCTGTGGAGGTGGTGTGTGGGGGTGGTGTGTGGAGGTGATGTGTGGGGCTGGTGTGTGGAGGTGCTGTGTGGAGGTGGTGTGTGGAGGTGGTGGGTGGAGGCGGTGTGTGGAGGTGGCGTGTGGAGGTGCTGTGTGGAGGTGGTGTGTGGGGGTGCTGTGTGGAGGTGCTGTGTAGAGGTGGTTTGTGGAGGTGATGTGTGGGGGTGGTGTGTGGAGGTGCTGTGTGGAGGTGGTGTGTGGAGGTTGTGTGTGGAGGTGGTTTGTGGGGGTGGTGTGTGGGGGTGGTTTGTGGAGGTGCTGTGTGGAGGTGGTGGTTGGAGGTGGTGGGTGGAGGTGGTGGGTGGAGGTGGTGTGTGGAGGTGCTGTGTGGAGGCGGTGTGTGGAGATGGTGTGTGGATTTGGTGTGTGGAGGTGGTGTGTGGAGCTGGTGTGTGGAGGTGCTGTGGATGTGGTAGGTGGAGGTGGTGTGTGGAGACAGTACGTGGAGGTGCTGTGTGGAGGTGGTCTGTGGAGGTGGTGGGTGGAGGTGGTGTTTGGGGGTGGTGTGTGGAGGTGGTGTGTGGAGGTGCTGTGTGGAGGTGTTGGGTGGAGGTGGTGAGTGGAGGTGGTGTGTGGAGGTGGTGTGTGGAGGTGGTGGGTGGAGGTGGTATGTGGAGGTGGTGGGTGGGGGTGGTGTGTGGGGGTGCGGTGTGGAGGTGGTGTGTGGAGGTGGTGTTTGGAGGTGGTGTGTGGAGTTGCTGTGTGGAGGTGGTGGGTGGAGGTGGTGGGTGGAGGTGGTGTGTGGAGGTGTTGTGTGGAGGTGGTGTGCGGAGGTGGTGTGTGGAGGTGGTGTGTGGGGGTGGTGTGTGGGGGTGGTGTGTGGAGGTGGTGTGTGGGGGTGCGGTGTGGGGGAGCGGTGTGGAGGTGCTGTGTGGAGGTGGTGTGTGGAGGTGGTGTGTGGAGGTGGTGGGTGGAGGTGGTATGTGGAGGTGGTGGGTGGAGGTGGTGTGTGGGGGTGGTGCGTGGAGGTGGTGGGTGGAGGTGCTGTGTGGAGGTGGTGTGTGGGGGCGTTGTGTGGAGGTGTGGGTGGAGGTGGTGGGTGGAGGTGGTGTGTGGAGTTGCTGTGTGGAGGTGGTGTGTGGAGGTGGTGTGTGGAGGTGGTGTGTGGAGGTGGTGTGTGGAGGTGGTGTGTGGAGGTGGTGTGTGGAGGTGGTGTATGGGGGTGGTGTGTGGGGGTGCTGTGTGGAGGTGCTGTGTGGAGTTGGTGTGTGGTGGTGGTGTGTGGAGGTGCTGTGTGGAGGTGGTGGGTGGAGGTGGTGTGTGGAGGTGGTGTGTGGGGGTGGTGTGTGGAGGTGGTGTGTGGTGGTGGTGTGTGGAGGTGGTGTGTGGAGGTGCTGTGTGGAGGTGGTGTGTGGAGGTGGTGTATGGAGGTGCTGTGTGGAGGTGGTGTGTGTAGGTGGTGTGTGGAGGTGGTGTGTGGTGGTGGTGTTTGGAGGCGGTGTGTGGAGGCGGTGTGTGGGGGTGGTGTGTGGAGATGGTGTGTGGGGGTGGTGTGTGGAGGTGGTGTGTGGAGGTGGTGTGTGGAGGTGGTGTGTGGAGGTGGTGTGTGGAGGCGGTGTGTGGAGGTGCTGTGTGGAGGTGGTGTGTGTAGGTGGTGTGTGGAGGTGGTGTGTGGAGGTGGTGTGTGGGGGAGGTGTATGGAGTTGGTGTGTGGGGGTGGTGTGTGGAGGTGGTGTGTGGGGGTGGTGTGTGGAGGTGGTATGTGGGGGTGGTGTGTGGAGGTGGTGTGTGGAGGTGGTGTGTGGAGGTGGTGTGTGGAGGCGGTGTGTGGAGGTGCTGTGTGGAGGTGGTGTGTGGAGGTGGTGTGTGGAGGTGGTGTGTGTAGGTGGTGTGTGGGGGAGGTGTATGGAGGTGGTGTGTGGAGATGGTGTGTGGGGGTGGTGTGTGGAGGTGGTGTGTGGGGGTGGTGTGTGGAGGTGGTGTGTGGGGGTGGTGTGTGGAGGCTGTGTGGAGGCGGTGTGTGGGGGTGGTGTGTGGAGATGGTGTGTGGGGGTGGTGTGTGGAGGTGGTGTGTGGAGGTGGTGTGTGGAGGTGGTGTGTGGAGGCGGTGTGTGGAGGTGGTGTGTGGAGGCGGTGTGTGGAGGCGGTGTGTGGAGGCGGTGTGTGGAGGCGGTGTGTGGGGGTGGTGTGTGGAGATGGTGTGTGGGGGTGGTGTGTGGAGGTGGTGTGTGGGGGTGGTGTGTGGAGGTGGTGTGTGGAGGCGGTGTGTGGAGGTGGTGGGTGGAGGTGGTGTTTGGAGGTGGTGTGTGGAGTTGCTGTGTGGAGGTGGTGTGTGGAGGTGGTGTGTGGAGGTGGTGTGTGGAGATGGTGTGTGGAGTTGGTGGGTGGAGGTGGTGTGTAGAGGTGGTGTGTGGAGTTGCTGTGTGGAGGTGGTGTGTGGAGGTGGTGTGTGGAGGTGGTGTGTGGAGGTGGTGTGTGGAGGTGGTGTGTGGAGGTGGTGTGTGGAGGTGGTGTGTGGGGGTGGTGTGTGGGGGTGCTGTGTGGAGGTGCTGTGTGGAGGTGGTGTGTGGGGGTGGTGTGTGGAGGTGGTGTGTGGTGGTGGTGTGTGGAGGTGGTGTGTGGAGGTGCTGTGTGGAGGTTCTGTCTGGAGGTGGTGGGTGGAGGTGGTGTGTGGAGGTGGTGTGTGGGGGTGCTGTGTGGGGGTGGTGTGTGGAGGTGGTGTATGGGGGTGGTGTGTGGGGGTGCTGTGTGGAGGTGCTGTGTGGAGGTGGTGTGTGGTGGTGGTGTGTGGAGGCGGTGTGTGGAGGCGGTGTGTGGGGGTGGTGTGTGGAGGTGGTGTGTGGAGGTGGTGTGTGGAGGTGGTGTGTGGAGGTGGTGTGTGGAGGCGGTGTGTGGAGGTGCCGTGTGGAGGTGGTGTGTGGAGGTGGTGTGTGGAGGTGGTGTGTGGAGGTGGTGTGTGTAGGTGGTGTGTGGGGGTGGTGTGTGGGGGTGCTGTGTGGAGGTGCTGTGTGGAGGTGGTGTGTGGTGGTGGTGTGTGGAGGCGGTGTGTGGAGGCGGTGTGTGGAGGTGGTGTGTGGAGGTGGTGTGTGGAGGCGGTATGTGGAGGTGCCGTGTGGAGGTGGTGTGTGGAGGTGGTGTGTGGAGGTGGTGTGTGGAGGTGGTGTGTGTAGGTGGTGTGTGGGGGAGGTGTATGGAGGTGGTGTGTGGGGGTGGTGTGTGGAGGTGGTGTGTGGGGGTGGTGTGTGGAGGTGGTATGTGGGGGTGGTGTGTGGAGGTGGTGTGTGGAGGTGGTGTGTGGAGGTGGTGTGTGGAGGTGGTGTGTGGAGGCGGTGTGTGGAGGTGCTGTGTGGAGGTGGTGTGTGGAGGTGGTGTGTGGAGGTGGTGTGTGTAGGTGGTGTGTGGGGGAGGTGTATGGAGGTGGTGTGTGGAGATGGTGTGTGGGGGTGGTGTGTGGAGGTGGTGTGTGGGGGTGGTGTGTGGAGGTGGTGTGTGGGGGTGGTGTGTGGAGGTGGTGTTTGGTGGCGGTGTGTGGAGGTGGTGTGTGGAGGTGCTGTGTGGAGGTGGTGTGTGGAGGTGGTGTTTGGTGGCGGTCTGTGGAGGCGGTGTGTGGAGGTGCTGTGTGGAGGTGCTGTGTGGAGGTGGTGTGTGGAGGTGGTGTTTGGTAGTGGTCTGTGTAGGTGGTGTGTGGAGGTGGTGTGTGGAGGTGGTGTGTCGAGGTGGTGTGTGGAGGTGGTGTGTGGAGGCGGTGTGTGGAGGTGGTGTGTGGAGGTGCTGTGTGGAGGTGGTGTGTGGAGGTGGTGTTTGGTAGTGGTCTGTGTAGGTGGTGTGTGGAGGTGGTGTGTGGAGGTGGTGTATCGAGGTGGTGTGTGGAGGTGGTGTGTGGAGGCGGTGTGTGGAGGTGCTGTGTGGAGGTGCTGTGTGGAGGTGATGTGTGGAGGTGGTGTGTGGAGGCGGTGTATGGAGGCGGTGTGTGGAGGCTGTGTGTGGAGGCTGTGTGTGGAGGCGGTGTGTGGAGGTGGTGTATCGAGGTGGTGTGTGGAGGTGGTGTGTGGGGGTGGTGTGTGGAGTTGGTGTGTTGAGGTGTTGTGTGGAGGTGGTGTGTGGAGGCGTTGTGTGGAGGTGCTGTGTGGAGGTGGTGTGAGGAGGTGGTGTGTGGAGGTGGTGTGTGGAGGTGCTGTGTGGTGGTGGTGTGTGGAGGTGTCGTGTGGAGGTGATGTGTGGAGGTGGTGTTTGGATGTGGTTTGTGGAGGTGGTGTTTGGTGGCGGTCTGTGGAGGCGGTGTGTGGAGATGGTGTATGGAGGCGCTGAGTGGGGGCGGTGTGTGGAGGTGGTGTGTGATGGTGGTGTGTGGAGTCGGTGTGTAGAGGTAGTATGTGGAGGTGCTATGTGGAGGCGGTGTGTGGAGGTGGTGTATGGAGGTGCTGAGAGGGGGTGGTGTGTGGACGTGGTGTGTGGGGGTGGTGTGTGGAGGTGGTGTGTGGGGTCGTGTGTGGAGGCGGTGTGTGGAGGTGGTGTGTGGAGGTGGTGTGTGGAGGCGGTGTGTGGAGGTGCTGTGTGGAGGTGCTGTGTGGAGGTGATGTGTGGAGGTGGTGTGTGGAGGTGGTGTGTGGAGGCGGTGTGTGGAGGCGGTGTGTGGAGGCGGTGTGTGGAGGCGGTGTGTGGAGGCGGTGTGTGGAGGCGGTGTGTGGAGGCGGTGTGTGGAGGTGGTGTGTGGAGGTGCTGTGTGGAGGTGGTGTGTGGAGGTGGTGTGTGGAGGCGGTGTGTGGAAGCGGTGTGTGGAGGTGGTGTGTGGAGGTGGTGTGTGGAGGTGGCGTGTGGAGGTGGTGTATGGGGGTGGTGTGTGGGGGTGCTGTGTGGAGGTGCTGTGTGGAGGTGGTGTGTGGTGGTGGTGTGTGGAGGCGGTGTGTGGAGGCGGTGTGTGGGGGTGGTGTGTGGAGGTGGTGTGTGGAGGTGGTGTGTGGTGGTGGTGTGTGGAGGCGGTGTGTGGAGGTGGTGTGTGGAGGTGGTGTGTGGAGGCGGTGTGTGGAGGTGCTGTGTGGAGGTGGTGTGTGGAGGTGGTGTGTGGAGGTGGTGTGTGGAGGTGGTGTGTGTAGGTGGTGTGTGGGGGAGGTGTATGGAGGTGGTGTGTGGGGGTGGTGTGTGGAGGTGGTGTGTGGGGGTGGTGTGTGGAGGTGGTATGTGGGGGTGGTGTGTGGAGGTGGTGTGTGGAGGTGGTGTGTGGAGGTGGTGTGTGTAGGTGGTGTGTGGGGGAGGTGTATGGAGGTGGTGTGTGGAGATGGTGTGTGGGGGTGGTGTGTGGAGGTGGTGTGTGGGGGTGGTGTGTGGAGGTGGTGTGTTCGGGTGGTGTGTGGAGGCTGTGTGGAGGCGGTGTGTGGGGGTGGTGTGTGGAGATGGTGTGTGGGGGTGGTGTGTGGAGGTGGTGTGTGGAGGTGGTGTGTGGAGGCGGTGTGTGGAGGTGGTGTGTGGAGGCGGTGTGTGGAGGCGGTGTGTGGAGGCTGTGTCTGGAGGTGCTGTGTGGAGGTGGTGTGTGGAGGTGGTGTGTGGAGGCGGTGAGTGGAGGCGGTGTGTGGGGGTGGTGTGTGGAGATGGTGTGTGGGGGTGGTGTGTGGAGGTGGTGTGTGGAGGCGGTGTGTGTAGGTGGTGTGTGGGGGAGGTGTATGGAGGTGGTGTGTGGGGGTGGTGTGTGGGGGTGGTGTGTGGAGGTGGTGTGTGGGGGAGGTGTATGGAGGTGGTGTGTGGGGGTGGTGTGTGGGGGTGGTGTGTGGAGGTGGTGTGTGGAGGCGGTGTGTGTAGGTAGTGTGTGGGGGAGGTGTATGGAGGTGGTGTGTGGGGGTGGTGTGTGGAGGTGGTGTGTGGGGGTGGTGTGTGGAGGTGGTGTGTGGAGGTGGTGTGTGTAGGTGCTGTGTGGAGGTGGTGGGTGGAGGCGGTGTGTGGAGGTGCTGTGTGGAGGTGTTGTGTGGAGGTGGTCTGTGGAGGTGGTGTGTGGAGGTGGTGTGTGGAGGTGTTGTGTGGAGGTGGTCTGTGGAGGTGGTGGGTGGAGGCGGTGTGTGGAGGTGGTGTGTGGGGGTGCTGTGTGGAGGTGCTGTGTGGAGGTGGTGTGTGGAGGTGGTGTGTGGAGGTGGTGTGTGGGGGTGCTGTGTGGAGGTGCTGTGTGTAGGTGGTGTGTGGAGGTGATTTGTGGGGTTGGTGTGTGGAGGTGCTGTGTGGAGGTGGTGGGTGGAGGTGGTGTGTGGAGGTGGTGTGTGGAGGTTGTGTGTGGAGGTGGAGTGTGGGGGTGGTGTGTGGATGTGATGTGTGGAGGTGATGTGTGGAGGTGGTGGGTGGAGGTGGTGGGTGGAGGTGGTGGGTGGAGGTGCTGTGTGGAGGTGGTGTGTGGAGTTGCTGTGTGGAGGCGGTGTGTGGAGATGGTGTGTGGAGGTGCTGTGTAGAGGTGGTCTGTGGAGGTGGTGGGTGGAGGTGGTGTGTGGGGGTGGTGTGTGGGGGTGGTGTGTGGAGGTGGTGTGTGGGGGTGGTGTGTGGAGGTGGTGTGTGGAGGTGCTGTGTGGAGGTGTTTGGTGGAGGTGGTGTGTGGAGGTGCTGTGTCGTGATGGTGTGTGGAGGCGGTGTGTGGAGGCGGTGTGTGGAGGCGGTGTGTGGGGGTGGTGTGTGGAGGTGGTGTGTAGAGGTAGTGTGTGGGGGTGCTGTGTGGAGGTGGTGGGTGGAGGTGGTGTGTGGGGGTGGTGTGTGGGGGTGGTGTGTGGAGGTGGTGTGTGGGGGTGGTGTGTGGTGGTGGTGTGTGGGGGTGGTGTGTGGTGGAGGTGTGTCGAGGTGGTGGGTGGGGGTGCTGTGTGGAGGTGGTGGGTGGAGGTGGTGTGTGGGGGTGGTGTGTGGGGGTGGTGTGTGGAGGTGGTGTGTGGGGGTGGTGTGTGGTGGTGGTGTGTCGAGGTGGTGGGTGGAGATCGTGTGTGGGGGTGGTGTGTGGGGTTGGTGTGTGGAGGTGGTGTGTGGAGGTGGTGTGTGGGGGTGGTGTGTGGAGGTGGTGTGTGGGGGTGGTGTGTGGAGGTGGTGTGTGGAGATGGTGTGTGGGGGTGCTGTGTGGAGGTGCTGTGTGGGGGTGGTGTGTGGGGGTGGTGTGTGGGGGTGGTGTGTGGAGGTGGTGTGTGGGGGTGGTGTGTGGGGGTGGTGTGTGGGGGTGGTGTGTGGATGTGGTGTGTGGGGGTGCTGTGTGGAAGAGGTGTGTGGGGGTGGTGTGTGGGGGTGGTGTGTGGGGGTGGTGTGTGGAGGTGGTGTGTGGAGGCGGTGTGTGGAGGTGGTGTGTGGAGGTCGTGTGTGGAGGTGGTGTGTGGAGGTGGTGTGTGGGGGTGGTGTGTGGGGGTGGTATGTGGGGGCAGTGTGTGGAGGTGGTATGTGGAGGTGGTGTGTGGAGGTGGTGTGTGGGGGTGGTGTGTGGGGGCAGTGTGTGGGGGCAGTGTGTGGAGGTGGTGTGTGGAGGTGGTGTGTGGAAGAGGTGTGTGGAGGTGGTGTGTGGGGTTGCTGTGTGGAGGTGGTATGTGGAGGTGGTGTGTGGAGGTTGTGTGTGGGCGCCGTGTGTGGAGGTGGTGTGTGGAGGTGGTGTGTGGACGCGGTGTGTGGAGGTGGTGTGTCGAGGTGGTGTGTGGAGGTGGTGTGTGTAGGTGGTGTGTGGAGGCGGTGTGTGGAGGTGCTGTGTGGAGGTGGTGTGTGGCGGTGGTGTGTGGAGGTGGTGTGTCGAGGTGGTGTGTGGAGGTGGTGTGTGGAGTCGGTGTGTGGAGGCGGTGTGTCGAGGTGGTGTGTGGAGGTGGTGTGTGGAGGTGGTGTGTCGAGGAGGTGTGTGGGGGTGGTGTGTGGAGGTGGTGTGTGGAGGTGGTGTGAGGAGGTGGTGTGTGGAGGTGGTGTGTGGAGTTGCTGTGTGGAGGTGGTGTGTGGAGGCGGTGTGTGGAGGTGGTGTGTTGAGGTGGTGTGTGGAGGTGGTGTGTGGAGGTGGTGTGTGGAGGCGGTGTGTCGAGGTGGTGTGTGGAGGTGGTGCGTGGAGGCGGTGTGTGGAGGTGCTGTGTGGTGGTGTTGTGTGGAGGTGGTGTTTGGAGGTGGTTTGTGGAGGTGCTGTGTGGGTTTGGTTTGTGGAGGCAGTCTGTGGAGTGGGTGTGTGGAGGTGCTGTGTGGAGACTGTGTGTGGAGGTGCTGTGTGGAGGTGGTGTGTGGTGGTGGTGTGTGGAGGTGGTGTGTGGAGGTGTTGTGTGGTGGTAGTGTGTGGAGGTGGTGTTTGGAGGTGGTTTGTGGAGGCGGTGTGTGGGAGTGCTGTGTGGAGGTGGTGTGTGGAGGTGGTGTGTGGAGGTGGTGCGTGGAGGTGCTGTGTGGAGTTGCTGTGTGGTGGTGGCGTGTGGAGGTGATGTGTGGAGGTGGTTTGTGGAGGTGCTGTGTGGAGGTGCTGTGTTGTGGTGGTGTGTGGAGGTGGTGTTTGGAGGTGGTTTGTGGAGGTGCTGTGTGGAGGTGGTGTTTGGTGGCGGTCTGTGGAGGCGGTGCGTGGAGGCGGTGTGTGGAGGCGGTGTGTGGAGGTGCTGTGTGGAGGTGGTGTATGGATGTGGTGTGTGGAGGCGCTGAGTGGGGCAGTGTGTAGAGGTGTTGTGTGGAGGTGGTGTGTGGAGGTGGTGTGTGGAGGTGGTGTGTGGAGGCGGTGTGTGGAGGCGGTGTGTGGAGGTGCTGTGTGGAGGTGGTGTGTGGAGGTGGTGTTTGGTGGCGGTCTGTGGAGGCGGTGTGTGGAGGTGCTGTGTGGAGGTGCTGTGTGGAGGTGGTGTTTGGTAGTGGTCTGTGTAGGTGGTGTGTGGAGGTGGTGTGTGGAGGTGGTGTGTGGAGGTGGTGTGTGGAGGTGGTGTGTGGAAGCGGTGTGTGGAGGTGGTGTGTGGAGGTGCTGTGTGGAGGTGGTGTGTGGAGGTGGTGTGTGGAGGCGGTGTGTGGAGGTGGTGTGTGGAGGTGGTGTGTGGAGGTGATGTGTGGAGGTGGTGTGTGGAGGTGGTGTATCGAGGTGGTGTGTGGAGGTGGTGTGTGGAGGCGGTGTGTGGAGGTGGTGTGTGGAGGTGCTGTGTGGAGGTGCTGTGTGGAGGTGATGTGTGGAGGTGGTGTGTGGAGGCGGTGTGTGGAGGCGGTGTGTGGAGGCTGTGTGTGGAGGCTGTGTGTGGAGGCGGTGTGTGGAGGTGGTGTATCGAGGTGGTGTGTGGAGGTGGTGTGTGGGGGTGGTGTGTGGAGTTGGTGTGTTGAGGTGTTGTGTGGAGGTGGTGTGTGGAGGCGCTGTGTGGAGGTGCTGTGTGGAGGTGGTGTGAGGAGGTGGTGTGTGGCGGTGGTGTGTGGAGGTGCTGTGTGGTGGTGGTGTGTGGAGGTGTCGTGTGGAGGTGATGTGTGGAGGTGGTGTTTGGATGTGGTTTGTGGAGGTGGTGTTGGGTGGCGGTCTGTGGAGGCGGTGTGTGGAGATGGTGTATGGAGGCGCTGAGTGGGGGCGGTGTGTGGAGGTGGTGTGTGATGGTGGTGTGTGGAGTCGGTGTGTAGAGGTAGTATGTGGAGGTGCTATGTGGAGGCGGTGTGTGGAGGTGGTGTATGGAGGTGCTGAGAGGGGGTGGTGTGTGGACGTGGTGTGTGGGGGTGGTGTGTGGAGGTGGTGTGTGGGGTCGTGTGTGGAGGCGGTGTGTGGAGGTGGTGTGTGGAGGTGGTGTGTGGAGGCGGTGTGTGGAGGTGGTGTGTGGAGGTGGTGTGTGGAGGTGATGTGTGGAGGTGGTGTGTGGAGGTGGTGTGTGGAGGTGGTGTGTGGAGGTGGTGTGTGGAGGTGCTGTGTGGAGGTGCTGTGTGGAGGTGGTGTGTGGAGGTGGCGTGTGGAGGCGGTGTGTGGAGGCGGTGTGTGGAGGCGGTGTGTGGAGGTGGTAGGTGGAGGTGGTGTGTGGAGGTGGTGTGTGGAGGTGATGTGTGGAGTTGCTGTGTGGAGGTGGTGTGTGGGGTTGCTGTGTGGAGGTTGTGTGTGGACGCGGTGTGTGGAGGTGATGTGTGGAGGTGGTGTGTGGAGGTGGTGTGTGGAGGCGGTGTGTGGAGGTGGTGTGTGGAGGCGGTGTGTGGAGGCGGTGTGTGGAGGCGGTGTGTCGAGGTGGTATGTGGAGGTGGTGTGTGGAGGTGGTGTGTGGAGGTGCTGTGTGGGGTTGCTGTGTGGAGGTGGTGTGTGGACGCGGTGTGTGGAGGTGATGTGTGGTGGTGGTGTGTGGAGGTGGTGTGTGGGGGTGCTGTGTGGGGTTGCTGTGTGGAGGTGGTGTGTGGAGGCGGTGTGTGGAGGTGCTATGTGGAGGTGGTGTGTGGAGGTGGTGTGTGGAGGTGGTGTGTGGAGAAGGTGTGTGGAGGTGGTGTGTGGAGGTGGTGTGTGGAGGCGGTGTGTGGAGGCGGTGTGTCGAGGTGGTGTGTGGAGGTGGTGGGTGGAGGTGGTGTGTCGAGGAGGTGTGTGGAGGCGGTGTGTGGAGTTTCTGTGTGTGTAGTTGCTGTGTGGAGGTGGTGTGTGGAGGCGGTGTGAGGAGGTGGTGTGTGTAGGTGGTGTGTGGAGGTGGTGTGTGGAGGTGGTGTGTGGAGGTGGTGTTTGGAGGTGGTTTGTGGAGGTGCTGTGTGGGGGTGGTGTGTGGAGGCAGTTTGTGGAGGGGGTGTGTGGAGGTGCTGTGTGGAGACGGTGTGTGGAGTTGGTGTGTGGAGGCGCTGTGTGGAGGTGCTATGTGGGGGTGGTGTGTGGAGTCGGTGTGTCGTGGCAGTGTGTGGAGGTGGTGTGTGGAGGTGGTGTACAGAGGCGCTGAGTGGAGGCGATGTGTGGAGGTGCTGTGTGGAGGTACTGTGTGGATGCGGTGTTTGGAGGTGGTGTGTGGGGGAGGTGTGTGGAGCTGCTGTGTGGAGGTGCTGTGTGATGGTGGTGTGTGGAGGTGTTGTTTGGAGGTGGTTTGTGGTCGTGCTGTGTGGTGGTAGTGTGTGGAGGTGGTGTTTGGAGGTGGTTTGTGGAGATGGTTTGTGGAGGTGCTGTGTGGTGGTGGTGTGTGGAGGTGGTGTGTGGAGGTGTTGTGTGGTGGTAGTGTGTGGAGGTGGTGTTTGGTGGCGGTCTGTGGAGGCGGTGCGTGGAGATGGTGTATGGAGGCGCTGAGTGGGGCAGTGTGTGGAGGTGGTGTGTGGAGGTGGTGTGTGGAGGTGGTGTGTGGAGGCGGTTTGTGGAGGTGGTGTGTGGAGGTGGTGTGTGGAGATGGTTTGTGGAGGCGCTGTGTGGAGGTGGTGTGTGAAGGTGGTGTGTGGAGGCGGTGTGTGGAGGTGGGGTGTGGAGGTGGTGTTTGGAGGCGGTGTGTGGAGGTGGGGTGTGGAGGTGGGGTGTGGAGGTGGTGTTTGGAGGCGGTGTGTGGAAGCGATCTATGTAGGTTGTGTGTGGGGGTGATGTATGGAGGTGGTGTGTGGAGGTGGTGTGTGGAGGCGGTGTGTCGAGGTGGTGTGTGGAGGTGGTGTGTGGAAGTGGTGTGTGGAGGCGGTGTGTGCAGGTGCTGTGTGGAGGTGGTGTGTGAAGGTGGTGTGTGGAGGCGGTGTGTGGAGGTGCTGTGTGGAGGTGGCGTGTGAAGGTGGTGTGTGGAGGCGGTGTGTGGAGGTGGTGTGTGGAGGTGGGGTGTGGAGGTGGTGTGTGGAGGTGGTGTGTAGAGGTGGTGTGTGAAGGTGGTGTGTGGAGGCGGTGTGTGGAGGTGCTGTGTGGAGGTGGTGTGTGAAGGTGGTGTGTGGAGGCGGTGTGTGGAGGTGCTGTGTGGAGGTGGTGTGTGAAGATGGTGTGTGGAGGCGGTGTGTGGAGGTGGTGTGTGGAGGTGGTGTGTGAAGGTGGTGTGTGGAGGCGGTGTGTGGAGGTGGTGTGTGGAGGCGGTGTCTGGAGATGGTGTGTGGAGGTGGTGTGTGGAGGCGTTGTGTGGAGGTGCTGTGTGGAGGTGGTGTGTGGAGGTGGTGTGTGGTGGTGGTGTGTGGAGGTGGTGTGTGGAGGTGGTGTGTGATGGTGGTGTGTGGGGGTGGTGTGTGGAGGTGTTGTGTGGTGGTGGTGTGTGGGGGTGGTGTGTGGAGGTTTCGTGTGGAGGTGATGTGTGGAGGTGGTGTTTGGAGGTGGTTTGTGGAGGTGGTGTTTGGTAGTGGTCTGTGTAGGTGGTGTGTGGAGGTGTAGTGTGGAGGCGTGGGTCGAGGTGGTGTGTGGAGGTGGTGTGTGGAAGTGGTGTGTGGAGGCGGTGTGTGGAGGCGGTGTGTGGAGGTGGTGTGTTGAGGTGGTGTGTGGAGGTGGTGTGTGGAGGTGATGTGTGGAGGTGGTGTGTGGAGGTGGTGTATCGAGGTGGTGTGTGGAGGTGGTGTATGGAGGCGGTGTGTGGAGGTGGTGTATCGAGGTGGTATGTGGAGTTGGTGTGTGGAGGTGGTGTGTGGAGGTGCTGTGTGGAGTTGGAGTGTGGAGGTGGTGTGTGGAGGTCGTGTGTGGTGGTGTGTGGAGGTCGTGTGTGGAGGTGCTGTGTGGTGGTGGTGTGTGGAGGTGGTGTGTGGAGGTGTTGTGTGGTGGTGGTGTGTGGGGTTTGTGTGTGGAGGTGTCGTGTGGAGGTGATGTGTGGAGGTGGTGTGTGGAGGTGGGGTGTGGAGGTGGGGTGTGGAGGTGGTGTGTGGAGGTGGTGTGTAGAGGTGATGTGTGGAGGTGGTGTGTAGAGGTGGTGTGTGGAGGTGCTGTGTGGAGGTGGTGTGTGAAGGTGGTGTTTGGAGGCGGTGTGTGGAAGCGATCTATGGAGGTTGTGTGTGGGGGTGATGTATGGAGGTGCTGTGTGGAGGTGGTGTGTGGAGGCGGTGTGTCGAGCTGGTGTGTGGAGGTGGTGTGTGGAAGTGGTGTGTGGAGGCGGTGTGTGCAGGTGCTGTGTGGAGTTGGTGTGTGAAGGTGGTGTGTGGAGGCGGTGTGTGGAGGTGGTGTGTGGAGGTGGGGTGTGGAGGTGGTGTGTGTAGGTGGTGTGTAGAGGTGATGTGTGGAGGTGGTGTGTGGAGGTGGTGTGTGGAGGTGCTGTGTGGAGGTGGTGTGTGAAGGTGGTGTGTGGAGGCGGTGTGTGGAGGTGGTGTTTGGTAGCGGTCTGTGGAGGTGCTGTGTGGAGGTGGTGTGTGGAGGCGGTGTGTGGAAGTGGTGTGTGGAGGCGGTGTGTGGAGGTGCTGTGTGGAGGTGGTGTGTGAAGGTGGTGTGTGGAGGCGGTGTGTGGAGGTGCTGTGTGGAGGTGGTGTGTGAAGGTGGTGTGTGGAGGCGGTGTGTGGAGGTGGTGTGTGGAGGTGGTGTGTGAAGGTGGTGTGTGGAGGCGGTGTGTGGAGGTGGTGTGTGGAGGCGGTGTCTGGAGATGATGCGTGGAGGTGGTGTGTGGAGGTGGTGTGTGGAGGCGTTGTGTGGAGGTGCTGTGTGGAGGTGGTGTGTGGAGGTGGTGTGTGGTGGTGGTGTGTGGAGGTGGTGTGTGGAGGTGGTGTGTGATGGTGGTGTGTGGAGGTGTTGTGTGGTGGTGGTGTGTGGGGGTGGTGTGTGGAGGTTTCGTGTGGAGGTGATGTGTGGAGGTGGTGTTTGGAGGTGGTTTGTGGAGGTGGTGTTTGGTAGTGGTCTGTGTAGGTGTTGTGTGGAGGTGTAGTGTGGAGGCGTGGGTCGAGGTGGTGTGTGGAGGTGGTGTGTGGAAGTGGTGTGTGGAGGCGGTGTGTGGAGGCGGTGTGTGGAGGTGGTGTGTGGAGGTGGTGTGTGGAGGTGGTGTGTGGAGGTGATGTGTGGAGGTGGTGTGTGGAGGTGGTGTGTGGAGGTGATGTGTGGAGGTGGTGTGTGGAGGTGGTGTATCGAGGTGGTGTGTGGAGGTGGTGTATGGAGGCGGTGTGTGGAGGTGGTGTATCGAGGTGGTGTGTGGAGGTGGTGTGTGGAGGCGGTGTGTGGAGGCGGTGTGTGGAGGTGGTATGTGGAGTTGGTGTGTGGAGGCGGTGTCTGGAGGTGGTGTGTCGAGGTGTTGTGTGGAGGTGGTGTGTGGAGGCGTTGTGTGGAGATGCTGTGTGGAGTTGGAGTGTGGAGGTGGTGTGTGGAGGTCGTGTGTGGAGGTGCTGTGTGGAGGTGGTGTGTGAAGGTGGTGTGTGGAGGCGGTGTGTGGAGGTGGTGTGTCGAGGTGTTGTGTGGAGGTGGTGTGTGGAGGTGGTGTTTGGAGGTGGTTTGTGGAGGTGGTGTATGGAGGCGCTGAGTGGGGGCGGTGTGTGGAGGTGGTGTGTGATGGTGGTGTGTGGAGGTGGTGTGTGGAGGCGGTGTGTGGAGGTCGTGTGTGGTGGTGTGTGGAGGTCGTGTGTGGAGGTGCTGTGTGGAGTTGGAGTGTGGAGGTGGTGTGTGGAGGTCGTGTGTGGTGGTGTGTGGAGGTCGTGTGTGGAGGTGCTGTGTGGTGGTGGTGTGTGGAGGTGGTGTGTGGAGGTGTTGTGTGGTGGTGGTGTGTGGAGGTGCTGTGTGGAGGTGTCGTGTGGAGGTGATGTGTGGAGGTGGTGTTTGGAGATGGTTTGTGGAGGTGGTGTATGGAGGCGCTGAGTGGGGGCGGTGTGTGGAGGTGGTGTGTGGAGGTGGTGTGTGGAGGTGGTCTGTGGAGGCGGTGTGTGGAGGCGGTGTGTCGAGGTGGTGTGTGGAGGTGGTGTGTGGAGGTGGTCTGTGGAGGTGCTGTGTGGAGGTGGTCTGTGGAGGCGGTGTGTGGAGGCGGTGTGTGGAGGTGGTGTGTGGAGGTGGTCTGTGGAGGCGGTGTGTGGACGCGGTGTGTGGAGGTGGTGTGTGGAGGCGGTGTGTGGAGGTGGTGTGTGGAGGTGGTGTGTGGAGGTGGTGTGTGGAGGTGATGTGTGGAGGTGGTGTGTGGAGGTGGTGTGTGGAGGTGATGTGTGGAGGTGGTGTGTGGAGGTGGTGTATCGAGGTGGTGTGTGGAGGTGGTGTATGGAGGCGGTGTGTGGAGGTGGTGTATCGAGGTGGTGTATCGAGGTGGTGTGTGGAGGTGGTGTGTGGAGGCGGTGTGTGGAGGCGGTGTGTGGAGGTGGTATGTGGAGTTGGTGTGTGGAGGCGGTGTCTGGAGGTGGTGTGTCGAGGTGTTGTGTGGAGGTGGTGTGTGGAGGCGTTGTGTGGAGGTGCTGTGTGGAGTTGGAGTGTGGAGGTGGTGTGTGGAGGTCGTGTGTGGAGGTGCTGTGTGGAGGTGGTGTGTGAAGGTGGTGTGTGGAGGCGGTGTGTGGAGGTGGTGTGTCGAGGTGTTGTGTGGAGGTGGTGTGTGGAGGTGGTGTTTGGAGGTGGTTTGTGGAGGTGGTGTATGGAGGCGCTGAGTGGGGGCGGTGTGTGGAGGTGGTGTGTGATGGTGGTGTGTGGAGGTGGTGTGTGGAGGCGGTGTGTGGAGGTCGTGTGTGGTGGTGTGTGGAGGTCGTGTGTGGAGGTGCTGTGTGGAGTTGGAGTGTGGAGGTGGTGTGTGGAGGTCGTGTGTGGTGGTGTGTGGAGGTCGTGTGTGGAGGTGCTGTGTGGTGGTGGTGTGTGGAGGTGGTGTGTGGAGGTGTTGTGTGGTGGTGGTGTGTGGGGGTTGTGTGTGGAGGTGTCGTGTGGAGGTGATGTGTGGAGGTGGTGTTTGGAGGTGGTTTGTGGAGGTGGTGTATGGAGGCGCTGAGTGGGGGCGGTGTGTGGAGGTGGTGTGTGGAGGTGGTGTGTGGAGGTGGTCTGTGGAGGTGCTGTGTGGAGGTGGTCTGTGGAGGCGGTGTGTGGAGGCGGTGTGTGGAGGCGGTGTGTGGAGGTGGTGTGTGGAGGTGGTCTGTGGAGGCGGTGTGTGGAGGCGGTGTGTGGAGGTGGTGTGTGGAGGTGGTTTGTGGAGGTGGTGTGTGGAGGCGGTGTGTGGAGGCGGTGTGTCGAGGTGGTGTGTGGAGGTGGTGTGTGGAGGTGGTCTGTGGAGGCGGTGTGTGGAGGCGGTGTGTGGAGGTGGTGTGTGGAGGTGGTTTGTGGAGATGGTTTGTGGAGGTGCTGTGTGGTGGTGTTGTGTGGAGGTGGTGTGTGGAGGTGGTTTGTGGAGGCGGTGTGTGGGAGTGATGTGTGGAGGTGCTGTGTGGTGGTGGTGTGTGGAGGTGGTGTTTGGAGGTGGTTTGTGGAGGCGGTGTGTGGGAGTGCTGTGTGGAGGTGCTGTGTGGTGGTGGTGTGTGGAGGTGGTGTGTGGAGGTGGTGTGTGGAGTTGGTGCGTGGAGGTGGTGCGTGGAGGTGGTGTTTTGTGGCGGTCTGTGGAGGCGGTGCGTGGAGATGGTGTATGGAGGCGCTGAGTGGGGCGGTGTGTGGAGGTGGTGTGTGGAGGTGGTGTGTGGAGGCGGTTTGTGGAGGCGGTGTGTGGAGGTGATGTGTGGAGTTGCTGTGTGGAGGTGGTGTGTGGAGGTGCTGTGTGGAGGTGGTGTGTGGAGGTGGTGTGTGGAGGCGGTTTGTGGAGGCGGTGTGTGGAGGTGATGTGTGGAGTTGCTGTGTGGAGGTGGTGTGTGGAGGTGGTGTGTGGAGGTGGTGTGTGGAGGTGCTGTGTGGAGGTGGTGTGTGGAGGTGGTGTGTGGAGGTGGTGTGTGGAGATGGTGTGTGGAGGTGGTGTGTGGAGGCGGTGTGTGGAGGCGGTGTGTGGAGGTTGTGTGTGGAGGCGGTGTGTGGAGGTGGTGTGTGGACGCGGTGTGTGGAGGTGATGTGTGGAGTTGCTGTGTGGAGGTGGTGTGTGGAGGCGGTGTGTGGAGGCTGTGTGTGGAGGCGGTGTGTGGAGGTGGTGTGTGGAGGTGGTGTGTGGAGTTGCTGTGTGGAGGTGGTGTGTGGAGGTGGTGTGTGGAGGTGGTGTGTGGAGGCGGTGTGTGGAGGCTGTGTGTGGAGGCGGTGTGTGGTGGTGGTGTGTGGAGGTGGTGTGTGGAGGTGTTGTGTGGTGGTGGTGTGTGGAGGTGTCGTGTGGAGGTGATGTGTGGAGGTGGTGTTTGGAGGTGGTTTGTGGAGGTGGTGTATGGAGGCGCTGAGTGGGGGCGGTGTGTGGAGGTGGTGTGTGGAGGTGGTTTGTGGAGGTGGTGTGTGGAGGCGGTGTGTGGAGGCGGTGTGTCGAGGTGGTGTGTGGAGGTGGTGTGTGGAGGTGGTCTGTGGAGGCGGTGTGTGGAGGCGGTGTGTGGAGGTGGTGTGTGGAGGTGGTTTGTGGAGATGGTTTGTGGAGGTGCTGTGTGGTGGTGTTGTGTGGAGGTGGTGTGTGGAGGTGGTTTGTGGAGGCGGTGTGTGGGAGTGATGTGTGGAGGTGCTGTGTGGTGGTGGTGTGTGGAGGTGGTGTTTGGAGGTGGTTTGTGGAGGCGGTGTGTGGGAGTGCTGTGTGGAGGTGCTGTGTGGAGGTGGTGTGTGGAGGTGTTGTGTGGTGGTAGTGTGTGGAGGTGGTGTTTGGAGGTGGTTTGTGGAGGCGGTGTGTGGAGTTGGTGCGTGGAGGTGGTGTTTTGTGGCGGTCTGTGGAGGCGGTGCGTGGAGATGGTGTATGGAGGCGCTGAGTGGGGCGGTGTGTGGAGGTGGTGTGTGGAGGTGGTGTGTGGAGGCGGTTTGTGGAGGCGGTGTGTGGAGGTGATGTGTGGAGTTGCTGTGTGGAGGTGGTGTGTGGAGGTGGTGTGTGGAGGTGGTGTGTGGAGGTGCTGTGTGGAGGTGGTGTGTGGAGGTGGTGTGTGGAGGTGGTGTGTGGAGATGGTGTGTGGAGGTGGTGTGTGGAGGCGGTGTGTGGAGGCGGTGTGTGGAGGTTGTGTGTGGAGGCGGTGTGTGGAGGTGGTGTGTGGACGCGGTGTGTGGAGGTGATGTGTGGAGTTGCTGTGTGGAGGTGGTGTGTGGAGGCGGTGTGTGGAGGCTGTGTGTGGAGGCGGTGTGTGGAGGTTGTGTGTGGAGGCGGTGTGTGGAGGTGGTGTGTGGAGGTGGTGTGTGGAGATGGTGTGTGGAGGTGGTGTGTGGAGGCGGTGTGTGGAGGCGGTGTGTGGAGGTTGTGTGTGGAGGCGGTGTGTGGAGGTGGTGTGTGGACGCGGTGTGTGGAGGTGATGTGTGGAGTTGCTGTGTGGAGGTGGTGTGTGGAGTTGCTGTGTGGAGGTGGTGTGTGGAGGCGGTGTGTGGTGGTGGTGTGTGGAGGTGGTGTGTGGAGGTGTTGTGTGGTGGTGGTGTGTGGAGGTGTCGTGTGGAGGTGATGTGTGGAGGTGGTGTTTGGAGGTGGTTTGTGGAGGTGGTGTATGGAGGCGCTGAGTGGGGGCGGTGTGTGGAGGTGGTGTGTGATGGTGGTGTGTGGAGGCGGTGTGTAGAGGTAGTGTGTGGAGGTGCTATGTGGAGGCGGTGTGTGGAGGCGGTGTGTGGAGGTGGTGTATGGAGGCGCTGAGTGGTGGTGGTGTGTGGAGGTGGTGTGTAGGGGTGGCGTGTGGAGGTGGTGTGTGGGGTTGGTGTGTGGAGGTGGTGTGTGGAGGCGGTGTGTGGAGGTGGTGTGTGGAGGTGGTGTGTGGAGGCGGTGTGTGGAGGTGGTGTGTGGAGGTGGTGTGTGGAGGCGGTGTGTGGAGGCGGTGTGTGGAGGCTGTGTGTGGAGGCGGTGTGTGGAGGTGGTGTGTGGAGGTGGTGTGTGGAGTTGCTGTGTGGAGGTGGTGTGTGGAGGTGGTGTGTGGAGGTGGTGTGTGGAGGCGGTGTGTGGAGGCTGTGTGTGGAGGCGGTGTGTGGTGGTGGTGTGTGGAGGTGGTGTGTGGAGGTGTTGTGTGGTGGTGGTGTGTGGAGGTGTCGTGTGGAGGTGATGTGTGGAGGTGGTGTTTGGAGGTGGTTTGTGGAGGTGGTGTATGGAGGCGCTGAGTGGGGGCGGTGTGTGGAGGTGGTGTGTGATGGTGGTGTGTGGAGGCGGTGTGTAGAGGTAGTGTGTGGAGGTGCTATGTGGAGGCGGTGTGTGGAGGCGGTGTGTGGAGGTGGTGTATGGAGGCGCTGAGTGGTGGTGGTGTGTGGAGGTGGTGTGTAGGGGTGGCGTGTGGAGGTGGTGTGTGGGGTTGGTGTGTGGAGGTGGTGTGTGGAGGCGGTGTGTGGAGGTGGTGTGTGGAGGTGGTGTGTGGAGGCGGTGTGTGGAGGTGGTGTGTGGAGGTGGTGTGTGGAGGCGGTGTGTGGAGGTGGTGTTTGGAGGTGGTGTGTGGAGGTGGTGTGTGGAGGTGGTGTGTGGGGTTGCTGTGTGGAGGTGATGTGTGGAGGTGGTGTGTGGGGTTGCTGTGTGGAGGTGGTGTGTGGAGGTGGTGTGTGGAGGTGGGGTGTGGAGGTGGTGTGTGGAGGTGGTGTGTGGAGGCGGTGTGTGGAGGCGGTGTGTCGAGGTGGTGTGTGGAGGTGGTGTGTGGAGGTGGTGTGTGGAGGCGGTGTGTGGAGGTGGTGTGTGGAGGTGGTGTGTGGAGGTGGTGTGTGGAGGTGGGGTGTGGAGGTGGTGTGTGGAGGTGGTGTGTGGAGGCGGTGTGTGGAGGCGGTGTGTGGAGGTGGTGTGTGGAGGTGGTGTGTGGAGCTGGTGTGTGGAGGTGGTGTGTGGAGGCGGTGTGTGGAGGCGGTGTGTGGAGGCGGTGTGTGGAGGTGGTGTTTGGAGGTGGTGTGTGGAGGTGGTGTGTGGAGGTGGTGTGTGGAGGTGGTGTGTGGAGGTGGTGTGTGGAGGTGGTTTGTGGAGATGGTTTGTGGAGGTGCTGTGTGGTGGTGTTGTGTGGAGGTGGTGTGTGGAGGTGTTGTGTGGAGGTGGTGTGTGGAGGTGTTGTGTGGTGGTAGTGTGTGGAGGTGGTGTGTGGAGGCGGTGTGTGGAGGTGGTGTGTGGAGGTGGTGTGTGGAGGTGGTGTGTGGACGCGGTGTGTGGAGGTGATGTGTGGAGTTGCTGTGTGGAGTTGGTGTGTGGAGGTGGTGTGTGGAGGTGTTGTGTGGTGGTAGTGTGTGGAGGTGGTGTTTGGAGGTGGTTTGTGGAGGCGGTGTGTGGGAGTGCTGTGTGGAGGTGCTGTGTGGTGGTGGTGTGTGGAGGTGGTGTGTGGAGGTGTTGTGTGGTGGTAGTGTGTTGAGGTGGTGTGTGGAGGCGGTGTGTGGAGGTGGTGTGTGGAGGTGGTGTGTGGAGGTGGTGTGTGGACGCGGTGTGTGGAGGTGATGTGTGGAGTTGCTGTGTGGAGGTGGTGTGTGGAGGTGGTGTGTGGAGGCGGTGTGTGGAGGTGCTGTGTGGAGGTGCTGTGTGGAGGTTGTGTGTGGAGGTGGTGTGTGGAGGCGGTGTGTGGAGGTGGTGTGTGGAGGTGGTGTGTGGAGGCGGTGTGTCGAGGCCGTGTGTGGAGGTGGTGTGTGGAGGTGGTGTGTGGAGGTGGTGTTTGGAGGTGGTTTGTGGAGGTGCTGTGTGGGAGTGGTGTGTGGAGGCAGTCTGTGGAGGGGGTGTGTGGAGGTGATGTGTGGAGACGGTGTGTGGAGTTGGTGTGCGGAGGCGGTGTCTGGATACGGTGTGTGGAGGTGCTGTGTGGAGGTGCTGTGTGGGGGTGGTGTGTGGAGTCGGTGTGTGGTGGCAGTGTGTAGAGCTGCTGTGTGAAGGTGCTGTGTGGAGGTGGTGTACAGAGGCGCTGAGTGGAGGCGATGTGTGGAGGTGCTGTGTGGAGGTACTGTGTGGATGCGGTGTTTGGAGGTGGTGTTTGGAGGTGGTTTGTGGAGGCGGTGTGTGGGAGTGTTGTGTGGAGGTGGTGTGTGGAGTTGGTGCGTGGAGGTGCTGTGTGGAGGTGCTGTGTTGTGGTGGCGTGTCAAGGTGATGTGTGGAGGTGCTGTGTTGTGGTGGTGTGTGGAGGTGGTGTTTGGAGGTGGTTTGTTGAGGTGCTGTGTGGAGGTGGTTTGTGGAGCTGGTGTGTGGAGGTGGTGTTTTGTGGCGGTCTGTGGAGGCGGATCGTGGAGATGGTGTATGGAGGCGCTGAGTGGGGCGGTGTGTGGAGGTGGTGTGTGGAGGTGGTGTGTGGAGGTGGTGTGTGGAGGTGATGTGTGGAGTTGCTGTGTGGAGGTGGTGTGTGGAGGTGGTGTGTGGAGGTGGTGTGTGGAGGTGCTGTGTGGAGGTGGTGAGTGGAGGTGGTGTGTGGAGATGGTGTGTGGAGGTGGTGTGTGGAGGCGGTGTGTGGAGGTGGTGTGTGGAGGTGGTGTTTGGAGGTGGTGTGTGGAGGTGGTGTGTGGACGCGGTGTGTGGAGGTGATGTGTGGAGTTGCTGTGTGGAGGTGGTGTGTGGAGGTGGTGTGTGGAGGCGGTGTGTGGATGCGGTGTGTGGAGGCTGTGTGTGGAGGCGGTGTGTGGAGGTGGTGTGTGGAGGTGGTGTGTGGAGGTGCTGTGTGGTGGTGGTGTGTGGAGGTGGTGTGTGGAGGTGCTGTGTTGTGGTGGTGTGTGGAGGTGTTGTGTGGAGGTGGTGTTTTGTGGCGGTCTGTGGAGGCGGTGCGTGGAGATGGTGTATGGAGGCGCTGAGTGGGGCGGTGTGTGGAGGTGGTGTGTGGAGGTGGTGTGTGGAGGTGGTGTGTGGAGGCGGTTTGTGGAGGCGGTGTGTGGAGGTGATGTGTGGAGTTGCTGTGTGGAGGTGGTGTGTGGAGGTGGTGTGTGGAGGTGGTGTGTGGAGGCGGTGTGTGGAGGCGGTGTGTGGAGGCGGTGTGTGGAGGCGGTGTGTGGAGGTGGTGTGTGGAGGTGGTGTGTGGAGGTGGTGTGTGGACGCGGTGTGTGGAGGTGATGTGTGGAGTTGCTGTGTGGAGGTGGTGTGTGGAGGTGGTCTGTGGAGGCGGTGTGTGGAGGCGGTGTGTGGAGGCGGTGTGTGGAGGCGGTGTGTGGAGGCGGTGTGTGGAGGTGGTGTGTGGAGGTGGTGTGTGGAGGCGGTGTGTCGAGGCGGTGTGTGGAGGTGGTGCGTGGAGGCGGTGTGTGGAGGTGGTGTTTGGAGGTGGTTTGTGGAGGTGCTGTGTGGGGGTGGTGTGTGGAGGCAGTCTGTGGAGGGGGTGTGTGGAGGTGCTGTGTGGAGACGGTGTGTGGAGTTGGTGTGCGGAGGCGGTGTCTGGATACGGTGTGTGGAGGTGCTGTGTGGAGGTGCTGTGTGGGGGTGGTGTGTGGAGTCGGTGTGTGGTGGCAGTGTGTAGAGCTGCTGTGTGAAGGTGCTGTGTGGAGGTGGTGTACAGAGGCGCTGAGTGGATGCGATGTGTGGAGGTGCTGTGTGGAGGTACTGTGTGGATGCGGTGTTTGGAGGTGGTGTGTGGGGGAGGTGTGTGGAGCTGCTGTGTGAAGGTGCTGTGTGATGGTGGTGTGTGGAGGTGTTGTTTGGAGGTGGGTTGTGGACGTGCTGTGCGGTGGTGGTGTGTGGAGGTGGTGTGTGGAGGTGTTGTGTGGTGGTAGTGTGTGGAGGTGGTGTTTGGAGGTGGTTTGTGGAGATGGTTTGTGGAGGTGCTGTGTGGTGGTGGTGTGTGGAGGTGGTGTTTGGAGGTGGTTTGTGGTGGCGGTGTGTGGGAGTGCTGTGTGGAGGTGCTGTGTGGTGGTGGCGTGTCAAGGTGATGTGTGGAGGTGCTGTGTTGTGGTGGTGTGTGGAGGTGGTGTTTGGAGGTGTTTTGTGGAGGCGGTACGTGGAGATGGTGTATGGAGGCGCTGAGTGGGGCGGTGTGTGGAGGTGGTGTGTTCAGGTGGTGTGTGGAGGTGGTGTGTGGAAGTGCTGTGTGGAGGTGCTGTGTGGTGGTGGCGTGTCAAGGTGATGTGTGGAGGTGCTGTGTTGTGGTGGTGTGTGGAGGTGGTGTTTGGAGGTGTTTTGTGGAGGCGGTGCGTGGAGATGGTGTATGGAGGCGCTGAGTGGGGCGGTGTGTGGAGGTGGTGTGTTCAGGTGGTGTGTGGAGGTGGTGTGTGGAGGCGGTGTGTGGAGGCGGTGTGTGGAGGTGGTGTGTGGAGATGGTTTGTGGAGGTGCTGTGTGGAGGTGGTGTTTGGATGTGGTGTGTGGAGGTTGTGTTTGGAGGCGGTGTGTGGAAGCGATCAATGGAGGTTGTGTGTGGGGGTGATGTATGGAGGTGGTGTGTGGAGGTGGTGTTTGGTGGCGGTCTGTGGAGGCGGTGTGTGGAGGTGCTGTGTGGAGGTGGTGTGTGGAGGTGGTGTGTGGAGGTGGTGTTTGGTAGCGGTCTGTGGAGGTGCTGTGTGGAGGTGGTGTGTGGAGGCGGTGTGTCGAGGTGGTGTGTGGAGGTGGTGTGTGGAAGTGGTGTGTGGAGGCGGTGTGTGGAGGTGCTGTGTGGAGGTGGTGTGTGAAGGTGGTGTGTGGAGGCGGTGTGTGGAGGTGCTGTGTGGAGGTGGTGTGTGGAGGTGGTGTGTGGAGGCGTTGTGTGGAGGTGCTGAGTGGAGGTGGTGTGTGGAGGTGGTGTGTGGTGGTGGTGTGTGGAGGTGGTGTGTGGAGATGATGTGTGATGGTGGTGTGTGGGGGTGGTGTGTGGAGGTGTTGTGTGGAGGTGGTGTGTGGAGGTTTCGTGTGGAGGTGATGTGTGGAGGTGGTGTTTGGAGGTGGTTTGTGGAGGTGGTGTTTGGTGGCGGTCTGTGGAGGCGGTGTGTGGAGATGGTGTTTGGAGGCGCTGAGTGGGGGCGGAGTGTTGAGGTGGTGTGTGATGGTGGTGTGTGGAGGCGGCGTGTAGAGGTGGTGTGTGGAGGTGGTGTGTGGAGGTGGTGTGTGGGGGTGGTGTGTGGAGGTGTTGTGTGGTGGTGGTGTGTGGGGGTGGAGTGTGGAGGTTTCGTGTGGAGGTGGTGTGTGTAGGTGGTGTGTGGGGGAGGTGTATTGAGGTGGTGTGTGGGGGTGGTGTGTGGAGGTGGTGTGTGGGGATGGTGTGTGGAGGTGGTGTGTGGAGGTGGTCTGTGGAGGTGGTGGGTGGAGGCGGTGTGTGGAGGTGGTGTGTGGGGGTGCTGTGTGGGGGTGCTGTGTGGAGGTGATGTGTGGAGGTGGTGTGTGGAGGTGCTCTGTGGAGGTGGTGGGTGGAGGTGGTGGGTGGAGGTGGTGTGTGGAGGTGCTGTGTGGAGGTGGTGTGTGGAGGTGGTGTGTGGAGGCGGTGTGTGGAGATGGTGTGTGGAGGTTGTGTGTGGATGTGGTCTGTGGAGGTGGTGTGTGGAGGTAGTGTGTGGAGGCGGTGTGTGGGGGTGGTGTGTGGATGTGGTGTGTGGAGGTGCTGTGTGGAGGTGGTGTGTGGAGGTGATGTGTGGAGGTGGTGTGTGGATATGGTGTGTGGAGGTGCTGTGTGGAGGTGGTGGGTGGAGGTGGTGGGTGGAGGTGGTGTGTGGAGGTGCTGTGTGGAGGTGGTGTGTGGAGGTGGTGTGTGGAGGCGGTGTGTGGAGATGGTGTGTGGAGGTTGTGTGTGGAGGTGGTCTGTGGAGGTGGTGTGTGGAGGCGGTGTGTGGAGGTGGTGTGTGGAGGTTGTGTGTGGAGGTGGTCTGTGGAGGTGGTGTGTGGAGGTGGTGTGTGGAGGCGGTGTGTGGAGGCGGTGTGTGGGGGTGGTGTGTGGATGTGGTGTGTGGAGGTGCTGTGTGGGGGTGGTGTGTGGGGGTGGTGTGTGGAGGTGGTGTGTGGAGGTGGAGTGTGGGGTTGCTGTGTGGAAGTGGTGGGTGGAGGTGATGTGTGGGGGTGGTGTGTGGGGGTGGTGTGTGGAGGTGGTGTGTGGAGGTGGTGTGTGGAGGTGGTGTGTGGGGGTGGTGTGTCGAGGTGGTGGGTGGAGATGGTGTGTGGAGGTGGTGTGTGGAGGTGGTGTGTGGAGGTGGTGTGTGGGGGTGGTGTGTGGAGGTGGTGTGTGGAGGTGGTGTGTGGGGGTGCTGTGTGGGGGTGGTGTGTGGAGGTGGTGTGTGGAGGTGGTGTGTGGAGGTGGTGTGTGGAGGCGGTGTGTGGAGGCGGTGTGTGGAGGTGGTGTGTGGGGGTGGTGTGTGGGGGTGGTGTGTGGGGGTGGTGTGTGGAGGTGGTGTGTGGGGGTGGTGTGTGGGGGTGGTGTGTGGGGGTGGTGTGTGGGGGTGCTGTGTGGAAGAGGTGTGTGAGGGTGGTGTGTGGGGGTGGTGTGTGGGGGTGGTGTGTGGAGGTGGTGTGTGGGGGTGGTGTGTGGGGGTGGTGTGTAGAGATGGTGTGTGGAGGTGGTGTGTGGACGCGGTGTGTGGAGGTGCTGTGTGGAGGTGGTGTGTGGACGCGGTGTGTGGAGGTGGTGTTTGGAGTTGCTGTGTGGAGGTGGTGTGTGGAGATGGTGTGTGGACGCGGTGTGTGGAGGTGCTGTGTGGAGGTGGTGTGTGGAGGTGGTGTGTGGACGCGGTGTGTGGAGGTGCTGTGTGGAGGTGGTGATTGGAGGTGGTGTGTGGAGATGGTGTGTGGAGGTGCTGTGTGGAGGTGGTGTGTGGAGGTGGTGTGTGGAGGTGGTGTGTGGGGTTGCTGTGTGGAGGTGGTGTGTGGACGCGGTGTGTGGAGGTGGTGTGTGGAGGTGGTGTGTGGAGTTGCTGTGTGGAGGTGGTGTGTGGAGATGGTGTGTGGAGGTGGTGTGTGGAGGTGGTGTGTGGGGTTGCTGTGTGGACGTGGTGTGTGGGGGTGGTGTGTGGAGGTGGTGTGTGGAGTTGCTGTGTGGAGGTGGTGTGTGGAGATGGTGTGTGGAGGTGGTGTGTGGGGTTGCTGTGTGGAGGTGGTGTGTGGGGGTGGTGTGTGGAGGTGGTGTGTGGAGGTGGTGGGTGGAGGTGGTGTGTGGAAGTGGTGTGTGGGGGTGGTGTGTGGAGGTGGTGTGTGGAGGTGGTGTGTGGGGGTGCTGTGTGGGGGTGGTGTGTGGAGGTGGTGTGTGGAGGTGGTGTGTGGGGGTGCTGTGTGGGGGTGCTGTGTGGAGGTGGTGGGTGGAGGTGGTGTGTGGGGGTGGTGTGTGGAGCTGCTGTGTGGAGGTGGTGTGTGGAGGCGGTGTGTGGAGGTGGTGTGTGGGGGTGGTGTGTGGAGGTGGTGTGTGGAGATGGTGTGTGGGGGTGCTGTGTGGAGGTGGTGTGTGGGGGTGGTGTGTGGAGCTGGTGTGTGGAGGTGCTGTGGAGATGGTGGGTGGAGGTGGTGTGTGGAGACAGTGTGTGGAGGTGGTGTGTGGGGGTGGTGTGTGGTGGTGGTGTGTGGAGGCGGTGTGTGGAGGTGCTATGTGGAGGTGGTGTGTGGAGATGGTGTGTGGGGGTGGTGTGTGGGGGTGGTGTGTGGAGGTGGTGTGTGGGGGTGGTGTGTGGAGGTGGTGTGTGGAGGTGGTGTGTGGGGGTGCTGTGTGGAAGAGGTGTTTGAGGGTGGTGTGTGTGGGTGGTGTGTGGGGGTGGTGTGTGGAGGTGGTGTGTGGGGGTGGTGTGTGGAGGTGGTGTGTGGAGGCGGTGTGTGGAGGTGGTGTGTGGGGTTGCTGTGTGGAGGTGGTGTGTGGACGCGGTGTGTGGAGGTGGTGTGTGGAGTTGCTGTGTGGAGGTGGTGTGTGGAGGTGGTGTGTGGAGGTGGTGTGTGGGGTTGCTGTGTGGAGGTGGTGTGTGGACGCGGTGTGTGGAGGTGGTGTGTGGAGTTGCTGTGTGGAGGTGGTGTGTGGAGATGGTGTGTGGAGGTGGTGTGTGGAGGTGGTGTGTGGAGGCGGTGTGTTGAGGTGGTGTGTGGAGGTGGTGTGTGGAGGTGGTGTGTGGAGGCGGTGTGTCGAGGAGGTGTGTGGAGGTGGTGTGTGGAGGTGGTGTGTGGAGGCGGTGTGTTGAGGTGGTGTGTGGAGGTGGTGTGTGGAGGTGGTGTGTGGAGGTGGTGTGTGGAGGCGGTGTGTCGAGGTGGTGTGTGGAGGTGCTGTGTGGTGGTGGTGGGTGGAGGTGGTGTTTGGAGGTGGTTTGTGGAGGCGGAGTGTGGAGGTGGTGGGTGGAGGTGCTGTGTGGGGGTGGTGTGTGGAGGCAGTCTGTGGAGGGGGTGTGCGGAGGTGGTGTGTGGAGGTGGTGTGTGGAGGCGGAGTGTGGAGGTGGTGGGTGGAGGTGCTGTGTGGGGGTGGTGTGTGGAGGCGGTGATTGGAGGTGGTGTGTGAAGGTGGTGCGTGGAGGTGCTGTGTGGAGGTGCTGTGTGGTGGTGGCGTGTGGAGGTGATGTGTGGAGGTACTGTGTGGAGGCGGTGTCTGGATACGGTGTGTGGAGATGCTGTGTGGAGGTGCTGTGTGGGGGTGGTGTGTGGAGGTGGTGTATCGAGGTGGTTTGTGGAGGCGGTGTGTGGGAGTGCTGTGTGGAGGTGGTGTGTGGAGGTGGTGTGTGGAGGTGGTGCGTGGAGGTGCTGTGTGGTGGTGGTGTGTGGAGGTGGTGTTTGGAGGTGGTGTGTGGAGGTGGTGTGTGGAGGTGCTTTGTGGAGGTGGTGTGTGGAGGTGGTGTGTGGAGGCGGTGTGTGGAGGTGCTGTGTGGAGGTGGTGTGTGGAGATGGTGTGTGGAGGTGCTGTGTGGAGGTGCTGTGTGGAGGTGTGTGTGGAGGTGGTGTGTGGAGGTGGTGTGTGGAGGCGGTGTGTGGAGGCGGTGTGTGGAGGTGGTGTGTGGAGGTGGTGTGTGGAGGCGGTGTGTGGAGGTGGTGTGTGGAGGTGCTGTGTGGAGGCGCTGTGTGGAGGTTGTGTGTGGAGGTGGTGTGTGGAGGCGGTGTGTGGAGGTGGTGTGTGGGGGTGGTGTGTGGAGGTGATGTGTCGAGGTGGTGTGTGGAGGCGTTGTGTGGAGGTGCTGTGTGGAGGTGGTGTGTGGAGGTGCTGTGTGGTGGTGGTGTGTGGAGGTGCTGTGTGGAGGTGGTGTGTGGAGGTGGTGTGTGGAGGTGGTGTATCGAGGTGGTGTGTGGAGGTGGTGTGTGGGGGTGGTGTGTGGAGGTGGTGTGTCGAGGTGTTGTGTGGAGGCATTGTGTGGAGGTGGTGTGTGGAGGTGGTGTGTGGAGGTGGTGTGTGGAGGTGGTGTGTGGAGGTGGTGTGTGGGGGTGGTATGTGGAGGTGGTGTGTCGAGGTGTTGTGTGGAGGCGTTGTGTGGAGGTGCTGTGTGGAGGTGGTGTGTGGAGGTGCAGTGTGGAGGTGGTGTGTGGAGGTGGTGTGTGGAGGTGGTGTATCGAGGTGGTGTGTGGAGGTGGTGTGTGGGGGTGGTGTGTGGAGGTGGTGTGTCGAGGTGTTGTGTGGAGGCATTGTGTGGAGGTGGTGTGTGGAGGTGGTGTGTGGAGGTGGTGTGTGGAGGTGGTGTGTGGAGGTGGTGTGTGGGGGTGGTATGTGGAGGCGGTGTGTGGAGGCGGTGTGTGGAGGCGGTGTGTGGGGGTGGTGTGTGGAGGTGGTGTGTCGAGGTGTTGTGTGGAGGCATTGTGTGGAGGTGGTGTGTGGAGGTGGTGTGTGGAGGTGGTGTGTGGTGGTGGTGTGTGGAGGTGGTGTGTGGGGGTGGTATGTGGAGGCGGTGTGTGGAGGCGGTGTGTGGAGGCGGTGTGTGGAGGCGGTGTGTGGAGGCGGTGTGTGGAGGCGGTGGGTGGAGGTGGTGTGTGGAGGTGGTGTGTGGGGGTGGTGTGTGCGGGTGTTGTGTGGAGGTGTTGTGTGCTGGTAGTGTGTGGAGGTGGTGTGTGGAGGTGCTGTGTCGTGGTGGAGTGTGGAGGTGTTGTGTGGTGGTAGTGTGTGTAGGTGGTGTTTGGAGGTGGTTTGTGGAGGCGGTGTGTGGGAGTGCTGTGTGGAGGTGGTGTGTGGAGGTGGTGTTTGGTGGCGGTCTGTGGAGGCGGTGTGTCGGGGTGGTGTGTGGGGGTGATGTGTGGAGGTGGTGTGTGGGGCTGGTGTGTGGAGGTGCTGTGTGGGGGTGGTGTGTGGAGGTGGTGTGTGGGGGTGGTGTGTGGAGGTGGTGTGTGGGGGTGGTGTGTGGAGGTGGTGTGTGTGGGTGGTGTGTGGAGGTGGTGTGTGGGGATGGTGTGTGGAGGTGATGTGTGGAGGTTGTGTGTGGAGGCGGTGAGTGGAGGTGGAGTGTGGAGGTGGTGTGTGGAGGCGGTGTGTGGAGGTGGTGTGTGGAGGTGGTGTGTGGAGGCGATGTGTCGAGGTGGTCTGTGGAGGTGGTGTGTGGAGGTGGTGTGTGGAGGTGGTGTGTGGAGGTGGTGTGTGGGGGTGGTGTGTGGAGGTGGTGTGTGGGGGTGGTGTGTGGAGGTGGTGTGTGGAGGTGGTGTGTGGAGGCGGTGTGTGGAGGTGGTGTGTGGAGGCGGTGTATGGGGATGGTGTGTGGAGGTGCTGTGTGGAGGTGGTCTGTGGAGGTGGTGTGTGGAGGTGGTGTGTGGGGGTGGTGTGTGGAGGTGGTGTGTGGGGGTGGTGTGTGGAGGTGGTGTGTGGAGGTGGTGTGTGGAGGCGGTGTGTGGAGGTGGTGTGTGGAGGCGGTGTATGGGGATGGTGTGTGGAGGTGGTGTGTGGAGGTGGTCTGTGGAGGTGGTGGGTGGAGGCGGTGTGTGGAGATGGTGTGTGGGGGTGCTGTGTGGAGGTGATGTGTGGGGGTGGTGTGTGGAGGTGGTGTGTGGAGGTTGTGTGTGGAGGTGGTGTGTGGGGTGGTGTGTGGATGTGGTGTGTGGAGGTGCTGTGTGGAGGTGCTGTGTGGAGGTGGTGGGTGGAGGTGGTGTGTGGAGGTGCTGTGTGGAGGTGGTGTGTGGAGGCGGTGTGTGGAGATGGTGTGTGGAGGTGGTGTGTGGAGGTGGTGTGTGGAGCTGGTGTGTGGAGGTGCTGTGGAGGTGGTGGGTGGAGGTGGTGTGTGGAGACAGTGTGTGGAGGTGCTGTGTGGAGGTGGTGTGTGGAGGTGGTGTGTGGAGGTGGTGTGTGGAGGCGGTGTGTGGAGATGGTGTGTGGAGGTGGTGTGTGGAGGTGGTGTGTGGAGCTGGTGTGTGGAGGTGCTGTGGAGGTGGTGGGTGGAGGTGGTGTGTGGAGACAGTGTGTGGAGGTGCTGTGTGGAGGTGGTCTGTGGAGGTGGTGTGTGGGGGTGGTGTGTGGAGGTGGTGTGTGGGGGTGGTGTGTGGAGGTGGTGTGTGGAGGTGGTGTGTGGAGGCGGTGTGTGGAGGTGGTGTGTGGAGGCAGTGTATGGAGGTGCTATGTGGAGGTGGTGTGTGGAGGTGGTGGGTGGAGGTGGTGTGTGGAGGTGGTGTGTGGGGGTGGTGTGTGGAGGTGGTGTGTGGAGGTGGTGTGTGGGGTTGCTGTGTGGAGGTGGTGGGTGGAGGTGATGTGTGGGGGTGGTGTGTGGTGGTGTTGTGTCGAGGTGGTTGGTGGAGATGGTGTGTGGGGATGGTATGTGGAGGTGGTGTGTGGGGGTGGTGTGTGGAGGTGGTGTGTGGGTGTGGTGTGTGGAGGTGGTGTGTGGAGGTGGTGTGTGGGGGTGGTGTGTGGGGGTGGTGTGTGGGGGTGGTGTGTGGAGGTGGTGTGTGGAGGTGGTGTGTGGAGGTGGTGTGTGGAGGCGGTGTGTGGAGGCGGTGTGTGGGGGTGGTGTGTGGGGTGGTGTGTGGGGGTGGTGTGTGGAGGTGGTGTGTGGAGGCGGTGTGTGGAGGCGGTGTGTGGAGGTGGTGTGTGGGGGTGGTGTGTGGAGGTGGTGTGTGGAGGTGGTGTGTGGAGGCGGTGTGTGGAGGCGGTGTGTCGAGTTGGTGTGTGGAGGTGGTGTGTGGAGGTGGTGTGTCGAAGAGATGTGTGGAGGTGGTGTGTGGTGTTGCTGTGTGGAGTTGCTGTGTGGAGGTGGTGTGTGGAGGCGGTGTGTGGAGGTGGTGTGTGGAGGTGGTGTGTGGAGGCGATGTGTCGAGGTGGTGTGTGGAGGTGGTGTGTTGAGGTGGTGTGTGGAGGTGGTGTGTGGAGGGGGTGTGTGGAGGTGGTGTGTGGGGTTGCTGTGTGGATGTGGTGTGTGGACGCGGTGTGTGGAGGTGGTGTGTGGAGTTGCTGTGTGGAGGTGGTGTGTGGAGATGGTGTGTGGAGGTGGTGTGCGGAGGTGGTGTGTCGAGGAGGTGTGTGGAGGTGGTGTGTGGAGGTGGTGTGTGGAGTTGCTGTGTGGAGGTGGTGTGTGGAGGCGGTGTGTGGAGGTGGTGTGTGGGGTTGCTGTGTGGAGGTGGTGTGTGGACGCGGTGTGTGGAGGTGGTGTGTGGAGTTGCTGTGTGGAGGTGGTGTGTGGAGATGGTGTGTGGTGGTGGTGTGTGGAGGTGGTGTGTGGAGGTGGTGTGTCGAGGAGGTGTGTGGAGGTGGTGTGTGGTGTTGCTGTGTGGAGTTGCTGTGTGGAGGTGGTGTGTGGAGGCGGTGTGTGGAGGTGGTGTGTTGAGGTGGTGTGTGGAGGTGGTGTGTGGAGTTGGTGTGTGGAGGCGATGTGTCGAGGTGGTGTGTGGAGGTGCTATGTGGTGGTGGTGTGTGGAGGAGGTGTTTGGAGGTGGTTTGTGAAGGTGCTGTGTGGGGTTGGTGTGTGGAGGCGGTGTGTGGAGACTGTGTGTGGAGGTGCTGTGTGGAGGTGCTGTGTGGGGGTGGTATGTGGAGGTGGTGTGTGGAGGCGGTGTGTGGAGGTGGTGTGTGGAGGTGGTGTGTGGAGGTGGTCCGTGGAGGTGCTGTGTGGAGGTGCTGTGTGGTGGTGGCGTGTGGAGGTGATGTGTGGAGGTACTGTGTGGAGGCGGTGTCTGGATACGGTGTGTGGAGGTGCTGTGTGGAGGTGCTGTGTGGAGGTGGTGTATCGAGGTGGTTTGTGGAGGCGGTGTGTGGAGGTGGTGTGTGGAGGTGGTGTGTGGAGGTGGTGTGTGGAGGTGCTGTGTGGAGGTGCTGTGTGGAGGTGCTGTGTGGTGGTGGTGTGTGGAGGTGGTGTGTGGCTGTGTTGTGTGGTGGTAGTGTGTGGAGGTGGTGTTTGGAGGTGGTTTGTGGAGGCGGTGTGTGGGAGTGCTGTGTGGAGGTGGTGTGTGGAGGTGGTGTGTGGAGGTGGTGCGTGGAGGTGCTGTGTGGAGGTGCTGTGTGGTGGTGGCGTGTGGAGGTGATGTGTGGAGGTGGTGTGTGGAGGTGCTGTGTTGTGGTGGTGTGTGGAGGTGGTGTTTGGTGGCGGTCTGTGGAGGCGGTGCGTGGAGATGGTGTATGGAGGCGCTGAGTGGGGCGGTGTGTGGAGGTGGTGTGTGGAGGTGGTGTGTGGAGGCGGTGTGTGATGGTGGCGTGTGGAGGTGATGTGTGGAGGTGGTGTGTGGAGTTGGTGTGTGGAGGTGGTGTGTGGAGGTGGTGTGTGGAGGCAGTGTGTGGAGGCACTGTGTGGAGGCGGTGTGTTGAGGCGATGTGTGGAGGCGGTGTGTGGAGATGGTGTGGAGGTGGTGTGTGGATGTGGTGTGTAGAGGTGTTGTGTGATGGTGGTGTCTGGAGTGGGTGTGTGGAGGCTGTGTGTGGAGGTGGTGTGTGGAGGTGCTGTGTGGTGGTGCTGTGTGGAGTCGGTGTCTGCAGAGGGTGTGTGGAGGCGGTGTGTGGAGGCGGTGTGTGGAGGCTGTGTGTGGAGGTGGTGTGTGATGGTGGTGCGTGGAGGTGATGTGTGGAGGTGGTGTGTGGAGGTGCTGTGTGGTGGTGGGGTGTGGAGGTGGTGTGTGGAGGTGATGTTTGGAGGTGGTGTGTGGAGGTGGTGTATCGAGGTGGTTTGTGGAGGTGGTGTGTGGAGGTGGTGATTGGTGGTGGTGTGTGTAGGTGGCGTGTGGAGGTGTTGTGTGGTGGTAGTGTATAGAGGTGTTGTTTGGGGGTGGTTTGTGGAGGCGGTGTGTGGGAGTGCTGTGTGGAGGTGGTGTGTGGAGGTGGTGTGTGGAGGTGGTGTGTGGAGGTGGTGTGTGGAGGTGGTGTGTGGAGGTGCTGTGTGGTGCTGGTGTGTGGAGGTGGTGTGTGGAGGTGTTGTGTGGTGGTAGTGTGTGGAGGTGGTGTTTGGAAGTGGTTTGTGGAGGCGGTGTGTGGAGGTGATGTGTGGAGGTGCTGTGTGGTGGTGGTGTGTGGAGGTGGTGTGTGGAGGCGGTGTGTGGAGGTGCTGTGTGGAGGTGATGTGTGGAGGTGGTGTGTGGAGGTGGTGTGTGGAGGTGATGTGTGGAGGTGGTGTGTGGAGGTGGTGTATCGAGGTGGTGTGTCGAGGTGGTGTGTGGAGGCGTTGTGTGGTGGTAGAGTGTGGAGGTGGTGTTTGGAGGTGGTGTGTGGAGGCGGTGTGTGGAGGTGGTGTGTGGAGGTGGTGTGTGGAGGTGGTGTGTGGAGGTGGTGTGTGGAGGTGGTGTATGGAGGTGGTGTGTGGAGGTGGTGTGTGGAGGTGCTGTGTGGAGGTGGTGTGTGGAGGCGGTGTCTGGAGGTGGTGTGTGGAGGTGGTGTGTGGAGGCGGTGTCTGGAGATGGTGTGTGGAGGTGGTGTGTGGAGGCGTTGTGTGGAGGTGCTGTGTGGAGGTGGTGTGTGGAGGTGCAGTTTGGTGGTGGTGTGTGGAAGTGGTGTGTGGAGGTGGTGTGTGGAGGTGTTGTGCGGTGGTGGTGTGTGGAGGTGGTGTGTGGAGGTGTTGTGTGGTGGTGGTGTGTGGAGGTGGTGTGTGGAGGTGATGTGTGGAGGTGGTGTGTGGAGGTGGTGTATCGAGGTGGTGTGTCGAGGTGGTGTGTGGAGGCGTTGTGTGGTGGTAGAGTGTGGAGGTGGTGTTTGGAGGTGGTGTGTGGAGGCGGTGTGTGGAGGTGTTGTGTGGTGGTGGTGTTTGGAGGTGGTGTGTGGAGGTGGTGTTTGGTGGCGGTCTGTGGAGGTGGTGTGTGGAGATGGTGTATGGAGGTGCTGAGTGGGGGCCGTGTGTGGAGATGGTGTGTGGAGGCGGTGTGGAGGTGGTGTATGGAGGCGCTGAGTGGGGGCGGTGTGTGGAGGTGTTGTGTGGAGGCGGTGTGTGATGGTGGTATGTGGAGGTGATGTGTGGAGGTGGTGTGTGGAGTTGGTGTGTGGAGGTGGTGTGTGGAGTTGGTGTGTGGAGGTCGTGTGTGGAGGCAGTGTGTGGAGGCACTGTGTGGAGGCGGTGTGTTGAGGCGATGTGTGGAGGTGCTGTGTGGTGGCGGTGTGTGGAGATGGTGTGGAGGTGTTGTGTGGACGTGGTGTGTAGAGGTGTTGTGTGGTGGTGGTGTCTGGAGAGGGTGTGTGGAGGCGGTGTGTGGAGGCGGAGTGTGGAGGCAGAGTGTGGAGGCGGTGTGTGGAGGTGGTGTGTGGAGGTGCTGTGTGGTGTTGGTGTCTGGAGAGGGTGTGTGGAGGCGGTGTGTGGAGGCGGAGTGTGGAGGCAGAGTGTGGAGGCAGAGTGTGGAGGCGGTGTGTGGAAATGGTGTGTGGAGGTGGAGTGTGGAAGTGGTGTTTGGAGGTGGTTTGTGGATGTGCTGTGTAGAGGTGGTGTGTGGAGGTGCTGTGTGGAGGTGGTGTGTGGAGGCGGTGTGTCGAGGTGGTGTGTGGAGGTGGTGTGTGGTTGTGGTGTGTGGAGGCGGTGTGTCGAGGTGGTGTGTGGAGGTGGTGTGTGGAGGTGCTGTGTGGAGGTGGTGTGTGGGGGCGGTGTGTGGAGGTGGTGTGTGGAGGTGGTGTGTGGAGGTGGTGTGTGGAGGTGCTGTGTGGAAGTGGTGGGTGGAGGTGCTGTGTGGAGGTGTTGTGTGGTGGTAGTGTGTGGAGGTGGTGTGTGGAGGCGGTGTGTGGAGGTGGTGTGTAGAGGTGGTGTGTGGAGGTGGTGTATCGAGGTGGTTTGTGGAGGCGGTGTGTGGGAGTGCTGTGTGGAGGTGGTGTGTGGAGGTAGTGTGTGGAGGTGGTGTGTGGGGGTGCTGTGTGGGGGTGGTGTGTGGAGGTGGTGTGTGGAGGTGGTGTGTGGGGGTGCTGTGTGGGGGTGCTGTGTGGAGGTGGTGGGTGGAGGTGGTGTGTGGGGGTGGTGTGTGGAGCTGCTGTGTGGAGGTGGTGTGTGGAGGCGGTGTGTGGAGGTGGTGTGTGGGGGTGGTGTGTGGAGGTGGTGTGTGGAGATGGTGTGTGGGGGTGCTGTGTGGAGGTGGTGTGTGGGGGTGGTGTGTGGAGCTGGTGTGTGGAGGTGCTGTGGAGATGGTGGGTGGAGGTGGTGTGTGGAGACAGTGTGTGGAGGTGGTGTGTGGGGGTGGTGTGTGGTGGTGGTGTGTGGAGGCGGTGTGTGGAGGTGCTATGTGGAGGTGGTGTGTGGAGATGGTGTGTGGGGGTGGTGTGTGGGGGTGGTGTGTGGAGGTGGTGTGTGGGGGTGGTGTGTGGAGGTGGTGTGTGGAGGTGGTGTGTGGGGGTGCTGTGTGGAAGAGGTGTTTGAGGGTGGTGTGTGTGGGTGGTGTGTGGGGGTGGTGTGTGGAGGTGGTGTGTGGGGGTGGTGTGTGGAGGTGGTGTGTGGAGGCGGTGTGTGGAGGTGGTGTGTGGGGTTGCTGTGTGGAGGTGGTGTGTGGACGCGGTGTGTGGAGGTGGTGTGTGGAGTTGCTGTGTGGAGGTGGTGTGTGGAGGTGGTGTGTGGAGGTGGTGTGTGGGGTTGCTGTGTGGAGGTGGTGTGTGGACGCGGTGTGTGGAGGTGGTGTGTGGAGTTGCTGTGTGGAGGTGGTGTGTGGAGATGGTGTGTGGAGGTGGTGTGTGGAGGTGGTGTGTGGAGGCGGTGTGTTGAGGTGGTGTGTGGAGGTGGTGTGTGGAGGTGGTGTGTGGAGGCGGTGTGTCGAGGAGGTGTGTGGAGGTGGTGTGTGGAGGTGGTGTGTGGAGGCGGTGTGTTGAGGTGGTGTGTGGAGGTGGTGTGTGGAGGTGGTGTGTGGAGGTGGTGTGTGGAGGCGGTGTGTCGAGGTGGTGTGTGGAGGTGCTGTGTGGTGGTGGTGGGTGGAGGTGGTGTTTGGAGGTGGTTTGTGGAGGCGGAGTGTGGAGGTGGTGGGTGGAGGTGCTGTGTGGGGGTGGTGTGTGGAGGCAGTCTGTGGAGGGGGTGTGCGGAGGTGGTGTGTGGAGGTGGTGTGTGGAGGCGGAGTGTGGAGGTGGTGGGTGGAGGTGCTGTGTGGGGGTGGTGTGTGGAGGCGGTGATTGGAGGTGGTGTGTGAAGGTGGTGCGTGGAGGTGCTGTGTGGAGGTGCTGTGTGGTGGTGGCGTGTGGAGGTGATGTGTGGAGGTACTGTGTGGAGGCGGTGTCTGGATACGGTGTGTGGAGATGCTGTGTGGAGGTGCTGTGTGGGGGTGGTGTGTGGAGGTGGTGTATCGAGGTGGTTTGTGGAGGCGGTGTGTGGGAGTGCTGTGTGGAGGTGGTGTGTGGAGGTGGTGTGTGGAGGTGGTGCGTGGAGGTGCTGTGTGGTGGTGGTGTGTGGAGGTGGTGTTTGGAGGTGGTGTGTGGAGGTGGTGTGTGGAGGTGCTTTGTGGAGGTGGTGTGTGGAGGTGGTGTGTGGAGGCGGTGTGTGGAGGTGCTGTGTGGAGGTGGTGTGTGGAGATGGTGTGTGGAGGTGCTGTGTGGAGGTGCTGTGTGGAGGTGTGTGTGGAGGTGGTGTGTGGAGGTGGTGTGTGGAGGCGGTGTGTGGAGGCGGTGTGTGGAGGTGGTGTGTGGAGGTGGTGTGTGGAGGCGGTGTGTGGAGGTGGTGTGTGGAGGTGCTGTGTGGAGGCGCTGTGTGGAGGTTGTGTGTGGAGGTGGTGTGTGGAGGCGGTGTGTGGAGGTGGTGTATCGTGGTGGTGTGTGGAGGTGGTGTGTGGGGGTGGTGTGTGGAGGTGATGTGTCGAGGTGGTGTGTGGAGGCGTTGTGTGGAGGTGCTGTGTGGAGGTGGTGTGTGGAGGTGCTGTGTGGTGGTGGTGTGTGGAGGTGCTGTGTGGAGGTGGTGTGTGGAGGTGGTGTGTGGAGGTGGTGTATCGAGGTGGTGTGTGGAGGTGGTGTGTGGGGGTGGTGTGTGGAGGTGGTGTGTCGAGGTGTTGTGTGGAGGCATTGTGTGGAGGTGGTGTGTGGAGGTGGTGTGTGGAGGTGGTGTGTGGAGGTGGTGTGTGGAGGTGGTGTGTGGGGGTGGTATGTGGAGGCGGTGTGTGGAGGCGGTGTGTGGAGGCGGTGTGTGGGGGTGGTGTGTGGAGGTGGTGTGTCGAGGTGTTGTGTGGAGGCATTGTGTGGAGGTGGTGTGTGGAGGTGGTGTGTGGAGGTGGTGTGTGGTGGTGGTGTGTGGAGGTGGTGTGTGGGGGTGGTATGTGGAGGCGGTGTGTGGAGGCGGTGTGTGGAGGCGGTGTGTGGAGGCGGTGTGTGGAGGCGGTGTGTGGAGGCGGTGGGTGGAGGTGGTGTGTGGAGGTGGTGTGTGGGGGTGGTGTGTGCGGGTGTTGTGTGGAGGTGTTGTGTGCTGGTAGTGTGTGGAGGTGGTGTGTGGAGGTGCTGTGTCGTGGTGGAGTGTGGAGGTGTTGTGTGGTGGTAGTGTGTGTAGGTGGTGTTTGGAGGTGGTTTGTGGAGGCGGTGTGTGGGAGTGCTGTGTGGAGGTGGTGTGTGGAGGTGGTGTTTGGTGGCGGTCTGTGGAGGCGGTGTGTCGGGGTGGTGTGTGGGGGTGATGTGTGGAGGTGGTGTGTGGGGCTGGTGTGTGGAGGTGCTGTGTGGGGGTGGTGTGTGGAGGTGGTGTGTGGGGGTGGTGTGTGGAGGTGGTGTGTGGGGGTGGTGTGTGGAGGTGGTGTGTGTGGGTGGTGTGTGGAGGTGGTGTGTGGGGATGGTGTGTGGAGGTGATGTGTGGAGGTTGTGTGTGGAGGCGGTGAGTGGAGGTGGAGTGTGGAGGTGGTGTGTGGAGGCGGTGTGTGGAGGTGGTGTGTGGAGGTGGTGTGTGGAGGCGATGTGTCGAGGTGGTCTGTGGAGGTGGTGTGTGGAGGTGGTGTGTGGAGGTGGTGTGTGGAGGTGGTGTGTGGGGGTGGTGTGTGGAGGTGGTGTGTGGGGGTGGTGTGTGGAGGTGGTGTGTGGAGGTGGTGTGTGGAGGCGGTGTGTGGAGGTGGTGTGTGGAGGCGGTGTATGGGGATGGTGTGTGGAGGTGCTGTGTGGAGGTGGTCTGTGGAGGTGGTGTGTGGAGGTGGTGTGTGGGGGTGGTGTGTGGAGGTGGTGTGTGGGGGTGGTGTGTGGAGGTGGTGTGTGGAGGTGGTGTGTGGAGGCGGTGTGTGGAGGTGGTGTGTGGAGGCGGTGTATGGGGATGGTGTGTGGAGGTGGTGTGTGGAGGTGGTCTGTGGAGGTGGTGGGTGGAGGCGGTGTGTGGAGATGGTGTGTGGGGGTGCTGTGTGGAGGTGATGTGTGGGGGTGGTGTGTGGAGGTGGTGTGTGGAGGTTGTGTGTGGAGGTGGTGTGTGGGGTGGTGTGTGGATGTGGTGTGTGGAGGTGCTGTGTGGAGGTGCTGTGTGGAGGTGGTGGGTGGAGGTGGTGTGTGGAGGTGCTGTGTGGAGGTGGTGTGTGGAGGCGGTGTGTGGAGATGGTGTGTGGAGGTGGTGTGTGGAGGTGGTGTGTGGAGCTGGTGTGTGGAGGTGCTGTGGAGGTGGTGGGTGGAGGTGGTGTGTGGAGACAGTGTGTGGAGGTGCTGTGTGGAGGTGGTGTGTGGAGGTGGTGTGTGGAGGTGGTGTGTGGAGGCGGTGTGTGGAGATGGTGTGTGGAGGTGGTGTGTGGAGGTGGTGTGTGGAGCTGGTGTGTGGAGGTGCTGTGGAGGTGGTGGGTGGAGGTGGTGTGTGGAGACAGTGTGTGGAGGTGCTGTGTGGAGGTGGTCTGTGGAGGTGGTGTGTGGGGGTGGTGTGTGGAGGTGGTGTGTGGGGGTGGTGTGTGGAGGTGGTGTGTGGAGGTGGTGTGTGGAGGCGGTGTGTGGAGGTGGTGTGTGGAGGCAGTGTATGGAGGTGCTATGTGGAGGTGGTGTGTGGAGGTGGTGGGTGGAGGTGGTGTGTGGAGGTGGTGTGTGGGGGTGGTGTGTGGAGGTGGTGTGTGGAGGTGGTGTGTGGGGTTGCTGTGTGGAGGTGGTGGGTGGAGGTGATGTGTGGGGGTGGTGTGTGGTGGTGTTGTGTCGAGGTGGTTGGTGGAGATGGTGTGTGGGGATGGTATGTGGAGGTGGTGTGTGGGGGTGGTGTGTGGAGGTGGTGTGTGGGTGTGGTGTGTGGAGGTGGTGTGTGGAGGTGGTGTGTGGGGGTGGTGTGTGGGGGTGGTGTGTGGGGGTGGTGTGTGGAGGTGGTGTGTGGAGGTGGTGTGTGGAGGTGGTGTGTGGAGGCGGTGTGTGGAGGCGGTGTGTGGGGGTGGTGTGTGGGGTGGTGTGTGGGGGTGGTGTGTGGAGGTGGTGTGTGGAGGCGGTGTGTGGAGGCGGTGTGTGGAGGTGGTGTGTGGGGGTGGTGTGTGGAGGTGGTGTGTGGAGGTGGTGTGTGGAGGCGGTGTGTGGAGGCGGTGTGTCGAGTTGGTGTGTGGAGGTGGTGTGTGGAGGTGGTGTGTCGAAGAGGTGTGTGGAGGTGGTGTGTGGTGTTGCTGTGTGGAGTTGCTGTGTGGAGGTGGTGTGTGGAGGCGGTGTGTGGAGGTGGTGTGTGGAGGTGGTGTGTGGAGGCGATGTGTCGAGGTGGTGTGTGGAGGTGGTGTGTTGAGGTGGTGTGTGGAGGTGGTGTGTGGAGGGGGTGTGTGGAGGTGGTGTGTGGGGTTGCTGTGTGGATGTGGTGTGTGGACGCGGTGTGTGGAGGTGGTGTGTGGAGTTGCTGTGTGGAGGTGGTGTGTGGAGATGGTGTGTGGAGGTGGTGTGCGGAGGTGGTGTGTCGAGGAGGTGTGTGGAGGTGGTGTGTGGAGGTGGTGTGTGGAGTTGCTGTGTGGAGGTGGTGTGTGGAGGCGGTGTGTGGAGGTGGTGTGTGGGGTTGCTGTGTGGAGGTGGTGTGTGGACGCGGTGTGTGGAGGTGGTGTGTGGAGTTGCTGTGTGGAGGTGGTGTGTGGAGATGGTGTGTGGTGGTGGTGTGTGGAGGTGGTGTGTGGAGGTGGTGTGTCGAGGAGGTGTGTGGAGGTGGTGTGTGGTGTTGCTGTGTGGAGTTGCTGTGTGGAGGTGGTGTGTGGAGGCGGTGTGTGGAGGTGGTGTGTTGAGGTGGTGTGTGGAGGTGGTGTGTGGAGTTGGTGTGTGGAGGCGATGTGTCGAGGTGGTGTGTGGAGGTGCTATGTGGTGGTGGTGTGTGGAGGAGGTGTTTGGAGGTGGTTTGTGAAGGTGCTGTGTGGGGTTGGTGTGTGGAGGCGGTGTGTGGAGACTGTGTGTGGAGGTGCTGTGTGGAGGTGCTGTGTGGGGGTGGTATGTGGAGGTGGTGTGTGGAGGCGGTGTGTGGAGGTGGTGTGTGGAGGTGGTGTGTGGAGGTGGTCCGTGGAGGTGCTGTGTGGAGGTGCTGTGTGGTGGTGGCGTGTGGAGGTGATGTGTGGAGGTACTGTGTGGAGGCGGTGTCTGGATACGGTGTGTGGAGGTGCTGTGTGGAGGTGCTGTGTGGAGGTGGTGTATCGAGGTGGTTTGTGGAGGCGGTGTGTGGAGGTGGTGTGTGGAGGTGGTGTGTGGAGGTGGTGTGTGGAGGTGCTGTGTGGAGGTGCTGTGTGGAGGTGCTGTGTGGTGGTGGTGTGTGGAGGTGGTGTGTGGCTGTGTTGTGTGGTGGTAGTGTGTGGAGGTGGTGTTTGGAGGTGGTTTGTGGAGGCGGTGTGTGGGAGTGCTGTGTGGAGGTGGTGTGTGGAGGTGGTGTGTGGAGGTGGTGCGTGGAGGTGCTGTGTGGAGGTGCTGTGTGGTGGTGGCGTGTGGAGGTGATGTGTGGAGGTGGTTTGTGGAGGTGCTGTGTGGAGGTGGTGTTTGGTGGCGGTCTGTGGAGGCGGTGCGTGGAGATGGTGTATGGAGGCGCTGAGTGGGGCGGTGTGTGGAGGTGGTGTGTGGAGGTGGTGTGTGGAGGCGGTGTGTGATGGTGGCGTGTGGAGGTGATGTGTGGAGGTGGTGTGTGGAGTTGGTGTGTGGAGGTGGTGTGTGGAGGTGGTGTGTGGAGGCAGTGTGTGGAGGCACTGTGTGGAGGCGGTGTGTTGAGGCGATGTGTGGAGGCGGTGTGTGGAGATGGTGTGGAGGTGGTGTGTGGATGTGGTGTGTAGAGGTGTTGTGTGATGGTGGTGTCTGGAGTGGGTGTGTGGAGGCTGTGTGTGGAGGTGGTGTGTGGAGGTGCTGTGTGGTGGTGCTGTGTGGAGTCGGTGTCTGCAGAGGGTGTGTGGAGGCGGTGTGTGGAGGCGGTGTGTGGAGGCTGTGTGTGGAGGTGGTGTGTGATGGTGGTGCGTGGAGGTGATGTGTGGAGGTGGTGTGTGGAGGTGCTGTGTGGTGGTGGGGTGTGGAGGTGGTGTGTGGAGGTGATGTTTGGAGGTGGTGTGTGGAGGTGGTGTATCGAGGTGGTTTGTGGAGGTGGTGTGTGGAGGTGGTGATTGGTGGTGGTGTGTGTAGGTGGCGTGTGGAGGTGTTGTGTGGTGGTAGTGTATAGAGGTGTTGTTTGGGGGTGGTTTGTGGAGGCGGTGTGTGGGAGTGCTGTGTGGAGGTGGTGTGTGGAGGTGGTGTGTGGAGGTGGTGTGTGGAGGTGGTGTGTGGAGGTGGTGTGTGGAGGTGCTGTGTGGTGCTGGTGTGTGGAGGTGGTGTGTGGAGGTGTTGTGTGGTGGTAGTGTGTGGAGGTGGTGTTTGGAAGTGGTTTGTGGAGGCGGTGTGTGGAGGTGATGTGTGGAGGTGCTGTGTGGTGGTGGTGTGTGGAGGTGGTGTGTGGAGGCGGTGTGTGGAGGTGCTGTGTGGAGGTGATGTGTGGAGGTGGTGTGTGGAGGTGGTGTGTGGAGGTGATGTGTGGAGGTGGTGTGTGGAGGTGGTGTATCGAGGTGGTGTGTCGAGGTGGTGTGTGGAGGCGTTGTGTGGTGGTAGAGTGTGGAGGTGGTGTTTGGAGGTGGTGTGTGGAGGCGGTGTGTGGAGGTGGTGTGTGGAGGTGGTGTGTGGAGGTGGTGTGTGGAGGTGGTGTGTGGAGGTGGTGTGTGGAGGTGGTGTATGGAGGTGGTGTGTGGAGGTGGTGTGTGGAGGTGCTGTGTGGAGGTGGTGTGTGGAGGCGGTGTCTGGAGGTGGTGTGTGGAGGTGGTGTGTGGAGGCGGTGTCTGGAGATGGTGTGTGGAGGTGGTGTGTGGAGGCGTTGTGTGGAGGTGCTGTGTGGAGGTGGTGTGTGGAGGTGCAGTTTGGTGGTGGTGTGTGGAAGTGGTGTGTGGAGGTGTTGTGCGGTGGTGGTGTGTGGAGGTGGTGTGTGGAGGTGTTGTGTGGTGGTGGTGTGTGGAGGTGGTGTGTGGAGGTGATGTGTGGAGGTGGTGTGTGGAGGTGGTGTATCGAGGTGGTGTGTCGAGGTGGTGTGTGGAGGCGTTGTGTGGTGGTAGAGTGTGGAGGTGGTGTTTGGAGGTGGTGTGTGGAGGCGGTGTGTGGAGGTGTTGTGTGGTGGTGGTGTTTGGAGGTGGTGTGTGGAGGTGGTGTTTGGTGGCGGTCTGTGGAGGCGGTGTGGAGATGGTGTATGGAGGTGCTGAGTGGGGGCCGTGTGTGGAGATGGTGTGTGGAGGCGGTGTGGAGGTGGTGTATGGAGGCGCTGAGTGGGGGCGGTGTGTGGAGGTGTTGTGTGGAGGCGGTGTGTGATGGTGGTATGTGGAGGTGATGTGTGGAGGTGGTGTGTGGAGTTGGTGTGTGGAGGTCGTGTGTGGAGGCAGTGTGTGGAGGCACTGTGTGGAGGCGGTGTGTTGAGGCGATGTGTGGAGGTGCTGTGTGGTGGCGGTGTGTGGAGATGGTGTGGAGGTGTTGTGTGGACGTGGTGTGTAGAGGTGTTGTGTGGTGGTGGTGTCTGGAGAGGGTGTGTGGAGGCGGTGTGTGGAGGCGGAGTGTGGAGGCAGAGTGTGGAGGCGGTGTGTGGAGGTGGTGTGTGGAGGTGCTGTGTGGTGTTGGTGTCTGGAGAGGGTGTGTGGAGGCGGTGTGTGGAGGCGGAGTGTGGAGGCAGAGTGTGGAGGCAGAGTGTGGAGGCGGTGTGTGGAAATGGTGTGTGGAGGTGGAGTGTGGAAGTGGTGTTTGGAGGTGGTTTGTGGATGTGCTGTGTAGAGGTGGTGTGTGGAGGTGCTGTGTGGAGGTGGTGTGTGGAGGCGGTGTGTCGAGGTGGTGTGTGGAGGTGGTGTGTGGTTGTGGTGTGTGGAGGCGGTGTGTCGAGGTGGTGTGTGGAGGTGGTGTGTGGAGGTGCTGTGTGGAGGTGGTGTGTGGGGGCGGTGTGTGGAGGTGGTGTGTGGAGGTGGTGTGTGGAGGTGGTGTGTGGAGGTGCTGTGTGGAAGTGGTGGGTGGAGGTGCTGTGTGGAGGTGTTGTGTGGTGGTAGTGTGTGGAGGTGGTGTGTGGAGGCGGTGTGTGGAGGTGGTGTGTAGAGGTGGTGTGTGGAGGTGGTGTATCGAGGTGGTTTGTGGAGGCGGTGTGTGGGAGTGCTGTGTGGAGGTGGTGTGTGGAGGTAGTGTGTGGAGGTGGTGTGTGGAGGTGCTGTGTGGAGGTGCTGTGTGGTGGTGGTGTGTGGAGGTGGTTTGTGGAGGTGCTGTGTGGAGCTGGTGTGTGGAGGTGGTGTTTGGTGGCGGTCTGTGGGGACGGTGCGTAGAGGTGCTGTGTGGAGGTGCTGTGTGGTGGTGGCGTGTGGAGGTGATGTATGGAGGTGGTTTGTGGAGGTGCTGTGTGGAGGTGGTGTTTGGAGGTGGTTTGTGGAGGTGCTGTTTGGAGCTGGTGTATGGAGATGCTGAGTGGGGCGGTGTGTGGAGGTGGTGTGTAGAGGTGGTGTGTGGAGGTGGTGTGTGGAGGCGGTGTGTGGAGGCGGTGTGTGGAGGCGGTGTGTGGAGGTGGTGTGTGGAGGTGATGTGTGGAGGTGGTGTGTCGAGGTGGTGTGTGGAGGTGGTGTGTGGAGGTGGTGTGTGGAGGTGGTGTGTGGAGGTGATGTGTGGAGGTGGTGTGTGGAGGCGGTGTGTGGACGTGGTATGTGGAGGTGCTTTGCGGAGGTGATGTATGGATGTGGTGTGTGGAGGTGGTGTTTGGAGGCGGTGTGTGGAAGCGATGTATGGAGGTGGTGTTTGGAGGTGGTTTGTGGAGGTGCTGTTTGGAGCTGGTGTATGGAGATGCTGAGTGGGGCGGTGTGTGGAGGTGGTGTGTGGAGGTGGTGTGTGGAGGTGGTGTGTGGAGGTGATGTGTGGAGGTGATGTGTGGAGGTGGTGATTGGTGGCGGTCTGTGGAGGCGGTGTGTGGAGGTACTGTGTGGAGGTGGTGTGTGGAGGTGGTGTTTGGTGGCGTTCTGTGGAGGCGGTGTGTGGAGGTGCTGTGTGGAGGTGGTGTGTGGAGGTGGTGTGTGGAGGTGGTGTGTGGAAGTGGTGTGTGGAGGCGTTGTGTGGAGGTGCTGTGTGGAGGTGGTGTGTGGAGGTGGTGTGTGGAGGTGTTGTGTGGAGGTGTTGTGTGGAGGCGGTGTGTGGAGGCGTTGTGTGGAGGTGCTGTGTGGAGGTGCTGTGTGGAGGTGGTGTGTGGAGGTGCTGTGTGGTGGTGGTGTGTGGAAGTGGTGTGTGGAGGTGTTGTGTGGTGGTGGTGTGTGGAGGTGGTGTGTGGAAGTGGTGTTTGGAGGTGGTTTGTGGATGTGCTGTGTAGAGGTGGTGTATGGAGGTGCTGAGTCGAGGCGGTGTGTGGAGGTGTTGTGTGGAAGTGGTTTGTAGAATGGTGTTTGGTGGCGGTCTGTGGAGGTGCTGTGAGGAGGTGGTGTGTGGAGGCGGTGTGTCGAAGTGCTGTGTGGAGGTGGTGTGTGGAGGTGGTGTGTGGAGGCGGTGTGTCGAGGTGGTGTGTGGAGGTGGTGTGTGGAGGTGGTGTGTGGAGGTGGTGTGTTGAGGCGGTGTGTGGAGGTGCTGTGTGGAGGTGGTGTGTGGAGGTGGTGTGTGGAGGTGCTGTGTGGAAGTGGTGTGTGGAGGTGGTGTGTGGAGGTGGTGTATCGAGGTGGTTTGTGGAGGCGGTGTGTGGAGGTGGTGTGTGGAGGTGGTGTGTGGAGGTGGTGTGAGGAGGTGCTGTGTGGAGGTGCTGTGTGGTGGTGGTGTGTGGAGGTGATGTATGGAGGTGGTGTGTGGAGGTGGTGTTTGGTGGCGGTCTGTGGGGACGGTGCGTAGAGGTGCTGTGTGGAGGTGCTGTGTGGTGTTGGCGTGTGGAGGTGATGTATGGAGGTGGTTTGTGGAGGTGCTGTGTGGAGGTGGTGTTTGGAGGTGGTTTGTGGAGGTGCTGTTTGGAGCTGGTGTATGGAGACGCTGAGTGGGGCGGTGTGTGGAGGTGGTGTGTGGAGGTGGTGTGTGGAGGTGGTGTGTGGAGGCGGTGTGTGGAGGCGGTGTGTGGAGGCGGTGTGTGCAGGTGATGTGTGGAGGTGGTGTGTTGAGGTGGTGTGTGGAGGTGGTGTGTGGAGGTGGTGTGTGGAGGTGGTGTGTGGAGGTGATGTGTGGAGGTGGTGTGTGGAGGCGGTGTGTGGAGGTGGTGATTGGTGGCGGTCTGTGGAGGCGGTGTGTGGAGGTGCTTTGCGGAGGTGATGTATGGATGTGGTGTGTGGAGGTGGTGTTTGGAGGTGGTTTGTGGAGGTGATGTGTGGAGGTGTTGTGTGGTGGTAGTGTGTGGAGGTGGTGTTTGGAGTTGGTTTGTGGAGGCGGTGTGTGGGAGTGCCGTGTGGAGGTGGTGTGTGAAGGTGGTGTGTGGAGGTGGTGCGTCGAGGTGCTGTGTGGAGGTGCTGTGTGGTGGTGGCGTGTGGAGGTGATGTATGGAGGTGGTTTGTGGAGGTGGTGTGTGGAGGTGGTGTTTGGAGGTGGTTTGTGGAGGTGCTGTGTGGAGGTGGTGTTTAGTGGCGGTCTGTGGAGGCGGTGTGTGGAGATGGTGTATGGAGGCGCTGAGTGGGGCGGTGTGTGGAGGTGGTGTGTGGAGGCGGTGTGTGGAGGCGGTATGTGGAGGTGGTGTGTGGAGGTGCTGTGCGGAGGTGATGTATGGATGTGGTGTGTGGAGGTGGTGTTTGGAGACGGTGTGTGGAAGCCATGTATGGAGGTGGTGTGTGGAGGTGATGTGTGGAGGTGGTGTGTGGAGGTGGTGATTGGTGGCGGTCTGTGGAGGCGGTGTGTGGAGGTACTGTGTGGAGGTGGTGTGTGGAGGTGGTGTTTGGTGGCGTTCTGTGGAGGCGGTGTGTGGAGGTGCTGTGTGGAGGTGGTGTGTGGAGGTGGTGTGTGGAGGTGGTGTGTGGAAGTGGTGTGTGGAGGCAGTGTGTGGAGGTGCTGTGTGGAGGTGGTGTGTGGAGGTGCTGTGTGGAGGTGCTGTGTGGAGGTGCTGTGTGGAGGTGGTGTGTGGAGGTGGTGTGTGGAGGTGGTGTGTGGAGTTGGTGTGTGGAGGTGTTGTGTGCTGGTGGTGTGTGGAGGTGGTGTGTGGAGGTGATGTGTGGAGGTGGTGTTTGGAGGTGTTTTTTGGAGGTGGTGTTTGGTCGCGGTCTGTGAAGGCGGTGTGTGGAGGTGGTGTGTGGAGGTGGTGTGTGGAGTCGGTGTGTGGAGGTGGTGTGTGGAGGTAGTGTGTGGAGGTGCTATGTGGAGGCGGTGTGTGGAGGTGCTGTGTGGAGGTGCTGTGTGGAGGTGTGTGTGGGGGCGGTGTGTGGAGGTGGTGTGTGGAGGTGCTGTGTGGAAATGGTGTGTGGAGGTGCTGTGTGGAAGTGGTGTGTGGAGGTGGTGTGTAGAGGTGGTTTGTGGAGGTGGTGTATCGAGGTGGTTTGTGGAGGCGGTGTGTGGGAGTGCTGTGTGGAGGTGGTGTGTGGAGGTGCTGTGTGGAGGTGCTGTGTGGTGGTGGCGTGTGGAGGTGATGTGTGGAGGTGTTGTGTGGTGGTAGTGTGTGGAGGTGGTGTTTGTAGGTGGTTTGTGGAGGCGGTGTGTGGGAGTGCTGTGTGGAGGTGGTGTGTGAAGGTGGTGTGTGGAGGTGGTGCGTGGAGGTGCTGTGTGGAGGTGCTGTGTGGTGGTGGCGTGTGGAGGTGATGTATGGAGGTGGTTTGTGGGTGTGCTGTGTGGAGGTGGTGTTTGGAAGTGGTTTGTGGAGGTGCTGTGTGGAGGTGGTGTGTGGAGGTGGTGTTTGGTGGCGGTCTGTGGAGGCGGTGTGTGGAGATGGTGTATCGACGCGCTGAGTGGGGCGGTGTGTGGAGGTGGTGTGTGGAGGCGGTGTGTGGAGGCGGTGTGTGGAGGTGGTGTGTGGAGGTGCTGTGCGGAGGTGATGTATGGATGTGGTGTGTGGAGGTGGTGTTTGGAGGCTGTGTGTGGAAGCGATGTATGGAGGTGGTGTGTGGAGGTGATGTGTGGAGGTGGTGATTGGTGGCGGTCTGTGGAGGCGGTGTGTGGAGGTGGTGTGTGGAGGCGGTGTGTGGAGGTGGTGTTTGGTGGCGGTCTGTGGAGGTGCTGTGTGGAGGTGGTGTGTGGAGGTGGTGTGTGGAGGTGGTGTTTGGTGGCGGTCTGTGGAGGTGCTGTGTGGAGGTGGTGTGTGGAGGCGGTGTGTCGAGGTGGTGTGTGGAGGTGGTGTGTGGAAGTGGTGTGTGGAGGCGGTGTGTGGAGGTGCAGTGTGGAGGTGGTGTGTGGAGGTGTTGTGTGGAGGTGTTGTGTGGAGGAGTTGTGTGGAGGTCCTGTGTGGAGGTGCTGTGTGGAGGTGGTGTGTGGAGGTGGTGTGTGGAGGTGGTGTGTGGAGTTGGTGTGTGGAGGTGTTGTGTGGTGGTGGTGTGTGGAGGTGGTGTGTGGAGGTGGCGTGTGGAGGTGATGTGTGGAGGTGGTGTGTGGAGGTGGTGTGTGGAGGTGGTGTTTGGTGGCGGTCTGTGGAGGTGCTGTGTGGAGGTGGTGTGTGGAGGCGGTGTGTCGAGGTGGTGTGTGGAGGTGGTGTGTGGAAGTGGTGTGTGGAGGCGGTGTGTGGAGGTGCAGTGTGGAGGTGGTGTGTGGAGGTGTTGTGTGGAGGTGTTGTGTGGAGGAGTTGTGTGGAGGTGGTGTGTGGAGTCGTTGTGTGGAGGTGCTGTGTGGAGGTGCTGTGTGGAGGTGGTGTGTGGAGGTGGTGTGTGGAGGTGGTGTGTGGAGTTGGTGTGTGGAGGTGTTGTGTGGTGGTGGTGTGTGGAGGTGGTGTGTGGAGGTGGCGTGTGGAGGTGATGTGTGGAGGTGGTGTTTGGAGGTGGTGTTTGGTCACGGTCTGTGAAGGCGGTGTGTGGAGATGGTGTATGGAGGCGCTGAGTGGGGGCGGTGTGTGGAGATGGTGTGTAGAGGTGGTGTGTGGAGGTGGTGTGTGGAGGTGCTGTGTGGAAGTGGTGTGTGGAGGTGGTATGTGGAGGTGGTGTGTGGAGATGGTGTCTCGAGGTGGTTTGTGGAGGCGGTGTGTGGGAGTGCTGTGTGGAGGTGGTGTGTGGAGGTGGTGTGTGGAGGTGGTGTGTGGAGGTGCTGTGTGGAGGTGCTGTTTGGTGGTGGTGTGTGGAGGTGATGTGTGGAGGTGTTGTATGGTGGTAGTGTGTGGAGGTGGTGTGTGGAGGTGGTGCGTGGAGGTGCTGTGTGGAGGTGCTGTGTGGTGGTGGCGTGTGGAGGTGATGTATGGAGGTGGTTTGTGGAGGTGCTGTGTGGAGTTGGTGTTTGGTGGCGGTCTGTGGAGGCGGTGTGTGGAGATGGTATATGGAGGCGCTGAGTGGGGCGGTGTGTGGAGGTGGTGTGTGGAGGCGGTGTGTGGAGGTGGTGTGTGGAGGTGGTCTGTGGAGGTGATGTGCGGAGGTGGTGTGTCGAGGTGGTGTGTGGAGGCAGTGTGTAGAGGTGGTGTGTGGAGGTGGTATGTGGAGGTGGTGTGTGGAGGTGGTGTGTGGAGGTGATGTGTGGAGGCGGTGCGTGGAGGTGGTGTGTGGAGGTGCTGTGCGGAGGTGATGTATGGATGTGGTGTGTGAAGGTGGTGTGTGGAGGTGGTGTGTGGAGGTGCTGTGTGGAGGTGGTGTGTGAATGTGGTGTGTGGAGGTGGTGCGTGGAGGTGGTGTGTGGAGGTGGTGTTTGGAGGCGGTGTGTGGAGGTGGTGATTGGTGGCGGTCTGTGGAGGCAGTGTGTGGAGTTACTGTGTGGAGGTGGTGTTTGGTGGCGTTCTGTGGAGGCGGTGTGTGGAGGTGCTGTGTGGAGGTGGTGTGTGGAGGTGGTGTGTGGAGGTGGTGTTTGGTGGCGGTCTGTGGAGGTGCTGTGTGGAGGTGGTGTGTGGAGGCGGTGTGTCGAGGTGGTGTGTGGAACTGGTGTGTGGAACTGGTGTGTGGAGGCGATGTGTGGAGGTGCTGTGTGGAGGTGGTGTGTGGAGGTGGAGTGTGGAGGGGGTGTGTGGAGGTGGTGTGTGGAGTTGGTGTGTGGAGGTGGTGTGTGGAGGTGGTGTGTGGAGGTGGTGTGTGGAGGTGGTGTGTGGAGTTGGTGTGTGGAGGTGGTGTGTGGAGGTGGTGTGTGGAGTTGCTGTGTGGAGGTTGTGTCTGGAGGTTCTGTCTGGTGCTGTGTGGAGGTGGTATGTGGAGGTGCTGTGTGGAGGTGGTGTGTGGAGGTGGTTTGTGGAGGTGGTGTGTGGAGGTGCTGTGTAGAGGCGCTGTGTGGAGGTGGGTTGTGGAGGTGGTGTTTGGAGGTGCTGTGTAGAGGTGGTGTGTGGAGGTGGTGTGTGGAGGTGCTGTGTGGAGGTGCTGTGTGGAGGTGGTGTGTGGAGGTGGTTTGTGGAGGTGCTATCTGGAGGTGGTGTGTAGAGGTTCTGTTTGGAGGTGGTGTGTGGAGGTTCTTTGTGGAGGTGGTGTGTGGAGGTGGTGTGTGGAGTTGGTGTGTGGAGGTGGTGTGTGGAGGTGGTGTGTGGAGGTGCTGTGTGGAGGTGGTGTGTGGGGGTGCTGTGTGGAGGTGCTGTGTGGAGGTGGTGTGTGGAGGTGGTGTGTGGAGTTGGTGTGTGGAGGTGGTGTGTGGAGGTGCTGTGTGGTGGCGGTGTGTGGAGGTGGTGTGTAGAGGCACTGTGTGGAGGCGGTGTGTGGAGGTGCTGTGTGGAGGTTCTGTTTGGAGGTGGTGTGTGGAGGTGGTGTGTGGAGGTGGTGTGTGGAGTTGGTGTGTGGAGGTGGTGTGTGGAGGTGGTGTGTGGAGGTGGTGTGTGGAGGTGTGTGTGGGGGCGGTGTGTGGAGATGCTGTGTGGAGGCGGTGTGTGGAGGTGCTGTGTGGAGGTGCTGTGTGGAGGCGGTGTGTGGAGGTGCTGTGTGGAGGTGCTGTGTGGAGGTGGTGTGTGGAGGTGCTGTGCGGAGGTGATGTATGGATGTGCTGTGTGGAGGTTGTGTTTGGAGACGGTGTGTGGAAGCCATGTATGGAGGTGGTGTGTGGAGGTGATGTGTGGAGGTGGTGATTGGTGGTGGTCTGTGGAGGTGGTGTGTGGAGGTACTGTGTGGAGGCGGTGTGTGGAGGTGCTGTGTGGAGGTGGTGTGTGAAGGTGGTGTGTGGAGGTGGTGTTTGGTGGCAGTCTGTGGAGGTGCTGTGTGGAGGTGGTGTGTGGAGGTGGTGTGTGGAGGTCGTGTGTGGAGGTGCTGTGTGGAGGTGCTGTGTGGAGGTGGTGTGTGGAGGTGCTGTGTGGAGGTGCTGTGTGGAGGTGGTGTGTGGAGGTGCTGTGTGGAGGTGGTGTGTGGAGGTGCTGTGTGGAGGTGCTGTGTGGAGGTGGTGTGTGGAGTTGGTGTGTGGAGGTGGTGTGTGGAGGTGGCGTGTGGAAGTGGCGTGTGGAGGCGGTGTGTGGAGGTGCTGTGTGGAGGTGGTGTGTGGAGGTGGTGTGTGGAGGTGGTGTGTGGAGGTGGCGTGTCGAGGTGATGTGTGGAGGTGGCGTGTGGAGGTGTTGTGCGGTGGTGGTGTGTGGAGGTGGTGTGTGGAGGTGGTGTGTGGAGGTGCTGTGTGGAGGTGCTGTGTGGAGGTGGTGTGTGGAGGTGCTGTGTGGAGGTGGTGTGTGGAGTTGGTGTGTGGAGGTGGTGTGTGGAGGTGGCGTGTCGAGGTGATGTGTGGAGGTGGCGTGTGGAGGTGTTGTGCGGTGGTGGTGTGTGGAGGTGGTGTGTGGAGGTGTTGTGTGGTGGTGGTGTTTGGAGGTGGTGTGTGGAGATGGTGTTTGGTGGCGGTCTGTGGAGGCGGTGTGGAGATGGTGTATGGAGGTGCTGAGTGGGGGCCGTGTGTGGAGATGGTGTGTGGAGGCGGTGTGGAGGTGGTGTATGGAGGCGCTGAGTGGGGGCGGTGTGTGGAGGTGTTGTGTGGAGGTGGTGTGTGGAGTTGGTGTGTGGAGGTCGTGTGTGGAGGCAGTGTGTGGAGGCACTGTGTGGAGGCGGTGTGTTGAGGCGATGTGTGGAGGTGCTGTGTGGTGGCGGTGTGTGGAGATGGTGTGGAGGTGTTGTGTGGACGTGGTGTGTAGAGGTGTTGTGTGGTGGTGGTGTCTGGAGAGGGTGTGTGGAGGCGGTGTGTGGAGGCGGAGTGTGGAGGCAGAGTGTGGAGGCGGTGTGTGGAGGTGGTGTGTGGAGGTGCTGTGTGGTGTTGGTGTCTGGAGAGGGTGTGTGGAGGCGGTGTGTGGAAATGGTGTGTGGAGGTGGAGTGTGGAAGTGGTGTTTGGAGGTGGTTTGTGGATGTGCTGTGTAGAGGTGGTGTGTGGAGGTGCTGTGTGGAGGTGGTGTGTGGAGGCGGTGTGTCGAGGTGGTGTGTGGAGGTGGTGTGTGGTTGTGGTGTGTGGAGGCGGTGTGTCGAGGTGGTGTGTGGAGGTGGTGTGTGGAGGTGCTGTGTGGAGGTGGTGTGTGGGGGCGGTGTGTGGAGGTGGTGTGTGGAGGTGGTGTGTGGAGGTGGTGTGTGGAGGTGCTGTGTGGAAGTGGTGGGTGGAGGTGCTGTGTGGAGGTGTTGTGTGGTGGTAGTGTGTGGAGGTGGTGTGTGGAGGCGGTGTGTGGAGGTGGTGTGTAGAGGTGGTGTGTGGAGGTGGTGTATCGAGGTGGTTTGTGGAGGCGGTGTGTGGGAGTGCTGTGTGGAGGTGGTGTGTGGAGGTAGTGTGTGGAGGTGGTGTGTGGAGGTGCTGTGTGGAGGTGCTGTGTGGTGGTGGTGTGTGGAGGTGGTTTGTGGAGGTGCTGTGTGGAGCTGGTGTGTGGAGGTGGTGTTTGGTGGCGGTCTGTGGGGACGGTGCGTAGAGGTGCTGTGTGGAGGTGCTGTGTGGTGGTGGCGTGTGGAGGTGATGTATGGAGGTGGTTTGTGGAGGTGCTGTGTGGAGGTGGTGTTTGGAGGTGGTTTGTGGAGGTGCTGTTTGGAGCTGGTGTATGGAGATGCTGAGTGGGGCGGTGTGTGGAGGTGGTGTGTAGAGGTGGTGTGTGGAGGTGGTGTGTGGAGGCGGTGTGTGGAGGCGGTGTGTGGAGGCGGTGTGTGGAGGTGGTGTGTGGAGGTGATGTGTGGAGGTGGTGTGTCGAGGTGGTGTGTGGAGGTGGTGTGTGGAGGTGGTGTGTGGAGGTGGTGTGTGGAGGTGATGTGTGGAGGTGGTGTGTGGAGGCGGTGTGTGGACGTGGTATGTGGAGGTGCTTTGCGGAGGTGATGTATGGATGTGGTGTGTGGAGGTGGTGTTTGGAGGCGGTGTGTGGAAGCGATGTATGGAGGTGGTGTGTGGAGGTGATGTGTGGAGGTGATGTGTGGAGGTGGTGATTGGTGGCGGTCTGTGGAGGCGGTGTGTGGAGGTACTGTGTGGAGGTGGTGTGTGGAGGTGGTGTTTGGTGGCGTTCTGTGGAGGCGGTGTGTGGAGGTGCTGTGTGGAGGTGGTGTGTGGAGGTGGTGTGTGGAGGTGGTGTGTGGAAGTGGTGTGTGGAGGCGTTGTGTGGAGGTGCTGTGTGGAGGTGGTGTGTGGAGGTGGTGTGTGGAGGTGTTGTGTGGAGGTGTTGTGTGGAGGCGGTGTGTGGAGGCGTTGTGTGGAGGTGCTGTGTGGAGGTGCTGTGTGGAGGTGGTGTGTGGAGGTGCTGTGTGGTGGTGGTGTGTGGAAGTGGTGTGTGGAAGTGGTGTGTGGAGGCGTTGTGTGGAGGTGCTGTGTGGAGGTGGTGTGTGGAGGTGGTGTGTGGAGGTGTTGTGTGGAGGTGTTGTGTGGAGGTGGTGTGTGGAGGCGTTGTGTGGAGGTGCTGTGTGGAGGTGCTGTGTGGAGGTGGTGTGTGGAGGTGCTGTGTGGTGGTGGTGTGTGGAAGTGGTGTGTGGAGGTGTTGTGTGGTGGTGGTGTGTGGAGGTGGTGTGTGGAAGTGGTGTTTGGAGGTGGTTTGTGGATGTGCTGTGTAGAGGTGGTGTATGGAGGTGCTGAGTCGAGGCGGTGTGTGGAGGTGTTGTGTGGAAGTGGTTTGTAGAATGGTGTTTGGTGGCGGTCTGTGGAGGTGCTGTGAGGAGGTGGTGTGTGGAGGCGGTGTGTCGAAGTGCTGTGTGGAGGTGGTGTGTGGAGGTGGTGTGTGGAGGCGGTGTGTCGAGGTGGTGTGTGGAGGTGGTGTGTGGAGGTGGTGTGTGGAGGTGGTGTGTTGAGGCGGTGTGTGGAGGTGCTGTGTGGAGGTGGTGTGTGGAGGTGGTGTGTGGAGGTGCTGTGTGGAAGTGGTGTGTGGAGGTGGTGTGTGGAGGTGGTGTATCGAGGTGGTTTGTGGAGGCGGTGTGTGGAGGTGGTGTGAGGAGGTGCTGTGTGGAGGTGCTGTGTGGTGGTGGTGTGTGGAGGTGATGTATGGAGGTGGTGTGTGGAGGTGGTGTTTGGTGGCGGTCTGTGGGGACGGTGCGTAGAGGTGCTGTGTGGAGGTGCTGTGTGGTGTTGGCGTGTGGAGGTGATGTATGGAGGTGGTTTGTGGAGGTGCTGTGTGGAGGTGGTGTTTGGAGGTGGTTTGTGGAGGTGCTGTTTGGAGCTGGTGTATGGAGACGCTGAGTGGGGCGGTGTGTGGAGGTGGTGTGCGGAGGTGGTGTGTGGAGGTGGTGTGTGGAGGCGGTGTGTGGAGGCGGTGTGTGGAGGCGGTGTGTGCAGGTGATGTGTGGAGGTGGTGTGTTGAGGTGGTGTGTGGAGGTGGTGTGTGGAGGTGGTGTGTGGAGGTGGTGTGTGGAGGTGATGTGTGGAGGTGGTGTGTGGAGGCGGTGTGTGGAGGTGGTGATTGGTGGCGGTCTGTGGAGGCGGTGTGTGGAGGTGCTTTGCGGAGGTGATGTATGGATGTGGTGTGTGGAGGTGGTGTTTGGAGGTGGTTTGTGGAGGTGATGTGTGGAGGTGTTGTGTGGTGGTAGTGTGTGGAGGTGGTGTTTGGAGTTGGTTTGTGGAGGCGGTGTGTGGGAGTGCCGTGTGGAGGTGGTGTGTGAAGGTGGTGTGTGGAGGTGGTGCGTCGAGGTGCTGTGTGGAGGTGCTGTGTGGTGGTGGCGTGTGGAGGTGATGTATGGAGGTGGTTTGTGGAGGTGGTGTGTGGAGGTGGTGTTTGGAGGTGGTTTGTGGAGGTGCTGTGTGGAGGTGGTGTTTAGTGGCGGTCTGTGGAGGCGGTGTGTGGAGATGGTGTATGGAGGCGCTGAGTGGGGCGGTGTGTGGAGGTGGTGTGTGGAGGCGGTGTGTGGAGGCGGTATGTGGAGGTGGTGTGTGGAGGTGCTGTGCGGAGGTGATGTATGGATGTGGTGTGTGGAGGTGGTGTTTGGAGACGGTGTGTGGAAGCCATGTATGGAGGTGGTGTGTGGAGGTGATGTGTGGAGGTGGTGTGTGGAGGTGGTGATTGGTGGCGGTCTGTGGAGGCGGTGTGTGGAGGTACTGTGTGGAGGTGGTGTGTGGAGGTGGTGTTTGGTGGCGTTCTGTGGAGGCGGTGTGTGGAGGTGCTGTGTGGAGGTGGTGTGTGGGGGTGGTGTGTGGAGGTGGTGTGTGGGGGTGGTGTGTGGGGGTGGTGTGTGGAGGTGGTGTTTGGAGGTGCTGTGTGGAGGTGCTGTGTGGAGGTGGTGTGTGGAGGTGGTGTGTGGAGGTGGTGTGTGGAAGTGGTGTGTGGAGGCAGTGTGTGGAGGTGCTGTGTGGAGGTGGTGTGTGGAGGTGCTGTGTGGAGGTGCTGTGTGGAGGTGCTGTGTGGAGGTGGTGTGTGGAGGTGGTGTGTGGAGGTGGTGTGTGGAGTTGGTGTGTGGAGGTGTTGTGTGCTGGTGGTGTGTGGAGGTGGTGTGTGGAGGTGATGTGTGGAGGTGGTGTTTGGAGGTGTTTTTTGGAGGTGGTGTTTGGTCGCGGTCTGTGAAGGCGGTGTGTGGAGGTGGTGTGTGGAGGTGGTGTGTGGAGTCGGTGTGTGGAGGTGGTGTGTGGAGGTAGTGTGTGGAGGTGCTATGTGGAGGCGGTGTGTGGAGGTGCTGTGTGGAGGTGCTGTGTGGAGGTGTGTGTGGGGGCGGTGTGTGGAGGTGGTGTGTGGAGGTGCTGTGTGGAAATGGTGTGTGGAGGTGCTGTGTGGAAGTGGTGTGTGGAGGTGGTGTGTAGAGGTGGTTTGTGGAGGTGGTGTATCGAGGTGGTTTGTGGAGGCGGTGTGTCGAAGTGCTGTGTGGAGGTGGTGTGTGGAGGTGGTGTGTGGAGGCGGTGTGTCGAGGTGGTGTGTGGAGGTGGTGTGTGGAGGTGGTGTGTGGAGGTGGTGTGTTGAGGCGGTGTGTGGAGGTGCTGTGTGGAGGTGGTGTGTGGAGGTGGTGTGTGGAGGTGCTGTGTGGAAGTGGTGTGTGGAGGTGGTGTGTGGAGGTGGTGTATCGAGGTGGTTTGTGGAGGCGGTGTGTGGAGGTGGTGTGTGGAGGTGGTGTGTGGAGGTGGTGTGAGGAGGTGCTGTGTGGAGGTGCTGTGTGGTGGTGGTGTGTGGAGGTGATGTATGGAGGTGGTGTGTGGAGGTGGTGTTTGGTGGCGGTCTGTGGGGACGGTGCGTAGAGGTGCTGTGTGGAGGTGCTGTGTGGTGTTGGCGTGTGGAGGTGATGTATGGAGGTGGTTTGTGGAGGTGCTGTGTGGAGGTGGTGTTTGGAGGTGGTTTGTGGAGGTGCTGTTTGGAGCTGGTGTATGGAGACGCTGAGTGGGGCGGTGTGTGGAGGTGGTGTGTGGAGGTGGTGTGTGGAGGTGGTGTGTGGAGGCGGTGTGTGGAGGCGGTGTGTGGAGGCGGTGTGTGGAGGTGATGTGTGGAGGTGGTGTGTTGAGGTGGTGTGTGGAGGTGGTGTGTGGAGGTGGTGTGTGGAGGTGGTGTGTGGAGGTGATGTGTGGAGGTGGTGTGTGGAGGCGGTGTGTGGAGGTGGTGATTGGTGGCGGTCTGTGGAGGCGGTGTGTGGAGGTGCTTTGCGGAGGTGATGTATGGATGTGGTGTGTGGAGGTGGTGTTTGGAGGTGGTTTGTGGAGGTGATGTGTGGAGGTGTTGTGTGGTGGTAGTGTGTGGAGGTGGTGTTTGGAGTTGGTTTGTGGAGGCGGTGTGTGGGAGTGCCGTGTGGAGGTGGTGTGTGAAGGTGGTGTGTGGAGGTGGTGCGTCGAGGTGCTGTGTGGAGGTGCTGTGTGGTGGTGGCGTGTGGAGGTGATGTATGGAGGTGGTTTGTGGAGGTGGTGTGTGGAGGTGGTGTTTGGAGGTGGTTTGTGGAGGCGGTGTGTGGAGATGGTGTATGGAGGCGCTGAGTGGGGCGGTGTGTGGAGGTGGTGTGTGGAGGCGGTGTGTGGAGGCGGTATGTGGAGGTGGTGTGTGGAGGTGCTGTGCGGAGGTGATGTATGGATGTGGTGTGTGGAGGTGGTGTTTGGAGACGGTGTGTGGAAGCCATGTATGGAGGTGGTGTGTGGAGGTGATGTGTGGAGGTGGTGTGTGGAGGTGGTGATTGGTGGCGGTCTGTGGAGGCGGTGTGTGGAGGTACTGTGTGGAGGTGGTGTGTGGAGGTGGTGTTTGGTGGCGTTCTGTGGAGGCGGTGTGTGGAGGTGCTGTGTGGAGGTGGTGTGTGGAGGTGGTGTGTGGAGGTGGTGTGTGGAAGTGGTGTGTGGAGGCGGTGTGTGGAGGTGCTGTGTGGAGGTGGTGTGTGGAGGTGCTGTGTGGAGGTGCTGTGTGGAGGTGCTGTGTGGAGGTGGTGTGTGGAGGTGGTGTGTGGAGGTGGTGTGTGGAGTTGGTGTGTGGAGGTGGTGTGCTGGTGGTGTGTGGAGGTGGTGTGTGGAGGTGATGTGTGGAGGTGGTGTTTGGAGGTGTTTTTTGGAGGTGGTGTTTGGTCGCGGTCTGTGAAGGCGGTGTGTGGAGGTGGTGTGTGGAGGTGGTGTGTGGAGTCGGTGTGTGGAGGTGGTGTGTGGAGGTAGTGTGTGGAGGTGCTATGTGGAGGCGGTGTGTGGAGGTGCTGTGTGGAGGTGCTGTGTGGAGGTGTGTGTGGGGGCGGTGTGTGGAGGTGGTGTGTGGAGGTGGTGTGTGGAGGTGGTGTGTGGAGGTGCTGTGTGGAAATGGTGTGTGGAGGTGCTGTGTGGAAGTGGTGTGTGGAGGTGGTGTGTAGAGGTGGTTTGTGGAGGTGGTGTATCGAGGTGGTTTGTGGAGGTGGTGTGTGGGAGTGCTGTGTGGAGGTGGTGTGTGGAGGTGCTGTGTGGAGGTGCTGTGTGGTGGTGGTGTGTGGAGGTGATGTGTGGAGGTGTTGTGTGAAGGTGGTGTGTGGAGGTGGTGCGTGGAGGTGCTGTGTGGAGGTGCTGTGTGGTGGTGGCGTGTGGAGGTGATGTGTGGAGGTGTTGTGTGGTGGTAGTGTGTGGAGGTGGTGTTTGTAGGTGGTTTGTGGAGGCGGTGTGTGGGAGTGCTGTGTGGAGGTGGTGTGTGAAGGTGGTGTGTGGAGGTGGTGCGTGGAGGTGCTGTGTGGAGGTGCTGTGTGGTGGTGGCGTGTGGAGGTGATGTATGGAGGTGGTTTGTGGGTGTGCTGTGTGGAGGTGGTGTTTGGAAGTGGTTTGTGGAGGTGCTGTGTGGAGGTGGTGTGTGGAGGTGGTGTTTGGTGGCGGTCTGTGGAGGTGGTGTGTGGAGGTGGTGTGTGGAGGTGGTGTGTGGAGTTGGTGTGTGGAGGTGTTGTGTGGTGGTGGTGTGTGGAGGTGGTGTGTGGAGGTGGCGTGTGGAGGTGATGTGTGGAGGTGGTGTTTGGAGGTGGTGTTTGGTCACGGTCTGTGAAGGCGGTGTGTGGAGATGGTGTATGGAGGCGCTGAGTGGGGGCGGTGTGTGGAGATGGTGTGTAGAGGTGGTGTGTGGAGGTGGTGTGTGGAGGTGCTGTGTGGAAGTGGTGTGTGGAGGTGGTATGTGGAGGTGGTGTGTGGAGATGGTGTCTCGAGGTGGTTTGTGGAGGCGGTGTGTGGGAGTGCTGTGTGGAGGTGGTGTGTGGAGGTGGTGTGTGGAGGTGGTGTGTGGAGGTGCTGTGTGGAGGTGCTGTTTGGTGGTGGTGTGTGGAGGTGATGTGTGGAGGTGTTGTATGGTGGTAGTGTGTGGAGGTGGTGTGTGGAGGTGGTGTGTGGAGGTGCTGTGTGGAGGTGCTGTGTGGTGGTGGCGTGTGGAGGTGATGTATGGAGGTGGTTTGTGGAGGTGCTGTGTGGAGTTGGTGTTTGGTGGCGGTCTGTGGAGGCGGTGTGTGGAGATGGTCTATGGAGGCGCTGAGTGGGGCGGTGTGTGGAGGTGGTGTGTGGAGGCGGTGTGTGGAGGTGGTGTGTGGAGGTGGTCTGTGGAGGTGATGTGCGGAGGTGGTGTGTCGAGGTGGTGTGTGGAGGCAGTGTGTAGAGGTGGTGTGTGGAGGTGGTATGTGGAGGTGGTGTGTGGAGGTGGTGTGTGGAGGTGATGTGTGGAGGCGGTGCGTGGAGGTGGTGTGTGGAGGTGCTGTGCGGAGGTGATGTATGGATGTGGTGTGTGGAGGTGGTGCGTGGAGGTGGTGTGTGGAGGTGGTGTTTGGTGGTGGTGTGTGGAGGTGATGTGTGGAGGTGTTGTATGGTGGTAGTGTGTGGAGGTGGTGTGTGGGGGTGGTGTGTGGAGGTGGTGTGTGGAGGTGCTGTGTGGAGGTGGTGTGTGAATGTGGTGTGTGGAGGTGGTGCGTGGAGGTGGTGTGTGGAGGTGGTGTTTGGAGGCGGTGTGTGGAGGTGGTGATTGGTGGCGGTCTGTGGAGGCAGTGTGTGGAGTTACTGTGTGGAGGTGGTGTGTGGAGGTGGTGTTTGGTGGCGTTCTGTGGAGGCGGTGTGTGGAGGTGCTGTGTGGAGGTGGTGTGTGGAGGTGGTGTGTGGAGGTGGTGTTTGGTGGCGGTCTGTGGAGGTGCTGTGTGGAGGTGGTGTGTGGAGGCGGTGTGTCGAGGTGGTGTGTGGAACTGGTGTGTGGAACTGGTGTGTGGAGGCGATGTGTGGAGGTGCTGTGTGGAGGTGGTGTGTGGAGGTGGAGTGTGGAGGGGGTGTGTGGAGGTGGTGTGTGGAGTTGGTGTGTGGAGGTGGTGTGTGGAGGTGGTGTGTGGAGGTGGTGTGTGGAGGTGGTGTGTGGAGTTGGTGTGTGGAGGTGGTGTGTGGAGGTGGTGTGTGGAGTTGCTGTGTGGAGGTTGTGTCTGGAGGTTCTGTCTGGTGCTGTGTGGAGGTGGTATGTGGAGGTGCTGTGTGGAGGTGGTGTGTGGAGGTGGTTTGTGGAGGTGGTGTGTGGAGGTGCTGTGTAGAGGCGCTGTGTGGAGGTGGGTTGTGGAGGTGGTGTTTGGAGGTGCTGTGTAGAGGTGGTGTGTGGAGGTGGTGTGTGGAGGTGCTGTGTGGAGGTGCTGTGTGGAGGTGGTGTGTGGAGGTGGTTTGTGGAGGTGCTATCTGGAGGTGGTGTGTAGAGGTTCTGTTTGGAGGTGGTGTGTGGAGGTTCTGTGTGGAGGTGGTGTGTGGAGGTGGTGTGTGGAGGTGGTGTGTGGAGTTGGTGTGTGGAGGTGGTGTGTGGAGGTGGTGTGTGGAGGTGCTGTGTGGAGGTGGTGTGTGGGGGTGCTGTGTGGAGGTGCTGTGTGGAGGTGGTGTGTGGAGGTGGTGTGTGGAGTTGGTGTGTGGAGGTGGTGTGTGGAGGTGCTGTGTGGTGGCGGTGTGTGGAGGTGGTGTGTAGAGGCACTGTGTGGAGGCGGTGTGTGGAGGTGCTGTGTGGAGGTTCTGTTTGGAGGTGGTGTGTGGAGGTGGTGTGTGGAGGTGGTGTGTGGAGTTGGTGTGTGGAGGTGGTGTGTGGAGGTGGTGTGTGGAGGTGGTGTGTGGAGGTGGTGTGTGGAGTTGGTGTGTGGAGGTGGTGTGTGGAGGTGCTGTGTGGAGGCGGTGTGTGGAGGTGCTGTGTGGAGGTTCTGTTTGGAGGTGGTGTGTAGAGGCACTGTGTGGAGGCGGTGTGTAGAGGCGGTGTCTGCAGGTGCTGTGTGGAGGTGGTGTGTGGAGGTGCTCTGTGGAGGTGGTGTGTGGTGGTTGTGTGTGGAGGTAGTGTGTGGAGGTGTGTGTGGGGGCGGTGTGTGGAGGTGCTGTGTGGAGGCGGTGTGTGGAGGTGCTGTGTGGAGGTGCTGTGTGGAGGCGGTGTGTGGAGGTGCTGTGTGGAGGTGGTGTGTGGAGGTGCTGTGCGGAGGTGATGTATGGATGTGCTGTGTGGAGGTTGTGTTTGGAGACGGTGTGTGGAAGCCATGTATGGAGGTGGTGTGTGGAGGTGATGTGTGGAGGTGGTGATTGGTGGTGGTCTGTGGAGGTGGTGTGTGGAGGTACTGTGTGGAGGCGGTGTGTGGAGGTGCTGTGTGGAGGTGGTGTGTGAAGGTGGTGTGTGGAGGTGGTGTTTGGTGGCAGTCTGTGGAGGTGCTGTGTGGAGGTGGTGTGTGGAGGTGGTGTGTGGAGGTGGTGTGTGGAGGTGCTGTGTGGAGGTGCTGTGTGGAGGTGGTGTGTGGAGGTGCTGTGTGGAGGTGCTGTGTGGAGGTGGTGTGTGGAGGTGCTGTGTGGAGGTGGTGTGTGGAGGTGCTGTGTGGAGGTGCTGTGTGGAGGTGGTGTGTGGAGTTGGTGTGTGGAGGTGGTGTGTGGAGGTGGCGTGTGGAAGTGGCGTGTGGAGGCGGTGTGTGGAGGTGCTGTGTGGAGGTGGTGTGTGGAGGTGGTGTGTGGAGGTGCTGTGTGGAGGTGCTGTGTGGAGGTGGTGTGTGGAGGTGCTGTGTGGAGGTGGTGTGTGGAGTTGGTGTGTGGAGGTGGTGTGTGGAGGTGGCGTGTCGAGGTGATGTGTGGAGGTGGCGTGTGGAGGTGATGTGTGGAGGTGGTTTTTGGAGGTGGTGTTTGGTCGCGGTCTGTGAAGGCGGTGTGTGGAGATGGTGTATGGAGGCGCTGAGTGGGGGCGGTGTGTGGAGGTGGTGTGTGGAGGTGGTGTGTGGAGTCGGTGTGTGGAGGTGGTGTGTGGAGGTAGTGTGTGGAGGTGCTATGTGGAGACGGTATGTGGAGGTGCTGTGTGGAGGTGGTGTGTGGGGGCGGTGTGTGGAGGTGCTGTGTGGAAGTGGTGTGTGGAGGTGGTGTGTGGAGGTGGTGTTTGGAGGTGGTTTGTGGAGGTGCTGTGTGGAGGTGGTGTGTGGAGGTGGTGTTTGGTGGTGGTTTGTGGAGGTGCTGTGTGGAGGTGGTGTGTGGAGGTGGTGTTTGGTGGCGGTCTGTGGAGGCGGTGTGTGGAGATGGTGTATGGAGACGCTGAGTGGGGCGGTGTGTGGAGGTGGTGTGTGGAGGCGGTGTGTGGAGGCGGTGTGTGGAGGTGGTGTGTGGAGGTGCTGAGTGGGGCGGTGTGTGGAGGTGGTGTGTGGAAGTGGTGTGTGGAGGTGGTGTGTGGAGGTGGTGTTTGGAGGTGGTTTGTGGAGGTGCTGTGTGGAGGTGGTGTGTGGAGGTGGTGTTTGGTGGTGGTTTGTGGAGGTGCTGTGTGGAGGTGGTGTGTGGAGGTGGTGTTTGGTGGCGGTCTGTGGAGGCGGTGTGTGGAGATGGTGTATGGAGACGCTGAGTGGGGCGGTGTGTGGAGGTGGTGTGTGGAGGCGGTGTGTGGAGGCGGTGTGTGGAGGCGGTGTGTGGAGGTGGTGTGTGGAGGTGCTGTGCGGAGGTGATGTATGGATGTGCTGTGTGGAGGTGGTGTTTGCAGACGGTGTGTGGAAGCCATGTATGGAGGTGGTGTGTGTAGGTGATGTGTGGAGGTGGTGATTGGTGGCGGTCTGTGGAGGTGGTGTGTGGAGGTACTGTGTGGAGGTGGTGTGTGGAGGTGGTGTTTTGTGATGTTGTGTCGAGGAGGTGTGTGTAGGTGCTGTGTGGAGGTGCTGTGTGGAGGTGGTGTGTGGAGGTGCTGTGTGGAGGTGCTGTGTGGAGGTGCTGTGTGGAGGTGCTCTGTGGAGGTGGTGTGTGGAGGTGCTGTGTGGAGGTGCTGTGTGGAGGTGGTGTGTGGAGTTGGTGTGTGGAGGTGGTGTGTGGAGGTGGCGTGTGGAAGTGGCGTGTGGAGGCGGTGTGTGGAGGTGCTGTGTGGAGGTGGTGTGTGGAGGTGGTGTGTGGAGGTGCTGTGGGGAGGTGCTGTGTGGTGGTGGCGTGTGGAGGTGATGTATGGAGGTGGTGTGTGGAGGTGATGTATGGAGGTGGTTTGTGGAGGTGCTGTGTGGAGGTGGTGTTTGGATGTGGTTTGTGGAGGTGCTGTGTGGAGATGGTGTGTGGAGACGGTGTGTGGAGGTGGTGTTTGGTGGCGGTCTGTGGAGGCGGTGTGTGGAGATGGTGTGTGGAGACGGTGTGTGGAGGCGGTGTGTGGAGGCGGTGTGTGGAGGTGGTGTGTGGAGGTGCTTTGCGGAGAAGATGTATGGATGTGGTGTGTGGAGGTGGAGTTTGGAGGTACTGTGTGGAGGTGGTGTGTGGAGGTGGTGTTTGGTGGCGTTCTGTGGAGGCGGTGTGTGGAGGTGTTGTGTGGAGGTGGTGTGTGGAGGTGGTGTTTGGTGGCGGTCTGTGGAGGTGCTGTGTGGAGGTGGTGTGTGGAGGTGCTGTGTGGAGGTGGTGTGTGGAGGTGGTGTGTGGAGGTGTTGTGTGGAGGTGCTGTGTGGTGGTGGTGTGTGGAGGTGGTGTGTGGAGGTGGCGTGTGGAGGTGCTGTGTGGAGATGGTGTTTGGTGGCGGTCTGTGGAGGCGGTGTGTGGAGATGGTATATGGAGGCGCTGAGTGGGGCGGTGTGTGGAGGTGGTGTGTGGAGTTGATGTGTGGAGGTGGTGTGTCGAGGTGGTGTGTGGCGGCGGTGCGTGGAGGCGGTGTGTGGAGGTGCTGTGCGGAGGTGATGTTTGGATGTGGTGTGTGGAGGTGGTGTTTGGAGGCGGTGTGTGGAAGCGATGTATGGAGGTGGTGTGTGGAGGTGATGTGTGGAGGTGATGTATGGAGGTGGTGTTTGGTGGCGGTCTGTGGAGGCAGTGTGTGGAGTTACTGTGTGGAGGTGGCATGTGGAGGTGGTGTTTGGTGGCGTTCTGTGGAGGCGGTGTGTGGAGGTGCTGTGTGGAGCTGGTGTGTGGAGGCGGTGTGTCGAGTTGGTGTGTGGAACTGGTGTGTGGAAGTGGTGTGTGGAGGCGATGTGTGGAGGTGCTGTGTGGAGGTGGTGTGTGGAGGTGTTGTGTGGAGGTGGTGTGTGGAGGCGTTGTGTGGAGGTGCTGTGTTGAGGTGCTGTGTGGAGGTGGTGTGTGGAGGTGCTGTGTGGTGGTGGTGTGTGGAAGGGGTGTGTGGAGGTGTTGTGTGGTGGTGGTGTGTGGAGTTGGTGTGTGGAAGTGGTGTTTGGAGGTGGTGTGTGGAGGTTGTGTGTGGAGGTGGTGTGTGGAGGTGCTGTGTGGAGGTGGTGGGTGGAGGTGGTGTGTGGAGGCGTTGTGTGGAGGTGGTGGGTGGAGGTGGTGTGTGGAGGTGGTGTGTGGAGGTGGTGTGTGGAGATGGTGTGTGGAGATGGTGGGTGGAGGTGGTGTGTGGAGGTGGTGTGTGGAGGTGGTGTGTGGAGATGGTGTGTGGAGGTGGTGTGTGGGGGTGGTGTGTGGAGGTGGTGTGTGGAGTTGCTGTGTGGAGGTTCTGTCTGGAGGTGGTGTGTAGAGGCACTGTGTGGAGGTGCTGTGTGGAGGTGCTGTGTGGTGGTGCTGTGTGGTGGTTGTGTGTGGAGCTAGTGTGTGGAGGAGGTGTGTGGAAGTAGTGTGTGGAGGGGGTGTGTGGAGGTGCTGTGTGGAGGTGGTGTGTGGGGGTGATGTGTGCAGGTGGTGTGTGGAGGTGGTGTGTGGAGTTGGTGTGTGGAGGTGGTGTGTGGAGGTGGTGTTTGGAGGTGGTGTGCGGAGGTGCTGTGTGGTGGTGGTGTGTGGAAGTGGTGTGTGGAGGTGTTGTGTGGTGGTGGTGTGTGGAGGTGGTGTGTGGAATTTGTGTTTGGAGGTGGTTTGTGGATGTGCTGTGTATAGGTGGTGTATGGAGGTGCTGAGTCGAGGCGGTGTGTGGAGGTGGTGTGTGGAGGTGGTGTGTAGAATGGTGTTTGGTGGCGGTCTGTGGAGGTGCTGTGTGGAGGTGGTGTGTGGAGGTGGTGTGTGGAGGTGGTGTGTGGAGGTGGTGTGTGGAGGTGCTGTATGGAGGTGGTGTGTGGAGGTGCTGTGTGGAGGTGGTGTGTGGAAGCCATGTATGGAGGTGGTGTGTGGAGGTGATGTGTGGAGGTGGTGATTGGTGGCGGTCTGTGGAGGTGGTGTGTGGAGGTACTGTGTGGAGGTGGTGTGTGGAGGTGGTGTTTTGTGATGTTGTGTGGAGGCTGTGTGTGGAGGTGCTGTGTGGAGGTGGTGTGTGGAGGTGCTGTGTGGAGGTGCTGTGTGGAGGTGGTGTGTGGAGGTGCTGTGTGGAGGTGCTGTGTGGAGGTGGTGTGTGGAGGTGGTGTGTGGAGGTGCTGTGTGGAGGTGGTGTGTGGAGGTGCTGTGTGGAGGTGCTGTGTGGAGGTGGTGTGTGGAGGTGGTGTGTGGAGGTGCTGTGTGGAGGTGGTGTGTGGAGGTGCTGTGTGGAGGTGGTGTGTGGAGGTGCTGTGTGGAGGTGCTGTGTGGAGGTGGTGTGTGGAGGTGGTGTGTGGAGGTGCTGTGTGGAGGTGCTGTGTGGAGGTGCTGTGTGGAGGTGGTGTGTGGAGTTGGTGTGTGGAGGTGGTGTGTGGAGGTGGTGTGTGGAGGTGCTGTGTGGAGGTGGTGTGTGGAGGTGCTGTGTGGAGGTGGTGTGTAGAATGGTGTTTGGTGGCGGTCTGTGGAGGTGCTGTGTGGAGGTGGTGTGTGGAGGTGGTGTGTGGAGGTGGTGTGTGGAGGTGGTGTGTGGAGGTGCTGTGTGGAGGTGGTGTGTGGAGGTGCTGTGTGGAGGTGGTGATTGGTGGCGGTCTGTGGAGGTGGTGTGTGGAGGTACTGTGTGGAGGTGGTGTTTTGTGATGTTGTGTGGAGGCGGTGTGTGGTGGTGCTGTGTGGAGTTGGTGTGTGGAGGTGCTGTGTGGAGGTGCTGTGTGGAGGTGGTGTGTGGAGGTGGTGTGTGGAGGTGCTGTGTGGTGGTGGCGTGTGGAGGTGATGTATGGAGGTGGTGTGTGGAGGCGGTGTGTGGAGTTGGTGTGTGGAGGTGCTGTGTGGAGGTGCTGTGTGGAGGTGGTGTGTGGAGGTGGTGTGTGGAGGTGCTGTGTGGTGGTGGCGTGTGGAGGTGATGTATGGAGGTGGTGTGTGGAGGTGCTGTGTGGAGGTGCTGTGTGGAGGTGGTGTGTGGAGGTGCTGTGTGGAGGTGGTGTGTGGAGGTGCTGTGTGGAGGTGCTGTGTGGAGGTGGTGTGTGGAGTTGGTGTGTGGAGGTGGCGTGTGGAAGTGGTGTGTGGAGGCGGTGTGTGGAGGTGGCGTGTGGAAGTGGTGTGTGGAGGCGGTGTTTGGAGGTGCTGTGTGGAGGTGGTGTGTGGAGGTGGTGTGTGGAGGTGCTGTGTGGAGGTGCTGTGTGGAGGTGGTGTGTGGAGTTGGTGTGTGGAGGTGCTGTGTGGTGGTGGCGTGTGGAGGTGATGTATGGAGGTGGTGTGTGGAGGTGCTGTGTGGAGATTGTGTGTGGAGGTGGTGTGTGGAGGTGCTTTGCGGAGGTGATGTATGGATGTGGTGTGTGGAGGTGGAGTTTGGAGGTACTGTGTGGAGGTGGTGTTTGGTGGCGTTCTGTGGAGGCGGTGTGTGGAGATGGTGTGTGGAGACGGTGTGTGGAGGCGGTGTGTGGAGGCGGTGTGTGGAGGTGGTGTGTGGAGGTGCTTTGCGGAGGTGATGTATGGATGTGGTGTGTGGAGGTGGAGTTTGGAGGTACTGTGTGAAGGTGTGTGTGGAGGTGGTGTTTGGTGGCGGTCTGTGGAGGCGGTGTGTGGAGATGGCGTGTGGAGACGGTGTGTGGAGGCGATGTGTGGAGGCGGTGTGTGGAGGTGGTGTGTGGAGGTGGTGTGTGGAGACGGTGTGTGGAGGCGGTGTGTGGGGGTGGTGTGTGGAGGTGGTGTGTGGAGGTGGTGTGTGGAGGCGGTGTGTGGAGGTGTTGTGTGGAGGTGCTGTGTGGAGGCGGTGTGTAGAGGCGGTGTCTGCAGGTGCTGTGTGGAGGTGGTGATTGGTGGCGGTCTGTGGAGGCGGTGTGTGGAGGTGCTGTGTGGAGCTGGTGTGTGGAGGCGTTGTGTGGAGGTGGTGTGTGGAGGTGGTGTGTGGAGGTGTTGTGTGGAGGTGCTGTGTGGAGGTGGTGTGTGGAGGTGTTGTGTGGAGGTGGTGTGTGGAGGCGTTGTGTGGAGGTGCTGTGTTGAGGTGCTGTGTGGAGGTGCTGTGTGGAGCTGGTGTGTCGAGGTGGTGTGTGGAACTGGTGTGTGGAAGTGGTGTGTGGAGGCGATGTGTGGAGGTGCTGTGTGGAGGTGGTGTGTGGAGGTGTTGTGTGGAGGTGGTGTGTGGAGGCGTTGTGTGGAGGTGCTGTGTTGAGGTGCTGTGTGGAGGTGGTGTGTGGAGGTGCTGTGTGGTGGTGGTGTGTGGAAGGGGTGTGTGGAGGTGTTGTGTGGTGGTGGTGTGTGGAGTTGGTGTGTGGAAGTGGTGTTTGGAGGTGATGTGTGGAGGTTGTGTGTGGAGGTGGTGTGTGGAGGTGCTGTGTGGAGGTGCTGTGTGGAGGTGGTGGGTGGAGGTGGTGTGTGGAGGCGTTGTGTGGAGGTGGTGTGTGGAGGTGGTGTGTGGAGGTGGTGTGTGGGGGTGGTGTGTGGAGGTGGTGTGTGGAGTTGCTGTGTGGAGGTTCTGTCTGGAGGTGGTGTGTAGAGGCACTGTGTGGAGGTGCTGTGTGGAGGTGCTGTGTGGTGGTGCTGTGTGGTGGTTGTGTGTGGAGCTAGTGTGTCGAGGAGGTGTGTGGAAGTAGTGTGTGGAGGGGGTGTGTGGAGGTGCTGTGTGGAGGTGGTGTGTGGGGGTGATGTGTGCAGGTGGTGTGTGGAGGTGGTGTGTGGAGGTGGTGTTTGGAGGTGGTGTGTGGAGGTGCAGTGTGGGGGCGCTGTGTAGAGGCGGTTTGAGGAGGCGGTGTGTGGAGGTGGTGTGTGGAGGTGGTGTGTGGAAGTGCTGTCTGGAGGTGCTGTGTGAGGCGCTGTGTGGAGGCTGTGTGTGGGGGTGCTGTGTTGTGGTGGTGTGTAGGGGCGCTGTGTGGAGGCGGTGTGTGGCGGTGCTGTGTAGAGGTGCTGTGTGGAGGTGGTATATGGAGGTGCTGTGTGGAGGTGGTGTGTGGAGGTGGTTTGTGGACGTGGTGTGTGGAGGTGCTGTGTAGAGGCGCTGTGTGGAGGTGGGTTGTGGAGGTGGTGTTTGGAGGTGCTGTGCAGAGGTGGTGTGTGGAGGTGGTGTGTGGAGGTGCTGTGTGGAGGTGGTTTGTGGAGGTGCTGTGTGGAGGTGGTGTGTGGAGGTGGTTTGTGGAGTTGCTGTGTGGAGGTGGTGTGTAGAAGTTCTGTGTGGAGTTGGTGTGTGGAGGTGGTGTGTGGAGGTGGTGTGTGGAGGTGGTGTGTGGAGGTGGTGTGTGGAGGTGGTGTGTGGAGGTGGTGTGTGGAGTTGGTGTGTGGAGGTGGTGTGTGGAGGTGGTGTGTGGAGGTGGTGTGTGGAGGTGGTGTGTGGAGTTGGTGTGTGGAGGTGGTGTGTGGAGGTGCTGTGTGGAGGCGGTGTGTGGAGGTGCTGTGTGGAGGTTCTGTTTGGAGGTGGTGTGTAGAGGCACTGTGTGGAGGCGGTGTGTAGAGGCGGTGTCTGCAGGTGCTGTGTGGAGGTGGTGTGTGGAGGTGGTGTGTGGAGGTAGTGTGTGGAGGCGGTGTGTGGAGGTGCTGTGTGGAGGCGGTGTGTGGAGGTGGTGTGTGGAGGTGGTGTGTGGAGGTGGTGTGTGGAGGTGGTGTGTGGAGGTGCTGTGTGGAGGCGGTGTGTGGAGGCGGTGTGTGGAGGTGCTGTGTGGAGGTGCTGTGTGGAGGTGCTGTGTGGAGGCGGTGTGTGGAGGTGGTGTGTGGAGGTGGTGTGTGGAGATGATGTGTGGAGGTGCTGTGTGGAGGCGGTGTGTGGAGGTGCTGTGTGGAGGTGGTGTGTGGGGGTGCTGTGTGGAGGCGGTGTGTGGAGGTGGTGTGTGGAGGTGGTGTGTGGAGGTGGTGTGTGGTGGTGCTGTGTGGAGGTGCTGTGTGGAGGCGGTGTGTGGAGGTGCTGTGTGGAGGTGGTGTGTGGACGTGGTGTGTGGAGGTGATGTGTGGAGGTGCTGTGTGGAGGCGGTGTGTGGAGGTGCTGTGTGGAGGTGGTGTGTGGAGGTGGTGTGTGGAGGTGGTGTGTGGAGGTGGTGTGTAGAGGCGGTTTGAGGAGGTGGTGTGTGGAGGTTGTGTGTGGAGGTGCTGTGTGGAGGTTCTGTCTGGAGGTGGTGTGTAGAGGCACTGTGTGGAGGTGGTGTGTGGGGGTGCTGTGTGGAGGTTCTGTCTGGTGGTGGTGTGTAGAGGCACTGTGTGGAGGTGGTGTGTGGGGGTGCTGTGTGGAGGTGCTGTGTGGAGGCGGTGTATGGAGCGGGTGTATGGAGGGGGTGTGTGGAGGTGCTGTCTGGAGGTGGTGTATATAGGCAGCGTGTGGAGGTGCTGTGTGGAGGCACTGTGTGGAGGTGGTGTGTGGGGGTGGTGTGAGGTGGTTGTGTGTGGAGGTGGTGTGTGGAGGTGGTGTGTAGAGGCGCTGTGTGGAGGTGGTGTGTAGAGGCACTGTGTGGAGGTTGTGTGTGGAAGTGGTGTGTAGAGGCACTGTGTGGAGGTGGTGTGTGGGGGTGCTGTGTGGAGGTGCTGTGTGGAGGTGCTGTGTGGAGGTTCTGTCTGGAGGTGGTGTGTAGAGGCACTGTGTGGAGGAGGTGTGTGGAGTTGGTGTATGGAGCGGGTGTATGGAGGGGGTGTGTGGAGGTGCTGTCTGGAGGTGGTGTATATAGGCAGCGTGTGGAGGTGCTGTGTGGAGGCGCTGTGTGGAGGTGGTGTCTGGAGGTCATGTGTAGATGCGCTGTGTGGAGGTGGTGTGTGGAGGCGGTGTGTGCAGGTGCTGTGTGGAGTTGGTGTGTAGAGGCGCTGTGTGGAGGTGGTGGGTGGAGGCGCTGTATGGAGGTGGTGTTTGGGGGTGCTATGTGGAGGTGGTATGTGGAGGTGCTGTGTGGAGATGGTGTGTGGAGGTTCTGTGTGGAGGTGGTGTGGAAGTCATGTCTGGACGTTGTGTGTAGAGGCGGTGTGTGGAGGCAGTGTGTGGAGGTTCTGTCTGGAGGTGGTGTGTAGAGGTGGTGTGTGGAGATGGTGTGTGGAGGTGCTGTGTGGAGGCGGTCTGTGGAGGTGGTGGGTGGAGGTGGTGTGTGGAGGTGGTGGGTGGATGCGGTGTGTGGAGGTGGTATGTGGAGGTGCTGTGTGGAGGCGGTCTGTGGAGGTGGTGTGTGGAGGTGGTGTGTGGATGCGGTGTGTGGGGGTGGTATGTGGAGGTGCTGTGTGGAGGCGGTGTGTGGAGGTGGTGTGTGGAGGAGGTGTGTCGAGGTGGTGTGTGGAGGTGCTGTTTGGAGGTGGTGTGTAGAGGCGCTGTGTGGAGGTGGTGTGTGGAGGCAGTCTGTGGAGGTGGTGTGTGGAGGTGGTGTGTGGATGCGTTGTGTGGGGGTGGTATGTGGAGGTGCTGTGTGGAGGCGGTTTGTGGAGGCGGTGTGTGGAGATGGTGTGTGGAGGCGGTTTGTGGAGGCGGTGTGTGGAGGTGGTGTGTGGAGGTGGTGTGTGGAGGAGGTGTGTGGAGGAGGTGTGTGGAGGTGTTGTCTGGAGTGGTGTGTGGAGGTGCTGTGTGGAGGTGGTGTGTCGGGGTGCTGTGTGGAGGTGCTGTGTGGAGGTGCTGTGTGGAGGTGGCGTGTGGAGGTGCTGTGTGGAGGTGGTGTGTGGAGGTCGTGTGTGGAGGTGCTGTCTGGAGGCGGTGTGTGGAGGCGGTGTGTGGAGGCGGTGTGTGGAGGTGGTGTGTGGAGGTGGTGTGTGGAAGTGCTGTCTGGAGGTGCTGTGTGGAGGTTGTGTGTGGAGGTGCTGTGTGGAGGGGCTGTGTGGAGGTGCCGTGTGGAGGTGGTGTGTGGAGGTTCTGTGTGGAGGAGGTGTGTCAAGGTGGTGTGTGGAGGTGCTGTTTGGAGGTGGTGTGTAGAGGTGGTGTGTGGAGGTAGTGTGGAGGTGCTGTCTGGACGTGGTGTCTAGAGGCGCTGTGTGGAAGTGCGGTGTAGAGGTGCTGTGTGGAGGTGGTGTGTGGAGGTGGTGTGTGGAGGTGGTTTGTGGTGGTTGTGTGTATAGGCAGCTTGTGGAGGCTGTGTGTGGAGGTGCTGTGTGGAGGTGCTGTGTGGAGGCGGTGTGTGGAGGTGCTGTGTGGAGGTGCTGTGTGGTAGTCTTGTGTGGAGATGGTGTGTGGAGTTGGTATGTGGAGGTGCTGTGTGGAGGTGGTGTGTGGAGGTGGTGTGTGGAGGTGCTGTGTGGAGGCGCTGTGTGGAGCTGCTGTGTGGAGGTACTGTGTGGAGGTGCTGCGTGGAGGTGGTGTGTGGAGGCGGTGTGTGCAGGTGCTGTGTGGAGTTGGTGTGTAGAGGCGCTATGTGGAGGTGGTTTGTGAAGGTGGTGTTTGGGGGTGCTATGTGGAGGTGGTATGTGGAGGTCCTGTGTGGAGATGGTGTGTGGAGGTTCTGTGTGGAGGTGGTGTGGAAGTCAAGTCTGGACGTGGTGTGTAGAGGCGCTGTGTGGAGGCAGTGTGTGGAGGTTCTGTCTGGAGGTGGTGTGTAGAGGCGCTGTGTGGAGATGGTTTGTGGAGGTGGTTTGTGGACGTGGTGTGTGGAGGTAGTGTGTGGAGGTGTGTGTGGAGGAGGTGTGTGGAGGTGGTGTGTGGAGGCGGTGTGTGGAGGCGCTGTGTGGAGGTGGTGTGTGGAGGTGGTGTGTGGAGGCGGTGTGTGGAGGTGCTGTGTGGAGGTGGTGTGTGGAGGTGCTGTGTGGAGGCGGTGTGTGGAGGTGGTGTGTGGAGGCGGTGTGTGGAGGTGCTGTGTGGAGGTGGTGTGTGGAGGTGGTATGTGGAGGTGGTGTGTGGAGGTGATGTGTGGAGGTGCTGTGTGGAGGCGGTGTGTGGAGGTGCTGTGTGGAGGTGGTGTGTGGGGGTGCTGTGTGGAGGCGGTGTGTGGAGGAGGTGTGTGGAGGTGGTGTGTGGAGGTGGTGTGTGGAGGTGGTGTGTGGAGGTGCTGTGTGGAGGCGGTGTGTGGAGGTGCTGTGTGGTGGTGCTGTGTGGAGGTGCTGTGTGGAGGTGGTGTGTGGAGGTGCTGTGTGGAGGTGGTGTGTGGACGTGGTGTGTGGAGGTGATGTGTGGAGGTGCTGTGTGGAGGCGGTGTGTGGAGGTGCTGTGTGGAGGTGGTGTGTGGAGGTGGTGTGTGGAGGTGGTGTGTGGAGGTGCTGTGTGGAGGTGGTGTGTGGAGGTGCTGTGTGGAGGTGCTGTGTGGGGGTGGTGTGTGGAGGTGCTGTGTGGAGGCGGTGTGTGGAGGTGCTGTGTGGAGGTGGTGTGTGGAGGTGCTGTGTGGAGGCGGTGTGTGGAGGTGCTGTGTGGAGGTAGTGTGTGGAGGCGGTGTGTGGAGGTGCTGTGTGGAGGCGGTGTGTGGAGGTGCTGTGTGGAGGTTCTGTTTGGAGGTGGTGTGTAGAGGCACTGTGTGGAGGCGGTGTGTAGAGGCGGTGTCTGCAGGTGCTGTGTGGAGGTGGTGTGTGGAGGTGGTGTGTGGAGGTAGTGTGTGGAGGCGGTGTGTGGAGGTGCTGTGTGGAGGCGGTGTGTGGAGGTGGTGTGTGGAGGTGGTGTGTGGAGGTGGTGTGTGGAGGTGGTGTGTGGAGGTGATGTGTGGAGGTGCTGTGTGGGGGTGGTGTGTGGAGGTGCTGTGTGGAGGCGGTGTGTGGAGGTGCTGTGTGGAGGTGGTGTGTGGGGGTGCTGTGTGGAGGCGGTGTGTGGAGGAGGTGTGTGGAGGTGGTGTGTGGAGGTGGTGTGTGGAGGTGGTGTGTGGAGGTGCTGTGTGGAGGCGGTGTGTGGAGGTGCTGTGTGGTGGTGCTGTGTGGAGGTGCTGTGTGGAGGTGGTGTGTGGAGGTGCTGTGTGGAGGTGGTGTGTGGACGTGGTGTGTGGAGGTGATGTGTGGAGGTGCTGTGTGGAGGCGGTGTGTGGAGGTGCTGTGTGGAGGTGGTGTGTGGAGGTGGTGTGTGGAGGTGGTGTGTGGAGGTGGTGTGTAGAGGCGGTTTGAGGAGGTGGTGTGTGGAGTTTGTGTGTGGAGGTGCTGTGTGGAGGTTCTGTCTGGAGGTGGTGTGTAGAGGCACTGTGTGGAGGTGGTGTGTGGGGGTGCTGTGTGGAGGTGCTGTGTGGAGGCGGTGTATGGAGCGGGTGTATGGAGGGGGTGTGTGGAGGTGCTGTCTGGAGGTGGTGTATATAGGCAGCGTGTGGAGGTGCTGTGTGGAGGCACTGTGTGGAGGTGGTGTGTGGGGGTGGTGTGAGGTGGTTGTGTGTGGAGGTGGTGTGTGGAGGTGGTGTGTAGAGGCGCTGTGTGGAGGTGGTGTGTAGAGGCACTGTGTGGAGGTTGTGTGTGGAAGTGGTGTGTAGAGGCACTGTGTGGAGGTGGTGTGTGGGGGTGCTGTGTGGAGGTGCTGTGTGGAGGTGCTGTGTGGAGGTTCTGTCTGGAGGTGGTGTGTAGAGGCACTGTGTGGAGGAGGTGTGTGGAGTTGGTGTATGGAGCGGGTGTATGGAGGGGGTGTGTGGAGGTGCTGTCTGGAGGTGGTGTGTGGAGGTGCTGTGTGGAGGTGGTGTGTGGAGGTGCTGTGTGGAGGTGGTGTGTGGACGTGGTGTGTGGAGGTGATGTGTGGAGGTGCTGTGTGGAGGTGCTGTGTGGAGGCGCTGTGTGGAGGTGGTGTCTGGAGGTCATGTGTAGATGCGCTGTGTGGAGGTGGTGTGTGGAGGCGGTGTGTGCAGGTGCTGTGTGGAGTTGGTGTGTAGAGGCGCTGTGTGGAGGTGGTGGGTGGAGGCGCTGTATGGAGGTGGTGTTTGGGGGTGCTATGTGGAGGTGGTATGTGGAGGTGCTGTGTGGAGATGGTGTGTGGAGGTTCTGTGTGGAGGTGGTGTGGAAGTCATGTCTGGACGTTGTGTGTAGAGGCGGTGTGTGGAGGCAGTGTGTGGAGGTTCTGTCTGGAGGTGGTGTGTAGAGGTGGTGTGTGGAGATGGTGTGTGGAGGTGCTGTGTGGAGGCGGTCTGTGGAGGTGGTGGGTGGAGGTGGTGTGTGGAGGTGGTGGGTGGATGCGGTGTGTGGAGGTGGTATGTGGAGGTGCTGTGTGGAGGCGGTCTGTGGAGGTGGTGTGTGGAGGTGGTGTGTGGAGGTGGTGTGTGGATGCGGTGTGTGGGGGTGGTATGTGGAGGTGCTGTGTGGAGGCGGTGTGTGGAGGTGTTGTGTGGAGGTGCTGTGTGGAGGCGGTGTGTGGAGGTGGTGTGTGGAGGAGGTGTGTCGAGGTGGTGTGTGGAGGTGCTGTTTGGAGGTGGTGTGTAGAGGCGCTGTGTGGAGGTGGTGTGTGGAGGCAGTCTGTGGAGGTGGTGTGTGGAGGTGGTGTGTGGATGCGTTGTGTGGGGGTGGTATGTGGAGGTGCTGTGTGGAGGCGGTCTGTGGAGGCGGTGTGTGGAGATGGTGTGTGGAGGCGGTTTGTGGAGGCGGTGTGTGGAGGTGGTGTGTGGAGGTGGTGTGTGGAGGAGGTGTGTGGAGGAGGTGTGTGGAGGTGTTGTCTGGAGTGGTGTGTGGAGGTGGTGTGTCGGGGTGCTGTGTGGAGGTGCTGTGTGGAGGTGCTGTGTGGAGGTGGCGTGTGGAGGTGCTGTGTGGAGGTGGTGTGTGGAGGTCGTGTGTGGAGGTGCTGTCTGGAGGCGGTGTGTGGAGGCGGTGTGTGGAGGCGGTGTGTGGAGGTGGTGTGTGGAGGTGGTGTGTGGAAGTGCTGTCTGGAGGTGCTGTGTGGAGGTTGTGTGTGGAGGTGCTGTGTGGAGGGGCTGTGTGGAGGTGCCGTGTGGAGGTGGTGTGTGGAGGTTCTGTGTGGAGGAGGTGTGTCAAGGTGGTGTGTGGAGGTGCTGTTTGGAGGTGGTGTGTAGAGGTGGTGTGTGGAGGTAGTGTGGAGGTGCTGTCTGGACGTGGTGTCTAGAGGCGCTGTGTGGAAGTGCGGTGTAGAGGTGCTGTGTGGAGGTGGTGTGTGGAGGTGGTGTGTGGAGGTGGTTTGTGGTGGTTGTGTGTATAGGCAGCTTGTGGAGGCTGTGTGTGGAGGTGCTGTGTGGAGGTGCTGTGTGGAGGCGGTGTGTGGAGGTGCTGTGTGGAGGTGCTGTGTGGTAGTCTTGTGTGGAGATGGTGTGTGGAGTTGGTATGTGGAGGTGCTGTGTGGAGGTGGTGTGTGGAGGTGGTGTGTGGAGGTGCTGTGTGGAGGCGCTGTGTGGAGCTGCTGTGTGGAGGTACTGTGTGGAGGTGCTGCGTGGAGGTGGTGTGTGGAGGCGGTGTGTGCAGGTGCTGTGTGGAGTTGGTGTGTAGAGGCGCTATGTGGAGGTGGTTTGTGAAGGTGGTGTTTGGGGGTGCTATGTGGAGGTGGTATGTGGAGGTCCTGTGTGGAGATGGTGTGTGGAGGTTCTGTGTGGAGGTGGTGTGGAAGTCAAGTCTGGACGTGGTGTGTAGAGGCGCTGTGTGGAGGCAGTGTGTGGAGGTTCTGTCTGGAGGTGGTGTGTAGAGGCGCTGTGTGGAGGTGGTTTGTGGAGGTGGTTTGTGGACGTGGTGTGTGGAGGTAGTGTGTGGAGGTGTGTGTGGAGGAGGTGTGTGGAGGTGGTGTGTGGAGGCGGTGTGTGGAGGCGGTGTGGAGGTGGTGTGTGGAGGTGGTGTGTGGAGGCGGTGTGTGGAGGTGCTGTGTGGAGGTGGTGTGTGGAGGTGCTGTGTGGAGGCGGTGTGTGGAGGTGGTGTGTGGAGGCGGTGTGTGGAGGTGCTGTGTGGAGGTGGTGTGTGGAGGTGCTGTGTGGAGGTAGTGTGTGGAGGCGGTGTGTGGAGGTGCTGTGTGGAGGTGCTGTGTGGAGGTGGTGTGTGGAGGTGCTGTGTGGAGGTGGTGTGTGGGGGTGCTGTGTGGAGGTGGTGTGTGGGGGTGCTGTGTGGAGGTAGTGTGTGGAGGCGGTGTGTGGAGGTGCTGTGTGGAGGTGCTGTGTGGAGGTGGTATGTGGAGGTGGTGTGTGGAGGTGATGTGTGGAGGTGCTGTGTGGAGGCGGTGTGTGGAGGTGCTGTGTGGAGGTGGTGTGTGGGGGTGCTGTGTGGAGGCGGTGTGTGGAGGAGGTGTGTGGAGGTGGTGTGTGGAGGTGGTGTGTGGAGGTGGTGTGTGGAGGTGCTGTGTGGAGGCGGTGTGTGGAGGTGCTGTGTGGTGGTGCTGTGTGGAGGTGCTGTGTGGAGGTGGTGTGTGGAGGTGCTGTGTGGAGGTGGTGTGTGGAGGTGCTGTGTGGAGGTGGTGTGTGGAGGTGGTGTGTGGAGGTGCTGTGTGGAGGTGGTGTGTGGAGGTGCTGTGTGGAGGTGCTGTGTGGGGGTGGTGTGTGGAGGTGCTGTGTGGAGGCGGTGTGTGGAGGTGCTGTGTGGAGGTGGTGTGTGGAGGTGCTGTGTGGAGGCGGTGTGTGGAGGTGCTGTGTGGAGGTAGTGTGTGGAGGCGGTGTGTGGAGGTGCTGTGTGGAGGTGCTGTGTGGAGGTGGTGTGTGGAGGTGCTGTGTGGAGGCGGTGTGTGGAGGTGCTGTGTGGAGGTAGTGTGTGGAGGTGGTGTGTAGAGGCACTCTGTGGAGGCGGTGTGTAGAGGCGGTGACTGCAGGTGCTGTGTGGAGGTGGTGTGTGGAGGTGGTGTGTGGAGGTAGTGTGTGGAGGCGGTGTGTGGAGGTGCTGTGTGGAGGCGGTGTGTGGAGGTGGTGTGTGGAGGTGGTGTGTGGAGGTGGTGTGTGGAGGTGGTGTGTGGAGGTGATGTGTGGAGGTGCTGTGTGGGGGTGGTGTGTGGAGGTGCTGTGTGGAGGCGGTGTGTGGAGGTGCTGTGTGGAGGTGGTGTGTGGGGGTGCTGTGTGGAGGCGGTGTGTGGAGGAGGTGTGTGGAGGTGGTGTGTGGAGGTGGTGTGTGGAGGTGGTGTGTGGAGGTGCTGTGTGGAGGCGGTGTGTGGAGGTGCTGTGTGGTGGTGCTGTGTGGAGGTGCTGTGTGGAGGTGGTGTGTGGAGGTGCTGTGTGGAGGTGGTGTGTGGACGTGGTGTGTGGAGGTGATGTGTGGAGGTGCTGTGTGGAGGCGGTGTGTGGAGGTGCTGTGTGGAGGTGGTGTGTGGAGGTGGTGTGTGGAGGTGGTGTGTGGAGGTGGTGTGTAGAGGCGGTTTGAGGAGGTGGTGTGTGGAGTTTGTGTGTGGAGGTGCTGTGTGGAGGTTCTGTCTGGAGGTGGTGTGTAGAGGCACTGTGTGGAGGTGCTGTGTGGAGGTTCTGTCTGGAGGTGGTGTGTAGAGGCACTGTGTGGAGGTGGTGTGTGGGGGTGCTGTGTGGAGGTGCTGTGTGGAGGCGGTGTATGGAGCGGGTGTATGGAGGGGGTGTGTGGAGGTGCTGTCTGGAGGTGGTGTATATAGGCAGCGTGTGGAGGTGCTGTGTGGAGGCACTGTGTGGAGGTGGTGTGTGGGGGTGGTGTGAGGTGGTTGTGTGTGGAGGTGGTGTGTGGAGGTGGTGTGTGGGGGTGCTGTGTGGAGGTGCTGTGTGGAGGTGCTGTGTGGAGGTTCTGTCTGGAGGTGGTGTGTAGAGGCACTGTGTGGAGGAGGTGTGTGGAGTTGGTGTATGGAGCGGGTGTATGGAGGGGGTGTGTGGAGGTGCTGTCTGGAGGTGGTGTATATAGGCAGCGTGTGGAGGTGCTGTGTGGAGGCGCTGTGTGGAGGTGGTGTCTGGAGGTCATGTGTAGATGCGCTGTGTGGAGGTGGTGTGTGGAGGCGGTGTGTGCAGGTGCTGTGTGGAGTTGGTGTGTAGAGGCGCTGTGTGGAGGTGGTGGGTGGAGGCGCTGTGTGGAGGTGGTGTTTGGGGGTGCTATGTGGAGGTGGTATGTGGAGGTGCTGTGTGGAGATGGTGTGTGGAGGTTCTGTGTGGAGGTGGTGTGGAAGTCATGTCTGGACGTTGTGTGTAGAGGCGGTGTGTGGAGGCAGTGTGTGGAGGTTCTGTCTGGAGGTGGTGTGTAGAGGTGGTGTGTGGAGATGGTGTGTGGAGGTGCTGTGTGGAGGCGGTCTGTGGAGGTGGTGGGTGGAGGTGGTGTGTGGAGGTGGTGGGTGGATGCGGTGTGTGGAGGTGGTATGTGGAGGTGCTGTGTGGAGGCGGTGTGTGGAGGTGTTGTGTGGAGGTGCTGTGTGGAGCTGGTGTGTGGAGATGGTGTGTGGAGGTGCTGTGTGGAGGCGGTCTGTGGAGGTGGTGTGTGGAGGTGGTGTGTGGATGCGGTGTGTGGGGGTGGTATGTGGAGGTGCTGTGTGGAGGCGGTGTGTGGAGGTGTTGTGTGGAGGTGCTGTGTGGAGGTGGTGTGTGGAGGAGGTGTGTCGAGGTGGTGTGTGGATGCGTTGTGTGGGGGTGGTATGTGGAGGTGCTGTGTGGAGGCGGTTTGTGGAGGCGGTGTGTGGAGGTGGTGTGTGGAGGCGGTTTGTGGAGGCGGTGTGTGGAGGTGGTGTGTGGAGGTGGTGTGTGGAGTTGGTGTGTGGAGGTGGTGTGTGGAGGTGCTGTGTGGAGGTGGTGTTTGGGGTTGCTGTGTGGAGGTGGTGTGTGGAGGTAGTGTGTGGAGGTGCTGTGTAGAGGTGGTGTGTGGAGGTGGTGTGTGGTGGTTGTGTGTGGAGGTGGTGTGTGGAGGTGGTGTGTGGAGGTGCTGTGTGGAGGTGGTGTGTCGGGGTGCTGTGTGGAGGTGCTGTGTGGAGGTGCTGTGTGGAGGTGCTGTGTGGAGGTGGCGTGTGGAGGTGCTGTGTGGAGGTGGTGTGTGGAGGTCGTGTGTGGAGGTGCTGTCTGGAGGCGGTGTGTGGAGGTGGTGTGTGGAGGCGGTGTGTGGAGGTGGTGTGTGGAGGTGGTGTGTGGAAGTGCTGTCTGGAGGTGCTGTGTGGAGGTTGTGTGTGGAGGTGCTGTGTGGAGGGGCTGTGTGGAGGTGCCGTGTGGAGGTGGTGTGTGGAGGTTCTGTGTGGAGGAGGTGTGTCGAGGTGGTGTGTGGAGGTGCTGTTTGGAGGTGGTGTGTAGAGGCGCTGTGTGGAAGTGCGGTGTAGAGGTGCTGTGTGGAGGTGGTGTGTGGAGGTGGTGTGTGGAGGTAGTGTGGAGGTGCTGTCTGGACGTGGTGTCTAGAGGCGCTGCGTGGAGGCGGTGTGTGGAGGTGCTGTGTGGAGGTGCTGTGTGGTAGTCTTGTGTGGAGATGGTGTGTGGAGTTGGTATGTGGAGGTGCTGTGTGGAGGTGGTGTGTGGAGGTACTGTGTGGAGGTGCTGTGTGGAGGCGCTGTGTGGAGCTGCTGTGTGGAGGTACTGTGTGGAGGTGCTGCGTGGAGGTGGTGTGTGGAGGCGGTGTGTGCAGGTGCTGTGTGGAGTTGGTGTGTAGAGGCGCTATGTGGAGGTGGTTTGTGAAGGTGGTGTTTGGGGGTGCTATGTGGAGGTGGTATGTGGAGGTCCTGTGTGGAGATGGTGTGTGGAGGTTCTGTGTGGAGGTGGTGTGGAAGTCAAGTCTGGACGTGGTGTGTAGAGGCGCTGTGTGGAGGCAGTGTGTGGAGGTTCTGTGTGGAGGTGGTGTGTAGAGGCGCTGTGTGGAGGTGGTTTGTGGAGGTGGTGTTTGGAGGTGCTGTGTAGAGGTGCTGTGTGGAGGTGATATGTGGAGGTGCTGTGTGGAGGTAGTGTGTGGAGGTGTGTGTGGAGGAGGTGTGTGGAGGAGGTGTGTGGAGGTGGTGTGTGGAGGTGGTGTGTGGAGGCGGTGTGTGGAGGCGCTGTGTGGAGGTGGTGTGTGGAGGTGGTGTGTGGAGGCGGTGTGTGGAGGTGCTGTGTGGAGGTGGTGTGTGGAGGTGCTGTGTGGAGGCGGTGTGTGGAGGTGCTGTGTGGAGGCGGTGTGTGGAGGTGCTGTGTGGAGGTGGTGTGTGGAGGTGGTGTGTGGAGGTGGTGTGTGGAGGTGGTGTGTGGAGGTGCTGTGTGGAGGCGGTGTGTGGAGGTGCTGTGTGGAGGTGGTGTGTGGAGGTGCTGTGTGGAGGCGGTGTGTGGAGGTGCTGTGTGGCGGTGGTGTGTGGAGGTGGTGTGTGGAGGTGATGTGTGGAGGTGGTGTGTGGAGGTGCTGTGTGGAGGCGGTGTGTGGAGGTGCTGTGTGGAGGTGGTGTGTGGAGGTGGTGTGTGGTAGTGCTTACTGGAGTTGCTGTCTGAGGGTGCTGTGTGGAGGTGCTGTGTAGAGGTGCTGTGTGGAGGCGGTTTGTGGAGGAGGTGTGTGGAGGTGGTGTGTGGAGGTGCTGTGTGGAGGTGGTGTGTGGAGGTGGTGTGTGGAGGTGCTGTGTGGAGGCGGTGTGTGGAGGTGCTGTGTGGAGGTGGTGTGTGGTAGTGCTGTCTGGAGTTGCTGTCTGGGGGTGCTGTGTGGAGGTGCTGTGTAGAGGTGCTGTGTGGAGGCGGTTTGTGGAGGAGGTGTGTGGAGGTGCTGTGTGGAGGTGCTGTGCGGTGGTGCTGTGTGGAGGTGGTGTGTGGAGGTGGTTTGTGGAGGTGGTGTGTAGAGACGCTGTGTGGAGGTGGTTTGTGGAGGTGCTGTGTGGAGGTGCTGTCTGGAGGTGCTGTGTAGAGGCGCTGTGTGGAGGTGGTGTGTGGGGGTGCTGTGTGGAGGTGCTGTGTGGAGGTGGTGTGTGGGGGTGCTGTGTGGAGGTTCTGTCTGGAGGTTCTGTCTGGAGGTGCTGTGTAGAGGCGGTGTGTGGAGGTGGTGTATGGAGCGGGTGTATCGAGGGTGTGTGTGGAGGTGCTGTCTGGAGGTGGTGTGTATAGGCAGCGTGTGGAGGTGCTGTGTGGAGGTGCTGTGTGGAGGTGGTGTGTGGAGGTGGTGTGTGGAGGTGATGTGTGGAGGTACTGTGTGGAGGAGGTGTGTGGAGGTGGTGTATGGAGCGGGTGTATCGAGGGTGTGTGTGGAGGTGCTGTCTGGAGGTGGTGTGTATAGGCAGCGTGTGGAGGTGCTGTGTGGAGGTGCTGTGTGGAGGTGGTGTGTGGAGGTGGTGTGTGGAGGTGATGTGTGGAGGTGGTGTGTGGAGGTGATGTGTGGGGGTGGTGTGTGGAGGCGGTGTGTGGAGGTGGTGTGTAGAGGCGGTTTGTGGAGGCGATGTGTGGAGGTGGTGTGTTGGGGTGGTGTGTGGAGGCGGTGTGTGGAGGTGCTGTGTGGAGGTGGTGTGTGGAGGTGATGTGTGGAGGTGCTGTGTGGAGGTGGTGTGTGGAGCTGCTGTGTGGAGGTACTGTGTGGAGGTGCTGTGTGGAGCTGGTGTGTGGAGGCAGTGTGTGCAGGTGCTGTGTGGATTTGGTGTGTAGAGCGGAGGCGGTTGTGGAGGCGGTGTGTGGAGGTGGTGGGTGGAGGTTCTGTGTGGAGGTTGTGTGTGGAGGTGGTGTGTGGAGGTTCTGTGTGGAGGTTGTGTGTGGAGGTGGTGTGTGGAGGTGGTGTGTGGAGGCAGTGTGTGGAGGCGCTGTGTGGAGGTGCTGTGTGGAGTTGGTATGTGGAGGTGCTGTGTGGAGGCGCTGTGTGGAGGTGGTGTGTGGAGGTGCTGTGTGGAGGCGCTGTGTGGAGGTGGTGTGTGGAGGTGCTGTGTGGAGTTGGTATGTGGAGGTGCTGTGTGGAGGCGCTGTGTGGAGGTGGTGTGTGGAGGTGCTGTGTGGAGTTGGTATGTGGAGGTGCTCTGTGGAGTTGCTGTGGGAGGTGCTGTATGGAGGCGCTTTGTGGAGGTGCTGTGTGTGGGGGTGGTGTGTGGGGGTGGTGTGTGGAGGTGGTATGTGGAGGTGCTGTGTGGAGGTGGTGTGTGGAGGTGGTGTGTGGAGGCGGTTTGTGGAGGCGGTGTGTGGAGGTGGTGTGTGGAGGCGGTTTGTGGAGGCGGTGTGTGGAGGTGGTGTGTGGAGGCGGTTTGTGGAGGCGGTGTGTGGAGGTGGTGTGTGGAGGTGGTGTGTGGAGGTGGTGTGTGGAGGTGGTGTGTGAGGTGGTGTGTGGAGGCGGTTTGTGGAGGCGGTGTGTGGAGGTGGTGTGTGGAGGTGGTGTGTGGGGGTGCTGTGTGGAGGTGCTGTGTGGAGGTGGCGTGTGGAGGTGCTGTGTGGAGGTGGTGTGTGGAGGTGGTGTGTGGAGGTGGTGTGTGGTGGTGGCGTGTGGAGGTGCTGTGTGGAGGTGGTGTGTGGAGGTGGTGTGTGGAGGCGGTGTGTGAGGCGGTTTGTGGAGGCGGTTTGTGGAGGCGGTGTGTGGAGGCGGTGTGTGGAGGTGGTGTGTGGGGGTGCTGTGTGGAGGTGCTGTGTGGAGGTGGCGTGTGGAGGTGCTGTGTGGAGGTGGTGTGTGGAGGTGGTGTGTGGAGGTGGTGTGTGGAGGCGGTGTGTGGAGGTGGTGTGTGGAGGTGGTGTGTGGAGGTGGTGTGTGGAAGTGCTGTCTGGAGGTGCTGTGTGGAGGTTGTGTGTGGAGGTGCTGTGTGGAGGTGGTGTGTGGGGGTGCTGTGTGGAGGTGCTGTGTGGAGGTGCTGTGTGGAGGTGCTGTGTGGAGGTGGTGTGTGGAGGTCGTGTGTGGAGGCGGTGTGTGGAGGTGGTGTGTGGAGGCGGTGTGTGGAGGTTGTGTGTGGAGGTGGTGTGTGGAAGTGCTGTCTGGAGGTGCTGTGTGGAGGTTGTGTGTGGAGGTGCTGTGTGGACGGGCTGTGTGGAGGTGCCGTGTGGAGGTGGTGTGTGGAGGTTCTGTGTGGAGGAGGTGTGTCGAGGTGGTGTGTGGAGGTGCTGTTTGGAGGTGGTGTGTAGAGGCGCTGTGTGGAAGTGCGGTGTAGAGGTGCTGTGTGGAGGTGGTGTATGGAGGTGGTGTGTGCAGGTGTAGCGTGGAGGTGGTGTGTGGAGGTAGTGTGGAGGTGCTGTCTGGACGTGGTGTCTAGAGGCGCTGCGTGGAGGCGGTGTGTAGAGGCGGTGTGTGCAGGTGCTGTATGGAGGTGGTGTCTGGAGGTGGTGTGTGGAGGTGCTGTGTGGAGGTGGTTTGTGGTGGTTGTGTGTATAGGCAGCGTGTGGAGGCTGTGTGTGGAGGTGCTGTGTGGAGGTGCTGTGTGGAGGCGGTGTGTGGAGGTGCTGTGTGGAGGTGCTGTGTGGTAGTCTTGTGTGGAGATGGTGTGTGGAGGTGTGTGTGGAGGAGGTGTGTGGAGGTGGTGTGTGGAGGTGTGTGTGGAGGAGGTGTGTGGAGGTGGTGTATGGAGGGGGTGTGTGGAGGTGCTGTCTGGAGGTGGTGTGTATAGGCAGCGTGTGGAGGCTGTGTGTGGAGGTGCTGAGTGGAGGTGGTGTGTGTAGGTGCTGTGTGGAGGTGCTGTGTGGAGGCGGTGTGTGGAGGTGCTGTGTGGAGGTGCTGTGTAGAGACGCTGTGTGGAGGTGGTGTGTGGAGGTGGTGTGTGGAGGTGATGTGTGGAGGTGCTGTGTGGAGGTGGTGTGTGGAGCTGCTGTGTGGAGGTGATGTGTGGGGGTGGTGTGTGGAGGTGGTGTGTGGAGGTGGTGTGTGGAGGTGGTGTGTGGAGGTGGTGTGTGGAGGTGGTGTGTGGAGGTGGTGGGTGGAGGTGGTGTGTGGAGATGGTGTGTGGAGGTTCTGTGTGGAGGTTGTGTGTGGAGGTGGTGTGTGGAGGTGGTGGGTGGAGGTGGTGTGTGGCGGTGTTGTGTCGAGGCGCTGTGTGGAGGTGTTGTGTCGAGGCGCTGTGTGGAGGTGGTGTGTGGAGGTGGTGTGTGGAGGTGGTATGTGGAGGTGCTGTGTGGAGATGGTGTGTGGAGGTTCTGTGTGGAGGTTGTGTGTGGAGGTGGTGTGTGGAGGTGGTGTGTGGAGGTGGTGTGTGGAGGCGGTGTGTGCAGGTGGTGTGTGGAGCTGATGTCTGGAGTTGGTATGTGGAGGTGCTCTGTGGAGTTGCTGTGGGAGGTGCTGTATGGAGGCGCTTTGTGGAGGTGCTGTGTGTGGGGGTGGTGTGTGGGGGTGGTGTGTGGAGGTGGTATGTGGAGGTGCTGTGTGGAGGTGGTGTGTGGAGGTGGTGTGTGGAGGTGGTGTGTAGAGGCGGTTTGTGGAGGCGGTGTGTGGAGGTGGTGTGTGGAGGCGGTTTGTGGAGGCGGTGTGTGGAGGTGGTGTGTGGAGGCGGTTTGTGGAGGCGGTGTGTGGAGGTGGTGTGTGGAGGTGGTGTGTGGAGGTGGTGTGTGAGGTGGTGTGTGGAGGCGGTTTGTGGAGGCGGTGTGTGGAGGTGGTGTGTGGAGGTGGTGTGTGGGGGTGCTGTGTGGAGGTGCTGTGTGGAGGTGGCGTGTGGAGGTGCTGTGTGGAGGTGGTGTGTGGAGGTAGTGTGTGGGGGTGCTGTGTGGAGGTGCTGAGTGGAGCTAGTGTGTGGAGGTGCTGTGTAGAGGTGGTGTGTGGAGGTGGTGTGTGGTGGTTGTGTGTGGAGGTGGTGTGTGGAGGAGGTGTGTGGAGGTGTTGTCTGGAGTGGTGTGTGGAGGTGCTGTGTGGAGGTGCTGTGTGGAGGTGCTGTGTGGAGGCCGTGTGTGGAGGTGCTGTGTGGAGGCGGTGTGTGGAGGTGGTGTGTGGAGGTGCTGTGTGGAGGTGGTGTGTGGGGGTGCTGTGTGGAGGTGCTGTGTGGAGGTGCTGTGTGGAGGTGGTGTGTGGAGGTCGTGTGTGGAGGTGCTGTGTGGAGGCGGTGTGTGGAGGTGGTGTGTGGAGGCGGTGTGTGGAGGTGGTGTGTGGAGGTGGTGTGTGGAAGTGCTGTCTGGAGGTGCTGTGTGGAGGTTGTGTGTGGAGGTGCTGTGTGGAGGGGCTGTGTGGAGGTGCCGTGTGGAGGTGGTGTGTGGAGGTTCTGTGTGGAGGAGGTGTTTCGAGGTGGTGTGTGGAGGTGCTGTTTGGAGGTGGTGTGTAGAGGTGGTGTGTGGAGGTAGTGTGGAGGTGCTGTCTGGACGTGGTGTGTGGAGGTGGTGTGTGGAGGTGGTGTGTGGAGGTGGTGTGTGGTGGTGGTGTGTGGAGGTGTGTGTGGAGGAGGTGTGTGGAGGTGGTGTATGGAGGGGGTGTGTGGAGGTGCTGTCTGGAGGTGGTGTGTATAGGCAGCGTGTGGAGGCTGTGTGTGGAGGTGCTGTGTGGAGGTGGTTTGTGTAGGTGCTGTGTGGAGGTGCTGTGTGGAGGCGGTGTGTGGAGGTGCTGTGTGGAGGTGCTGTATGGAGGTGGTGTGTGGAGGTGGTGTGTGGAGGTGCTGTGTGGAGGTACTGTGTGGAGGTGGTGTGTGGAGGTGGTGTGTGGAGGTGCTGTGTGAGGTGGTGTGTGGAGGCGGTTTGTGGAGGCGGTGTGTGGAGGTGGTGTGTGGAGGTGGTGTGTGGGGGTGCTGTGTGGAGGTGCTGTGTGGAGGTGGCGTGTGGAGGTGCTGTGTGGAGGTGGTGTGTGGAGGTAGTGTGTGGGGGTGCTGTGTGGAGGTGCTGAGTGGAGCTAGTGTGTGGAGGTGCTGTGTAGAGGTGCTGTGTGGAGGTGGTGTGTGGAGGTGTAGCGTGGAGGTGGTGTGTGGAGGTAGTGTGGAGGTGCTGTCTGGACGTGGTGTGTGGAGGTGGTGTGTGGAGGTGGTGTGTGGAGGTGGTGTGTGGAGTTGGTGTGTGGAGGTGGTGTGTGGAGGTGTGTGTGGAGGAGGTGTGTGGAGGTGGTGTATGGAGGGGGTGTGTGGAGGTGCTGTCTGGAGGTGGTGTGTATAGGCAGCGTGTGGAGGCTGTGTGTGGAGGTGCTGAGTGGAGGTGGTGTGTGTAGGTGCTGTGTGGAGGTGGTGTGTGGAGGCGGTGTGTGGAGGTGCTGTGTGGAGGTGCTGTGTGGAGGTGGTGTGTGGAGGTGCTGTGTGGAGGTACTGTGTGGAGGTGCTGTGTGGAGGTGGTGTGTGGAGGTGGTGTGTGGAGGTGCTGTGTGGAGGTACTGTGTGGAGGTGCTGTGTGGAGGTGGTGTGTGGAGGTGCTGTGTGGAGGTACTGTGTGGAGGTGCTGTGTGGAGGTGGTGTGTGGAGGCGGTGTGTGCAGGTGCTGTGTGGAGTTGGTATGTAGAGGTGCTATGTGGAGGTGGTTTGTGAAGGTGGTGTTTGGGGGTGCTATGTGGAGGTGGTATGTGGAGGTCCTGTGTGGAGATGGTGTGTGGAGGTTCTGTGTGGAGGTGGTGTGTGGAGGTGCTGAGTGGAGCTAGTGTGTGGAGGTGCTGTGTAGAGATGTTGTGTGGAGGTGCTGCGTGGAGGTGGTATGTGGAGGTGGTGTGTGGAGGAGGTGTGTGGAGGTGCTGTGTGGAGGTGGTGTGTGGAGGTGGTGTGTGGAGGTGGTGTGTGGAGGTGCCGTGTGGAGGTGGTGTGTGGAGGTGCTGTGTGGAGGTGGTGTGTGGAGGTGCTGTGTGGAGGCGGTGTGTGGAGGTGCTGTGTGGAGGTGGTGTGTGGAGGTGCTGTGTGGAGGTGGTGTGTGGTGGTTGTGTGTGGAGGTGCTGTCTGGAGTGGTGTGTGGGGGTGCTGTGTGGAGGTGGTGTGTGGAGCTGGTGTGTGGAGGTGGCGTGTGGAGGTGCTGTGTGGAGGTGATGTGTGGAGGTGGTGTGTGGAGGTGGTGTGTGGAGGTGCTGTGTGGAGGTGGTGTGTGGAGGTGCTGTGTGGAGGTGCTGTGTGGAGGTGGTGTGTGGAGGTGGTGTGTGGAGGTGCTGTGTGGAGGTGGTGTGTGGAGGTGGTGTGTGGGGGTGTTGTGTGGAGGTGCTGTGTGGAGGTGGCGTGTGGAGGTGCTGTGTGGAGGTGCTGTGAGGAGGCGGTGTGTGAAGGTGGTGTGTGGAGGTGCTGTGTGAAGGCGGTGTGTGGAGGTGGTGTGTGGAGGTGTTGTGTGAAGGCGGTGTGTGGAGGAGGTGTGTGGAGGTGCTGTGTGTAGGTGGTGTGTGGAGGTGGTGTGTGGAGGCGGTGTGTGGAGGTGCTGTGTGGAGGTGGTGTGTGGAGGTGGTGTGTGGAGGCGGTGTGTGGATGTGGTGTGTGGAGGTGGTGTGTGGAGGTGGTGTGTGGAGGTGGTGTGTGGAGGTGGTGTGTTGAGGCGCTGTGTGGAGGTGGTGTGTGGAGGTGCCGTGTGGAGGTGCTGTGTGGAGGTGGTGTGTGGAGGCGGTGTGTGGAGGTGCTGTGTAGAGGTGGTGTGTGGTGTTTGTGTGTCTGGGTGGTGTGTGGAGGTTGTGTGTGGAGGCTGTGTGTGGAGGTGCTGTGTGGAGGCGGGGTGTAGAGGTGGTGTTTGGATGTGTTCTGTGGAGGTGCTGTGTGGAGGAGGTGTGTGGAGGCAGTTTGTGGAGGAGGTGTGTGGAGGTGCTGTGTGGATGTGCGGTGTGTGGAGGCGGTGTGTGGAGGTGGTGTGTGGGCGTGGTGTGTGGAGGTGGTGTGTGGAGGTGGTGTGTGGGCGTGGTGTGTGGAGGTGGTGTGTGGATGTGCGGTGTGGAGATGGTGTGTGGGCGTGGTGTGTGGAGGTGGTGTGTGGAGGTGGTGTGTGGAGGTGGTGTGTGGAGGTGGTGTGTGGGCGTGTTGTGTGGAGGTGGTGTGTGGAGGTGGTGTGTGGAGGTGGTGTGTGGAGGTGGTGTGTGGAGGTGTTGTGTGGAGGCGTGTGTGGAGGTGGTGTGTGGAGGTGGTGTGTGGAGGTGGTGTGTGGAGGTGGTGTGTGGAGGCGGTGTGTGGAGGTGGTGTGTGGAGGTGGTATGTGGAGGTGCTGTGTGGAGGTGGTGTATGGAGGTTGTGTGTGGAGGTGGTGTGTGGAGGTGGTGTGTGGGGGTGGTGTGTGGAGGTTGTGTGTGGAGGTGCTGTGTGGAGGTGCTGTATGGAGGTTGTGTGTGGAGGTGGTGTGTGGAGGTGGTGTGTGGGGGTGGTGTGTGGAGTTGCTGTGTGGAGGTGGTGTGTGGAGGTGGTGTGTAGAGGCGGTGTGTGGATGTGTGGTGTGGTGGTTGTGTGTGGAGGTGCTGTGTGGAGGTGGTGTGTGGAGGTGGTGTGTGGAGTTGCTGTGTGGAGGTGGTATGTGGAGGTGGTGTGTGGAGGTGGTGTGTGGAGGTGGTGTGTTGAGGCGCTGTGTGGAGGTGTTGTGTGGTGGTTGTGTGTGGAGGTGCTGTGTGGAGGTGGTGTGTGGAGTTGCTGTGTGGAGGTGGTGTGTGGAGGTGTTGTGTAGAGGCGCTGTGTGGAGGTGTTGTGTGGTGGTTGTGTGTGGAGGTGCTGTGTGGAGGTGGTGTGTGGAGTTGCTGTGTGGAGGTGGTGTGTGGAGGTGGTGTGTAGAGGCGCTGTGTGGAGGTGGTGTGTGGAGGTGGTGTGTAGAGGTGCTGTGTGGAGGTGGTGTGTGGAGGCGGTGTGTGGAGGTGGTCTGTGGTGGTTGTGTGTGGAGGTGCTGTGTGGAAGCGCTGTGTGGAGGCAGTGTGTGGTGGTTGTGTGTGGAGGTGGTGTGTGGAGGTGGTCTGTGGAGGCGGTGTGTGGAAGTGCTGTGTGGAGGCGCTGTGTGGAGGTGGTGTGTGGTGGGTGTGTGGAGGGTGTGGAGGTGGTGTGTGGAGGCGGTGTGTGGAGGTGGTGTGTGGAGGTGGTGTGTGGAGGTGGTGTGTGGAGGTGGTGTTTGGGGTTGCTGTGTGGAGGTGGTGTGTGGAGGTGATGTGTGGAGGCGCTGGTTGGAGTTGCTGTGTGGAGGTGGTGTGTAGAGGCGCTGTGTGGAGGTGGTATGTGGAGGTGGTGTGTGGAGGTGGTGTGTGGAGGTGGTGTGTGGAGGTGGTGTGTGGAGGTGCTGTGTGGAGGTGGTGTGTGGAGGTGGTGTGTGGAGGTGGTATGTGGAGGTGGTATGTGGAGGTGGTGTGTGGAGGTGGTGTGTGGAGGTGGTGTGTGGAGGTGGTGTGTGGAGGTGCTGTGTAGAGATGCTGTGTGGCGGTGCTGTGTGGAGGTGGTATGTGGAGGTGGTATGTGGAGGTGGTGTGTGGAGGTGGTGTGTGGAGGTGGTGTGTGGAGGTGGTGTGTGGAGGTGCTGTGTAGAGATGCTGTGTGGCGGTGCTGTGTGGAGGTGGTATGTGGAGGTGCTGTGTGGCGGTGCTGTGTGGAGGTGGTGTGTGGAAGTGCTGTGACGAGGCGGTTTGTGGAGGTGCTGTGTGGAGGTGGTGTGTGGTGGTTGTGTGTGGAGGTGCTGCGTGGACGTGCTGTGTGGAGGTGGTGTGTGGAGGTGCTGTGTGGAGGTTCTGTCTGGAGGTGGTGTGTGGAGGCGGTGTGTGGGGGTGCTGTGTGCAGGTGCTGTGTGAAGGTGCTGTGTGGAGGTCGTGTGTGGAGGTGCAGTGTGAAGATGGTGTGTGGAGGCAATGTGTGGTGGGTGTGTGGAGGCGCTGTGTGGAGGCGGTGTGTGGAGGCGTTGTGTGAAGGTGCTGTGTGGAGGTCGTGTGTGGAGGTGCAGTGTGAAGATGGTGTGTGGAGGCAATGTGTGGTGGGTGTGTGGAGGCGGTGTGTGGAGGCGTTGTGTGGAGGCGCTGTGTGGAGGCGCTGTGTGGAGGCGCTGTGTGGAGGCGGTGCGTGGAGGCGGTGTGTGGAGGCGGTGTGTGGAGGTGGTGTGTGGAGGCGGTGTGTGGAGGTGGTGTGTGGAGGTGGTGTGTGGAGGTGGTGTGTGGAGGTGGTGTGTGGAGGTGGTGTGTGGAGGTGGTGTGATTTGAAATAAATCTGCTGGTCTGTAACCTGTTGGACAGTGTTGTTTGACTTCTGTTTTAAATATGCAATCTTTGATTTTTAAATAGTGACCCCCAATTCTAGATTCTCCCATAATAGGAAATGACCTCTCCACATCTAGTCTGCCATGACCCCTCAATATTTTATAAAGTTAAAAATCACACAACACCAGGTTATAGTCCAACAGGTTTTATTGGAAGCACTAGCTTTCAGAGCACTGCTCCTTCATCGGGTGGTTGAAGGAGCGTCGCTCCGAAAGCTAGTGCTTCCAATTAAACCAGCTGGACTATAACCTGGTGTTGTGTGATTTTTAACTTTGTACACCCCAGTCCAACACCGGCATCTCCAAATTAATATTTTATATGTTTCAAATTGAGTCAACTTTTACTATCCTAAACTCCAATAGATACAAACATTGCCTGTCCAACTTTGCCTAATAAGACAATCCACTAATTCCATATATTAGTCTACAAAACCTCCTCTGAATTGCCTCAAATGGATTTATATCCTTTCTTCAGTTTGGTGACCAATGGTCTTCACAGCACTCTAAATGTGATCTCACCAGTTTGCTGTATAACTGAAGCATAACCCTCCTAGATTTATATTAAATTCCTCTTGCACCATATGATAACATTCTGTCAGTTTTCTTAATTACTTGCTGTACCAACATTTTACAATTCAGGAACAGAGACATTCTGATCTTGCCTCTCTCGCTGTTTTGTCAACTATGTCCTATCATTATTGAACTTCTCAAACTAAAGCAATTTCTCCTTATTTATTCTCTCAAAACCCACATCATTTTCTACCAAATCTCCCCGGAATGCCATTGCCCCTTGGCTGCAGATTCTCCAAGCAGGGCACAGAGTCTCAGGATAAGGCGTAGGCCGTTTCAGACTGAGATGAGGAGGCATCTCTTCACTCAGAGTGTGGTGAATATGAGGAACTCTCTCTGGGAGTTGTGAGTGCTCACTCATGGACTATAATCAAAGTGATGTGGAGTTTATTGGGGAATCAAGGGATACAGAGAGCAGGTAGGAACAAGAAGTTGGGGTAGATGGCTAGCGATGACTGTATTGATGGGAGATGTTACATATTCAGTACTCTGCTGATTTGGTGTCTGATTTATCCAGAGTAATGCAGAAGGTGTAATTGTTCTACAAGGAGTTTATAATACAAGTACTTTAAAGTATCTCAGAACTCACTGGATTTCAATAATGAGCAGCATAAAGGAGCGCCAATGTTATGGACCAGACCAGAGCAGACCAGATCCCCTCAAAATATTCTAAGTAGGTTGGCTCGACCCTAACTTTTTCTTATTTTGAACATAGATGTGAGGTGCTGTGTTCCAGATGAGATGTGACTGGTCAAACCACTTGACATTAAGCCAAACACAATTTATTTAAACACTATCATTAAAATATAAACAAAAGAAAGAGGAATTTCGAATAATTTAACTCTTTTGGAAAACTTAACTGAATATTAGGTACAGCACCTATTACTGATCAACTCTTCCAAGAGAGTAACATCCCATAAACACAGCCCTTGGCACAAAGGCAAATACAGACATAGATTCTCACGTGCAATGCAGGAAGAAAAACATCGAGAGAAAATTCAGAGAGAGTAGCAGCCAGGAGACATTCACTGAAGCCCCCAACTCTGTTGAGACCCCAAAAGCTTCACTTAAAACTGAACCTAAAAGCTAAAAAACACTAGAAAGCTATTCTGTGAGAGCTGGCCTCACCCAAGGTACTTCCATTGGTTACTTTCTTCGAGAGAACACCTCTGCCTTACAACCTCTCTTCAAAAAACCCAGGACAAAATAATCTCTTCAAGTCAGGGAGGAAGATAGGGAGGAATTTCTTCAGAGTGTCAGGAGTCTCTAGAACTCCTAACCACAGAGAGCTGTGGAGGCAGCAGCCTTGTGGATAGTGAAGGCTGAGAGAGAGAGAGAGAAATTCTGGATCAGTTGGGGAATCGAGAGGAAAGGGCAGGGAAGTGGACGTGAGGAATCTCGGATCAGCCAGGATCCTATTGAGCAGGGGCCGAAAGGCCAAATGACCTACTCTTGTTCCAATTTCTCAGGGTCCGACAGACAGGAAAAAGGCACTATCTTAGTTTTGGATAGCTGTTGCAGATAGGACAGGGCAAGTGACTTTCTTCAGCCCAGTAACAGTTCTGTGAGAGCACACACAAGATCTCAGCTCAGAGCTTAAAATCTTCCTGAAATCTGTTCAGTTTCAAACAAAGACAATCAAACCTTGAACACTTAAGACAGAGCAGTCTTGAGGTGCAATCAGGTCTATTTAATCTCCTATTTCTTAAGTAATTAAACTTCCCTGCATGATAACAATTCTGTTATTGTTCTTGCATTTTAGCATTGAAGCCAAAATCACCATTTTCGCTCTTTAATTTTTTTTGAAAAAGTATTGCTTGATGGATATTAGTTTACTTAGTGTGGAAACAGGCCCTTTGGCCCAACAAGTCTATACCAACCCAGACCCATTCCTCTAACACTACAAGCAATTCACCTAACCTACACATTTTTGTGGAAGGAAACTGGAGCACACCCACACAGACAGAATGTGCAAACTCCACACAGTCAGTTGCCTGAGGTAGGAATTGAACCCAGGTCTCTGGCGCTGGGAGGCAGCAGTGCTAACCACTGTGCCACCGTGCCATAACATCAGGACAAATCCTGATCAGTAAACCAGTGAGACCTCCCTGCTCTTCATCCAAGCAGTGCAGTGGAAGGTTTCTGATTCACCTGAGAGAGGAGACTGGATCTCAGTTTATCCTCACTTCCAGAACTATCACCTCTGACACCTCCTTGGCAGGGCAAGTGTCAGCCTGGATTAAGGGGCTCCACTTTCTGAAATTGGACTAAATTCCGCAACCACAACCAGGTGCTTTAGACAAGAGAGAACTCACAAGTCATTCACAATATTTTGCTGTAGTGTCCAGTAACCCTAATATTTCATATTGTTTAATACCCACAGCCCCATTACAAGCTGGAGCCCAGCTCTGGGCTGTGGGGCAGGAGGAGGGAACGCGCCCTCTGGTGGCCTTCTTAAAAACGTATCTGCCGAATGTCTCCAGAACAAAGATTCCCTGCGGAAAATCTCCGTCCCCCCCAATCCCAAATGCCCCTGGTAAATAACAGAAATACTGACGGCGATAAATAAATAATTACGATGGAAATCCAGTCTTTTTCTTTAGACATAAATAAATTCGTCAGGATCCATAAATGTTGTTATGCCTTTGCTGAACATTTAGCAGTGTTACATAACGATTTACTTCGATGTGAATCATACATTGCACACTCAGAAGCGTTTATTGGTTTATCTGGTAAACTCCTAACCCACACCCGTTACAAAAATCCATCTTAGTGTTTTTCAAACCGATGGGGGCCCTCGCTCGGTCTCGGGAATATTGTGTCCAAATCTCGGGCAGTTTTGATGTTGATAAGAGCAGATGAGGGGGTCTCAAACATTTAAAATCTGCTCCAATATTATCCCAACTCTCCACTAAAAACAGAACGAACAGCTTTTGTTCCCAAACGATACAAGGTCCAATTGCAGGGAAGAAATAGGATTGTCCCCGAGTTGGTTCACAAATTATTTGATATTGTTGTCCACAGTTTTGATTAAAGATTAGAAACCTCACTTTGCAAACTGCAGCAATAATTTGAGTAACCCCATCTCCCTCCCCTCCTGGTTAAATGGATATTACTGGACGTTGACGCTAGACTGGCGGAGCAAACTCGATGGGCTGAATGGCCTCTCTTTTTTTCTCTCTCTCTCTCCCTGTACAGATGCGGCCTGGCCTCCTGAGTAAGTCCAGCAGCTCCTGGTCTTGTCACGAAGTGGCTTTCTGCCTTTCTGATACCGGGCCCCGGCTCTGACAGGGGTTTCAGCTGGATAAATAGATACATTTCGGCATAAAAATAGTTTGGATTGGAACGATGTTAGACCCAGTAATTAATCTATCTGTCAAGTTGAGAAGTCACACAACACCAGGTTATACAACAGGTTTGTTTGAAATCACAAGAATCTGACCTTGTCCATCCCAGTCCAACACCGGGATCTCCCTATCTTTACTTAGAAATCAATTTATTGATAAACGAATTTATGTTACAATTTGCGAAAATATATCTGCAATTTATTGATTATAAATTATATTGTAAATACCGTCCCGATTGAATGACTTCAGATTACAGATACATGCCGATCTACCTCACTGTTCATTCATGCATTAATGAGTTGGATTTCGTTCAGCACATTTGTACAGGTCATTGTTGGGGAGTTGTGAGTTTCAGCTCTCGGGAATATCAGGTCTGGTGAAATAGGTCCCGCACACAAACCTGGAGTTCATTACAATCCAGACATGCGCCACTCTGTTAATGACCGCTCTATAGAATGCCATAACTGTAATAAAAACTTAACTTGAATAATATTCCTTCCCACCCCCCCCCCCCCACTCCATTTTTCTTAAGTACAGGCAGTTCTGAGTTGTAAATGGGAGGGTTTATATGTCATTTGGCTTTTGTCGTGTTCAGGGAGAGAAGGAAATGTCCCAGTCAACTCAGAGCAGATCCCTGGGTGGCCTATATTGACAGATTGCGCCATAAATATAGGATGAATTATATACGTATTTTTACAGAATAACAAATATTGTTTCTTTTGTTCTACGACACACAGTCCGCCTGTTATCTGTCAGTACTTGAATCCAGTTGGCGCCACCTCCCGTCTCAGAGACTCTCTCCATCATTGAACAACAATGAGATAAATTAAATGATTTCTCTACGCACGGTTTGAACACACAACAGGGCCTGAAATGAACTAATTACCATCCACGATCAAAAATCCTCCCCCTCCAGCGATCTGGAAAATGAAGGCACCGACCGTAACTCCGCTAGATGGCGCCCGATGTCCGTAAATGATACCCAGCTTGGAGGACCTGGAATCAAACCCAATCATGTGGATAAGACCAGATAAGATCATTTCTCGTTTGCGACGAATTTACATGAGTACACAACACCTCAGATATAATTTAAATCAATAAGTTCTGTTGTCGTCTCCGCCGTTACCATGTCATTAAATGTCAGACACGCACATTGCAACAAAAACAGAAATTGCTGGCAAAACTCAGCAGGTCTGGCACCATCTGTGGGCAGAAAGCTGGGTTAATGTTTCGGGTCCAGGGACCCTTCTTCAGAACAATTCAATGCCTTCGTGCATTTATCTTAGTGATCACCTCCTGTTTGAGTGATCCGCCACCGCTTCCGTTACCAACTGGATTCAAACCAGACCCCCCGCCAACTTGTTGCTGGAATTGCAACCTCCTGACTGTAGCGCCTTCGCTGGCCAGAGGGTGTAATGACAGCGTGACATGTTTACATGGGCACAGCCTGTGAATGCCGACCGTTAAACGCCCAGAAACAAGCCCACCTTTCCAGCCACTCTTGTATACCCATCAACCATGTGCAGGGTTGGGGTGGAGGTGGGGATGGGAAATGGGGTTGCATTTTAAAAGTTCGGTTCATTTCGAGCAAAGCCTCTTCCACAATGGCGAGAATCAGAGTGTGTCATCTCCCTGATCATGACGAGACGTATGAATTCTTTCGGATAATGGACTTTAATATGGAATGGAGGAGGAGGGAATTGCAAGTTTCCTTATTGTCTCAGTTGCAAACGATACAATCTGAATTACGAGCCTGCGCTTATTAAATGTGTGTGTGTGTGTGTTATCACGCATTTGGGTTTTAATCATCAAAGCGTTTTCTTTTTGAAAGGAATCTCCTCCAAACACCAGCAGCAAGGTATAATGTACCTGAGCTTCCAAGAGTTTCACTTCATTGCGTGCACAGCAACAAAGAGCTGTCTGGGATCCCAGTTGGTTAAGAGCGGGTAAAACTCGGGATAATGTAGGAACATGTATGTCTGTGTGGAATCCGTCTCTCCTTCTGCCTTGGGATCCGAGTGAGGCAGTAACGAATATTCCTGGGAATGAATGGAGAGTGTTGAATGTATTTCGCGTTAAATATCCCTCTGATGTTAAACCTCCAACCCACAGATACCTGAACATTCCTGAAGGATACTTGCTCTGTCTTTGTAACTTCCCTGGGCTCGCTTTAAGCCGTTAACCAGGCAGGCTGGTCGGTGTGTGTTAGTGACGGTGAGTAACTCTACCTTTCCAACTGTCCCATGAAATCAACACAACTATTTATTTATCTGAATTTTGTCCGTTACAGCGAGTTGTGGGGAACGAAGGAGAGGGAGAATGGGACTTTGAAGAATAGTGTGTGTGTGGTTTTGTGTGTGTATGTGCGTACGTGCGTGCGTGTGTGTGTGGGGGGGGTGGGGGGGGTGGGGGGTGGTTGTGTGTGTGTGTGTCTGTATGTGGTTTGTGGTTGTGTGTATGTGTCTGTGTGTAGGGGACAGATTGTGTGTGTGTATGTATGTGTCTGTGTGTGGTTGTGTGTGTGTGTCTGTGTGTAGGGGGACAGGTTGTGTGTGTGTGTATGTATGTGTCTGTGTGTGGTTGTGTGTGTGTATCTGTGTGTAGGGGGACAGGTTGTGTGTGTATGTATGTATGTGTCTGTGTGTATGTGTGTGGTTGTATGTGTGTGTCTGTGTGGGGGGGAGCGGGTTATGTCTGTGTCTGTGTGTGTGTGTGTGTGTGGCGGGGTTTGGGGGAGAGGGGGTGGTATAAGGTGATATGGAGAGATTGTGAAGAGTCAAATAGAATTAACAAGCTTTATTGGTCAGAAGCTCCAGCCCTGGTTAAGAGAGACCGAGCGAGCCAATGTTGCTCACAAAAACACAACTTGGAAAATATAATGAAATGTTAAATGTTTGTCGAGAAAGACTGTAAAATTGGAACAAACCCTCGGGGATACCTATATGTGGAATTCTCTTCCTTCTTTTACTCCTTCAGTTCAGAGTCGATAATAATTAACGTGCTTTCGGATAAAGAATTGAAATCAGCTACAAACATCGGTCTGGGGTGTGGTGGGGGAACGCTATAAACATCTTCTAACCCACGGGAGTTTCACTCAATTTCACATCTTGATGCCTCGCTGGAGACAAAATAAAAGCACGTGAATGAATTCACTCCCTTATTTGAAAATCACCTTGGAATGTCAGATACATATTGTCTATTGTAATGGGTGAGGCTGGACTTTAATAAGAAGGTTCGGCTCAGCATCGTGTCCTGGTTTATTTTCTGCCGGGGTTTAATGTCAAGAGCTCTGGGGGAAGAATTGTTGGATTTACCTGTCAGTAATTGAACTGCGGACGCTGTCCCTGTTTAGTTGGTGCCTGAGATATTGAGATAATCGGGGGAGAGAAGGAGAGACGCAGGAAGCAAATTGAAAGGTTGATAATCTGTGAGAGGGAGATAAGGGCACATTTATCTCATATAAGATTGAAGGCAATCTAACTCTGTGTCTTCGCCGAATGATCAGCGGCGGCACACCAACACTGTGAGTCTCCGAGATAAGGATTCGCCTGTTTATTATGGTCTGTCCCCTATTGGGGGGAGGGGGAATAATAAAAGATTAGTTTTCTAGGAATGAAAAATTACTCTGTATTAATGAGAGCGGAGCTCACGTGGAAATGAGTTTATATATATATATATATATATATATATGCCTGTCTGGATACATATGGACTTGTGTATTTTATTAAAGTGAGTGCCCTCTGGATGCAGGCATTACGATTAGGGTGTTAATTTGTGTGTTGTTTTGATTTGTTTTCTCTAAAAAAAAACTAATTTATTTTCCCTGTCGCCTACCCCGGGCAGAGGGATATAGAGACGTAGCAAGAATGATATTGTATTGTCATTCCATGGAATTAAACTGAAGACAGGCTGGAGTTGGGGGAAGGGGATTTTAGTTATTTCCCATATCGATCAAACTCCGGTCGATTAAAGAAAAAAAAACAAAACTGGCTGTTTAGAAATCTATTCGATCAGATTAAATCACTAGCACGGGGCAATATTTCGTTCAAAGATGCTTACAGTATTTGCAATACTTGCTTTTTGTTGGCATATTTGTTGTTTGTAATGTTTATTAGGTTTGTAACATTTGGAGGAAATTAGTTGAGAATCTTTCAGCGTTAAATATCTGTAATAATTTGAAACTGCTTCCTTCCTTTCACTGAAACCAAAACGAAACGACTTTCAAAGTAAATCATCCTTTAAAGCACGCGGGGTAAAATTGGATCATAAACAGCAAAATATTAATTTATTCAAAATAATATATTTTCAAGTATATCAATTTAATCCCACCCTGAATGAATATTAACATCGCTGATTTCATAAAAAGATATCACTCGACAAGTGTGATGCGAGTTTTAAAACATTTAATTCAGTTAAATTGTTACCCATCAAGTTTGTAAATTATAACCATGTGAGATTTAAACTCTAGAATTACTGGAATCGCAATCCCTGTTGGTTCATTTCATTTCTTGTGAAAATTGCTACCGTCCTATATTAATCATGTGGAATTATCTGATGTTACCTCCGCCTCAGATTTTGAGATTAATTAAAGTCCTGTTGTACGGACTGTGGGCATATGACTGTGAATTGCTGATAACACCTTATCGTTCTAACATCAAGGAGCTTTCTCCAGAACCGTGGTGTTAAAGACAGGCAGGAATTATAGCATTACAAAGATGAGTTTTATTGGCAATTTCACTCCCTGATCTGTGATTAATATTTATTTTCTGATTCTGGTTCATTCTGATGTTAATGCCGTTTATATTTTTTTCAAATCCCATTTTACACCGGAGCTTTCTCTCTCCCTCCCCACCAACCCCCACAGACAGACAAACACCTCCCTTCAATGTGGGGCCCGCCCCCTCCCGTCTGAAATGTTTAATTTCGATTTATTTGAGGGAGATTCTGAGGGATATCTATTTAAACTTAACTCCGATATTGGTAGATTAATGAGCTGTGCAGAGCGGGCTCAGGTTGACTCGGCCAATATAATCTCGCTGCATTTTGTCGCCTCTAAATAAGACTCACGGAGCCGACTGCGTGCTTAGAACTTTGGGTGATTTTTTTTCAAATCTTAATGTCTGTTTAAACGAAACCAGATCTTGGCGGCACGAGCGTCGTTAACAGAGCATGATGTATAGGATATGATATACAAAGAAGGTGAGTATGTGTTTGATATACGGTGTTTTTATACATTTCTAATTCACTTGTTACCTTCTATGTTCTGTATAGATCATGTATTGCAAGTCGAGCATATGGAATTGTATTTGATGGCGATGTTTACAAAGCTTTTCATTATTCCGTATGTATTGTACAGATTTATATACCGTACATTCGGCATATGATTTAGAATAATGTGTATACATTGAATATGACCAGCCCTGTACCAGTCTGTGAGCACAGGATCCCGTGGGTTATATACAGAGCTGCGTACAAACCAACGACCTATATTTTGTCCTCCTAGAAGCTATTGAGTCTGTCTATGTATCTCTAACATATAGTTCAAATTATTTTGGTATCATTTTATTTTGAATAAATCAAGTCACGGTGGCTCAGTGGTTAGCACTGCTGCCTCACAGCGCCACAGACCCGGGTTCGATTCCAGCCTCGGGTGAGCTTTGCACATTCTCCCCGCATCTGTGTGGGTTTCCTCTGGGTGCTCCGGTTTCCTCCCACAGTCCAAGGATGTGCAGGTCAGGGCGAATTAGTCAGGGGTTAAAAAAAAATAGGCCTGGGTGGGTTACTCTTCGGAGGGTCGGTGTGGGCCGAAGGGCCTGTTTCCTCACTGTAGGGAATCAATCAAAAAGATAAAAAGGAAAGTCAAAAAGAATCAAATCAAAATATTCGGAACTGTACCTTAGAGAAACATGACATACTCAATGGGTTCTAGAGGGTCAGGATACCTGCATCAGTAAAGAATACAGAAGTAGTTGTTTATATTTTTTGGTGTCCATGCTGTATATACTAAATCATGTGTACCAGCAAGCTGCTATATCGATGTTTGTCGAGAGCTGTGTATTGGGCTCCAGACCAGGCTGTGTACCTGACTCTATGTGTGTTCCTGACCCTGTGTGTACTTGACCCTGGGTGTACCTGCTTCTGTGTATACTTGACCTTGTGTGTACCTGATTCTGCATATTCCTGACCCTGTGCATACCTTGACACTGTGAGTACCTGCTTCTGTGTATACCTGACCCTGTGTATACCTGACCCTGTGTGTACCTGACCCTGTGCATACCTTGACACTGTGAGTACCTGCTTCTGTGTATACCTGACCCTTTGTATACCTGACCCTGTGTATACCTGACCCTGTGTGTACCTGACCCCGTCTGTACCTGACCCTATGTGTACCTGACTCTGTGTGTACCTGACCCTGTGTATACCTGACCCTGTGAGTACCTGACCCTGGTGTACCTGACCCTGTGTGTACCTGATTCTGTACGAGGCTGTACAATGCGCTGTATACCTGGCTGTGTACGGATTCTGTTTATTTGCTATTTGTTTGCGATACACCCGGACGGGAGCTTGCTCGGTGGGTTGGCGGAGGGTTCCGCCGCTACTTTCCCCGTCGCGTTTCAATTCACCTGAAATTTGAAAAGAAGTCGAGTGTCTCAGAGTGGCAGAGAATGAACAAAAGCTGCAAACGGAGAGAGAGAGAGAGAGAGGATGAGCACGGCTTGCTCCCATTGCCATGGTGCACTGCCAATGGCAACAGGACAGGCCCCTGTTCAAACGCGCCTAGTTCCCGAGACTGTCCTTTTACATAAAATAATATCTTTGAATCAGGATCAGGAGAGACGGGAATGGGGGGATGGGAGAGGTGAATCTGGAATTATTGCCAGGTCCTGGTTTTCCCTGACGTCTTGGCAGCCCCCTGAGTTTGTGAGTGTATGTGTGTGTGTGTGTGTGTGTGTGTGTATTTTCAGGCGGTTCGCCTTTTCAACGCTAACACTCCATTCCTGGCTGACTGCGTGTTTGGGAGTTAATGGTCAGGGTCTATTCGCTTTGGACGGGACAGCTGCACATGGACTGGCCAAAGAACAAGGGAGGAGGCGAATGGGGGTCTCAGAACCATCCAGGCTGATAATTAGTGACAATACGTGGGTGGGGAATTGAAAAAAAAAGGAAAGCCAGTTACCGAAACCCCACGGAAAGCGATTAATTTGATTTTAAACAGAATGAACTGTGGTATAGAGTGATTAGCATTTCCAGAAAGTAAAAATACAACCAGCCTTTTCTGGGTATCGTCAAGAGGCAGTGGGACTAAGATGGACAACAAGCCGCATATTTATTTATATTTTGATATAATTGTAACAAAACTCAAATTGGCAATAATAAATTAGCGATAAATACAGCCAATTAGAGACCAGGAACATAAATTGTGACTCTCACCTCAGACAGACCCAACCCCAAATGAAACGAATTCAGTTATATAGTTGCAGTACACAGGGGGAAAACTAAGCAAACTAACTGAATGCGTCTTTCGGCGTGTTCGTGAATATTCGGTTTCTACCGCTTTGGTTATGAATAACTGGAAATAATACGGATTATTTGGAGAGACAGAACGCTCGATCAAACAGAGAAATGCAGCGTTCAACAGTTTTCTGTCCACTTTGTGTAGGGTCTTAGATTATTGTAGCCCACCAGAGTTGATGAATTTTTAAACAAACACAGAAATTGCTGGAGAGACTCAGCAGGTCTGGCAGTCTCGGCGGAGAGAGATACAGAGTTAACGTTTCGAATCCAGTGACCCTTCTTCAGAATTTTCCGCACTGCGCATTCAGTGTTTCCCTGCGGTATGGGAGGTTGTATGATCCGTTATAATTCCTAATGGTCCCTGGACGCGTTAATACCACCGTTATACACCTTTTTTTTAAAAAAACAAAATTCATTTCTCAAGATCTGGACCCACGGAGAGAATTGCAGTCCAGTCCGATTGGATAAAAATTAAAATGTAAATTCACAAGAGCAAAATGCCTGACCGAAATGATATATTTTAATAAGGGCTAATAATAAAAAAAGAGAGACTCTTATCAATCGCTTCCTCTGGTGCGAGGAGTAAAGGAGAGAGAGAAAGAGAACTATATGGAGATGTATTTTGTCATCTTCTTGGCTCTGGGATTGTAGCGTTCTGCACCTGCTCGGTAACTCCATCCCGCCGCCCAGTCCCGTGCCTCAGCTTTACACAGCTTTGCATTTTCAATCAACATTTCTTTTTTTTCTTTAGAGCGGCTGAAAATGAGGAATCTTTTGTTGCAATCTGACTCCGGATTTTTTTTAAAAAAAAACAATTGCAGTGCAATGTCAGATCACTGGCCACTGGCAAACCCTAAAACAAAAGACAAAAGAATAGAACAAGCAGGTTCCGTTTATTTTAAGTAATGAGATGTCGCTTGCTGCCCGCTGTCAGAATATGGATATCTTTGTAATAGCAACCAGTCCCTGATCCTTTTCATTCAGAGAAGGCGAGAGATTTAAACAGCTTAAAGGGACTGGGGTGGGGGGGGGGGGGGGGGGGGAGAGCGACCCGCGATCTGAACCGCCCCGCAGCCAAAATAAGCGCTATAACCTACCAATGCATCTCAAACTACAAACCTGGCTTTGTAATATTGAATATCGCTCTTAAAACCGTAAATATAACATTTAACCGGGGCGCTGCATGGCTGAGAGGCGCCTGTGTTATTAATTTGCCCCCTCTGTTAGCATCTCCCCCATACCCCACAAACCCCCACCCCAAACAGAGGTAAATTTAAGGAAATATATCAGTTCCATCTAAAAACGTAACCTCAGGTTAGATGTAGGTGAATTATTTAGGGTTTAGGGCGGCGGGAACTGAGATAACTCAATTCTCGATGATTTGGGAGAAACTCTGCTGAATTCGTCGAGACTGCATTATTTGTCATCGGAACTAGGACCTTGGAGGGAAAGCCCCTTCCTCCATCACTAACCCACACCTTCCCACAACCTCTCTCAGGTACCTCTCAGCCCCTGTCCTTTTTTAAACTGTCCTGTATTATTTCAAAGAGGAAGTGAAATCTAATAAAATTCCCAATTCTCCCTAGTCCAGTTTTTTTTGGGGAGTGGGGGGTGGGTTCACTGTAAAACGGGCGGGTGTACACAGGATACGCGAGTGAAAGGTCGAAGGGGCAGAATAAGAGAAAGCACCTTGAGGAAACAGTTTAAAATTGCAGCTAATAAGTTGCAGTGTGGCATCAGTTAAAAGGTGTTTATACGCCAGTGAGTGCACTGCAGTTCAGTCCAAGTCAGAGAGAGTGAGAGAGAGAGACATGTATGGGTATAAACATTCAGAAGGACTGCAGTTTGTTTTAAAATGTGTAATTATTTCATACACCACAAAACGTTTTTGGGGAACAATTTTTTTTTTTTGGTTTTCTTTGTTAAAACATTGGACTGGGTCAGCTTCCCTCTCACCCCCCCCCCCCCCCCCCCACCCTCTGCCTGACTTTCTACCCGTTAGCGGTTGCACCTTAATCCCGCCCGCTTCCCTCCTCCCAAATTACACAGTGTTGTGGTTTGTATATATCTAATTGATGGGCAGGTCCATGGAGTGATAAAGGACTCATCAAGCGGCTCACATTGGAGGGGACAGTACGGCCAGCACTCACCTCTGCATGAGAGCTTTACAAATTCACTAGAAGGAAGCGGGTAGGGAACGGGGGAATAGTTACGTTGTGAGATGCACTTATCCCGGGGTCTAACAAAAAAAACATAATATTAGTACAATCACAATTGTTATTCTTCCATACAAATAGTTAATCTATCTATGCCTCTCCGGGCCTTTTCATACTCATTAGGTTTCCCCAAAGTGTTATAATGATGTAGACTTTGTGTGTGTGACTGTGTACATACATCTGTGTTTGATGGTAAATATGTGTGACGGTTTGTGAATTCCTGTGAATATGTGATTGTGTGGGTCCGTGCCTGTAACTGGCTCACTCTGCGTGACTGTGTGCGTGGTTCTGTATGACTCTGTAACTGTGTTACTGTGTCTAACTGCGTGAAATTACTCCTGTGTAACCGTGAAAATAAATGCTTGGGTTACAGCTTGTTGAAAAGGAGACGAAAGTCAATTCCTTGTGTCCCTTCAGTGATATTTAGACCGTGTGTGACTGTGTTTAACACTGGATGTGTTGTATGTAACCATCTGTGTATCTCTGTGACTGTGTGTCATTTTGTGTAACTGTGTGTTTGCTGTGTTTAACTCTGTAACAGGGTTAATCTGTGCGCCACACACGAAGCTTGGAAGTTTATACTGTGGAGTTTGAGAAATATTAAAATAGCTTACTCAACAAATATGTTTTAAGTAGAACTAATATTCGACCCCAACACTAATCATGTCTGTGATACCCACTGCGTGTTTGTCAGGCATCCTACACTGTGTTGGTGGAGGGTTGTATGGATTATGCGTGTTGAAGATTTTGTACAGTGTAAGAGAGGGTGTGTGTGTCTGTATGTGTATGTGTATGTGAGTGTGTGTCTGTGTACGTGAGGTGTATGAGTGTGCCTGTGTATCTGTGAGAGAGATGTGTGTGTCTCTGTGAGTGTGCCTGAGTGTGTGTATGTGAGTGCGTGTCTGTGTGAGTTTGAGTGTGTCTGTGTGAAAGAGGGTGTGTGTGTCTGTGATTGTGTCTGTGTGAGAGAGGGTGTGTGTCTATGTGTGTGAGAGAGGGTGGGTGTGTCTGTGAGTGTGTCTGAGTGTGTTGAGAGGGTGCGTGTCTGTGTGTGAGAGGGTGTGTGTCCGTGAGTGTGCCTGAGTGTGTGTGAGAGGGTGCGTGTATATGTGTTTGTGAGAGAGGGTGTGTCTATGTGTGTGTTTCTATGTGAGTGTGTGTATGTGTGGGTCTGTGTGTGTGTCTATGTGTGTGTGTGTATGTGTGTGTCTGTGTGTGTCTATGTGTGTGTGTATGTGTGTGTATGTGTGTGTGTCTATGTGTGTGTGTGTGTATGTGTGTGTGTGTATGTGTGTGTGTCTGTGTCTGTGTGTCTGTGTGTGTGTGTCTATGTGTGTGTGTGTGTTTATTGCTGGGGATGAAGTCTGCTCACAGCGAGAGCAGGCTGCGTACTATGATGGGTATGAGACCCTGTGTAAATACTGAGGCTGTTAGATTCTGTTACAGAAGCGGGTACATGCGGGTTTCACCTGAATGTCTGTGTTGCAGTGTAACCCGGAAGAGCTGGTGTTGAGCAGAGCGGTACGTGTCTGAATTTTTGGTCCACCTGAGTCCGCCGCTCATTGGCCAGCGCTGGGGCCGGGATCATTAAACCCTCAAAGTCCAACAGCCAGCCCCCGGGAGGAGTGCCTGCATTCAGTGCGACTTCGCCTAGGACGGAGAGAGAGAGAGAGAGAGAGACATCGCCTGCATCAGCCCCCGCGCCTCACCGCCTAACAAGAAAGGTCAGTCACTCAATTCAAACCGTTTTATCACTCACACACTAGAGAAGGCTGACAATTTAAAATGCCACTGATCCGGAGGAGGGTGGCGAGATTTAAAACTCACCTTTCCTGCTAGCTCGCAGGTCCGGCTCTATAAGATACACGCTGGACCAAAGGTTAACATTTTACGGCGATAATAACGCTTAGGGTTAACTATCGCACAATTTACATCTTCGCTCGTAACCTGACTGACCAGAGAACGCTGCAGCGGCTGTAGCTTTCCCAAGTTAAATAGATTTTAATCTCTTAAATACCCGCGACCAGTAACAAAACCGATCAAGCTATTCTGAGTCTTTGAGAACCAAAATCTGAATGCACTGTGCATAAAACATTAATTTAAAACAACACAAACTGCACCAAACAAGTGTTAAGCCTTTTCTGTTTTCAAAGATAAAAAAAAATGATCCAGATTGATAATAACTTCAACAATTTAAATCACCGCGTCCGTATTCATATAAACCGCGTTTATTAATAAAAACGTATGGAAATGATTAATTCAGGATGGTATGAACAGCGAGGTTATTTTAGGGTTTATGGAGCGAGAGTGGGATCTGACATATCGGGCTGAAGTTTATTTCAAGTTTAAAACAAAAGTTAAGCTTACAAATATTTTATCGAAGTGTGGAACAAACTGGAACCTTATCTGTTCTTCAGGAGGTTTAATCTCTGTGTGTCTCTCTCTCTATGTGTGTGAGTGTCTCTCTCTCTCTCTCTCTCTGTGTCTCTGTGTGTGTGTCTCTGTGTGTGTGTGTGTCTCCCCCCTTTGCCACAGAATTCCCTCGATTTTCCGTTTCCTCTGAAGCGGCGGACAACGGAAAATCACAGCGAGATTAATCCGAGTTGATTTGTTCAATATTCCGTTCCCCCCTCCCCCGCCCCCAGATTAAAATTGCGTGTAAATTACTTTCAACACGTTTTTTTTTACCTTGGAAGGTTCGCGGCGTGGAATTGCAATTGACATGAATTTCGGGAAGGGTTAGGTGCCGGGTGAAGGGGTGGGGGGGGGGGGGGGGGAGATGGGGAGTGCAGTCCAGATACTTGGACCGGGTAATGCTGGATAATCCGCTTTAACGGTCCGTTCACTCCCGGGATGAAGGGACTGAAACATTTTGGTTACGGGTTAACCTAGGGCGGGGGGGATCAGTGCTAAGGAATAGTTAGACAGATTCCCTGGTGTGTTAACTGTAACACGGTTCTGGGGTTAGTTTTAAGAGGTCTGTGTGTGTCTTTGAAGAGGGAACAAAAGCCACCCCCTCCCACACACACACACACACACAGACATCCTAAAGGTGAAAGCGGGGTCATTTGGTATAAAACTGTACCTTTACATCCACCGGTGATCTACTTTTAAAATTCATTTCCAATGTTATCCTCAGTCCCTTTTCAAACAGCATTGTCTCCTTTAAAAATAAGTCCATCCAGCCTGTACACAATCGTCTCTGTTGAACATACTCTCAGCATTCCTAGCATTTTCTGATTTAGTTTTAGGTAAAATAAAATAGTTCGTTCCTTTTTTTCATTAATAAAACGGTGTAAATTCAGTCTCAGGGTAACTGGCAGGATTTAGTACGGAATGTGTGAGGGATCAGGCAAGGTAACACGCTCTCCAAAGCCGAGGTTTAAATGAATTTGCCCGAGTCTCGCTGCTGCACTCTGCCTTACATCTTTAGTTTTATTCTGATGTTTTAAGAAGCGACTTGAATGATCAGGATGCGCGGAGCCCTGCTCAGTGAAACGCTGAGCTTTTCCGAAATGAGCACATTTCGTACGCTCAGAAATCTCCCAAAATTCACGCCAAACATGAGCAATCAAAAACTGCTTTTGTCTCAGTCGGATCAAAGTAGATACAGGGAGTAACAGCGAACAGGGAGAGCCGGGGCAGTTGGATGAATTGTTAGTTTAATCTGAATGTTTTATGGCCCTGTCTGATATCCCAGTTATCCCTGTTTCCCCTCCACGTGGAGAACTGGGGGGGGGGGGGGGGGGGACGACACACGCGTAAGATTCCGTCTCCCGTCAGCTCTCAGTTAGGATTGTATGTGTCTTTGGTTTCTGCTTCTGGCCTTCTTTTTAGTATTGAGTGAAAAAGGGCCAGTCGGGAGATGCTGAAGGGAGTATGACACGGTAGAGCAGAGCAAGAGGCCAGCCGGCCCATCGAAACAGTGCTGGCCCTTTGAAAGGGATGATCAGTCAATCCCACTCTTTCCTTGTCCCCTCACGGCCTTCCTCCCAGTCAGAAATTGATCAAATTCTTTAATGTTATTGGACGATCTTGTTCAGAGTATTCCGGAGGCCCGCAGGTCGCTGCTTTAATTACTGTTTTTGTTGAACCAGTCCTCATGTTCCCGCTGCTTCTTTGACCGATCATCTTAGACCAGTCTCTCTCTCTCTCTGTGGACATTGACCCTCCAGTCAATGGGGATATTACCCTTTCTACCTTCCCTCTTCCTCCTACTTTCAAACACGCAGCTGGGCCCACTGATACATAGAGAGGGGGTTAGGGGGTAAACTCAGTTACCTTGTTCACAAACTGACCGCTTTCCCCAGGACCCCAGTTGAACTGATAACGCCTGGATGTGAATTTAAACTTTTTACATCGGAGTCTCTTGTTTCGACAATGGTGCGGGGCAGTTCACTACTAATTACACGTGGACACTAAATACACATCTCTCCCCCAAATAAGCACGAAATGATTGCGGATCTGATTAGGGCTCCAGCGAGTTTAGTGTTGGCGAAAGGAATTCCTGGATCATAGAGAGATCGTTGATGTTTCACACAGCAAACTGCCCGCTCGGGAAGGATGGAAGATCATTTTGAAATGGTACTCGGCTCACATCGGGGACGCAACTAAATTAGATGCGGGGGAACTGAAGAACAAAAAAACAGAAATTGCTGAGAGAAACTCAGCAGGTCTGGCAGCATCCGTGGAGAGAGAGAGAGAGAGGGAGAAACAGGACCTTTTGCGTCTGGTAACCATTCTCCAGTACTTTTGCTTCAGACTCCCAGTTTTTTAGATTTTTGATTTGTTCGGGAGATTGGGAAATGAATTTGCCGTTTAAAAAAAGACAGCGATTTCTCTCTCTCTCTCTCTCCCTCGCTCCGATTCCTGTCCGTTTCCCCACTTTAAACCATTTCAGAATCCAGGTTGTGGCCACTTCGTTCAGCGTCAGCGCAGGGAGTCGCAATCGAATTCAATCGTTGCTTTTCCGTGACTTTAAACCCACAAAACTGACTGCTCGAAATATCAGCTCGCTATCTCCAGAATTCTAATTCTGCCCACATTTTTATATCTACCGTGTTCAACACACGAGACGCGCGTAGAAATTATTCAGCAATACCGGGGGGGGGGGGGGTAAATTAGCAGGGAGAGAGTTTTTTTTAACAGGAGATGGAAACATTTTCACAGAGTGCTTTCTGAAGTCTTTCATGTCACTAGTAACGCATAACCGTGCGGCTGTTTTAAATGGAAACTGTGGACGAAGCACATTCACACAAGAGTAGACTGCAGACCCTGCTCCCAACTGACTCCCTGCACAATCCACACCCCCCCCCCCCCCCCCCCCCCTCGCAGTCGCTAAACCTTGACCCCCGGCAGGTTTGGGACAAAAATATAAGGCGAGATTCCGATGATAGTCTTTGCAATTCCTGCCTCGTTTTACTCGTTCCAATCCCCAGAGACTACCTTCCACCCCCCCCCACAAGAAAATTTTTATGTTTGAAGGGAAGGGGGAGATAGTGAGGATTGGGGGTTGGTGGGGGGGGTAGAGAAAATGTTCATTTCCTGGTTAAATTTTTGCAAGATAGATGACGTCAGACCGTCGGCGTCAGGGTGGCGGGATATGTGACTCTGTAGCTTGTATTAAACGGAGTCCCTCCCATTACCCAATTACACACTGCCTTAACCCCCAACCCCTGGCAAAACTAATGCAAAAAGACTAACAGGGCGAGAGAGAGAGAGACCCTGGAGGCATTTGGTGTCCCGACTCCGTCTGCAAGTGCGCACTTTATGTGGCTTTGTTGACAAAAGTTAATTCAATCGAACCTGTAAAAGTGGGTTACAATGACGCCCCTCCTCCCCACCCCCAGCCCGCTTCATGTTTAATCTGCCACTCTGCTACAGGGTACTTTAATAAAGTTACAAACAATTGCAGGTATTGAACAAACAAAACCTATTTAATTAATTCTTTAAACCCGTCTCTGTTTAAGGAAAAGATGTTGATAAACAGAATGACTTAGTTACCCGGTTTATCAAAACCACGCGGTTGGGTTTATGGTTTGGTTTATTTTCATGGTGGCAGTAGAAGAATTGTTTAATTTTGAAGTTGTAAACATACAGATTATTGTTTGTATATATATGTGTATGTGTGTGTGTGTGTGTCTCTCTCTCTCTTTCTCTCTGAGAGCCAATGAGGTCTTGAGCTGGCTTCCCTACAGTTCGCCCTCTCTCATTGGCTGCCTGTCGTTATTATTGACGGGTGTTTCACACTATGTTTACGGACCAGACTGGGCTCCTTGGCGCCAGTGTGAGGCATGGAATGGTTTCAGGAACACAAAACCCAGTGATGCTTTGCATTTTATCAGCCTTTCGCCCAGCGCCCCTTAATACATTCTGTCTCTCATTCTGTGTCTCCCTCTCCCTATAAACCGATTGCAGCAACACAAGATTATAGAGCGGGGGGACTATTTTGTTAGCAGTCCGGACTTGTTAAACTTTCCAAAACTTGTGTGAGTATTTATTAACATATCTTGTTCAAATTATGCATTTGTTTATCGGCCTGGCTCTCTCTCTCTCTGTTGTAGTTTAGCTGTTTGTGAACTAACTGCTCTCTCTCTCTCTCGGTTTGTCTTGCAGGTGCGAGTTACTCCGTGTTGAATCGTGAGGCAGCAAGTCCACTCGGCCCGTCCAAAGAGTTTCAGTTTTGCTTTAACTTTGAAAAAAAAAGTCCCATCTCCTCCTCCTTCCTTCCCTCCCTCACCTTCTCCCCCCCCCAAAAAAAGGAATAAGGAGAGAGAGAGTGTGACCCATTTTGGAAGAGGCTATGGAAGTGGCTGCAGAACAGTCTCGTTGGATGAGCCATCACGCCGTCCTGAACAGCCAACACCCGGAATCCCACCCGAACCTTTCTCACAACTACATGGAACCCAGTCAGCTGCTGCCCCCGGATGAGGTCGATGTGTTTTTTAACCATCTCGACAGCCAGGGTAGCCCGGTCTCTCCTTATTACAGCAACTCTCCGCACGCCCGAGCCACCGTCTCATACCGGCAAGCCCACGGTGAGAGACATTATCATTGAACACCTCCCTAACTAACAGCCCCCCTCCTCCTCCTCCTCCCCCCCTGACAAAGACGCGACCCGTGCCTTGATTTCCATCCGAAGTACCTAATTTCCTCGATACGTTTCACTGTTCTGAGCTGGTCATCGATAAAAGCAGGAGGAGGGGGCGAGTTTGTGTGTGTTTTTGTTAGTTGTAAATCCTCCCCGGGGTTTCGCAAAATTGTTAACAAGAGAAGGGGGGGGGGGGGGGGGCTGTGTGGGAGAGGAAGAGAGAGAGAGAACAGGCGAACAAAACCGTCTACTTCCCGGATATGAAATCAAAAAAAAAAGAGATATTAGATTTTCTCAGGTTGTGGAAAATAATCTTTCGGTTTGAAGGTGAGGGGGAAGGGGGTTGGGGACGGGTGGCTCTAGGTCAGCTCCTCTCTCTCTCTCTCTCTGCCTGTGTGGAGTTTAGAAGTTTTTGATTTGGGTGAGGATGTTGGCTGGGTGCGTTTATTGAGCGAAACAGAACACATCGACATTAACGCCGGGGAATGTCTCACAAATTGTTTGCAGCTCGCCTGACGGGTGGCCAGGTCTGCCGGCCTCACCTCCTGCACAGTCCCGGGCTGTCGTGGCTGGACAGCGGGAAGGCGCTGGTCGCGGCTCACCACCACCATCACCACAACGGCGCGGCTTGGACCGTCAGCCCGTTCAGCAAGGGAGCCCTGCACCCAGGCGGCCCGAGCGGCATCACCGTGTACCCGGGCAGCGGCTCCACACCGTCCCTGTCCCAGGCGGCAGCAGCAGCAGCGGCGGCAGCGGCGGCAGCAGCTCACTCCAGCCCCCATCACCTCTTCAGTTTCCCACCCACACCGCCCAAGGACGTATCGCCGGATCTGGGCGCTCACAGCTCGGTGTCTCCCTCCAGCTCGGCAGCGGCAGCAGCAGGTCGGCAAGATGATAAGGGATCCATTAAGTATCATGTGTCTATGGCTGAGGGTATGAAACTGGAATGTTCTAGAACTTCTATACCATCGCTTGGAGCGAGTGCAGCTTCCACTCACCACCCTCTCCCTACCTACCCTGCCTATGTTCACGGTGCCCACGATTACAGCGGCAATCTCTTCCATTCAAGCGGTCTGCTAGCCGGCGCCTCCTCTAATTTCACACCTAAATCCAGGAGCAAAACACGGTCATGTGCCGGTAAGCAAGTACCTTTTTAAGTGGGTGGCAAACATTAAAAAAAAATTCTATCTTAAAATAAACTTTGTTTAAATATCTTTCACCCATTGTCACGGGTTAATCTTCCAGCGTTTTTTAAAAAAATATACACATATTTAAAATTAAAATACTTTGAATTTAATAGATGAAATTTGACTATTTCAGCTTAAATATCCCACTCTATTTCTCTCCTTTTACTGGCGTACAGTTTATAATTAACCTACGCTATCAGAAACTTAACAGAACTGGAGTAGTTTAAAGAAGACCATATTACTGTTTAATTTTTAAAAATAATATTGACACAAAGTAGGTTTGTATAAACTAATCTTAAGAGAAAAAAGGCGATTCGGAACATTTTAATTGAATTTTTGCATCTCGTTTTCAGTGTGTGGAGGGGCGGGGATGGGGGCTCCTAAATTTCTAAAATTAAACCTTTAAAAATTCCTCAGTGAATATTAAGTCGTTTTTTTTCCAGTCCGAGTAATGACAGGCCTTAAATCATTAAAGAAATCGCCGTCTAGTTCGATTAAAAGTTTCACAACTTGGAAGGGACTGGGGGGTCATTATTAAGAACCGAGTGTTTGGACACGCCACCCCCCCCCCCCCCCCCCCTCCACCTCTCCCAGAAACCCCCTCCTTGTTAAATCAGACTCGGTTTCTGTTCCGTTTAGTGCTCACTGTCTGTCACTGATCCGTGTGAGCCCAGTCAGTTTCTCTTCCGTTGACTGTATCCCGGAGGGTCTCAAACGCCAAGTCACTTCAAGGGAATGATCGGACCGATTCCCAACCTGACCTGAACCCCCCCAAACAACACCCCCGCCCGCTCCCTCCAACATAAACTGTCCTGATCCTTAAAAGGCCGCTCATCCCTCAGACACAGATCTGGTTTCCAGTGTGCACTCTCTGAGCCATCACATTTCCAGCTCGTATAATTATTTTTTTAAAAATGTGAAACTGCTTTTGTTTCTGTTGGTGTGAAATGATAGTAATTGGATACATTTCTTAACACACAGGAGGGTCAGATGTGGGGAGGTGGGAGATATAATTTTGTGTGTGACCGATTGGTAAAGAGAAAGCAATTTCACTCACAAAAAAAAGTCACGAAAGGAATACTTTTTCGTCAGCTACTTTTATTCTTCAATGGCGGTAGATTCTGGTCTGGTTTCCACCCAGGCCTGTCTCAACCATATCGCTCCGTGTATTTCAATCAGATTTTTAAACAAGTTGATTTGGAACTTCCTCTTAGCTTTGCTGGGCTGCACAAAATCCATCGTCCCAAAAGCACGCTGCTCCGAGCGATACTGTAGTTGAAAACAAGATATGAAACAGTGGGAGTTACAGAACCTGAGATTTTTATACAAATATAAAACAACGAAGCACGGCTGCTGACAATCTGAAACAAGGATAGAAGTTGCTGCAGAGGCTGAGCGGGTCTGGCAGCATCTGTGGACAGACAGAATCAGGGTTAACGTTCTGTATCCAGTGAGCCACCTTCAGATCTCCAGAGTTGCTGAGTTTGTTTCTGAAATTAGTACAGATAGCATTGGACCTCAGTTTAAAAAAATAAGTCCCATTCCTGGCGAATTGAACTGAAAAAAAAATTGCTTTAAAAAATACAACTGTCTTCGACCTGGAAGTCAAGGATGTGTTTTCACTGCCAATAATTTGAAATTTGGGTTTGGCGATTCTGGAAGGGCAAATGATTGCAAGGGACAGCTCAAGCTACCGTGAATCTGTCACAACGGGGAGGGGGTGGGGGGTTATAATGGGAGTGGTTCCAGACAGTTGGAACCTACTGAAATATTCGGATCTCTGGCAGAGGCTCGATTCCACAGGGCACGCTCTGGGCCGGTGTGTGTGTGTGTGTGTGTGTCTCCACTGTCACGTTTACTGTCATCACGTCGGCTAAATCTTATGTAAATAAAGCGTAATATTTCCAGGGTATAACCTGTCCATTAGCGCCTCGCGTCCTCCGCCTTAAATACTGTATCAAGTTGCTCTTGGACAAACACAACTTCCCCTTAAAGCAAGGAGACTACATTGTGTGTTCATTTACAGTTCTCTTTTTTTTGGAGGGGGGGGGGGGGATGTGGAGGGAAATTTTAAAAATGCTAGTCATTCAGTTGATTGAGTAAACGTTGAGGATGTAGCCAGACGACAAATACGAGCGACAGAAATGGCGAGTGAACTTTTTTTTTTAACCAATCGCCTTGACAAATTCAGAGTTAGAAATCACATAACACCAGGTTATAGTCCAACAGGTTTAATTGGAAGCGCTAGCTTTCGGAGCGACGCTCCTTCATCAGGTGATAGGTGAAGGAGCGTCGCTCCGAAAGCTAGCGCTTCCAATTAAACCTGTTGGACTGTAACCTGGTGTTGTGTGATTTTTAACTTTGTCCACCCCAGTCCAACACCGGCATCTCCAAATCATGCCAAATTCAGTGCACCGTTGGCCTGGTTTGATTCTGGCTCTAGAGATAACAAATGCTGATTTCACGGGTTTAATCAGCCCGCCGTGTTGGTAGAAATCGGTTTAATCCCCTTCCCCACTTCCACCTGACGAAGGAGCAGCGCTCTGAAAGCGAGTGCTTCCAAATAAACCTGTTGGACTATAACCTGGTGATTTTTAACTTTGTCCAGTTCAGTCCAACACTGGCTCCTCCAAACCATGTCCACCTGCTCCTGATTGAATCTTCCACAATTAATATGTTTTCTGAACTAAAGGTGACAATTCATCATTTCACTTCGTGTGTTTTAGCCTGGCCTCCACACCCCACCCCCCCAACCCAAAAAGAATAAACAGAGTCACCAGTTTTTATTTTGTTTAGAGATCACAATTTAATTGCAAAAGAACAACATGGGAGCGTTAATAGGAGGAAGAATTTGGAAACAGCTGAAGGTGGAACACCAAAAACTTCTAATCTCCAGCTTAATTTGACAGTGTCTGCACCATGCGCCTTTGTCGGTTACATGGATTTCCTGTCCTATGGTTTGGACAGTAGGAAATTCTGAAATAAATGAGCATGATGTGACTGGGCGTGAGCTGATGAGATATTGATTCGTGCATTTGATTCCTGGCTCGCCAGTGATGTTTTGCTTTCCCATTTCTCCCTGATTTCAGAGGGACGAGAGTGTGTAAATTGTGGAGCTACCTCCACCCCACTGTGGAGGAGAGATGGAACGGGACATTACCTGTGTAATGCATGTGGCCTTTACCATAAGATGAACGGACAGAACAGGCCCCTCATTAAACCTAAAAGGAGATTGGTAAGTTTGGCAAGTGTATGACGCTGTGATGATAGCTTTGACCTTGTTTGTGATTCACTGTTCCAAATGGGTCCCTGAACAAGGTGTATGAGAATGGGCACTGGGATTCTGGGGATAGAGGGACTCCGGGTGTGTGTGTGGGTGTGGGTGTGGGTGTGTGTGTGAGAGTGTGTATTATAATTATAACAAAGCTCTTACCAGAAACCACCACAATGACCAAAACAGATTGCTAATGATTCTAACACACAATTCAACAAGCGCTGTTCCCATACAAAACTTTTAACAAGTCCCCAAACGAGGCGCGCTAAAACAAGACAGTGCATTTCAAAAGCACTTTTATTCTGATGGAAGTAACTCTGCGCGGTAGGCCACCTGCCTGCCCTACATTCACCCTAGCCGACCCAGAAATATTGCGAAGTCATTCGCTCCCTGCCCAGCAAATTTATGAATCAGTCCGGACCAATCAATTTTAAAATTGAAAGGGACGGTGAAGATGGGTAAATGTTGGGTCCCAGAGGAAAGAAAATGGACTGGTACAATCTCTATTTATCTCTCTAGCTGTTAAACTGGAATAAAACGGTGAGATCAAAACCAGGAGATGAAAAATAACGATTAAATTCATATTTTTCTGCATTCAATATTTATTTTCTTTCTAATTGCAGTCCTGTAATGAGACAGTAGCTGGACGTATCCATATTATGTGCTCTCAGTGAGTGAGTGAGTGAGTTGTGTGTGTGAATATATTTATTTTTTTAAAACAACTGTTTTCTTTGTGGTAATGGTCAATAATTTGCACTTTCGTTTGGGTGGTTTTAAATAGCCTTTATAAATACTGACAGCAAGTTCCGAACCGGATGTCTGTTTGTTAAAGATAAGGAACTAAGCTGGTTGTGTTCCGTGACCAGCGAGAGAGAGCGAGCGAGAGATCTTCAAATTGGTCCCGACCAGACTTGTTATAAATTCTGCTTAGAAAGTGTGGGGGGTGAAAAATCAAATCAGACACGTTTTTTTAAAAAAAAACCTCACCATCGCCATTGGGTTCATTTTAAGTGAAAGGAGTTAATATTCTGCAAAACAATGTATAAGGAAAATCGGCGTTGAGTTTCTCAATTGTTTTTAATTGTGACGGCCCGAAATCTCAGGCGGGTTTTTTTTTTAACACTGGCTGTATGTAACAGCCCAATGCAGGGAATTCAACTTAAAATAACATTTACACCAACCCCTCCTTGCCAGGTCCCCTTCCCCTTCGCCGTCAGCGCACGTCAATGGATTTGGGACAGGGGGTACTGAGGGAGAGAGGGGTTGGAAATTTTAGTTCCACTCAATAATATCTCTGCCTGGAATTTTTGAATAAGCACATTTATTCACAATACTGCACAGGTCTTGCAACGTTTCCCACGTACGCACATGTTTTATATATAAACAAATAATCCGGGGACATTATGAACTGGGGGGAAATTGCTGAGATGTTAAGACGGTTGGGCTGCAGGATAAAGGGGAGGATATGAAATTGGGGAGGGGGGGATTCTTGTCCTGCACTCTCCCCCTCCCCACCCCAACAGCGCCGTCGGTGCCGGGGATGGAGGGCGGGGACTGTGGTTAAGACTAAGTGTTCTGTGTTATTAGCAATGCAGAAATGGGGAAAGTTTTTTAGATTTAATGTTTTTTTTTCGCAGTTTTATAAACCTCCCCCCATTCTCTCCCCTTCCCCTCTTCACTCTTATGCTACTCCCCTTCCTTCAGAATGGGCAGTCCGAATGAAATCTCCCGGTTTTTTATTTCCCTGTAGTCGGCCGCTCGGAGAGCAGGGACATCCTGCGCTAACTGTCAGACCAGTACTACAACCCTATGGCGGCGGAACGCTAACGGGGACCCGGTGTGTAACGCCTGTGGCCTTTACTTCAAACTTCACAATGTGAGTAACCAGGTTACAAAAAGAAACAGCAGAAGTTCACGATCCCTCTACCTGTGTGTGTGTTTGTGTGCGTGTGTGAGCGTGTTTGTGTGCGTGTGTATGAGTGAGTGAGTGAGAGTATGTGTGTGTAAGTGTGTATTGTGAATGAGTGTGAGAGAGCGTGTGAGAGAATGTGTGTGCGTGTGTATGAGTGAGTGCGTGTGTGTGTGTATGTGAGTTAGTGTGTCTGAGCGTGTGTATGTGAGTTTGTGTGTCTGAGCGTGTTGTGTGTATGTGTAAGTGTGTATGTGAATATGTGTGTGTGAATGAGAGTGTGTGTGTGTGAGAATGTGTGTGTTGGGGCGGAGAATTGCTGATTGAATGAATCCACACCAAAGTGGAAATTTACAGGGAATCACAAGTTCTGAAGAAGGGTCCCTGGACCCTAAACATGAAGTCTGTTTTCTCCCCAAAGATGTTGCCAAATCTGTTGAAATTTTGTAGCAATTTTTGTTTTTATTTCAGATTTCCAGTGTCTGCGCCTCTTTTTTTAAAAAAAATATATTTTGGGAATTACAGGGTTCTGATTGTCGGCGTGCTTTTTTTATGGAGAGGGAACAGTACAGCTCCGATAAATATTGTATCATACTTTGGAATGTATTTCTGCTCCCTGTACTCTAATTGGCTTGGCCTAGTTCCGAGGTTTTGAAAATGCATCTTAAATTAAGCAGCAGTCTGATTTTAAGAGCGTTTCTTTAACGATAAATGAGTGCTCCTTAATAAATCATATGGTTATGCAGTTCAACTAATTCCAACCTTTGTGCGCCCCAAGTTACTTGGAAAGATAAAATTTTGGGTAGTTGCCCGTTGACACAGCTACCCTTTAGTCGATTAACTGCACAATGATATTTAACTCCACAATTACATTGACTGAATTGACTCAAAATTAAGAAACTGACCTGTGAAATCGACCAGCAGGAGTCAACGAACCAAAAATAAAAATAAAATTAACCTCTCTTTTCAACATAATAAATTTTCACTGAATGAGAAATCTGTTTTCATTCTATTCCCTGCCTAGCAACAGCCACCTTTGGGTGTAACATCAATAGTTGGTCATCACAGATTGGACCCAAAGTCAATTATCTATTTTCACCAGATTTGAAGGTCAATTTTTATTCTTTTCCCTCTTACAAATGTCAAGTTGAAAAGCCTTTTTTTTGTTGATTACTCTCAGCTAGTGTTTCAGATAACTGCTCAGATGAAAGAAACCAGGGCAGTTATCTGACAAGACGTCAGTAAATTGTTAGGCTTTACCATCCAAAACAATTACTTTTCCCAGTTTGTAAATCGGGCTGAAAAGGCAATTTTCTCTCGATTCTGCAACCCTTGTGTTTTTACTCCCACCTGTCCGCCCATTTATTTATTTTCATTGGACTTCAGAGGAAAATAACAAACCCTCCTGATTGGCCCTCTTCAAAAGTCATAGTTGCTTTGTTAGTTTTATTGTTTAGAGTGCCCTCCTGCCTTCAGCATTCAGTGAATCCCGGGCCCGAGGCAGTCCTACACAAGTGCCATTGTTGAGGAGATTATAGGAACATGAACAAACCATTCAGTCCATCAGGCCTGGTCTGCCATTTAATATGATCATGGCTAATCAAGCACTTTCCCCCGCACCACCACATAACCCTTTGTATCAACCTCTACTTTAAATTTGTTCCAATACTGAGCCTCCTTCTGGGGTAAAGACTTCTAGAGATTCACTACCCTTAGAATAAAAGTAATTCTCTACATCTCTGTCCTAATCAGCCTGCCCCTAATTTTAAAGTTGTGCCACTCCGGTTCTAGACCCCCAAACCGTGTGAAACATCTTCCCTGCATTTACCTTGTCTAATCCCTTTGTCCAATCCTGAAGAAGGGCTCATGCCCGAAATGTCGATTCTCCTGTTCCTTGGATGCTGCCTGACCTGCTGCGCTTTTCCAGCAACACATTTTCAGCTCTGATCTCCAGCATCTGCAGTCCTCACTTTCTCCTCTAATCCCTTTGAGTATTTTGAGGATTTCAATGGGATCACCTCCCATTCTTTGAAACTCAAGACAGGCCCAGTTTGGTGCTTCATAGACAGTTCCATCATCCCAGGTACAAATCTGGGGAATCTGTGTTGGATGCCCTCTATGGCAATAATATCCCTCCTGAGATAAAGAGAGCGAAACAACACAGAGTGCAGTGCGATCTCACCTTCTCCTATACAACTGAGGCAAAACATCACTAACGCCAGGGGCTGTAATATAATGGGTACTACTGTCTGAAGCCCATGAAGTAATAGTCAGACTGCCGCTTTCCACTTGATTGTGAATTTGAGATGTGACCCGAGGTGGTCAGTGTGGGAGTTTGATGGGTTCACACCTTTCCTTCATGGTAGACGCTCATTGGCAAACCGAAAGGACATTGTTGGGGGATTAATGTTCTTATTGATTCAAGTCCTGGTTTTAACAATGCAGCTGCTATGACCCTTAACAAGGAGTTGGGAGGTGGGGGATTTGGGCATTCGAGAATTGGAGAAGGTGGGAGTAGTGAATTATAATTAAAGAAATTGACACGTCCCAATGTAGCTGAAGGTTAGGTTTACAACATGACTGTCGGTGAATTTAGGTCAGGAAGATTCGCTTAACAACAATGAAAAACACTTCGTGTTTTGTATGCTCTCGTCTGTGGGCCTTCAGCTTTCTCTGTGATACAATAGGGTACTAGGGAGGATAAATCGGAAACCTCGAGCTGCTTTTTATCAACAGCTCAGTCACTCTCTGTACAACTCACCTCATCCCAACAGGTGGAAATAGGATTCATTTCTGGAATTCCTTGGTTCAGAACTTAACCTCTTTAACAAAGTAATAAAAACAGAAAATGTGGAAAGACTCAGGTCTGGCAGCTTCTCATGGAGAGAGAAACAGGGTTAATGTTTCAGGTCCCTTGATCATTTCTGATCATTTAACAAAACTGAAAGAACTTGGAAACAACAGTTTTGAAGCCAGTGGAAGGGGGGAGGCAGATATTTGGTCTCTTGTTCAGATATCTCATTTATTTCAGTGTCAAGTTTTATCTGATTTTTATTCAAAATCATTGGATTAATTAATTGTTTTAAAGGCACAAGCTGATTTTGTTAATGTACTGCATTTATATTTTACGTTTGTTAATGAAAAGAATGATGTTGAAAGCGCAGGGGTTGATGCTCCTTCTTTAAGACAGAATGTTTTGGGTTTAAGTCTCAATTGAGACAATTGAATACAAAATCCCATATCCAACAGTGTAACACTGATGGTGAACCACAATCTTGGAGAGTCATTGCTAAGGTGGAGACACAATGTTGGAGGGTCAGTACTGCGTGAGTGCCACACTGTCTGAAGGTCAATATTGAGGGAGGGCTGCACCGTCAGAGAATCAGTGCTGAGGGAGTGCCACACTGTCGGAGGGTCAGTAATGAGGGAGTGCTGCACTGTCAGAGAGTCAGTACTGAGGAGGTGCTGCACTGTCGGAGGGTCAGCTTTCTTTATTTGTTCACAGAATTTGAGTATTGCTGGCTAGCCTTGTGTTTTTTACCTGTCAAACATTGCCATGGAGAAACTGTTGGTGAATCAACCTCTTCAACTGCAGCGAACCTTGTGATACCCTCTCTACTGTTAGGGAGGGAATTCTGGAATTTTGACCCAGCGACAATGAAGTGATGGCAATATTTTTCCAAGTCCGGATGGGGAGTGTCTTGGAGGGGGACTTGCGGGGGTGGTGTTCCCATGTATCCGCTTCCCTGGTCCTCGTAGATGGAAGAGGTCGTGGCTATGGAAGGTGGTGTCTGAGAATCTTTGGTAAGTTTCTGCAGTGCATCTTGTAGATGGTACACACTGCTGCTACTGAGTGTCGGTGGGGGAGGGAGGGGATGTTTGTGGATGTGGTGCCAATCAAGCGGCTGCTTTGTCCTGGATGTTGTCAATCTTCTTGAGTGTTGTTGGAGCTGCCCCCCATCCAGGGCAAGTGGGGAGTATTCCATCACACTCCTGATGTGTGCCTCGTAGATGGTGGACAGGCTTCAGAGAGTCAGTAGATGAGACAATTGCTCCAGATTTCCTTGTTTCTGACCTACTGCTTTTGCTATATAATTGATATGGCTGATTGACTTCAGTTTCTAAGCAATAGTAACCTCGATTCAGTTCCGTTTCTTGACAATAATAATCCTCAGGAAGTTGACAGTGTCGGATTCAGCAATGGTGATGATGTTGAATGTCACGGGGTGCGGGTTAGAATCTCCTCTGTTGATGTTGTCATTATCAGGCAATTTGTCGCACAGATTGTATTTAGCACTGATAACCCCAAACCTGAATATTGTCCCGGTCTTTCTGTATATGAACAAGGATTGTGAGAGAGTGCTGCTCTGATGCAGGGTCAATGCTGAGGGTGTGCTGCACTGTCATAGGGTCAGTACTGAGGGAGTACCGGCACTGTCGGAGAGTCAGTGCTGAGGGAGTGCTGCACTGTCGGAGAGTCAGTGCTGAGGGAGTGCCACACTGTCGGAGAGTCAGTGCTGAGGGAGTGCCACACTGTCGGAGAGTCAGTGCTGAGGGAGTGCTGCACTGTCGGAGAGTCAGTGCTGAGGGAGTGCTGCACTGTCGGAGAGTCAGTGCTGAGAGAGTGCTGCACTGTCAGAGGGTCACTGCTGAGGGAGTGCCACACTGTCGGAGAGTCAGTGCTGAGGGAGTGCCGCACTGTCGGAGAGTCAGTGCTGAGGGAGTGCTGCACTGTCGGAGAGTCAGTGCTGAGGGAGTGCTGCACTGTCGGAGAGTCAGTGCTGAGAGAGTGCTGCACTGTCAGAGGGTCACTACTGAGGGAGTGCTGCACTTTGGGAGGGTTAGTGCTGAGGAGGTGCTGCACTGCCGAAGGGTCAGTGCTGAGTGAGCACCACACTGTTGGGGGTCAATACTGAGGGAGTACCGCACTGTTGGGGGGGTCAGTACTGAGGGAGCGCTGCACTGTTGGGGGTCAGTGCTGAGGGAGTGCCGCACTGTCGGAGGGTCAGTGCTGAGGGAGTGCTGCACTGTCAGAGGGTCAGTGCTGAGGGAGTGCCACACTGTTGGAGGGTCAGTGCTGAGGGAGTGCCACACTGTTGGTGGGTCAGTACTGAGACAGTGCAACTCTGATGGTAATGCTGTCTTTTGATTGAGTTTTTAAGCTAGGGCTCTGTTCCTTGTAGGTCTTATAGATTCTGGGCTTTTTGTAAAGAAGAGCAGTGCATTTTTTCAGTTGCTGCATGAGTAAAGTAGCACTGTGTTACTGGATTTGTAATCAAGAATCTTGAACTATGTTTTGGAATTGAGTTCACGTTCCATGCAGCAACTGGGGAGTTTAACTTTGCCTGAAATCCGAAATTAAACGGCCTGTATTAGTAATGGAGACACAGAGTCCCCAGATTGTCTTGAAAACCCAGTTGATTCACTGATGACCTTTAGGGAAGGAAGTCTGTTGTTCTTACCTGGTCTGGTCTACATAAAACTCCAGACCCACAGCAATGTGGACCATTCTTAACTGCTCCCTGTAATTCTCATCCAAAGCACTATAATATGTTCAAGGAAACAGCTGACTGCCATCTTCAAGAGGATAGATGGGGGATGGGCAACAAATTTTGGTCTCGCCAATGACCCCAAAACTCTATGATTGAGTAAATAAAACAAAAAACAGGCTTGTGCAGACCCTAAAGCAAACACAGAAAAAATGCTGGGGAAACCTTAGCCGGTCAGGCAGCACCTGTGGAGAGAGAAACAGTACTATTGTTGCAAGTCCAATACGATTTCACCAGAACTTAACCGTGACTGTCCTGTGGAGACACTGAGGTCTGCAGGTGCTGGAGATCAGAGTTGAGAGTGTGTTTCTGGAAAAGCACAGCAGGTCAGGCAGCATCCGAGGAGCAGGGGAATCGACGTTTTGGTCCGGAGCCCTTCATCGTGACTGTCCTGTGGGTGAGCTAATTCTGCTTACCTGGCCTCGCACAGTCCATCGATGCACAATGTACAGCACCGTTTCACTGAGCTGAATACATGTTGCTTTTCCAAAGTGGGGAGCTCGTTTCACGCTGCTCTGAAACGTGACTGGAGCAGGGCTGTATTTTCCAAAGGTGAGGCTCACAGGAATTTGGGTAAAGAGATGCACTCACTAACACATGTAAGAAGAGCTGGCACATGCTGAATGGGCCGAATATCCCCCAGGTGTCTCCCTTTCTCCATGTTCTTTCATGGGGATGGACGTCACCAGCAAGGATTTGTTGTCTGTCCTTAATTGCCCTTGGACTGAATGGCTGCTCCACATTTCAGAGGGCAGTTAAGAGACGTAGTTTGGGCCTGGAGTCACATGTAGACCAAACCAAATATGAACAGTAGATTTCCTTCCCTGAAGGACAATATTTAACCAGATGGGTTTTTAGAAACAATACTTTATGCCAGTTCTAACAGTAGCATTTCTGAGCATTCAATTATAGGTCATTTAATGAATTGAATTCATATTTTACCTGCTCCCATGATGGAATTTGATCCAATGCACCCAGAAAGTTTGCTTGGCTTTCTGACCATTTACCCGACTTGGAAATATATCGCCGTTCCTTCAGTGTCGCTGGGTCAGAATCCTGGGATTCCCTCCCTAAGGGCATTGTGGGTCTCACCTCCAGCACATGGGCTGCAGCAGGTCAAGAAGGCAGCTCACCCCCACCTTCTCAAGGGGCAACTAGGGATGGGCAATAAATGCTGGGCCCAGCCAGCAACACCCACATCCCATGAATAAATAAAACAAAAACCAGTGACAACACTAGTCAGCCCCCTCTCCCTCCAGCTGTCAGTGCAGCTATTGCCAGAGATGCTTTGGAGGAGATCTGCATTGTTGGATAGCAAGATAGAGTCCAACTGCCCCACTCTAGGGATAAATAACACAACAGAGCACCTTCATGTCTGATCTTGGGTTTGTGACACTTCTGACGTTAGGGAGTTGGTGGGGCACGGTGGCTCAGGGGTTAGCACCGCTGCTTCACCACACCAGGTTTGATTCCAGCCTCAGATAACTGTCTGTGTGGAGTTTGCACATTCTCCCTGTGTCTGTGCAGGTTTAGTCCGGGTGCTCTGGTTTTCTCCCATAGTCCAAAGATGTGCGGGTTAGGATGGATTGACCAGGGGAAATACAGGGATGGTGAAGGGTGATGTCTGGACAGGACGTTCTTTACAGGGTTGGTGTGGACTCAGTGGGCTGAATGGCCTTCTTCCACACTGTAGGGATTCTGTGATAGGAAAGTGGGAGAAGGGAGTGATTAATTGCAAGTGTTGTTAGTTTTGAGACACGTGTTGAGGAGTTGTGGTTCTGGAGGAGTACCAGTTCTGTGGTTGAGGAGTACCAGTTTGAAGGTGATTAGAGCTCCATTCAGATTACCAGATTGTTGATTATCAGGAACAGTACTAAAGTTTTAAGTTGGAACAAATGGTTATTCTGGAGGTGACTGGAGACAAAATAGGCTAACACCTAATGTATTCCTGAATCTACCATCTCACTGGTGCCTTTGCTTTAATTTAAATACCAATACCATTAATATCGGAACTTGCATTTTCCTAGCACCTTGAGCACAGTTAAACATCCCAAGGGACTCAGCTGAAGAAAGAATAAGGACAAGAGAAGGCTGTGCTGTCAGTGTATACAGAGTCGGTTCATCATCACATCGTAGCCTGCTGGTCACAGTGGTCAGCCTGTATCAGTCAGAGTCAGTGACTGGTCAGTCAGGTAGATAGGATAGTGAAGAAGGCATTTGGTATGCTTTCCTTTACTGGTCAGAGTATTGAGAACAGGAATCGGGAGGTCATGTTGCAGCTGTACAGGACATTGGTTAGGCCACTGTTAGAATATTGCATGCAATTCTGGTCTCCTTCCTATCGGAAAGATCTTGTGAAACTTGAAAGGGTTCAGAAAAGATTTACAAGGACGTTGCCAGGGTTGGAGGATTTGAGCTAAAAGGAGAGGCTGAACAGGCTGGGGCTGTTTTCCCTGGAGCGTCGGAGGCTGAGGGGTGACCTTATAGAGGTTTATAAAATCATGAGGGGCATGGATAGAATAAATAGGCAAAATCCTTTCCCTGGGGTGGGGGAGTCCAGAACTAGAGGGCATAGGTTTAGGGTGAGATGTGAAAGATATAAAAGAGACCTAAGGGGCAATTCTTTCACGCAGAGGGTGGTACGTGTATGGAATGAGCTGCCAGAGGATGTGGTGGAGGCTGGTACAATTGCAACATTTAAGAGGCACTTGGATGGGTATGTGAATAGGAAGGGTTTGGAGGGATATGGGCTGGGTGCTGCCAGGTGGGACCAGATTGGGTTGGGGTATATCTGGTCGGCATGGATGGGTTGGACCGAAGGGTCTGTTTACGTGCTGTACATCTCTATGACTCTATACCCTTGGGTGAATGAGCTGGAAACAATCGCACAGAATTCCCACTGAACTGCTGATTGATTTTCAGTCATCATTTGGGCATTGGGTGAACATGAGATTCTGTAATATGCAGAAGGAGAACTGTGTCAACACATGAGGGAGGACAGGACAGAAGGAAGTGTGTTTAGAGGAACGAGAGGAGACTTTATTGAAAAATCCAAGATTCTTAGGGGACTTGAAGGGGATTTGTGGAGAGATTGTTTCGCCTTGTGGGAGAGTCTAGCACCAGGGCATAATTGCAGAATAAGGATCGCACATTGAAGACAAAGATGAGGAGAAATTTCTTCTCTTAGAGGGTAGTAAGTCTGTGGAATTCTTAATCACAGAGGTCTATTGAGGCTGTGTGGTTAAGTATAATTAGTGAGATTACTTAGATAGTTAGACTTTTAATCAGTAAGGGAATTGAGAGAAAAGGCAGGAGAGTGGCATTGAAGATTATCAAATCAGCCATGAACTCAGTGAATGGCAGAGCAGACCTGATGGGCTGATCGGGTGACTTCTCCTCTTCCTTGAAATGTTTAATACCAGGCAGCGTGCATTTAAAGTGAGAGGGGGGAAGTTCAAAGGAGAGGTGAGGGGCAAGTTTTTACACAGAGAGTGGTTAGTGCCTGGTATGTGCTGGTGGTGGTGGTGGAGCCAGATATAAAAGGGGCGAATAAAGGCTTTTAGATAAGCCAGTGAATATGCAAGGGATGGAGGGGTATGGACCAGGGACAGGCAGAGGAATTTGTTAAATTTGGTGTCATGTTTAGCATAACATCATGGGCTGACGGGCCTGTTCCTGTGCCGTACTGGCCTATGTTCTACACCTTATGGAGTTGGAATTGGAGGTCAAGGAGACATCATTCTATATCATTATTTTTAATGGCATCAGAGGCTGTTGATACTCATTGTCTAAGTCCACTTGCGTTGCGCTTTACTGGGCAGCTGATGACAGTGTGATCTTTCCATGGGGTGAGTTAGCACTTTGGAGAGGGAATCAGAGGAATGGGACCATCTAAAAAGGCCGAGGAACCCTGTGCAAACTGTAGGAACATATCGAGGCTATTAATCCCCTGATCCACTTTCAATGAGATCAAGGTTTATCTGTGGCCTAACTCTATATGCCTGTCTTGGTGGCCTATCGTTTTTAATACCTTTGCTTAACAAACAAATGGTTAATTTCAGATCTAAAGTTAACAATTGTTCTAATATCAGCTTCCATTGTGGTAGACGTTCCAAACCTCAGTCACCATTTGTTTGTCGAAGTGCTTCCTGAATGGGCTGGTCTTAATTGTCAGACTATGCCTCTGGAATCCCCAACTGATGGAAATAGTTTATCTTCTTCTACCGTGCCTTTTCCGGTTAATATCTTGAAGACTTTGATCTGATCACCCTTAACCTTCTAAATCCTAGAGAAATGGACCTATTCTCTCCTTATAACTCAACCCCCTGAAGTCCAGGTTTCATCTTGCAAACCCATTGCTTACACCCAATTAACCAGCAGCTGAAAGCCCTGCTATGAAAATTGGACAGTGACTCATTGAAATAGATTGAAGTTTTGAGTTGATCCGTACGTTCACTCCATGTACCTTGGTGCTGTCACCCATCATAACATATCTATCTCAGTTCTTTAATTTTTAACTGGCTCTCCAGCCTCAGAAGCTTTCTGGGGGAAGCAAGGTCCTGATTTCCAAACCCTTTTGGGTAAAGGAGTTTTTCCTGACACTAGGAGAAAGTGAGGGCTGCAGATGCTGGAGATCAGAGCTGAAAAATGTGTTGCTGGAAAAGCGCAGCAGGTCAGGCAGCATCCAAGGAGCAGGAGAATCGACGTTTCGGGCATAAGCCCGAATCCTGAAGAAGGGCTTATGCCCGAAACGTCGATTCTCCTGCTCCTTTGATGCTGCCTGACCTGCTGCGCTTTTCCAGCAACACATTTTTCAGCTTTTTCCTGACACTTCCAACCAAATGACCTGCCTCAAATTTTAAGGACTCTTTGGTGAGGGTGGGGGTGTAGAGATGATGGCCCAGTGGTATTATCACGACTAATCCAGTGACCCTTGCTAATGACTTTGGGACCTGGGTTCAAATCCTACAATGGCAGATGGTGGAATTTGAGTTAAATAAAAATCTTAATGTTAAGAGTCTAATGATGACCACAAAGCAACTTAGGGGTGGGGGAGGTGAGAAAAAGCCCATCTGGTTCACTAATTTCCTTGAGGGAAGGAAATCTACTATCCTTACCTGGTCTGGTCTACCTGTACATCCACAGCAATGTGGATCATTTTTAACTGCCCAATCGGCAATAAATGTTGGCCTGGCCAGTGACCTCCATGGCCTATGAATAAAAATAAATGCTTCACCTGATTCATTCAACACCATGGGCACCTCAATAAATCTTCTGTACTTAAACGTCAAACTCAGACAGGGTTTGACAGCGTAAACAAAGAGAAACTGTCTCCATTAGTCCAAGGATTAAAAGCCAGAGTACACTGTTTTAAGATGATTGCTGAAATATGACATAGAAAATGTTTTCCTTGGAACAAGCAGTTGGGTGTGGAGTGTGCTTTGTGAGTGTGCGGTGAAGTTTCAAGTGAAGCTTTCAAGAGGGAATTGAATCATTTCAGGGCAATTTAGAGTGGGTGAAGCTGTTCTATCAGCAAGCTAGCAGGAACTCAGTGGGCCAAGTGGCTTTGACTGGTGCTGCGCCATTCTAGAATTCTGTGAATATAGGGACAAATCTAGTCTCTGGATGCCTTTCTTTATAATATTAACCCTTTTAGGCCAGGTCCATCAATGGCCTAGTGGTATTATAGTTGTCTGTTAATCTAGAGACCCAGGTAATGTTCTGGGGACCCAAGTTCAAATCCTCCTCTGGCAGATGGTGGAATTGAATTCAAAGGGGGGGGAGAAAACTCTGGAATTAAGAATCTAATGATGACCATGAATCCATTGTTGGGAAAAAAAAACATCTGGTTCAGGGAAGGAAACTGCCTTCTTTACCTGGTCTGGCCTACATATAACTCCAGACCTACAGCACTGTGGTTGACTCTTAACTGCCCTCTGGGCAATAAATGCTAGCCCAGCCAGGGGCACTGTCATCCCGAGAATTCATTTTAAAAAGTGCCATTTGGTGAAGTCAATAGATGTGAAGCTGGAAAAGCACAGCAGGTCAGAGAGCATCTGAGGAGCAGGAAAGTCAACATTATGGCCTGAATGAAGGGGTTCAGCCTGAAACATTGACTCTCATGCCTCTCGGGTACTGTCTGACCTGCCGTGTTTTTCCAGCTTCACACCTATTGACTCTGACTTCCAGCATCTGCCGTCCACACTCTGCCACTGGGGGAAGTTGGTTGACATGATTTCTTTTGTCGTGATCTCAGGTGAACCGGCCCCTAACGATGAAGAAGGAAGGCATTCAGACCCGGAACAGGAAGATGTCAAGCAAGTCGAAGAAAAGCAAGAGGATGTCGGATGGTTTCGAGGAGCTCTCCAAGTGCATGCAAGACAAGACCTCATCGTTCAGCTTGGCGAGCCACATGCAGCACATGGGCCACCTGCCCCCTTTCAGCCATGCGGGTCACGTATTGCCCACACCGACCCCCATTCACCCATCATCCAGCCTCTCGTTCGCACACCCTCACCCCTCCAGCATGGTGACTGCCATGGGCTAGAAGGAACGGCCACTCCCTCAGAGGAAGAAGACACAGAGAGTGAGAAAGACAAGAGAGAAGTGAGAAAAACAAACAGTTACACAAGGTTTTTGCCTTTTATCTTGTTTTTCCTTAAGAAAAGAGCGAAGGGAAATCACGGACAGTGTGTTGTTTGGAAACACTGGGGGGTTTGGGGAGTTGCGGGAGAACAGGCCTCCAGTGATTGCCTGGTCATCTTTGCAAGACTTTTGGGTGGGAGTCAAATTAAAAATTATATACAGTTACTGTGCCCTTCTTCATAAATGTACCAAGAAACTGTACAGCATTGGCATCACCTCTTCAGAATAACTTGAGAGGCACAAAGAGGGAGGATTGCATCAGTAAAGTATCAAGGATTTTTATCCATCTTATTGATGTGAATATTGTAAATCAGAGAATTCGGGATAAATTGACTGGTAAAACCTAATAGCTGATGCTGGATTCTTTTCATTTTAAAAACACAAAAAAAAATTCTCAAAAAATAAGCAAAGCCACTTAACTTTGAAATATAGTTCTTTCTGTTTGTCTTGCTTTAATTATTTCATGTTGTGCAGATATTTTTGTTTTGAGGGGAAGGTTAGCGTCGATTCTGTGATGAGATGCATGCTTAGAGTATGCTTCCTGGGCCAGGGTCATGAAGTTAACTGTACCGTCTGGGCGTAGATTCTGGATGTTGTCCATGTTGGTCCCCACCCTCACTCATCTGATTGTGTTGAGTTAACTGGTGAAAGGTGGGTCATGTCAGGGAAGACCCCTTCAGGGAGAATGGGCATACTAGAGGTATCATGATGTGGTGAAACAGTGTGAGGTGAAGCAGGGACAGAACCCATTGTGATGGCAGACTTGTTTGTTTGTTTGTTTGTTTATTTGTGGGATTGGGTGAACAATGTCAGTTTGAGGTGGGTGGGGGATCATCGTTGGGGGGTGGGTCAGAGTTCCTGGAAGACACTGGGAATCATCTGAGCAAGATGAGAGGAAGGATGAGGCGTGCGGGGAGTGGGCAAGACAGTGAGAGCCTGCATTCATTAACAAATTAGTCTGTTATCTTCCAAGTCAGTTCTCAGACACACACCAAATCTATGAATAAAGAAGACCTTTCAGTGTAGATAATTAATTGTGTACATTATTATTAATATTTCACAAGCTGGCAGATAAACTCACACGAGATCTTCAGCATGTCTGCCATCTTCATCTTAATTTAAAGTGACAGATCACTGCTCCCACTTTAGACCTAAAAAGGTCATTGTACTTTAACAATAAATTAAGCCCAATATTAGAGAACACATTGGGGAGCATGCAAACTCGTCGTAACACTAGTTACTGTATCCTGGAGCTTATTGCCAAACAGCCCTGAGAACATGTCAACAAATTTAACAACAAAGAAATGCATTTATGTGGCACCTTTAATGTAGCAAAATATTTCTAAATATGACAAATAAGGCAAAATTTGACATGGAGCTGGATTTTGCGAAACTTTTGGGGAGGTGACCAGCAATTTGGTAAAAATTATAGGTTTTAAAGAGAGTCCTAAAGAGGAAAGAATTTGAGAAGGAGCAGTTTGGGAATATCACACATGCGTTTCATAGTGGGGCCAAGGTGGGAGATGTTTTAAAGGTTGCTTTGAGATACACAGTTGTTTTATGGTGGTCATTTAGATTTGAGTTAGCATTCTCAACTTCAGAATTAGTGTGCCATTTAAACAAAGCTGATTCCTTCCAACAGTGTAACCTCAGAGTTGAAAAATAGCAATGATGATGCAGAAGAATTCTTACCATTATTTTATAACTCCCTCAAAATTAAACTTCCCTTCCTCCTTCTTCTCGTACTCCAGACATGTCCACTGAGAAAGCTTGACACACGTGATGAAGGAAATTCTCACTGTGCAATGTTGAACTAGATACAGGGTGAAGAAAAGAGAACAGTGTCCTATTCAACATTTTTTCCCTGTGCTCTTTGTCTGTGCTGTGAAAATTTATAACTTGTAGAAAAGGGATGGATATATATGACCTTGCAATTGAGAACTGATGACTATATAGTGTCATTGAGTTACATTATGCTGTATAAGACAGGAAGGATGTTGAGGAATGGGATCATATCAGCACAATTCACTCAGTAAAAATTCACAGTACCTGGAATCTATGAGCCCCTTTCTCCTAATGCACCCTGAAATATTTTCTGCTCTGCATATGCCATCAAAATAGCTTTGGAAATAAAATGTGCTGTCCATTATCACATAACAACAGTGACTGTACAGTAGTTCTTTGAATGTGAAGTTTTGCCTTGAGAATTTGCAAAGGCATGTTATAAATGCAAGTTGCTTCTTTATTCCATTCCACTAATAAACATCTCAAAACGCACATCAGCAGCATTTTAAAACAAAGAGTGCAGCAAAAAAGACACATCTACAGATTGGGTTTACCTTAGTTCAGCATTCTTTCAAAGTAGGGGTAAAGGGAGACAGCAAAGTGTACCTTCAACTGGTAGTCACATCGTTTTCCTTTTCAACTTCATATTGGGTTGATAAAAATATTTTCTGAATATTTCTCAAGGACTGAACAGCCATATTAAAAAAACTGCTTTAAATGTTTATATGATGGTTTGCTAGTGGCACTCGGCATATATAGCTGCACTTTGTATAGGTTATATGTAATATCGGAGAGGGTGGGAGAGAAGGAAGGCAATTACTGTCATGTGTGAGATACAAGTTAAAAAACAATCCTTTTTCTCTTTTATTGAATAAATTGACACCCGGTGTGTGTTCTTTTTCAAATATGGTACAGCGAATAATAATTTGAAAGGAAGCTGATTTTTTAAAATCTGGGAATGTCAAGGGGAGAGTTACTGACAAAAATATTTTTAAAAAATAAAAAGCAAAAAAAATCAGAATAAGAGGACAAGGTGCAATATATTGTCACTCACTGCAGTATAGCCTTTTCCGCAGTGAAGATTTTTAAATTATTTTGTATCTATCACTATAAACATATGTTGTTTTCTTGCAGTATTTACATTTTTCTCCTTGTTTTATTTTTTGTCGGTAGATTAAGTTATTGGTTAAATATGTACAACATGTTTATATAATTATCTGTATAAATGTGTATCTTATCATCATTATTCCCCATGAACATTGCTAAAGGTAATAATAATAAAAAAAATTTAAAACCAGTTGTTTTTGCAAACAACTTTGTTTTTAGCTGACGATTTTTAACTTCTGTCTGGCGTACTTACAAATATTGGACTGTATGAATTGTTAGCAGGAGTTGACTGTACTCTCGAATCCATATTCCTGCCTATCCCTGATAACCTTTCATCCCTTGGTTTATCAAGGATCTATCAACCCCTGCCTTAAAATATTTAAGGACTCTGTTTCCTTTATCTTTTGAGAACTCATGAGAGGAAAATTGAATTACCTCATCTCGGTCTTAAGCTGGTAACCTCTGTTTTTTAAGCAGTAGCCCCTGGTTGTAGACTCTCCCTAAGACAGGAAGCAACTTCTCCATGTCCATCCTGTCAAGACCCCTTAGGACCTTATGTATTTCAAGCAATTCACCGATTGTTGTTCCCAACTCCAGCACATAGAGTTGAACAATTTTGCAAAAGAATGGCAGAGGTCAATTATGTTTCATTTTTGAGTGACTCCAGACCCCAGTTGTGTAGATCATCCCAGTAACTATTGGAATCAGGGCCAAGAATGACTGTACAAGTCCTTTTCTGAACACTTCCACTTGGAATATGTTGCTGTGTTGTGACTATTCCACTCAAAATGCATAGGAGGCGCTGGTGAGGCCCAGTAGTGTCAGAGAGATGGAAACGAGGACTCTCTGCAATCATACTAATGTGTGGGTCAGAAACTCAACGAGGTTCTGCACTTGTGAGTCACTTTGGACTGTTTTATACCCAACACTCTGTGTGGACGTAGGTTTTTGCTAAAAATTGGAACAATTTTCCATTCTGGGTTTCAATATCAAACATTTTTCAACATCAGCCATTCTTTCTTGGGTCCAGCATGAAGGTGAAGATCTGTTTTTGACTGCTTCAACCACATGATCAGTGACAGCTCCACACTGCACAGATACGATAGTTATATTTCACACTGTCCTTCTGCTCTTGCAGAACACTATCAGATGCCTCAACAGCTTCTTCAAATATGGGACTGGGAGCACACCAAACCTATTTGAAATCACACTAATAAAGAGAGAATCTTAACCTGCCCTGAGGCAGGATTGAAAAACCCCTTCCAGAAATCATCCAAACTTTCCAAATTTGAACCTTGAATAAAATGAAGCCTTTTTGTCAAGTTGATCAAGGATTCCCATGGAAGCAGATCTTGAGGTTCTCCTAGTGACCTGGCCAACATTCATTCCTCAGTCAAGTTCCTTAGAGCAGTGTTATGCCTGACTGGAGTACTACATTGGAAATCAAGTGCCCCTCGTCCCAGAGTCATCACAAAAGTTAAAAAAATTTAATAAAAGTCTGCTCAATTTACTCGCCTCTCTTAAATTCAAGTTGATAAAAAGCAATTTTCTGTACTTAACAAGAATGACTATTTGTTTCAAATTAATTAGTCCTAACTACAGATAAATGAATTCAAATTGACAATATAAAACTCTAGCCCCTTACAAAGCTCCTTTATGCATACAGACTGACAGACAAAAAACAAAATCTAATCAGGGCTTAGATCTGTTCTGAATTTGGAAAGTTCCAAAACCATCCCTTCAAATATACTTCCACGAATCTTCTTGCATTCCAATTCATTGGCTTTTTGATCTCTCCCTCACAAGCTATAGCCCTTCCCCACCCACACTCACTGTTTTAAAATCTTTCTCTTTCTCTGTTCTCTCTGCCTGATACTGGGAAATTCCAGCAAGTCAGCTCAATGGCCCCTGCCCACCCACTTCACTGAAATTATCTTTTTATTTGCTGTTCATCGATATCTCCCTTTTTTCCAGCTGCTTTTCACTTCCTTGCAGCAGGCACTGGGTTATAACTTATAAAAGTCTCTTAGTTACTGGTTAAAAGCTGTAGTTTACTACAACTGGGTTAGGAGCTTTTGTCAGTCTCTTGGTGTTTGTTATAACTAGAAAGAGAGAGAGAGAGAGAGAGACACCACCTCCCCAATCTAGAGGTCTGACAGCCTCTGGCCATACCATTTACACTCACAAACTGCTCAGCTCCCTAGGAGCCAATCACACAGTTGTTGTCAGGTAGAAGGCCTTTCTTGTCAAAACTGGACACCAATCAGCTAATTGTTGCTGGCTGCATCACATAACGCTGATGCCAGCCTGTCTGCAACACTGCTTGAAGAAGCATCAGTGTAAACACCCATTTCCAATATCTGCTTCTAGAAACATAGAAAATAGTTGCAGGAGTGGGCTATTTGGCCCTTCAAGCCTGCACCATCACTCAATATGGTCATGGCAAAGCATGCAATATCAATATCCCGTCCCCGCTTTCTCTCCTTGATCTCTTTAGCCACAAGCCTCTGGAATGTATCTAATGAACTGGCTCCAACAGCTTCCTGGGGGAGAGAATTCCACTGGTTCCCAACTCTTCCTCATCTCAGTCTTGAATGGCTTACCACTTATTCTTAGAGGGTGAAAGTACACCAATCCCCTCCACAGTGCCTGCTTTTACAACAGTCCCTTTCCTATTTCAGTCCAGTATCAAAAATACAGAAAAATAAAAAAAATTACAGAGTTTACAACAGGCTTTTACTCCCTTCAGTGTGGATGATTGAGGATAAGCTGATTGAGGTGTTTACACTGCCACAAGTGATTCTATGTGGTAGATAGAGAGAAATACTGTCCTCTGATGGGAATACCAAGAGGAAAGGGACATAATTTAGAGAGGAAATCAGGAAGCATTTCTTCAGACAAAGCAGAGCGGAAATCCCTCCTTCAAAAAGCTGCGGGAGGAAATGGAAACGTTATGAATGAGACTTTTGTGAGGTAAAGAAATGAAGCGTTTTGGAGCAAAGGTGGGCTTACAAAGCATGGGTGCAAAATGTCAGAACAGGTTTGAAGGGCTGAATGGCCTCCACCTTCACCTTGCTGAGTCATGTGACTAGCTGCCTGCCAGTCCCTCTGGGTGTATGTAAGTGTAAGGGGGTCACTGTCTGGGGTATGCTCTATGAGGGCCTAATGGTCCCAGATGGAGAGAACAGAGAAAGAGAAAGATTTTAAAACAGTGAGTGCGGGTAGGGTAAGAGTATAGCTTGCAAGGGAGAGATCACAGTGCCGATGATTCAGAATGCAAGAAGATCTGTGGAATTATATTTGAAGGGATGATTTTGGAACGTTATAAATCCAGAACAGATCTAAGTCCCACCTGTTGCAGCCTCACTAATTCTGCTGTCTCCCTCCCGTCACAACTGGGACATCATTGAGATGTTTTGCTTCTGTGATTTCTGCGGTGTTGTTTCACATTTGTTTTGAAAGGTCAAGCATAAATTAGACACATTGATAACTCAGTTAGATTTGTGTCCTGCCAGATGTCAAATTTGGTGACTTTTGTATTTCTTTTCCTACTTCTGAGCTGAGATGAGGAACATGAATGTGTATTTTTTTAACATTTTGGTTCTTTCTCACTGGTCTGTGCTGACTTGAAAAGTTTACATGCTTTTAATAAAAGGGGAACTGACTGGGCTATTGAGAGAAAATTGCAGCAAGAACCACTTCTATTACAAAGACATTCCAGGAAAAGTTACTCAAATATTTCAAATCATGAAATAGATCTGAATGCACTTTCATTGCTATAGTGCCTTCTTGTGACATCACAGGAGGTTTCAGTACACTTTACAGATGGTGAAAGTTGTTTGAAATGTGAGGGTAAAGTCACAATAGTCCTACCAGACCATAGGGCTGCTGTCTCATTGGAGAGAGATGGTGGGGTGGTTCAACATAAGAACATCAGAACTGGGAGCAGGAGTAGGCCATCCGGCCCCATCCAGCCTGCCCCCACCGTTCAATAAGATCATGACTGATCTTTTCATGGCCTCAGCTCCACCATAACCCTTATTTCCTTTACTGTTCAAAAATCTAACTTTGCCTTAAAAATATTCAACGATGAAACCTCAACTGCTTCACTGGGCAGGGAATTCCACAGATTCACAATCCTCTGGGTGAAGGAGTTCCTCCTCAACTCAGTCCGAAATCTGCTCCCCCCTTATTCTGAGGCTATGACCCCTACGTTCTAGTTTCACCTGCCAGTGGGAACAACCTCCCTGCTTCTATATCATCCAATCCCTTCATAATTTTATTTGTTTCTATAGGATTCCCCATCATTCTTCTAAATTCCAATGAGTATAGTCCCAGTCTACTCAATCTCTTCTCCATACATAAACCCTGTCCACTCCGGAAACAACCGAGTGAACCTCCTCTGCAGCCCCTCCCTCCAGCGCCAGTACATCCTTTCTCAAGTAAGGAGACCCAAGGGCACAGGGCGATGTTGAGAAGGAGAGCCCTTCATGGTAACCTCAGCTGGTGTGGGAATTGAACCCACACTAGCTGCATCGACCTGCATTGCAAACTGGCCATCCAACCAACTTAACTAACTGAGCCCCTATTGAAGAGCACTCGTCGTTGTAATGCAGAAAAGTGATGATAGTCCTGGCTGTTACTGCCTCTAATGTACTCATTCAGTGTGAGGATCTGCCCTATCCGTGTGCAGCAATTCCTTCTGAAACCATCTGTCAGTGTGTCAATATGCCAATCACACCGATTGGCAAACACCAAACCTGGGGCGGTGGGTGGGGGTCAACTGTGCAGCTCGGAGGATGCATTGGTCCTGAGAAATGGCAGGTGGTGCTTCTCATTCTGAGGGGAGCCTTGCACTGTTGGAGGTTCCACATTTTGGATGAGATGTTGAAGTGAGACCTCTCTATCTACCGACACAGGTAGGTGTCACTCAAATAGGGTCAGGGGTTTTCCTGAGTACCTGGGACTGAGATGTATCTTTGAACCAATGTTAATAAAAATGATCCTATCTGGTCATTCATCACATTGCAGTTTGTGGAATCTTGCTGCGTATTTGCATTTCCTTACATCCCAGCAGTGACTGTGCCCAAATGGTGTTTCACTGGCTGCATAATGTTTTGGGCTGTCCTGAATTCGTGAAGGTTGCTGTAAAAATGCACGCTCCTTCTTTACTTTCTGTGCTCCTAACCCATCCCAAACAAATCACATTTTAAAACATTTCCCTGGTCCTGCAGGTCAGACCTCCAGCCTTGATGGCCTCTGTTGTGATCTTCCCCTCCTACAGACTGCAAAGACCGTTACAGAATCGAAATTAGATTAGATTACTTACAGTGTGGAAACAGGCCCTTCGGCCCAACAAGTCCACACCGCCCCGCCGAAGCGCAACCCACCCATACCCCTACATTTACCCCTTACCTAACACTACGGGCAATTTAGCATGGCCAATTCACCTGACCTGCACATCTTTGGACTGTGGGAGGAAACCGGAGCACCCGGAGGAAACCCACGCAGACACGGGGAGAACGTGCAAACTCCACACAGTCAGTCGCCTGAGACGGGAATTGAACCCAGGTCTCTGGCGCTGTGAGGCAGCAGTGCTAACCACTGTGCCACCGTGCCGCCCACAAATGAAATGAAGTTCCCCTTTGCTGTTTAGCCAGCCGCATGTTCACAAACGAACCCCTGACTGGCTGTGATTTTGTGCTGTAGCAACTGGAAGTGGCTATTAGCAGGAAATACTGAAGGTGTTGACCTGACCTCCACCCAGCTCCTGAGAAAGATGACATACTAACTCCTTCAGAGTAGTTAGAATGTAATGAGTCACAAAAACTCTTTTAAGTGTCCCCATCGCCCATCGAAAGTTTGATTATGTCGATAGATGTAAAGTATGTGTGGTTTGCAGTGTGGTAATGCGGATGCTGAAAGAGTGGCAGTTATCTAGTCTGAATACGTAGCTCATGCAAACCAATCAAGCTGAAAGACTCTACGAACACATTGCAGTATGATTGTTTCCTATGTAAGTGTTATAAATAGCAACGGATCACAAGCACAGATAATATTTCCTGAATATGGCCAGCAATGGTTTTACAATAAGCACAATTGATGCTCACAGATAAAGTTGTATTTCCTCTGCTTGAGTCATTTCGTATGGCCACTTTGTTATGCATTTAGCAGACGGAGTGGAGTGTGATTTGTTTCTGAACTGAATTACAACCACGTGGGCACGAGAGGAGGCCATTTTGCCCTTCGAGCTAGCACCCATCCTACATCTAATGTTTCTATTGCCCTTCGAGCTAGCACCCATCCTACATCCAATGTTTCTGTACTTCCTCACCATCAGTCTCAACCACTCCCAGGGCAGGGACAGCACTGAGTTAGATAGAGAGTAAAGCTCCCTCTTCACTGTCCCCCATCAACCACTCCCAGGGACAGGGACAGCACTGAGTTAGATAGAGAGTAAAGCTCCCTCTACACTGTCCCCATAAACCACTCCCAGGGACAGGGACAGCAATGAGTTAGATAGAGAGTAAAGCTCCCTCTACACTGTCCCCATAAACCACTCCCAGGGACAGGGACAGCAATGAGTTAGATAGAGAGTAAAGCTCCCTTTACACTGTCCCCATTAACCACTCCCAGGGCAGGGACAGCACAGGGTTCAGTACGGAATAAAGCTCCCTGTACACTGTCCACCATCAAAGACTAACAGGACAGAGACAGGACAGGGTTAGATATAGGGTAAAGCTCCCTTTACACTGTCCCTCATTAAAACCTTACAGAAGAGGGACAGCACAGGGTTAGATACAGAGTAAAGCTCCATCTATACTGTCCCTGCATCGAACACTCACAGGACAGGGACAGCATGGGGTTGATACATAGTAAAGCTCCCTCTACACTGTCCCCCATTAAACACTCCCAGGACAGGGACAGCACGGGGTTAGAGACAGAGTAAAGCTCCCTCTACACTGTCCCCCATTAAACACTCCCAGGACAGGGACAGCACGGGGTTAGAGACAGAGTAAAGCTCCCTCTACACTGTCCCCCATTAAACCCTCTCAGGACAGGGACAGCACGGGGTTAGATACATAGTAAAGAACCCTCTACACTGTCCCCCATTAAACACTCCCAGGACAGGGACAGCATGGGGTTAGAGACAGAGTAAAGCTCCCTCTTCACTGTCCCCCATCAAACACTCCCAGGACAGGGACAGTACAGGGTTAGAGACAGAATTAACCTCCCTCTCTCCCATCAAACTGCTGATGTTACAGGATTTGTACCATTTCCTGCTTCCTTTTCTGTGTTATTATTCTTTTTCTCTTGCATTTGAAACAGTCACCAAGTAAGGGAATAAATTGACTCATTGTGTTAAAAAATAGCATCCCTCCTCTTTGTTCCTTTACACTTTCAGTGACAATGGCCCTTGTTCCATTGTGTGACTCTACACAGCCTCTTAGCAGCAATAATGTGACTGAAAACAAAATATAAGTTTGCAGGCCTGAGTTAAGTGTGTCTCTCATTATCCTGGATCAGTATGTCAGTGACAAATTAAAATTGGTGAGCTGTCATTCAGTGGGCCAGTAATTCTAGAGCTCTTTACCTGCCAGTGTCAGCCAAAGCAATGTCTTGTCGCAGCCCAATTAACTGGGAGAGCAGCCAGATCGAGATGTTAATCCATCCACCAACCCCTTATCTCCTATTCAGGAACCTAATGCCAAATTATGGGAACAAAAAAGACAGGGCTTTTATCAAATGTGTGCTCTTTCCCCACCCCAAGAAAATTACTCCATGTCCCTGCAGGGTCAGTGATCCTTTGTTGGGTTTCGTCTGCTGTTTCAATGGGTTAGATTGTCAGTAATACACCGGGTTGCTGTCATTTGTTGCTCCCTGGCACCCAAAGTAAATGAGTATGTGTCAGGTTGGAAATAAAAATTGTCATCGCAATTTGTATCTTAGTTGCCTTAATCGTGAAGTTATGATATCTTTGCTATTTTCACAGCTTGAATGACAAAGTTTTGTTTGGCAACTGAAAAGTTCTTTTGATCTCATTCATAGAGTCATAGAATCCTACAGCACGGAGACAGGCCGTTTAGCCCAAACTGGTCCATGCCGACCAAAATGTCCATCCACACTGACCACATCTCCCTGCACTGGCCTGCATCCTTCTAAACCTTTCCTATTCATGTATTTGTACTATTGTCTTTCAAATATTGTTAATGTACCTGCCTCAACCATTTCCACTAGCAGCTCATTCCATATGCGTACCACCCTCTGTGTAAAAAACATTGCCCCTCAGGTTCCCTTTTATTCTTTCCCCTCTGACCTTAACCTGATGCCCTCTAGTCCTCAATTCTCCAACGCTGGGAAAAAGACTGAGTGCGTTCACTCCATCCATGTCTCTCATGATCTTATACAGATACCCCCCCCCCTCAGTCTCCTAAAGAAGGCCAAAAGCCTTCTTCACTGCCCTGTCTACCTGTGGCTCCACTTTCAGTGAACCATGCACCTGGACTCCAAGGTCTCTCAGTTTCACTACACTCCTTAAGGCCCTGTCATTCACAATGAAACTCCTACCTTGGTTTGAATTTCCTAAATGCAAGACCTCACACTTATGTATTAAAGTCCGTTTGCCATTTCTTGGCCCACTTCCCCCGCTGATCAAAGTCCAGCTGCAGTTTCTGATAACCTTCCTCACTGTCCACAATACCACCTATTTTAGTGTCATCTGCAAACTTACTTATCATGTTTTGTACGTTCTCATCCAAATCGTTGATATGGATAACAAACAGCAATGGGATTAGCACTGACCCCTGAGGTATACCACTAGTCACAGGCCTCGAACAAACATCTTTCCACTATTACCTTCTGCTTCCTGCCATCAAGAAAATTGTGTATCCAATTTGTCAGCTCCCCTGGATTCCAGGCGATCTGACCTTCCAGCACAGCCTACCATGTAGATCCTTATCAAAAGTCTTACTGAAATCTATATAGACTACGTTTACTGCCTGGCCCTTATCAATCTTCCTGGTCACCACTAAAATATGGAAAATTGGATAAGGAAAAAGAGCACAAATGTGCTCATGTGGTGTACAATTTGGTGTGAAAATATCTTAGACACAAGAACATCAAGATAACCATCTTTGATTCAGTCAAAAAATATTGAAACTCATTGGTGAAGGTATTTTGAGAAAATTCTACACACTGAGCCTTTGTAAATCTTTTGGAAAAGGAATATCTCCATTTATCTCTCTGAAGGTGCCACATTTGAAAACTGAGTTTTACATTGACAACAGCTATTAGAGCAGCAGAAACGTTTAACAACTTTCAGTTTTTTGTCTTACAACAGCAATATTTGCAGCAACAAATGCTAAACAACAACATTAATAAACTAAGAATGCCACAAGAGAACAACATGAGCAGACAGGACAACCAGCATCCTAACAATATTTTTCCAAAACAAGAAACTAATCAATGACTTCAAACTCCTGCAGGTTACAGCTTACAACTTGCTAACAGCTCTTGATCAGTATTTCAGTTCAAGAACAAATGGGACACTGGCAGGATCATGCTTCAATAGCTGACACCAACTCCCAGAAAGTCTGTAGATAGTGTCATTAATGACCTGTATACACTTTCTGAACCATGCAGCTGTGGAAAATCATATTTCAGTTCATTTGTGACCAAGCTGTTTATGGTCTTTTGGATAACTCATTTGTTGAACATTTGTTTGACAAACATTATGGAACAAAAGTTCCATTGAACGCTGAGCATTCCACAGAGCACATTGATTACTTAATGCACAATAAAGCATCTGACCAGAGAAGACAGAGCTCTCATCTGAACAGAATACCATATGTGACCATATCAACATGAAATTCTAACCCTTCTAAGGCTACAGTATTGTGTAATAGGTGTGGTTCTAAAATGCCTACATTAGTGAAGACAAAAGATGTGCACAGTCCAAAGATGTGCAGGTCAGGTGGATTGGCCATGCTAAATTGCCCGTAGTGTTAGGTATGGGGTAAATGTAGGGGTATGGGTGGGTTGCGCTTCGGCGGGTCGGTGTGGACTTGGTGGGCCGAAGGGCCTGTTTCCACACTGTAATGTAATGTAATCTAAAAAAAAAACCATCCATGCTTGCACCAACAATGTAGCGAAAGAGGTCACTCCTCAAAGATCTGCAACAGTCTGAAGAAAGTACCAGGCAACAAATTAAAGCATTCCCAGCCGAAAACAAACATTCAAACCTTGGAACACAACCTTGAAGAGCAACTTCATACTGGAAAGGAATAAACTGCTTCACATGAAGAACAGTACAGACAACTTCATTTCCTCCCAGGCCAATCAACAACAGTGTGGGCACTGAGCCGAAGACATGTAATCACCTCACAATTCTCAAAGCCTCCTACAGTTACATCACCCTGACTTCACTCAGCTACATTGACTGATTTAATAGAAGGAGCAGAGAACAAACAAAATCACCAACTTTAGCTCAATGTTGAGTCCTAGACTTTCCTGATATTTCATAGAGTCCCTATAGTGGAAGAAGGACATGCAGCCCATTGAGTCCACACCAACTCTTTGAAGAGCATCTCAGACCCCAACCTAAGCCTGTAACTCTGCATTTCCTATAACTAATGGCCCACCTAACCTGCACATCCCTGGGCATTATGGCCAATCCACCTTAACCTGCACATCTTTGGATTGTGGGAGGAAACTGGAGAACCCAGAGGAAACCCACACAGACACGAGGAGAATATGCAAATTCTACACAGACAGTTGCCTGAGGGTGGAATTGAAATGAGGTCCATGACGCTGGGAGGCAGCAGTGCTAAACCACTGAGCTACCGTGTTGCTCAATATAACTATCATACCAGATGAATTAGGTCAAAAGATTTGATCAGTCAAAAGTTCTTGATATGTTAGTGAATCAAAAGGTATGGGGAAAGGGCAGGAAAGTGGACATGAGGAATGTTGGATCAGCCATGATCCTATGAAATGGCAGACCAGGCTTGAGGGGTTGAATGTGGATTAGTGGTGCTGGAAGAGCGCAGCAGTTCAGGTAGCATCCAAGGAGCAGCGAAATCGACGTTTCGGGCAAAAGCCCTTCAGGAATAAAGGCAGAGAGCCTGAAGCGTGGAGAGGTAAGCTAGAGGAGGGTGGGGGTGGGGAGAAAGTAGCATAGAGTACAATTGGTGAGTGGGGGAGGGGATGAAGGTGATAGGTCAGGGAGGAGGGTGGAGTGGATAGGTGGAAAAGGAGCTAGGCAGGTCGGACAAGTCTGGACAAGTTATGGGGACAGTGCTGAGCTGGAAGTTTGGAACTAGGGTGAGGTGGGGGAAGGAGAAATGAGGAAACTGAGGGTCTGAATGGCCTACTCCAGTTCCTTTTTCTGATGGTCTGATGGTCTTCAGATGATGAAACTGTAAGAAATAGGAACAGGAGAATGCCATTTGGTCTCTCAAGTCTACTCTGCCATTCAATAAGAATATAGACGATCAAACATTCCTCATGTCCTCTTCCCTCCCTTTTACCTCCACCCCTTGCCCTGACTGATTTAAAAATCTGTCTGCCTCTGCCTTGAATATTCTTAACAGCCCAACTTCGACAGCCCTCTGCAGTAAAGAATTGCACAGATTCACTCCCCTCAGAGAGGAGGAATTCCTCCTCATCTCTGTCTTCAATGTGTCACCCCTTACTCTGAGATGATGCCCCTCTGGCCCTGGACTCTCCCAAACAGGGAAACAACCTCTCCACATCCCCCCTCTCCCACCCACCGTCTAAGAATCTTGTATGTTTTAATCAGGTCAAAAAAAAATCTCTTGGTTAATTTCGGAACAGTATTTCGAGCCAATGAGGTACTTCAGTGGAGAGTTGTGCGTTAGGAAACACGTCCCATCAAGATCCGAGAAACAGCGATGTTACAGTGAACAGATAATCTATTTTGTTTTGTGTTGTTGGCTGAGGGACAAATGCCAGTGAGCTTTATCCTGGACAACATGTTCCCTCTAAGAGAACCCCTGAGATGAACAGTCACACAATTCAACTGCAGCCTTGTATCTCTCAGCCAACCCTCTCTCATCTGTTGTAATGCAGTACCACACGCTGCATAAAGCATGCCCTGGGTCTTGCGGGATAGCACGTGTTTATTGAGTTGAATCAAAGACCTTTTGTAATAAGATACAGAGTATTTCACATGAACACCTCCTTCAAAATGTCTTGGCCACTGTGTGAATGTTGAACAGAATTGCTATTCAATAAGGACGGCTCTTACATTTTAATTAATAAAGCAATTAACAAACTGCATTGAGAATATTCTCATCCCTTTCTCAGAGAATATGGGAGGTTGAGGAATATTAGTTCTTTTGTAATTCAAGTTCAGATTCTCTTCCTACCCCTTCCCCACCCGAATCTTTTCCAATACACTGCTTGAATTACCATCCTTCATTTGTCAACCTGGGGTGTGAGGGTCAGCAAGCTTTTCCACTGCAAGAGGCATCGGGCCAATTCCCCATCATGTAGTAATGCACCTTTTGTTAGCAGGGATGGGGGGGGTCTTGGTGTCTTTTTTGTGTCTTTTCCGGATATCAAAATATGCACGAGAATCAACAAAAACAGCCTGCATTTGTATAGTTGTTTTCTGGGACACTGAAGTCAGTAGACCACCTTGCTCTTTTTTCATAGAATCCCTACAGTGTGGAAACAGGCCATTTGGTCCAGCAAACCCACACCGACCCTCCAAAGAGTATCCTACCCTGACTCATTCCCTTACCCTACTACCCTCCATTTCTCATGACTAATGCACAAAGCCTACACGTCCCTGAACACTATGGGCAATTTCCCATGGCCAATTCACCTAACCTGAACATCTTTGGATTGTGGGTGGAATCTGGAGCACCTGGAGGAAACCCACACAGACATGGGGAGAATGTGCAAACTGCACACAGACAGTCACCCAAGGTGGGAATCAAACCCGTGTCCCTGGTGCTGTGAGGCAGCAGTGCTAACTATTGGGCCACCGTGCTACCCTTATCAGGGACTGACCCACCATCTTCAGTTCCCTGACTCCATAAGGTAACTCTACGGTCTGGCTGCCCCTCCCCATCTTTGGAAACCTCTGTCATCTCTACAATCCTTCAGGATTGCTGTGCTCCTTACAACTCTGGTTTCTTGAACACCTTGGTCTTAATCACTTCGCCGTTGCTGGCCATGCCTTCAGCTGCCTGAGGACCCAGGTTCTGGAATTCCCACTGTAAAACTCTCCGCCTCTCTGCCTTGTTTTCCTCCTCCAGACTCTACCTCTGTGGCCATGTGTTTTGGTCACCTGTCCTAATGTATCATTTTAGACACATAGGTCTTAGGAGGCTCAAACCTGCTCCTTCACTCAATAAAACGATGGCAAAACTGGTTGTGGTCTCAGCCCTGCCTTGCTGACTGACCCTCTAACCCTCGAGGTACTTGCCAATCAAAACCCAATGCTCTCAGTCCTGAATAAATCCCAAGATGCAATTCTTCTCATCCATCTCACAAGGCAAACCTCTTAACCTTAAACTATACCACCAGCCACATGGGAAACAACTTCCTGATAGCCATCTTGTCCAGAATGTTTCAATGAGATCATTATTATGTCACACGAGAACATAAGAGGAGGCCATTCAGCCCCTCAAGTGAGATCATGGCTAATATCATCTCGGCCTCAACTCCACTCTCCTGCCCGTTCTCCGTCATCCTTCACCTGTTACTGATTAAAAATCTGTCTATCACCTCCTTAAATTTACTCAAAGGCCCAGCATCCACCACACTCTGGGAGAGTGAATGCCACAGATTCATGACCCTTTGAGAGCAGGGATTTCTCATCACTTCTGTTTTAAATCTGCCACCCCTTATCCTAAAACTATAACCCCTCATTTAGATTACTTACAGTGTGGAAACAGGCTCTTCGGCCCAACAAGTCCACACCGCCCCGCCGAAGCGTAACCCACCCATACCCCTACATTTACCCCTTACCTAACACTACGGGCAATTTAGCATGGCCAATTCACCTGCCCTGCACGTCTTTGGACTGTGGGAGGAAACCCACGCAGACACGGGGAGAACGTGCAAACTCCACACAGTCAGTCGCCTGAGGCGGGAATTGAACCCGGGAACTCTGGCGCTGCGAGGCAGCAGTGCTAACCACTGTACCACCGTGCCGCCCACTGTACCACCGTGCCGCCCACATGAGGAACCATTCTCTTTACATCAACTGTGTCAATCCCCTTAAGCATCTTATAGACCTCAATTAGATCTCCCCTCATTCTTCTAAGCCCAAGCGAGTATTGGCCTAAACTCTCCTTATCTGACAAACCCCTCGTCCCTGGAACTGATCTCATGAACCATTGCTTAGTTTTGCGGCTTTCTGTCAAATCTTTCCTGATTCACATCACTTGCAACATCTCGTCACGTCAAAGCCATTGTGTAAATACCCAATTATTGCTGTTTTACAAAGTTAGGGAATAACATAAGAAGCGAATTGTAGGTGAGTCCCAGTGAAAGCAGCTTGTTTGTCCAGTATTTATAACCCCTTGAGCCTGCAGCCCCTCACTGCCTGCCTCAAGCTCTCAGTGATCCTGATAAATTAAAGCAGGCAATGGGACCGATACTCACATGCATCAGTGAGTCTCAGGAGGTTGACAGAGTGAGTCTGGATGTCCCCAATTAAGTTTCCCATGTTACACCAATTGACTAATGAGATTAGTGCACGTTCATAAACTGTGATCAAACAGGATGTAATGACTACATGGGAGTGAATACATGGCACTAATGTAATTGAGGCAGTCAGATGATTTCAAAATGCATGAGAGGGTGAATCAAGAGATTCACATCCATCATCTCGATACTGACATCTGATTAATGCCTTGGAATGCATTTTTATTTCCTAATTCTCTCTGTGCTGACAGACTTGTTTCATATCTAATATCTCTAATTTGGCAGGTAGTATATTTTTGCCTTGCCTTGTCAAGCACAAACATTTATCTCAACATCTCCCTGGTCATTACCTGATCATCTATTTTAGAATCATCATAGGTGGGCGGCACGGTGGCACAGTGGTTAGCACTGTTGCCTCACAGCGCCAGAGACCCGGGTTCAATTCCCGCCTCAGGCGACTGACTGTGTGGAGTTTGCAAATTCTCCCCGTGTCTGCGTGGGTTTCCTCCGGGTGCCCAGGTTTCCTCCCACAGTCCAAAAATGTGCAGGTCAGGTGAATTGGCCATGGTCAATTGCCCGTAGTGTTAGGTGCAGGGGTAAATGTAGGGGAATGGGTCTGGGTGGGTTGCGCTTCGGCGGGTCGGTGTGGACTTGTTGGGCCGAAGGGCCTGTTTCCACACTGTAAGTAATCTAATCCCTACACTGTGGAAACAGGCCCTTTGGTCCAAACAAGTCGACACCAATCCTCCAAAGAGTAAACCTCCCAGACCCTACCCTATTTTTACCCCTGACTAATGCACCTAATCTACACAACCCTAAACACTCTGTGCAATTTAGCATGGCCAATTCACCTGACCTGCACATCTTTTGGACTGTGGGAGGAAACTGGAGCACCCGGAGGAAACCCACACAGACACGGGGAGAATGTGCAAACTCCACACAGACAGTCACTCGAGGCTGGTCCTTGGTGTTGTAAGGTAGCAGTGCTAACCACTGAGCCTCTATGTTGTCCTCCAACAGTGCAACACACAGTTATCCCTTCTGTAGTGAAAAAAAGAATCAGCTCAAACCTGCTCAGACCTTTCCCACACTCAGAAACTCTCCCTTCTGTGATCATTCTTGTGAATCTCCGTCCTTGCATTTTTGACAGTGTCTCTATCCATTCTATGATACCAGAACTGCTCACAGTGCTCTGGGTATGGTCTAACTGAGAAAGTAATTCTCCAATCTGTCTTGTCTCCTTTTCAGAAACTGTGGCTCAGTGGTCAGCACTGCTGCCTCACAGCACCACGGTCCCTGGTTCGATTCCGGCCTTGGGTGACTGTCTGTGTGGAGTTTGAACATTTTCCCCGTGTCTGTGTGGGTTTCCTCCAGGTGCTCCAGTTTCCTCCCACAGTCCAAAAGATGTGCAGGTCAGGTGAATTGGCCATGTCAAATTGCCCACAGTGTTAGGTGCATTAGTCAGAGGGAAATGGATCTGGGTGGGTTACTCTTCGGAGGGTTGGTGTGGACTTGGGACGAAGGGTCTGTTTCCACAATGTAGGGGATTTTAAAAAAAATGCTGGAGATCACAGTGGGTCAGGCAGTGTCCATGAAGACAGAGCAAGCTAACGTTTCAACTCTTCAACAGAGCTTGGTCTCCTTTTCAAATAGAATAGTCAACATGGTTCCCCCTACCCTTACTAAAGCCAAAAACTATTTCATGTTTAACATATGGAAGCACTTGTTGAAAGAGTTGCAAGTTTTATTTTATGAAACTGATTATCCATTTTTGTCTGGTCTTGGTCTTCCTGCACTTGCTCTCCTCTCCCAAGAAAGGCTGCCAGTTCCCTCTGTACCTAGAACAATCTCTCTCTGTTCGCAATTCAGCCTTTCATCTTACCTCAGGGACACCTGAAATGTCTTTTATAACCACCTCCCCCCAAGTGTCTGTCTGCTCACCCATGATTAAGAAGTTTAAAATAGTTTCACTAGTTTTTTGAATTCTAATCCTCTATAAATAACAAATAACAGTACAGCACAAGAACAGGCCCTTCGGCCCCCTTTATAAACTAAAACATTCCTATTCATGTATCTGTCAACATGCCTCTTAAAAGTTGTGATTGAATCTGCCTCTACCACCTCCTCTGGCAGCGCATTTCATGCATTTACCATCTTCTGTGTAAAAAAACCTCAACTCTCACATCTCCTTTAAACCTTCCCCCTTTCACTTTAAACCTATATCCCTGAGTAATGCCTCCCTGGAATAAAGACTCTGGTTATCCATTCTACCCATACCTCTCATAATTTTGTGAACCTCTATCAGGTTGCTCCTCATCCTTTCAGTTCAAGTGAAACTAAGCTCAAACCAAGTTTGTGCAATCTTTCCTCGCCGCTAATACCCTCCAAACCATTCAACATCCTGGTCAACCGTTCTGTACCTTTGTCCAAAGTCTCCACATCCTTCTGGTAGTGTGGCGACCAGAACTGTGCACAGTATTTCAAGTGTGGCAAAACTAAAGTTCTGTACAGTTGTAATTCCTCGCCAATTTTTATACTCTATGCGTTGACCGATGAAGGCAAGCATGCCATCTGCCTTATTGACCAACTTATCCACTTGCGTTACCACTTTCAGAGAACTGTGGACCTGTACACCTAGATCCCTCTGTACGTTAATGCGACCAAGGGCCTTGCCATTTACTGTATACTTCCTCCCTGCATTAGACCATCCAAAAAACATTTCTTTGTCTAGATTAAATTCCATCTGCCATTTCTCAGCCCAAGTCATGGAATGCCCTGCCAGTAGCAGTGGTGGACTCTCCCTCTTTATGGGCATTTAAGCGGGCATTGGATAGGCATATGGAGGATAGTGGGTTAGTATAGGTTAGGTGGGCTTGGATCGGCGCAACATCGAGGGCCAAAGGGCCTGTACTGCGCTGTATTCTTCTATGTTAAGTCTCCAGCCTATCTATACCCTGCCCAAGTCTCCAGCCTATCTATACCCTGCCCAGGTGTCCAGCCTATCTATACCCTGCCCAAGTCTCCAGCCTATCTATACCCTGCCCAAGTCTCCAGCCTATCTATACCCTGCCCAAGTCTCCAGCCTATCTATATCCTGCCCAAGTCTCCAGCCTATCTATTATCCTCTAGTAATCCTCCTCACTACCTGCAGCTTTCCCAATCTTTGCGTCACCCACAAACTTACTAATGAGGTCACCTACATTCTCCTCCAAACCATTTTCACAAGCATTTTATATTTACAAATTCTGAATATATAAATTATATATGTATATAATTATGCATATATAAATTATATGGATTAAACATTCTATATATATATAAATAATATGTGTATATAATTCTGTATATATAAATTTTTTTTTTTTGATTTTTTTTAGATTACTTACAGTGTGAAAACAGGCCCTTCGGCCCAACAAGTCCACACCGACCCGCCGAAGCGCAACCCACCCATACCCCTACATTTACCCCTTACCTAACACTACGGGCAATTTAGCATGGCCAATTCACCTGACCTGCACATCTTTGGACTGTGGGAGGAAACCGGAGCACCCGGAGGAAACCCATGCAGACACGGGGAGAACGTGCAAACTCCACACAGTCAGTCGCCTGAGGCGGGAACTGAACCCGGGTCTCTGGCGCTGTGAGGCAGCAGTGCTAACCACTGTGCCACCGTGCCACCCACACATGGAATAGATGGCAGAGGATGGCTTCGATCCATTGACCTCTGGATTATGGGCCCAGCACGCTCCCGCTGCACCACTCTGCTATGTTACAATTATGAAGAGAAAATGAGGTCTGCAGATGCTGGAGATCAGAGATGGAAATGTGTTGCTGGAGAAGGGCTAATGCCCGAAACGTCGATTCTCCTGTTCCCTAGATGCTGCCTGACTTGCTGCGCTTCTCCAGCAACACATTTCCATCTATGTTACAATTATGTATATATAAATTATATATCGATAAAATTCTGGTCCTAGGGAGTGCTGCTGAACAAAGACACCTTGGAGTGCAGGTTCATAGCTTCTTGAAAGTGAAGGCGCATGTAGATAGAATAGAAGACGGTGTTTGGTATGTTCTCCTTTATTGGTCAGAGTATTGAGTACAGGAGTTGGGAGGTCATGTTGCGGCTGTACAGGACATTGGTTAGGTCACTGTTGGAATATTGTGTGCAATTCTGGTCTCCTTCCTATCGGAAAGATGTTGTGAAACTTGAAAGGATTCAGAAAAGGATTCACAAGGATGTTTCCAGGGTTGGAGGATCTGAGCTACAGGGAGAGGCTGAACAGTCTTTATTCCAGGGAGGCATTACTCCAGGTTTTCCCTGGAACGTCGAAGGCTGAGGGGTGACCTTATAGAGGTTTACAAAATTATGAGGGGCATGGATAGGGTAAATAGGCAAAGTCTTTTCCCTGGGGTTGGGGAGTCCAGAACTGGAGGGGTATAGGTTTAGAGTGAGAGGGGAAAGATATTAAAGAGACCTAAGGGGCAACTTTTTCACACAGAATGTGGTACGTATATGGAATGAGCTGCCAGAGGATGTGGTGGAGGCTGGTACAATTGCAACATTTAAGAGGCTTTTGGATGGGTATATGAATAGGAAGGGTTTGGAGGGATATGGGCCGGGTGCTGGCAGGTGGGACTAGATTGGGTTGGGATATCTGGTTGGCATGGACAAGTTGGACTGAAGGGTCTGTTTCATGTTGTACATCTCTATGACTCTACATAAATTATATATATATATATTAAAATTCTGCATATATAAATTATATATATATATTAAAATTCTGTATATATAAATTGTATATGTGCATAATTCTGCATATATAAATTATATAAAAATTCTGTGTATATAAATTATATATATATTAAATTTCTGTATATATAAATTATATGCACATAATTCTGTATATATAAAATATATATTTATATAAATTCTTAAGATGGAGGTGGCAAAGTAGCAATGTTTGGGCCATTGAACCCAGGACTCATCTAGTCCTGTCTGCTTTTCTTTTCTTTCTTCATTTTTGTCCTCTTACTTTTCTTTCTGTTTTCTTTAAAATCTTTCCTCCTATCTTTTCTCCTCGGTTGCAGTAGCATTGGTGAGAGCACAGTCTGTGAAGAGTGATGGACAAAGATGGCAGCATGGGGTCGGGCAGAGACAGCAGCAATGCCAGGATGAAGCGGACATGGCTCTTCCCCTGCCCAAGGTTTCCTGGTGATCAATGAGCCGGTCCCAGGCCTAATCCCCTGGTCTGTGTTCCAGAGGTGATGGCGCGGAGAGGCACAGTTACAGCAGAGTCGCCAGTTTAGCTACAGGGACTTGAGGTACTGGGCTGGAGGAGATCCAGGCCCAGGGCTGAGCTAGAAGTGGGAGCTGTTCCAAACATCACCTCACGTCTCTGAGACATCTTTGAAATTGGAGCATGAGAAGTAGAAGCAAGAGTAGGCCATTCAGCCCCTCAAGCCTGCTATACTCATGTAAGATCATGGCTGACCTGCCTCAGGTTCAGTTCTTCTTTCACATCAGCTCCTAATAGCCCTCACTTCTCTGACATTTCAAGATCTACTTACCTCTGTCTTAATCACTTCCATGGATGTAGCTTCCACAACTCTCTGGTCCAAGAGATTCCTTTGCATCTCAGTTTTAAACAACCATCCCTTTATTTTGTAACAGTGTCCCCTGGTTCAGATTTGCTATAAATGCTGTGCCTTACAATTGTGTCCTCCACAACCACCTGATGAAGGAGCGGCGCTCCGAAAGCTAGCGTGCTTCCAATTAAACCTGTTGGACTATAGTGATTAGATTACTTACAGTGTGGAAACAGTCCCTTCAGCCCAACAAGTCCACACTGACCCGCCGAAGAGCAACCCACCCAGTCCCATCCCCTACATTTACCCCTTCACCTAACACTATGGGCAATTTAGCATGGCCAATTCACCAGACCTGCACATTTTTGGACTGTGGGAGGAAACCGGAGTACCCAGAGGAAACCCATGCAGACACGGGGAGAATGTGCAAACTCCACACAGACAGTTGCCTGAGGCGGGAATTGAACCCAGGTCTCTGGCAGTGTGAGACAGCAGTGCTAACCACTGTGCCACCACTATAACCTGGTGTTGTGTGATTTTAACTTTGTGCACCTTAGTTCAGGATTCCTCTTGAAATGGTGCAATGGAATCCACTGATGAGTGCAGATGGGACCCTATTTAACTCCACACTCAAGAGGGGCATCTCAGACACTGCAGCCCTCCTTCAGAGCACACCAACACTGGAAATGGTCAAGCTGGGTTCTCAGCTTGAGTCTGCGCTGGGACTTGAACCCACAACCTTCTGATCTCAGAAGCAACATTCATAACCACTGAGTCATTGCTGGCACTTAAATGTGTTGTGATCTTGAGCCAGAGAGTGATGGGAATGCAGCAAATTACCTTGGAAGTGCTTCTGATTTTGACTGTGAAGAGACCAACTTTTTGTGCCGGTCAGAAAAGTGCAGATGCACGTCTCAGCTCTCTATAGTCAGACCTTTCTCCCTTTAGTACTGACACACCCATGAAGAGTCCCCTGGGGGAGCCCAGTTCAGCTCTCATTCTCTGAAACAATATACAAGTGGGATTTCATTAGAGACCAGGTGCCAGTAAGTCTGACCCTACTCAGTCAGAGTGACAATGCTTGTGTCAGAAAATGCAAATTTATACATTTGCGACAGTTTGAGAAAAGTTCAAGGCGGTTGGTTCTCCAGTTTTATTTTAGCATCCTTACTTACTGCTGAAAGAATTCTCACTGAGTGCTCCTCAGATGTAAGTATGTGATTTATGATTTTGTTATCTCAATCCACGATATTCTCTGATCTGGTCCCTCACTGTCTACTCCCAATCTCTGTCTGTCTGTCTGTCTCTCTCTGACCTAGTCCCTAATTGCCCACTTCCCAATCTCTCTCTCTCTCCCTGGCCTGGTCTCTCACTGTCTCCTCCCCAATCTCTCTCTCTCTCCCTGGCTTGGTCTCTCACTGTCTCCTCCCCAATCTCTCTCTCTCTCCCTGGCCTGGTCTCTCACTGTCTCCTCCCCACTCTCTCTCTCTCTCTCCCTGGCTTGCTCTCTCACAGTTTCCTCCCCTCTCTCTCTCTCTCCCTGGCTTGCTCTCTCACAGTTTCCTCCCCAATCTCTCTCTCCCTCCCTGATCTGCTTTGTCACTATCCAATCCAATCTCTGTCTGTCTGTCTCTCTCTCTCTCTCTGACCTAGTCCCTAATTGCCCACTTCCCAATCTCTCTTACTCTCTCCCTGGCCTGCTCTCTCACTGTCTCCTCCCCACACTCTCTCTCTCCCCCTGGCTTGCTCTCTTACTGTTTCCTCCCCAATCTCTCTCTCCCTCCCTGGTCTGCTCTGTCACTATCCAATCCAATCTCTCTCTCTCTCTCCCTGGCTTGCTCTCTCACTGTTTCGTCCCCAATCTCTCTCTCCCTCCCTGATCTGCTCTGTCACTATTCAATCCAATCTCTCTCTCTCTCTCTCTCTATCTGACCTGGTCCCTCACTGGCCACTCCCCAATCTTGTGTTCATCCAAACTTGTGCTCCTTACGTGCGCCAGTTCCTGTTCACCAATATCTATTGCTGCTCACTGTCTGACAGTGACTCTCAGTCCAGTGGTACCTGGTTTTACAATTCTCACATTTGTGCTCAAACTCTTCTGTGGCCTTACTCCTCCTGATCTCTCTAAATTCTTTGCATTTGAGAAAACAGTGGTCTCCTGCTATGACCTCTCTTCCATCCCTCTCATTCTAAGCTTGGTGGCTGTGTCTTTAGCTGCCTGGACCCTGAGCTCACTTAAGGTCTCTGCCTTGAGGCCGCTATCCTACTTCCCTTCTCTAAGTTGCTCCTTACCGTCGTGTTGCTATGGTCTGGCGATGGAGGAGTCCAAGGACCTGCATGTCCTTGGTGGAGTGGGAGGGGGAGTTGAAGTGTTGAGCCACGGGGTGGTTGGGTTGGTTGGTCCGGGTGTCCTAGAGGTGTTCTCTGAAACGTTCCGCAAGTAGCCGGCCTGTCTCCCCAATATAGAGGAGGCCACATTGGGTGCAGCGGATGCAGTAAATGATGTGTGTGGAGGTGCAGGTGAATTTGTGGCGGATATGGAAGGATCCCTTGGGGCCTTGGAGGGAAGTAAGGGGGGAGGTGTGGGCGCAAGTTTTGCATTTCTTGCGATTGCAAGGAAAGGTGCCGGGAGTGGAGGTTGTGTTGGTGGTGGGTGTGGACCTGACGAGGAAGTTACGGAGGGAGTGGTCTTTTCGGAACGCTGATAGGGGAGGGGAGGGAAATATATCCCTGATGGTGGGGTCTGTTTGGAGGTGGCGGAAATGACGGCGGATGATATGTTGTACATGGAGATTGGTGGGGTGGTAGGTGAGGACCAGTGGGGTTCTGTCCTGGTGGCGATTGGAGGGGCGGGGCTCAAGGGCGGAGGAGCGGGAAGTGGAGGAAATGCAGAGAGCATCGTCGATCACGTCTGGGGGGATATTGTGGTCTTTGAAGAAGGAGACCATCTGGGTTATACGGTATTGGAACTGGTCCTCCTGGGAGAAGGTGTGGCGGAGACTTAGGAATTGGGAATATGGGATAGCGTTTTTACAGGGGACAGGGTGGGAGGAGGTGTAGTCTAGGTAGCTGTGGGAGTCCGTCGGTTTATAGTAAATGTCCGTGTTGATTCGGTCACCCGAGATAGAAATGGAAAGGTCTAGGAAGGGGAGGGCGGAGTCTGAGACGGTCCAGGTAAATTTGAGGTCGGGGTGGAAGGTGTTGGTAAAGTGGATGAACTGTTCAACCTCCTTGTGGGAGCACGAGGCAGCGCCGATACAGTCATCGATGTAGCGGGGGAAAAGGTGGGGGGTGGTGCCAGTGTAGCTGCGGAAGATGGACTGTTCCACATATCCTATGAAGAGGCAGGCATAGCTGGGGCCCATGCGGGTGCCCATGGCTACTCCTTTGGTTTGGAGGAAGTGGGAGGATTGGAAAGAGAAGTTGTTCAGGGTGAGGACCAGTTCAGTCAGTCGAAGGAGGGTGTCGGTGGAAGGACCTGCTCAGAACTGAAGACAATTTTCCAAATGTGGTCTGACCAATGATTTTTAGAGGTGTAACATCACTTCCATGCTTTCATATTCTATACTTCTCTTTATAAGCCTTACCTGTAGAAAAATTCAAAAGAGTGAGGGGGCAGAGCTGAGTCTGGTGGCCATCACCAAGGGGAAGGTGCTAGAAAATCTGAATGGCCTGAAGGTGGATAAATCACCTGGACCAGATGGACTACACCTCAGAGTTCTAAAGGAGATAGCTGAAGAGATAGTGGAGGCATTAGAGGTGAACTTTCAGGAATTGCTAGAATCAGGGACAGTACCAGAGGACTGAAAAATTGCTAACGTGACACCCTGGTAAAAGACGGAAAATTACAGACTGATTATCCTGACCTTGGTCGTGGGTAAGTTCCTGGAATTCATTGTGAAGGATATCTGAATACTTAGAAAAGTATGGTAAAATAGGAAAGTCAGCATGGTTTCATCAAGGGGAGGTCATGCCTGACAAATCTGTTGGAATTCTTTGAGGAAGTAACGAGCAGGTTAGACCAAGGAGAGCCAATGGATGTTGTCTACCTGGACTTCAAGAAGGCCTTTGACAATGTGCCACACAGGAGGCTACTGAGTAAGATAAGGGCCCATGGTGTCAGAGGCAAGGTACTAGCATGGACAGAAACTTGGCTGTCTGGCAGAGAGTGGGGATAAAAGGGTCCTTCTCAGAATGGCAGCCGGTGACAAATGGTGTTCTGCAAGGCTGAGTGTTGGGACCACAACTTTTCCCTTTATACATTAACAATCTAGATGAAGGAATTGAACGCATTCTGGCCAAGTTTGCAGATGATACAAAGATAGGTAGAGGGACAGGTAGCATTGAGGAGGCGGGGAGACTGTAGAAGGATTTGGACAGGTTAGGAGAGTGGGCAAACAAGTGGCAGATTGGGTACAACATGGGAAAGTGTGAGGTCATGCACTTTGGTAGGAAGAATAAATGGGGAGAAAATTTGGAAGTTTGAAGTGCAAAGAGACTTGGGATTCTCTCAAGGTAAACTTACAGGTTGAGTCAGTAGTTAGGAAGGCAAATGCGGTGATGGCATTTATTTTGAGAGGACTTGAATATGAAAGCAAGCATGTACTTCTGAGTATTGTGTGCAGTTTTGGGCCCCATATCTCAGGAAGGATGTACTGGCCCTGGAGTGTGTTCAGAGGAGGTTCATGAGAAAGGTGCCAGGAATGAAAAGCTTAACATATGAGGAATGTTTGAGGATTCTGGGTCTGTACTCGATGGAGTTTAGAAGGATGAGGGGGGAAATCTAATTGAAACATACAGAATACTGAATGGCCTGGACAGAGTGGATGTTGGGAAGGTGTTTCCATTGGCAGGAGACATTAGCGCCCGAGGACACAGCCTTAGAGTAATTGGAAGACCTTTTAAAATGGAGATGAGGAGAAACTTCTTCAGCCAGAGAGTGGTGAATCTATGGAATTCACTGCCACAGAAAGCTGTGGAGGCCGGGTCTTTGAGTATATTGAAGATGGAGATAAATAAGTTCTTGAGTATCAAGGGGATCAAGACTTATGGGGAGAAAGTGGGAGAATGGGGTTAAGAAACTTATGATTGAATGATGGAGCAGACTCGATGGGCTGATTGGCCCGATTTCTGCTCCCAAGTCTAATGGACCCCATAAGCCTTCTTAAATGTTTCAACTTGCCTGGTCACCTTCAGAGAATTACATAAGTGAACCCCAAGGTACCGCTGCTCCTGTACTCCATTAACAGTTGAACCATTGAGCCTGTATGGTCTGTCTATGTCTCTCTGTTTTTTTCTAACAAATTGCATTACCTCACATTTCTCTGTGCTAAAATTCATCTGCCAGGTGTCTGCCCATTTGGCTAACTTGTCAATATCCCTCCGAAGTCACTCTGTGATCCTCACAATTCATTATTCACCCTAGTTTAGTATCATCTGCAAACTCAGAGAGTTTGCCTTCAGCATCCATCTCGAAATTGTTTTTATAGATCAGAAAAAGCAAGGTCCCAACATTAATCCCTGGGAAGCACCACCTTCATCTCTTCTCCAGTCTGAGAAATGTCCATCTATACCTATTCTCTGCTTCCTATCTTTTAATAAATTTCAAATCCATGCTACCAAGGCATGACATAGAAGATCAATCCCAAACATTTCTGATTTTCTAACCAACCTGCCATGTGGTGCCGTATCAAATGCTTTCTGAATCGTCCAACTGTACAACATTCACAGCACTACCCTCATCCACTCACTGTCAAAGAACTCAGTTAAATTTGTCAGACATGACAAAGCCACGTTGACTGTCTAGTATTAGTTTATTTTTCTCTGAGTGTATATTTGTCGTTTCCCTATATTATGGCATCCATCAGTTTTCCCGCTATTAATGTCAAACAGACAGGTCTGTAGTTTCCTGGGTTATCCTTTGCTCCTTTCTTAAACAATGACATCACATTTGCAATCCTCCAGTTCCCCAGAATATTCAGAGAGGCCTAGAAAATTTCTGTTAACCACTTGGCAATTTGCTCCCTTACCTGTCTTAGCAATCTGGGAAGCATCGCGTTTGGACCTGGCGACTTCTCTACCTGGAGTGCTGCCAGCCTTTTTAGCACCTCTTCTTTATCTATCACTATACAACTCAGTTGCTCAACACCCACATTTTCAACTGAGCCATTGTCACCATTTTCTAGTTGGGTAAAGACAGAAACAAAGTACTTATTTAGTACCTCTGCCTTACACTTTTCTTCAGTGAATAGCTTACCATATTTATTTCCTTATAGGCCCCACTCTATCCTTCATGAAACTTTTGCTATTAATCTGCTTGAAGAAGTTGCTACTATTTGTTTTAGTGCAGCCTGCCATCCTTTCGTCATGTTTCCTCTTAGCCTTCCTTAGAACATAGAACACTATAGCACAGTACAGGCCCTTTAGCCCTCGATGTTGTGCTGACCTGTGGAACCAATCTGAAGCCCATCTATCGTACACTACTCCATTCTCATCCATATGTTTACCCAATGACCATTTAAATGCCCTTAAAGTTGCTGAGTATAGTACTGTTGCAGGCAGGGCGTTCCAATCCCCTACTACTCCTGAATAAAGAAACTACCTCTGACATCTGTCCTATACCTATCACCCCTCAATTTAAAGCTTTGTCCCCGTGTGCAAGCCATCATCATCCGAGGAAAAAGACTCTCACTGTCCAACCTATCTAACCCTCTGATTATCTTATAGGTCTCAATTAAGTCACCAAGGAGGAGAAAGTGAGAATTGCAGATGCTGGAGATCAGAGCTGAAAATGTGTTGCTGGAAAAGCGCAGCAGGTCTGGCAGCATCCAGGGAACAGGAGAATCGACGTTTCGGGCATGAGCCCTTCTTCAGGAATGTTCAGTTTCCTGAAGAAAGGCTTATGCCCGAAACGTCGATTCTCCTGCTCCTTGGATGCTGCCTGACCTGCTGCGCTTTTCCAGCAACACATTTTCAGCTCAATTAAGTCCCCTCTCAACCTTCTTCTCTCTAATGAAAACAGCCTCAAGTCCCTCGGCCTTTCCTCATAAGACCTTCCCTCCATACCAGGCAAGATCCTAGTAAATCTCCTCTGAACCCTTTCCAAGGCTTCCACATCCTTCCTATAATGTGGTGACCAGAACTGTACACAATACTCTAAGCGCGGTTACACCAGAGTTTTATTCAGTTGCAGCATGACCTCGTGCCTCTGAAACTCAATCCTTGCTCCAACCCCCAGCCTCTCGGCTGCATTTGAGACACTACCTCAGATATCAATTGCATCCTCTTTCTTGCCTCCTTTTTCTCCTTTATTTTCTCACCAATATTCAGTCATCCAGGATACTGTACTTTTGGGGACCCAGGATTTATTTTGCATGTCTGTGTTTCCAGCTTGCCCTCTTTTCATCTCTCTTTTGAAAGTCTCCTATTTTTCATCCACTGTTTTATCCATCAAAATGTGTTTGCAATTAACCTGTACCAGTTCAACTTCTAGACCCCTAAAATCTGCTCTTTTCCACTCTAGCACCTCAATCCTTGACTGATTTTTATCCTTTTCCAACTTAATATTGAGGAGAAAGTGAGGTCTGCAGATGCTGGAGATCAGAGCTGAAAATGTGTTGCTGGAAAAGCGCAGCAGGTCAGGCAGCATCCAAGGAACAGGAGAATCGACGTTTCGGGCATAAGCCCGAAGAAGGGCTTCCTGAAGAAGGGCCTGTGCCCGAAACGTCGATTCTCCTGTTCCCTGGATGCTGCCTGACCTGCTGCGCTTTTCCAGCAACACATTTTCAACTTAATATTGAGCCTTATTGCATTTTGATCGCTTCTTTGGGAAAACGCCCCACTCTGACATTCTCCACTCGGCCTGCCTCATTTCTTGGGACTAGATCCAGCAAAGCTTCCTTCCTGGTAGGATTGGAAATGTACTGTTCCAGAAAGTTCTCCTGCACACATTCTGGGAATTTCTTCCCTTCCTGTCCACACTCGCCCCTTTTCCCAATCTATCCTGAGCCAATTTAAAATCACCGTCAATCACAATCCTACCGGCCCTGCAGCTTTCTAATATCCGCCTACAAATGCTCTCTTCTACTCCTTTCCCGCTATTTGGAGGTCTATAATAAATATCCAACAAGGCCACTGCTCCCTTCCTGTTTCTCACGGTTAACCATATAGATTCTAATTCAGGAACTGCATCTTGTTCAAGAGTAATCATATGATCTTTGACCAACTGTTATACCTCTTCCCTTTTAACCACCATCTTAGTTATAGCATGTTCAACATGGAAACAAACCCTTCGGTCCAACCCGTCCATGCCAACCAGATATCCCAACCCAATCTAGTCCCACCTGCCAGCACCCAGCCCATATCCCTCCAAACCCTTCCTATTTATATACCCATCCAAATGCCTTTTAAATGTTGCAATTGTACCAGCCTCCACCACTTCCTCTGGCAGCTCATTCCATACACGTACCACCCTCTGCGTGAAAATGTTGCCCTTAGATCTCTTTTATATCTTTCCCTTCTCACCCTAAACCTATATCCTCTAGTTTTGGACTCCCACATCCCAGGGAAAAGACTTTGTCTATTTATCCTATCCATGCCCCTCATGATTTGATAAACCTCTACAAGGTCACCCCTCAGCCTCCGACGCTCCAGGGAAAACAGCCCCAGCCTGTTCAACCTCTCCCGATAGCTCAAATCCTCCAACCCTGGCAACATCCTTGTAAATCTTTTCTGAACCCTTTCAAGTTTCACAACATCTTTCCGATAGGAAGGAGACCAGAATTGCACGGAATACTCCAAAAGTGGCCTAATCAATGTCCTGTACAGCCGCAACATGACCCCCCAACCCCTGTACTCAATACTCTGACCAATAAAGGAAAGCTTACCAAATGCCTTCTTCACTATCCTATCTACCTGCGACTCCACTTTCAAGGAGCTATGAACCTGCACTCCAAGGTCTCGTTGTTCAGCAACACTCATTAGGACCTTACCATTAAGTGTATAAGTCCTGCTAAGATTTGCTTTCCCAAAGTGTAGCACCTCGCATTTATCTGAATTAAACTCCCTCTGCCACTTCTCAGCCCATTGGCCCATCTGGTCCAGATCCTGTTGTAATCTGAGGTAACCCTCTTCGGCTGTCCACTACACTTCCAATTTTGGTGTCATCTGCAAACTTACTAACTACACCTCTTATGCTCACATCCAAATCATTTATGTAAATGATAAAAAGTAGAGGACCCAGCACCGATCCTTGTGGGGCACTCCATTGCTCACAGGCCTCCTGTCTGAAAAACAACCACCCCCCCACCACCCTCTGTCTTGTACCTTTGAGCCAGTTCTGTATCCAAATGGCTAGTTCTCCCTGTATTCCATGAGATCTAACCTTGCTAATCAGTCTCCCATGGAGAACCTTTCGAACGCCTTAGTGAAGTCCATATAGATCACATCTACTGCTCTGCCCTCATCAAACTTCTTTGTTACTTCTTCAAAAAACTCAATCAAGTTTGTGAGACATGATTTCCCACACACAAAGCCATGTTGACTATCCCCAATCAGTCCTTGCCTTTTCAAATACATGTACATCCTGTCCCTCAGGATTACCTCCAACAACTTGCCCACCACCGAGGTCAGGCTCACCGGTCTATAGTTCCCTGGCTTGTCTTTACTGCCCTTCTTAATCAGTGGCACCGCATTAGCCAACCTCCAATCTTCCAGCACCTCACCTGTGACTATTGATGATACAAATATCTCAGCAAGAGGCCTGGCAATCACTTCTCTAGCTTCCCACAGAGTTCTAGGGTACACCTGATCATGTCCTGGAGATTTATCTACCTTTACCTGTTTCAAGACATCCAGCACTTCCTCCTCTGTAATATGGACATTTTGCAAGATGTCACCTTCTATTTCCCTACAGTCTATATCTTCCATATCCTTTTCCACAGTAAATACTGATGCAAAATACTCATTTAGTACCTCCCCCATTTTCTGCGGCTCCACTCAAAGGCCGCCTTGCTGATCTTTGAGGGGCCCTATTCTCTCCCTAGTTACCCTTTTGTCCTTAATGTATTTGCAAAAACTCTTTGGATTCTCCTTAATTCTATTTGCCAAAGCTATCTCATGTCCCCGTTTTCCCCTCCTGATTTCCCTCTGAAGTATACTCCTACTTCCTTTATACATTTCTAAGCATTCACTCAATCTATCCTGTCTATACCTGACATATGCTTCTTTCTTTTACTTAACCAAATCCTCAAGTTCTCTGGTCATCCAGCATTCCCTGTACCTACCAGCCTTTCCTTTCACCCTGACAGGAATATACTTTCTCTGGATTCTCGTTTTCTCATTTCTGAAGACTTCCCATTTTCCAACTGTCCCTTTACCTGCGAACATCTGCCTCCAATCAGCTTTCGAAAGTTCTTGCCTAATACCATCAAAATTGACCTTTCTCCAATTTAGAACTTCAACTTTTAGATCTGGTCTATCCCTCTCCATCACTATTTTAAAACTAATAGAATTATGGTCACTGGCCCCAAAGTGCTCCCCCACTGACACCTCAGTCACCTGCCCTGCCTTATTTCCCAAGAGTAGGTCAAGTTTTGCACCTTCTCTAGTAGGTACATCCACATACTGAATCAGAAAATTGTCTTGTACACACTTAAGAAATTCCTCTCCATCTAAACCCTTAACACTATGGCAGTCCCAGTCTATATTTGGAAAGTTAAAATCCCCTACCATAACTACCCTATTATCGTTATAGATAGCTGAGATCTCCTTACAAGTTTGTTTCTCAATTTCCTGCTGACTATTAGGGGTGTCTATAATACAATCTCCATAAGGTTATCATCCCTTTCTTATTTCTCAGTTCCACCCAAGTAACTTCCTTGGATGTATTTCTGGGAATATCCTCCCTCAGCACAGCTGTAATGCTATCCCTTATCAAAAATGCCACTCCCCCTCCTCTCTTGCCTCCCTTTCTATCCTGCCTGTAGCATTTGTATCCTGGAACATTAAACTGCCAGTCCTGCCCATCCCTGAGCCATGTTTCCGTAATTGCTATAATATCCCAGTCCCATGTTCCTAACCATGCCCTGAGTTCATCTGCCTTCCCTGTTAGGCTCCTTGCATTGAAATAAATACAGTTTTATTTATTAGTCCTACCTTGTCCCTGCCTGCCCTGACTGTTTGATTCACTTCTGTTCTCAGCTGTACCAGTCTCAGATTGATCTCTTTCCTCACTATTTCTCTGCCAGTATATTAGTCCCCTTCCAATTTAGGTACAATCCGTCCTTCTTGTACAAGTCACTTCTACCCCAAAAGAGATTCCAATGATCCAAAAGTGTGAATCCTTCTCCCATACACCAGCTCCTCAGCCATGCATTCATCTGCTCTATCCTCCTATTCCTGCCCTCACTAGCTCATAGCACTGGGAGTAATCCAGATATTACTACCCTTGAGGACCTCCTGTTTAAATTCCTGCCTAACTCTCTGTAATCTCCATTCAGAATCTCAACCTTTTCCCTTCCTATGTCATTGGTTCCAATGAGGACAATGACCTCTTGCTGGCCCCTCTCCCTTGTGAGAACATTCTGCACCCTCTCTGAGACATCCTTGATCCTGGCACCAAGGAAACAACACACCATTCTGCTTTTTCGCTGCTGGCCACGAAACGTCTGTCTGTACCTCGGACTAGAGAATCCCCTAACACAATTGATCTCTTCGAACCCGACGTACCCCATGTTGCATTAGAGCCAGTCTCAATACCAGAAACTTGGCTGTTCGTGCTACGTTCCCCTGAGAATCCATCACCCCCTACATTTTCCAAAACAGCATACCTGTTTGAAATGGGTATATCCACAAAAGATTCCTGCACTATCTGCCTACCTCCCTTACCTTTCCTGGAGTTAACCCATCTATATGACTGTATCTGAGACTTTTCCCCCTTCCTATAACTGCCATCCATCACATACTGCTGCTGTTGCAAATTCCTCATCGCTTCTAACTGTCTCTCCAACCGATCCATTCGATCTGATAAGATTCGCAGCCAACAGCATTTATGGCAGATATAATCCGCAGTAACCCTTAAACTCTCTTTAAACTCCCACATCTGACAAGAAGTACATATCACTGCAAAGACCATTTTTGCTCCTTGACAATCTACAGACCCAGAAAATAACACCGTCTTATTCCTCTACAAAACACTGCTCCAGGTTAAATTAATAGTTATGGCTTATATTTTAAGTTTAATCAAGAGACCTATCTCCAAAAACATATAATCAAGAAAGAACCCACTCTACTCACTATTGCAGATGCTCTGTAGGCTACGATTAACTTATCTGATTCTGCGCTGTGAACTTCGCCCAACAGTTCCTCCAAGATCAGTTGTGAATTTGACTGTTTGTTAATTTTTCCAGATGCACTCCGACGTCCAACGATGCATGAATTCAAACAGCAAAGGCGGTAACTGTGCAGGTTCTCTCTCTCTCTCTCTCTCCTGCACTGACCTCACCATGTGCTTCCTTTGTCTGTTTTTCCCCCTTTTAAAACTGCTGTTGTTTTGACTTTTTTTGTCCAAAGTTCCAAAACAGTGCAACAGCATATAAAACAGTAATTGCTGCTCCTGGAATTTGAGGAAATCACCTCCAACATCTAAAATCTCTCAAAAAAGGAGCAGGTGTTACAGCCAGAAATTTGTCCTGTTCTCCATCTTGGATTACCCAGCATCCAGCTTCCTCCTTTCCCAAAAAATGATCCCAATGCTCCAAAACTCTAAAGCCCTCCCTTCTAACCACTCCTGAAGCCAGGCATTTACCTCCCTGATCTGCCTTTGTCTGAATAGTGAAGTATTATTCTCAGTAATATTCTGAGATTACTGCCATGCAAGAATGTGTTTCAACCTGAGGATGGCACAGTGGCTCAGTGGTTAACACTACTGCCTCACAGCACCAGGGACCGCGTTCAATTCCAGCCTCGGGCGACTGTCTGTATGGAGTTTGCACCTTCTCCTTGTATCTGCGTGGGTTTCCTCCCACAGTCCAAAGATGCCCAGGTTAGCATGAATTGGCCATGCTAAATTGGCCTTGGTGTTCAGGGGTGTGTAGGTTAGATGCATTCATCAGGTGTAAATTTGGGGTATGTTGGGCTGAGGGGCCTGTTTCCACACTGTTGGGATTTTATGAACCTGCACGCCAACTCCTGAAACTGATTCTGTGAGACCTCCAAGCTCTCCCTTCCTATACTGCAGCTTCCCTCATGGACCACAGCCACTGCTCATTCACCCTCGCTTTCCAAGGACTTATCCAGTTCCGTTCTGTCCTAAACCCTTGTCCCCAGGGAGGCAACAGATGGTATAGACTTACAATCTTGGCTGCAAACTAGACTGTCTATCCCTCAGACTATTGAGCCACTATTACTACTACATTTCAAATCTGCCTACCAACTCTTTTCCCAGAGTAACTTTAGGCTCCATGGTGGTTAACCCTTGTGGGCAGCACGGTGGCACAGTAGTTAGCACTGCTGCCTCACAGCGCCAGAGACCCAGGTTCAATTCCCGCCTCAGGTGACTGTGTGGAGTTTGCACATTCTCCCTGTGTCTGCGTGGGTTTCCTCGGGTGCTCTGGTTTCCTCCCACAGTCTAAAAATGTGCAGGTTAGGTGAATTGGCCATGCTAAATTGCCCGTAGTGTTAGGTGAAGAGGTAAATGTAGGGGAATGGGTCTGGGTGGGTTACGCTTCGGCGGGTCGGTGTGGACATGTTGGGCCGAAGGGCCTGTTTCCACACTGTAAGTAATCTAATCATGTCCACCCCCCTGTCAGTCATGTCGCTGATGAAATAGACATCTAATATTTCATAGTTGTTCCACAACTCCAAGGAGTCCTGGGTTTCCTTGACCTACTGTTCCTTTTCCTTTCAGTGAATGGTCACCCACTCCCCTGCCATCTCTACACTCCTCCTTGCCTGCCCTGTCATTGAGCCTCCCTGGTCATTGGAACAGTGTTGTTAATCTTAGAGTCAGAGAGTTGTACAGCACAGAAACAGACCCTTCGGTGCAGCCAGTCCATGCTGACCATAATCCCACCTAAACAAGTCCCACCTGCCTGCACCTGGCCCATATCCCTTTCCTCCTCATGTACTTATCCAAATGTCTTTTAAACGTTGTAACCGAACCCACACCCACCACTTCCTCAGGAAGTTCATTCCACACGTGAACCACCCTCTGTGTCAAATATTGCTCCTTATGTCTATTTCAAATCTTTCTCCTCTCACCTTAAACATCTGCCCCCAGTCTTGAAATCCCCCACTTTATAGAAAACACACCAGCCATTCACCTTATCTATGCCCCTCATGATTTTATAAACCTCTATAAGGTCATCCCTCCCCCTCCTATGCTCCAGTGAATAAAGTCCCAGCCTATCCAGCCTCTTCTTATAATTCAAACTCTCCATAGCCGGCAACATCCCGGTAAATCTCTTCGGAACCCTCTCCAGTTTAATAAGATCCTTTCTATAACAGGGTGACCAGAACTGGACACAGTATTCTAGAAAATGCCCCACCAATGTCCTGTACAACCTCAACATGACATCCCAACTCCTATACTCATTGGTATTAAAAGGGCATAGGTTTAAGGTGAGAGGGGAAAGATTTAAAAAGGACCTGAGGGGTGACTTTTTCACACATAGGGTGGTATGTGTATGGAATGAGCTGCCAGAGGGAGGCTGCTACAATTACAACATTTAAAAGGCATCTGGATGGGTACATGAATAGGAAGGGTTTAGAGGGATATGGGTCAAATGTTGGAAAATGGGACTAGATTAATTTAAGATATCTCGTCGGTGTGGACACGATGGACAGGAGAGTCTGTTTCTGCATTGTATGACTCTATGATTTATGACCATTCTCTGTTACAGAGATAAGGATTTGAGCACAAAGCTAAATATGTTAAATTCAGCAGATTGCTGAACTGAGAGCCAACAGGTCAGTGATCATAAGGGGAGATGGGTGAATGGGAGTTGATGCAAATTGGGAAGTGAGGTTTGGATGAGCTGTGGTTTATGGAATGTGGAAATGGGAGATCAGAGATGGAAATGTGTTGCTGGAAAAGCGCAGCAGGTCAGGCAGCATCTAGGGAACAGGAGAATCGACGTTTCGGGCATTAGCCCTTCTTCAGGCCTTCTTCAACTGCTGCCCTGAAGAAGGGCTAATGCCCGAAACGTCGATTCTCCTGTTCCCTAGATGCTGCCTGACCTGCTGCGCTTTTCCAGCAACACATTTCCATCTCTGATCTCCAGCATCTGCAGACCTCACTTTCTCCTCAAAGAAATGGGAGAACACACAAGAGAGTGTTGGAATAGTGAATTTGAAAGCTAACAGATGAGCTGGGTGTGGACAGCGTCAGTCTGGAGAGGGTGCTGCAACTTATGGGAGAATCCAGAGTCAGGGCTCATTATTTAAAGATAAGGGTCTCCTTCAAACAGTGATGAGGATACATGTAATTTCTCACAGTAAGTTGAGAGTCTTGGAACTCTCTTCCTCAAAAGGCATGAAAGCAGAGTGTTTAAATATATTTAAGGAAGAGGTAGAGAGATTCTTGAGAAAGAAGGAGGTGAAAGGTTATAAGGGGAGTAGACAGAGATGTGGAGTCATCAGATCAGCCATCATGGCGGAACAAGCTCGAAGGGCCTAATGGCTTACTCCTACTCCTAATTTGTATTTTCATATGAATTAGGAGCAGAGAAGGTTAATACTACGGCAGTAGAAATCTCAGTGATGGAGCTGTATGTGGTTGGAACCTCAAGTCAGGGTCAAACAGGATACCAAGGTCAGAAAGAGGGAAGAAAATGAGAAAAAAAGAAAAGTTACAGAGATTCTGTGATTTCTGATGTAAGCTGTAGTTCCCTCTGATTTTCACTGGAATAATCCACAGTAACCACTTCTGCAATACCATTAAATCTTACACCAAGTCATATTCAATAACTACCCCTGTGTTCACTGACCTACATTGGATAAGCAACGTTCTTTTGATATATCCATTTTGTGGGATGCGGGCGTCACTGTCTGGGACCAGCATTTATTGCCCGTCCCTAGTTACCCCTTGAGAAGGTGGAGGTGAGCTGCCTTCTTGACCCGCTGCAGTCCATGTGCTGTAGGTAGATCCCCAATGGGAATTCCAGGATTTTGACCCAACCTCAGTGAAGGAACAGTGTTTTTTTCCAAGTCAGGATGGTGAGTGGCTTGGAGGGGAACTTACAGGGGGTGGTGTTCCCATGTACCTGCTGCCCTTGTCCTTCTAGATGGAAGGGGTCGAGTGTTTGGAAGGTGCTGTCTGAGGATCTTTGGTGAGTTTCTGCAGTGCATCTTGGACATAGTACACACTGCTGCTACTGAGCGTCGGTGGGGGAGGGAGTGGATGTTTGTGGATGTGGTGCCAATCAAGTGGCTGCTTTATCCTGGATGGTGTCAAGCTTTTTGAGTGTTGTTGGAGCTGCCCCCATCCAGGCAAGTGGGAGTCTTCCATCACACTCCTAACTTGTGCCTTGTAGATGGTGAACAGGCTTTGGGGAGTCAGAGGGGAGTTACTCACCGTAGTATTCCCAGCCTCTGACCTGTTCTTGTAGCCACTGGGTTTATTGGTGAGTCCAGTTGAGTTTCTGATCAATGATAGCTCCCAGGATGTTGACTGTGGGGGATTCAGTGATGGTAACACCATTGAATGTCAAGGACCAGTGGTTAGATTGTCTCTTAGTGGTGATGGCCATAGCCTGGCATTTGTGGGGTGTGAATGTACCTTCTCCCTGGCGCGCAAACACACACACACAAACACACACACACAAACACACACACACACACACACACACGACTTATCTGTCCACCCTGGATACTCCCTGTCTCCATTCCTGATGAAGGGCTTTTGCCCGAAACATTGATTTTCCTGTTTCTCGGATGCTGCCTGACCTGGTGTGCTTTTCCAGCACCACTTTAATCTGAATGTTTATTGCCACTTGTCAGCCCAAGCCTGAGTATTGTCCAGATCTTGCTGTATTTGAACACAGACTGCTTCAGTATCTGAGGAGATGCGAATGGTGCTGAATGTTGCGCAATCATCGGTGACCATCCCCACTTCTGACCTTACGATGGAGGGAAGGTCATTGATGAAGCAGCTGAAGATGGTTGGGAAACTCCTGCAGAGATGTCCTGGAGCTGAGATGACAACCACCTTCCCTTGTGCCAGGTATGACTCTAACCACCAGTAAGGTGGTTTCAGTTTCTCTAGGGCTCCTTGATGCCACACTCGGTCAAATGCAGCCTTGGTGTCAAGGCTGTCACTCTCACCTCCCCTCTGGAATTCAGCTCCTTTGTCCATGTTTGACCCAAGGCCGTAATGAGGTCAGGAGCTGAGTGACCCTGGGGGATCCCAAACTGGGCAGGTCACTGAGCAGGTTATTGCTGAGCAGGTGCTGCTTGATAGCCCTGTTGGTGACACAGTGATGATTGACAGTAGGCTGATGGGGTGGTAATTGGCTGGGTTGGATTTGTGCTGCTTTTCACATACAGGGAATACTTGGGCAATTTTTGACATTGTAGTGTAGGTGTTAATTTTGTAACTGTACTGGAACAGCTTGGCTACGGGAGTGGCAAGAGAGCACAAGTACTATTGCCAGAATGTTTCAGGGCCCATAGCCTTGCAGTATCCAACTGTCTTTTGATGTCACGTGGAGTGAATCGAATTGGCTGAAGACTGGTATCTGTGATGCTGGGGACCACTGGAGGAGGCTGGTGTCTGTGATGCTGGGGACCACTGGAGGAGGCTGGTGTCTGTGATGCTGGGGACCACTGGAGGAGGCTGGTGTCTGTGATGCTGGGGACCACTGGAGGAGTCCGAGATGGATCATCCACTCGGCACTACTGGTTGAAGATAGCTGTATTGATGTGCTGGGTTCTTCCATCATTGAGGATGGGGATATTTGTGGACCCTCCTCCACCAATGAATTGTCCACCACCGTTCAGGACTGGATGTGGTAGACTGCCGAGCTTAGATATGATCCATTGGTCATAAAATCATTTCGCTCTATCTATCATTTGCTGCTTATGCTGTTTGGTTTGCGAGTAGTCCTGTTTGGAGCTTCACCAGGTTGACACCTCATCTTCAGGTATGCCCGGTGCTGCTCCTGGCATGCCCTCCTGCACTCTCCACTGAACCAGGGTTGATGCCCTGGCCTGATGGTAATGGTTGAGTGGGGGATATGCCGGGCCATGAGGTTACAGATTGTGCTGGAGTACAGTTCTGCTGCTGTTGATGGCCCACAGTCCCTCATGGATGACCAGTATTGAGTTGTTAGATCTGTTTGAAGTCTGTCCCATTTAGCACAGTGATTGTGCCACACAACACAATGGAGGGTATTCTCAATGTGAAGGTGGGACTTTGTCTCCACAAGGACTGTGCGGTGGTCACTCTCATTGTCATGGACAGATGGATCTGCAGCTGGCAGATTGGTAAGGATGAGATTGATTATGTTTCTCCCTCTTGTTGGTTCCCTCACCACCTGCCACAGACCCAGTCTAGCAGCTATATCCTTTAGGACCCGACCAGCTCGATCAGTATTACTGCTACCAAGCCACTCTTGGTGGACATTGAAATCCTCCCCCACCCCGAGTACATTCTGTGCCCTTGCCTTCCTCAGTGCTTCCTCCAAGTATTATTCAACATGGAAGAATATTGATTTATCAGCCGAGGGAGGACGGTACTCAGCAGGAGGTTTCCTTTCCCATGTTTAACCTGAAGCCATGAGACTTCACTCATTCTGGAGTCAATGTTACGGACTCCCAGGGCCACTCCCTCCTGACTGCATCCCACTGTGCGGCCCCCTCTGCTGGGTCTATCCTGCCAGTGGGACAGGACATATTCAGGCATGGTGATGGTGGGGTCTGGGACATTGTCTGTAAGGTAGGATTCTGTGAGTATGACTAGTCTGTGAGATAGCTCTCCCAATGTTGGCACTGGCCCTCAGATGTTAGTGAGGAGGATGTTGCAGGGTCGACAGGGCCGTTTCTGCCGTGGTCTTTTCCGGTGCCTAGAGCGACGCCGGGTGATCTGCCCGGTTTCATTCCTTTGAGATTTTGAAGCGATTCGTACAACGGAATGGACTGCTAGGCCTTTTCAGATTGCAGAGAGAGTCAACCATACTGCTGTTGGTCTGGAGTCACATGTAGGCCAAACCAGGTGAGGAGGGCAGTTTCCCTCCCTAAAGGCCATTAATGAACCGTATTCCTGATGAAGGGCTTTTGCCCGAAACAGCGATTTTGCTGCTCCTCGGATACTGTCCGAACTGCTGTGCTCTTCCAGCACCACTGATCCAGAATCTGGTTTCCAGCATCTGCAGTCATTGTTTTTACCCATTAATGAACCAACAATCGACAATGATTTTCCAACAATCGGCAATGATTTTAGGGTGATCAGTAGATTCTTAGCTGCAGATTTTTTTTGATTTTTACAATTTCACTTTTGTTTTCAAATCCCTCAGTGGATTCCCCTCGCCTTATTTCTGAAACCACCTCCTGTATCACCACGCCCAGCCTCCAAAGTAACTGGATGCATTCAATCACTCATTCCCACCAGTAGGTGGGTTGTGCTTTCAGCAGTCTGAACCTCAAGCTGAGGGATTTCCTCTGTAAAACCTCCCTGACCCTCCATCTCTCTGCCATCTGCCACTTCTCAGCCCATTGGCCCATCTGATCAAGATCCCATTGTATTCTGAGGTAACCTTCTTTGCTGTCCACTACACCTCCAATTTTGGTGTCATCAGCAAACTTACTAACTATACCTCTTATGCTCACATGCAAATCATTTATATAAATGATGAAAAGTAGTGGACCCATCACCGATTCTTATGGCACTCCACTGGTCACAGGCCTCCAGTCTGAAAAACAACCCTCCACCACCACCCTCTGTCTTTTACTTTTGAGCCAGTTCCGTAACCAAATGGCGAGTCCTCCCGGTATTCCATGCGATCTAACTTTGCTCACCTGTCTCCCATGGGGAACCTAGTTGAATGCCTTACTGAAGTGCATATAGATCACATCTACTGCTCTGCCCTCATCAATCTTCTTTGTTACTTCTTCAAAAAACTCAATCAAGTTTGTGAGACATGATATCCCACGCACAAAGCCATGTTGACTATCCCTAATCAGTCCTTGCCTTTCCAAATACATGTACATCCTGTCCCTCAGGATTCCCTCCAACAACTTGCCCACCACCGACGTCAGGCTCACTGGTCTATAGTTCCCTGGCTTGTCCTTGCCACCCTTCTTAACGGTAGCTCAGTTGGTAGCACTGCTGCTTCACAGCGCCAGGGACCTGGGTTCAATTCCTGTCTTGGGCGACTGTCTGTGTGGAGTTTGCACATTCTCCCCGTGTCTGTGTGGGTTTCCTCTGGGTGCTCTGGTTTCCTCCCACGCTCCAAAGATGTGCACGTTAGGTGGAATGGCTGTGCTAAATCGCCTGTAGTGTTCGGTGGATTTGTCAGGGGTAAATATAGGGGGGTGGGTTTCTCTTTGGAGGGTCGGTGTGGACTTGCTGGGCCGAAGGGCCTGTTTCCACACTGTCGGTAATCTAATCTAATCTAAAAAAAATAGTGGCACCACGTTAGCCAACCTCCAGCCTTCCGGCACCTCACCTGTGACTATCGATGATACAAATATCTCAGTAAGAGGCCCAGCAATCACTTCCCTAGCTTCCCACAGAGTTCTAGGCTCCACCTGATCATGTCCTGGGGATTTATCCACCTTTAACCATTTCAAGACATCCAGCACTTCCTCCTCTGTAATCTGGACATTTTTCAAGATGTCACCATCTATTTTCCTACATTCTATATCTTCCATATCCTTTTCCACAGTAAATATTGATGCAAAATACTCGTTTATTATCTCCCCCCATTTCCTGCGGCTCCACACAAGGGCCGCCTTGCTGATCTTTGAGGAGCCCTATTCTCTCCCTAGTTACCCTTTTGTCCTTAATGTATTTGTAAAACCCCTTCGGATGCTCCTCAATTCTATTTGCCCAAGCTATCTCATGTCTCCTTTTTGCCCTCCTGATTTCCCTCTTAAGTATATTCCTACTTTCTTTATACTCTTCTAAGGATTCACTCGATCTATCCTGTCTATACCTGACATGTGCTTCCTTCCTTTTCTTAACCAAACCCTCAATTTCTTTAGTCATCCAGCCTTTCCTTTCACCCTGACAGGAATATACTTTCTCTGGATTCTCGTTATCTCATTTCTGAAGGCTTCCCATTTTCCAGCCGTCCCTTTACCTGTGAACATCTGCACCTAATCAGCTTTTGAAAGTTCTTGCCTAATACCGTCAAAATTAGCCTTCCTCCAATTTAGAACTTCAACTTTTATGTCTATCCTTTTCCATCACTGTTTTAAAACTAATAGAATGAAGGTTGCTAACTAATAGAGTTATGGTCGCTTGGAGTGGAAGGAGCGACAGTGAGCACCAGAGGCCCAATGGGAAGGTAAATTTAAAATATGTCAAATGTTACCTCGCGTATAGGTGGAGCACACACTGAGCATGAGCGGGATACGGGACTGCTGGGTAAGTGAGGCTTTATATTTGGGAGGTTGCGTTACCCGAAACACTACTCGGGTAGTGTCTCCCACCCATCCTTCTCCTCTCACCAAAACAAGAGGTTGTGTTCGCCGAGCTGGTAATTTGTGTTGCAGACGTTTCGTCCCCTGTCTAGGTGACATCCTCAGTGCTTGGGAGCCTCCTGTGAAGCGCTTCTGTGATGTTTCCTCTGGCATTTATAGTGGTCTGCAACACAAATTCCCAGCTCGGCGAACAGAACCACAACAATGAGCACCCGAGCTACAAATCTTTTCACAAACTTTGAACAAAAGGTTCTGTGTGCTGGATTGGTAAGATGACTGGTTTCTTTTTTTTAGGTTTCAGTAGTCTCGTTGGGAACTTAGAATAGTGGGAATGGAGTTGAATGTTCCTCCTGCAGAATGTGGGAGGTAAGGGTCACCAGTAGTGCTCCTGCTGACTGCATCTGTGGGATGTGCCCCCAACTCCAGCTCCTCGAAACTGCGTTAGGGAAATGGAGCTGGAACTGGATGAAGTCGGATCATTCAGGAGGCGGAAGGGTTATTGAGAGGAGATACAGGGAGATACTCACAGCTCAGGTAAAAGAAGAAGGTAGATGGGTTACTGTCAAGTACAGAAAGTGAACCAGCAGGCAGTGCAGGGATCCCATGTGGCTGTTCCCCTCAATATACCGTTCCGGATACTGTTTTTGGGGATGGGGGGGGCAACTTACCAGGGGTAAGCCATGGGGTACAGGTCTCTGGCATAGAGACTGTCCCTGTTGCTCAGCAGGGAAAGGGGGAGAGGAGCATTAGTCATTGGGGACTCCATTGTTAGGGGGACAGATAGGAAGTTCTGTGGGAACTAGGGAGACTCACGGTTGGTGTGTTGCCTCCCAGGTGCCAGGGTTCGTGATGTCTCTGATCATATTTTCAGGATCCTTGAGGGGGAGGGGGAGCAGCCCCAAGCCGTGGTCCACATAGGCACCAACGATGTTGGTAGGAAGAGAGATGGGGATTTAAGGCAGAATTTCAGGGAGTTAGGGTGGAAGCTTAGAGCTAGAACAAACAGAGTTGTTATATCTGGTTTTTGCAAGGTTTTTGAAGGTTTTTAGCTCAGGTTGAGGTTTAGGGTGTAGGTTTGATCACTGAGCTGTAGATTTGATATCCAGACGTTTCATTACCTGGCTAGGTAACATCATCAGTGACGACCTCCAAGTGAAGCGAAGCTGTTGTCTCCTGCTTTCTATTTATATGTTTGTCCTGGATGGGGTTCCTGGGATTTGTGGTGATGTCATTTCCTGTTCGTTTTCTGAGGGGTTGATAGATGGCATCTAGATCTATGTGTTTGTTTATGGCGTTGTGGTTGGAGTGCCAGGCCTCTAGGAATTCTCTGGCATGTCTTCGCTTAGCCTGTCCCAGGATAGATGTGTTGTCCCAGACGAAATGGTAGTTTATTTCATCCGTGTGTAGGGCTACGAGGGAGAGGGGGTCATGTCTTTTTGTGGCTAGCTGGTGTTCGTGTATCCTGGTGGCTAACTTTCTTCCTGTTTGTCCTACGTAGTGTTTGTGGCAGTCCTTGCATGGAATTTGGTAGATGACGTTGGTTTTGTCCATGGGTTGCACTGGGTCTTTTAAGTTTGTTAGTTTTTGTTTGCGAGTGTTGGTAGGTTTGTGTGCTACTAGGATTCCGAGGGGTCTTAGTAGTCTGGCTGTCATTTCTGAAACTTCTTTGATGTATGGTAAGGTGGTTAGGGTTTCTGGCTGTGTTTGATCTGCTTGTCCTGGTTTGTTCTTGAGGAATCTGTGCACTGTATCTTTTGAGTATCCGTTCTTCTTGAATACGTTGTATAGGTGGTTCTCCTCTGTTTTCCGAAGTTTGTCTGTGCTGCAGTGTGTGGTGGCTCGTTGGAATAGTGTTCTGATATAGCTTCGTTTGTGTGTGTTGGGATGGTTGCTGGTGTAGTTAAGTATCTCTGGTTTGTTGCCTGTGCCATGTGCTAGCGAGGTGAGGAACAGAGAAACAGAGGAGTTGAACACGTGGCTACAGGGATGTTACAGGAAGGAGAGTTTTAATTTCTTGGATAATTGGGGCTCTTTCTGGGGTTGGTGGGACCTCTACAAACAGGATGGTCTTCACCTGAACCAAAGGGGTACAAATATTCTGGAGGGGGGGGGGGGGTGATATTTGCTAATGCAAATAAACTAATTGAGCAGGGGGATGGGAACCAAAATTGTAGTTTGAGTATATAGGAGGTTGAGAGTAGGGAGGACAGAACTAAGGTTTCAAGATCGTATGATGGCACCTGCAAGCAAGAAGTTGGCTTGAAGTGCGTCTACTTCAACACCAGGAGCATCCGGGATAAGGTGGTGAACTTGCAGCATGGGCTGGTACCTGGGACTTCGATGTTGTGGCCATTTTGGAGCAGGGACAGGAATGGTTATCGCAGATTCCAGGATTCAGATGTTTCAGTAAAAACATAAAAAATGGTAAAAGAGAGGGTGGTTTGGCACTGTTATTCATGGACAGTATTATGGTTGCAAAAAGGATGTTTGAGGACTCCTCTACTGAAGTAGTATGGGCTGAGATTAGAAACAGGAAAGGAGAGGTTACCCTGTTGGGAGTTTTCTATAGGCCTCCAAATTGTTCCAGAGATGTAGAGGATAGGATAGCAAAGATCATTCTGGATAGGAGTGAGGGTGACAGGGAGTTGTTACGGGGAACTTTAAATTTCCAAATATTGACTGGGAATACTATAGTTCAAGTACTTTAGATGTGTCAGTTTTTGTCCAATGTGTGCAGGAGGGTTTCCTGACACAGTATGTAGACAGGCCAACAAGGGGTGAGGCCACATTAGATTTGGTACTGGGTAATGAACCCGGCCAGGTGTTGGATTTGGAGGTAGGTGAGCACTTTGGTGACAGCAACCACAATTTGGTTATGTTTACTTTAGTGATAGAAATGGATAGGTATGTACCGCAGGGCAAGAGTTATAGTGGGGGGAAAGGCAATCCGATGCGAGTAGGCTAGATTTAGGATGCATAGGATGGAGAAGGAAACTGCAGGAGCATGGGCGCAATTGAAATGTGGAGCTTATTCAAGGAACAGCTACTGTGTGTCTTTGAAAAGTAGGTACCTGTCAGGCAGGGAGGAAGTTGTTGAGTGCAGGATTTGTGGTTTACTAAGAAGGTTGAATCTCTTGTCAAGAGGAAGAAGGCAGCTTATGTTAGGATGAGGTGTGATGGCTCAGTTAGGGTGCTTGAGAGTTACAAGGTAGCCAGGAAAGACCTAAAGAGAGAGCTAACAAGAGCCAGGAGGGGACACAAAAAATTGTTGGTGGATAGGATCAGGGAAAATCCTGAGGCTTTCTATTAGTATATCAGGAATAAATGAATGACTAGAGTAAGATTAGGGCCAATCAAGGATAGTAGTAGGAAGTTGTGTGTAGAGTCAGAAGAGATAGGGGAAGCGCTAAATGAATACTTTTCATCAGTATTCACACTAGAAAAAGACAATGTGGTCAAGGAGAATACGGAGATACAGGCTACTAGACTAGATGGGATTGAGGTTCACAAGGAGGAGGTGTTAGCAATTCTGGAAAGTGTAAAAATAAACAAGTGTCCTGGGCCGGATGGGATTTATCCTAGAAACTCTGGGAATACAGGGAGGAGATTGCTGATCCTTTGGCTTTAATCTTTATGTCATCATTGTCTACAGGAATAGTGCCAGAAGACTGGAGGATAGCAAATGTTGTTCCCTTGTTTAAGAAGGAAAGTAGAGACAACCCTGGTAATTACAGACCAGTGAGCCTTACTTCAGTTGTGCGTAAAGTATTGGAAAGGATTATAAGAGATAGGATTTATAATCATCTCGGTAGGAATACGTTGATTAGGGACAGTCAACATGGCTTTGTGAAGGGTAGATCGTACTTCACAAACCTTATTAAGTTCTTTAAGAAGGTGACCAAACAAGTGGTTGATGTGGTGTATATGGGTTTCAGTAAGGCATTTGGTAAGTTTCCCCACGGTAGGCTATTACACAAAATTCGGAGACATGGGATTGAGAGTGATTTAGGGGTTTGGATCAGAAATTGGCTAGCTGAAAGAAGACAGAGGGTGGTGGTTGATGGGAAATATTCATCCTGGAGTTCAATTACTAGTGGTGTACCACAAGGACCTGTTTTGGGTCCACTGCTGTTTGTTATTTTCATAAATGACCTGGATGAGGGCAACAAAAGATGGGTTAGTAAATTTGTGGGTGACACTAAGGTCGCTGGAGTTGTGGATAGTGATGAACGATGTTGTAGGTTACAGAGAGACATAGATAAGCTGCAGAGCTGGGCTGAGAGGTGGCAAATGGAGCTTAATGTGGAAAAGCGTGAGGTGATTCACTTTGGAAGGAGCAACAGGATTAAGAGTATGGGCTAATGGTAAGATTCTTGGCAGTGTAGATGAGTGGAGAGATCTCAGTGTCCAGGTACATAGATCCTTGAAAGTTGCCATCCAAGTTGATAGGGCTGATAAGAAGGCATACGATGTGTTAGCTTTTATTGATAGAAGGATTGAATTTCGGAACCATGAGGTCATGCTGCAGCTGTACAAAACTCTGGTGTGGCCACACCTGGACTAATGCATACAGTTCTGGTCACCACATTATAGGAAGGATGTGGAAGCATTGGAAAGGGTTCAGAGGAGATTTACCAGAATGTTGCCTGGTATGGAGGGAAGGTCTTACGAGGAAAGGCTGAGGGACTTGAGACTGTTTTCGTTAGAGAGAAGAAAATTGAAAAGTGATTTAATTGAGACATATACGATAATCAGAGGGTTAGATAGGTTGGACAGTGAGAGCCTTTTTCCTCAGATAGCAATGGCTAGCATGAGGGGACTTGGCTTTAAATTGAGGGGTGATAGATATAGGACAGATGTCAGAGGTAGTTTCTTTACTCAGAGAGTAATAGGGCGTGGAACACACTGCCTGCAACAGTAGTAAACTCGCCAACTTTAAGGGCATTTAAATGGTCATTGAATAGGATGAGAATGGAATAGTGTAAGTTAGATGGGCTTCAGATTGATTTCACAGGTCGGCGCAACATCAAAGGCCAAAGGGCCTGGACTGTGCTGTCATGTTTAGATTAGATTAGATTACATTACATTACAGTGTGGAAACAGGCCCTTCGGCCCAACAAGTCCACAGCGACCCACCGAAGCGCAACCCACCCATGCCCCTACATTTACCCCTTACCTAACACGGAGGAGAAAGTGAGGTCTGCAGATGCTGGAGATCAGAGATGGAAATGTGTTGCTGGAAAAGCGCAGCAGGTCAGGCAGCATTAGGGAACAGGAGAATCGACGTTTCGGGCATTAGCCCTTCTTCAGGAATGAGGAAAGTTTCCTCATTCCTGAAGAAGGGCTAATGCCCGAAACGTCGATTCTCCTGTTCCCTAGATGCTGCCTGACCTGCTGCGCTTTTCCAGCAACACATTTCCATCCCTTACCTAACACTATAGGCAATTTAGCACAGCCAGTTCACCTGACCTGCACATCTTTGGACTGTGGGAGGAAACCGGAGCACCCGGAGGAAACCCACGCAGACACAGGGAGAATGTGCAAACTCCACACAGTCAGTCGCCTGAGGCGGGAATTGAACCCGGGTCTCAGGCGCTGTAAGGCAGCAGTGCTAACCATTGTGCCACCGTGCCGCCCGTTCTATGTTCTGAGTCAGGATGGTGAGTGGCTTGGAGGGAATCTTGCAGGGAATGGTGTTCCCATACATCTGCTGGATGGAAGTTGTTGTGGCTTTGAAAGGTGCTGTCTGAGGAGACCTGGTGAATCACTGAGGTGCCAAGTACTATGAACAGTGGAAATCTGAGACTGCTACAGAAAATGCTACAGCAGGGACTTTGATCAGATGGGCCATTGGACAGATGGATATTCGTTTAGATAAATGTGAGGTGTTGCATTTTGGAAAGGCAAACTAGGGCAGCACTTTTACACTTGATGGTAAGATCCTGGGGAGTCCTGCTGAACAAAGAGACCTATGCGTGCAGGTTCATAGCTCCTTGAAAGTAGAGTTACAAGTAGATAGGATAGTGAAGAAGGCATTTGGTACGCTTACCTTTATTGAACATTGAGTAAAGGAGTTGGGATATCATGTTGTGGCTGTACAGGACATTGGTGAGGCAATTTTTGGAATACTGCATTCTATTCTGGTTGCCCTTCTATAGGAAGGATGTTGCTAAACTTGAGAGCGTGCAGAAAAGATTTACAAGGATGTTGCTGGGACTGGAGGGTTTGGGTTACAGGGAAAGGCTGAATAGGCTGGAGGTTGAAGGGTGATCTTACGGAGGTTTATAAAATCACGATTGGCATCGATAGGGTGAATAGCTAAGATCTATTTCCTAGGGTGGGAATCTAAAACTTGAGGTTTAAGGTGAGAGGAGAAGTTTTAAAAGGTCCTGAGGGGCAATATTTTCATACAGAGGGTGGTGCGTGTATGGAATGAGTTGCCAGAGGAAGTGGTGGGGGTGGAATAATTGCAACATTTAAAAGATAAAAATCACACAACACCAGGTTATAGTCCAATAGGTTCAATTGGAAGCACTAGCCTTCGGAGCGCTGCTCCTTCATCAGGTGGTTGTGGAGAATAAGATTGTAAGACACAGAATTTATAGCAAAAGTTTACAGTGTGATGTAACTGAAATTATATATTGAAAAGACCTGGATTATTTGTTGAGTCTCTCATCTTTTAGAATGACCATGTTGGTTTCAGTTCTTTCATATGTAAATCACAATACTTTTTTTAAAAGTTACATTCTCAAGTGAACTTTAACAATTGGTGTCATGTCGGCCCAGATAAGGTATTGAAGGTATTGAACTCCCTGTGTGGGGCTCTCTGTGCAACAATGGTCAGACTGGTTCTAATCTAAAAAACGGATTTACAGAAATTTACCTGGATTCATGCAGTTTTTGAGCAAAATAAAATGTAATTCTGCAAGTACAAATTCAGCCCACAAACTTATATGTGTATCTGTGCGTGTGTGTGTGTGTTGTGGGGGGTTATGTGTGTCTGTGAGAGAGCGTGTGTATTGTGTGAGTGTGAGTGTAAAGGGTTATAAATCTGTGAAAGGGTGTGTGTGGGAGCGTATGTGTGAGCATGTGAGAGAGGGTCTGCGTGAGTGTGAGTGTCTGTAGAAGTGTGTGTATGTGTATGTGTCGGAGTGTCTGTGTGTGTGTGTATGTGCATGTTCATCTGTTTGTGTGTGTGTATAGTGCAATGGGATTACTTGTAGTGTGACATGAACCCAAGGTCCCGGTTGAGGCCATCCCCATGGGTACCTAACCTGGCTATCAGCCTCTGCTCGGCCACTTTCGTTGTTGCCTGTCCCGAAGTTCACTTGGAGGATGGTCACCCGAAGGTCCGTGGTCAAATGTCCTGGACGGCTGAAGTGTTGTCCGACTGGGAGGGAGCACTCCTGTCTGTTGATTGCTGTGCTTGCTCATTCATCTGTTCTCCACAACCACCTGATGAAGGAGCGGTGCTCCAAAAGCTAGTGCTCCTGAGTAAACCTGTTGGACTATAACCTGGTGTTGTGTGATTTTTAACTTTGTACATCCCAGTCCAACACCGGTGTCTCCGAATCATAACATTTAAAAGGTAACTGGATGAGTAAATGAATAGAAAGGGTTGAGAGGGATATGGGACTAGATCAGATCGGGATGTTGAGTCAGCATAGACAAGTTGGACTGAGGGGTCTATTTATGCGCTGTATGACTTGATCTCTAAGTCTGGCAGCATCTCTGGAGAGAAAACGGTGTTAAAGGTTTGAGTCTTTTCTGAAGAAGGATCACTGGATTTGACACATTAACTCTTTCTCTGTCCACAAATGCTGCTAGATCCACTGAGTTTCTCCAGTACTCCTTGTTTTCCCTTCTGCAGTGGATCAGAGTTAGGTAATACTGAACCCCTTGAGCTGATTTGCTATATTTAAGTGGCTACATAAATGCAAGTTGTTAGTGCAGCCTGGTTGCATGGAGGAGGCACTCACTGAGTGTTCTGCTTTGTGTATGCACTGGAGGTAGTGAATGAAGTGTGTAAGGTTTTGGGACAGACACTTTCAGTGATTGACTATTAGTGGTTTTGCAGGCATTCCCTGTGTTATCCCACACTGGGGGTTTTCTCCCACAGTTCCCCACAGGCGCTCCAATAATGTTGCATTCAGCTGACCTCCAGAGGGAACGTGCCCCTGTTTAGACCAGGAACAGAAAGGCAGTTAGAGAAAGGGAATTGGTGGATAAATAGAGTGTGAAAGATGATCAGAGGGACAGAGAATGAAGCTGAAATGGACAGGGAGACAGAGAGGATTAGTGGTGCTGGAAGAGCACAGCAGTTCAAGCAGCATCCGAGGAGCAGCAAAATCGACGTTTCGGGCAAAAGCCCTTCATCAGGAGCTTTTGCCCGAAACGTCGATTTTACTGCTCCTCGGATGCTGCCTGAACTGCTGTGCTCTTCCAGCACCACTAATCCAGAATCTGGTTTCCAGCATCTGCAGTCTTTGTTTTTACCAGGGAGGCAGAGAGACCTAAGGCTTTAGGTAGATAACTCTTTGAAGTTTGCATCACATAGAGACAGGTTAGTTAAGAAGGCGTTTAGCACGTTGCCTTCATTGCTCAGACCATTGAGTATAGGAGTTGGGATGCCATTTTGAGGTTGTACAGGACATTGGTGAGTTCCCTTCTGGCATCCAGTTCTGGTCGCCCTGTCATAAAAAGGATATTCTTAAGGTAGAGAGGGTTTAGAAGAGATTTACCAGGATGTTGCCAGAAAAGGAGGATTTGAATTAGGAGAGGCTGGAGTAGGCTGGGACTTGTTTTCACAGGAGCGTAGTAGGTTGAGGGGTGGCTATATAGAGGTTTATAAAATCATGAGGGGTATGACTAGGATGAATGGCAGGTGTCTTTTCCCTAGGGTTGGGGATTTCAAGATTAGGGGGCATGATTTTAAGATGAGAGGAGAAAGTTTTGAAAAAGACTTGAAGGGTGAGCTTTTTTACACAGAGTGATTAGTGTGAGGAAGTGGTGGATGTGGGTACAGTTACAATGTTTAAAAGACAGTTTGATAAGTACATGAATAGAAAAGGTTTGGAGGGATATGGGTCAGGAGTAGGCAGGAGGGACTAATTTAGTTTGGGATGGTTTTCAGCATGAACTGGTTGGACCGAAGGGTCTGTGTCTGTGCTGTGTGACTCTATGACTATGACTCATGTCTCCAGAGTGGAACTTTAGGTGAGAGATTGTTTCCCAGGATGGACACCCATACTTTGCACTGGGGAACCTTGTAAGTCCTCCATGTTTCATTATGAAATTAAGGCTGGGACTTCTGCTGGTTTAAGTTCTGTCTGCTTGTATTAGCTTCCTAAAACAGCATGTTCCCCAAAGTCGGTGTGTTGTTTCATGAAGAAATTCTGGCATTGTGTAGGGGAGCTGCATTTTGGTAACATGTCAGAAAATGCTTATTACTTCTAACCTGCAAACTCCTCCATTGGTTTGCTTAAAATCTGGATTTATGTAGAAAATCACCATGTGCTGAGGTCATGAGAGGTGCAGTTTAAATTAAGGTCCTTTTTAACTAAACAAAATTGACCCCAATTCAATAAATGAATGGGAGAGATATCAGGATTGAGACTGGGTCTGAGGGAGAGTGAGAGACTGTGAGTCGGAAAAATGAAGAGAAACAGAGAAAGGAACGTGGGGATAGAAATCGACAAATAGACAGTTTTCGTTTTGGACTTAGCAAATGCAAATCCTGGGACTTGAGCGGTTGCCTCCATGTTTGCTGAGTTTAAGGTTTTGAGATCGCCACTTATTCTGCTCTCGGATAAGGTGCAGCTTTGTCTGCATCTCTCCAGAGACCATCTGGGGTTTGTACTGAAGTCCCAGGTGGAAATGGGCTGCACAGGGCTCCTGGTTCTTTTAGGAAGAATCACTCTCACTGACATTCAAAAACTGCAGTTTGACAGACGGGAGGTTTTCCCCAGGAACGTGTCAATGACTTCATGTGTTAAAGTTAATATTTTGGGTCTGGTGACCCTTCCTCAAAACTGGTTTCTGAGGAAGGATCACCGGACCTGAAACAATACCTCTGATTTCTCTTCAGAGAGCTGAGCTTTTCCAGCAACTTCTGTTTTTGAACTCTATAAAATCTCCTCTTAACTTTCTCTTAGGAGAACAGTGCTCGCTTCTCTTTACATATGACAAAGTTCCTGTCCCAGCTACCATTCGAGGACAGTGAATCCCCTCTGTACCTTCTCCAAGACTTGACATCCTTCATAAAGTTTAATATTCACATTTGAACACAATCCAACTGGGGCCCAGTCATATTTTTGTAAAGGTTTAACATTACTTCCTTACTTTTGCTCTGTATGTTTCTATTTATAAAGCCAAGGACTCATTTGCTTTTTTTAAATCCAGACTTCTCAACTTGTCCTCTCGACTTCAAAGAAATGTCAAGATATGCCCCCAGGTCTCTATGTTTCTGCATCCCATTTCAAATTGTAGCATTCTGTTTATATTGCCTTCACTCATTCTTTCTACGAAAATATATAATTTAATAGCCTCTTTGTTTACTTTAATTGGTCATGTGTCTGTTCATTTAACCGGGCTGTCTATGTTCCGATGAAGTCCCTTCACCATCCTCCTCGCTGCTTACTATATTTCTGCAACCTTTGAAATTATGCCTGGCATGACCCAGCTCTGGTGAAAGAATGTCAGACCGAAAGAGCAGACATAACACACATTCCTGGAAATTGTACTTATGCAAAGCCTTTCGTGACCTCAGAATTTCTCCAAAAGTGCTTCATCAAGCAACTTGCTGAACTGTAGTCGTTGCAGGAAACATGTCAGCCAATGGTCAAGAAACTCTGCTCCCACCTTCCCTCTTGGGTTGATGCCAAAGAACAGTTGGTACAGTTTTGAAGAGGAGCAGTGTGATTCCCTCGGGTGTTCACTGGCGAAAATCTGTTCCTCGACCAACATCACTGAAAAACGCTCATTGGGTCATTTATCACCTTGTGACCTTGCCGTGCGTGAATTGATGCATCACCATCATCACAACAGTGTCTACACTTTGGAGAAAAGAGTACTTCATCATCCATTAAGCAGATTGAGATGTCCTAAGGATGGGAATGGTACAAGAGAAATCAATTGCTCTGTCAGCCTCTCTGTCTGTATGTTTGTCTATCTGGCCATTAAGCCCTTTGAGCCTGCCCTGCCATTCCTCATGATCATGATTGGTCATCCAACTTAATAGCTGAAAATGTGTTGCTGGAAAAGCGCAGCAGGTCAGGCAGCATCCAAGGAGCAGGAGAATCGACGTTTCGGGCATAAGCCCTTCTTCAGCTCATGCCCGAAACGTCAATTCTCCTGCTCCTTGGATGCTGCCTGACCTGCTGTGTTTTTCCAGCACCACTCTCATCTAGACTCTGATCTCCAGCATCTGCAGTCCTCACTTTCTCCATCCAACTTAATAGCCTGTTCCCTATTTTCCTCATATCCTTTGATCCCTGTAGCGACAGGTGCTATGTCCAACTCCCTCTTGAGATCATTTAATGGCTTGACATTGACTGCTTTCTGTAGTAGTGAATTCCACAAACTCTGGGTAAAGAAATTTCTCTTTACCTTAGTCCTAAGTAGTTTATCCTGGATCCTTAAACGAGTCCTTGCCATTGGGAATATCTTTACTGCATCTACCCTGTCTAGTCCTGTTAAAATTTTACAGGTTCCTATGAAATCACCCCTTCTAAACTCCACTGAAAATATAATCCTAACTAATTACCCATACATCAGTCCCACCATCCCAGGAATCAGTCTGGGAAACCTTCACTGTATTGCCCCTTTTGCAGGGATGTTCCTCATTAGATAAGGAGACCAAAATTGCACAAAGTATTCCAAGTATGGCCTCACCAAGGCCCTGTATAATTTCAGCAAGGTCCCTGCTTATGTATTTGAATCCTCCCACTATGGAGGCCAACATATCATTGCCTGCTTCATTGCTTGCTCTTTCTGTGCATTTACCTTCAGTGACAGAGGCAAAGGTGGATGCAGGTACCGCGACAACACTTAAAAGACATTTGGATAAGCACATAATTAGGAAAAGTTTGGAGGGATATGGGCCGATTGCAGACAGGTGGGACCAGTTAGACCGATGGGTCAGTTCCCATGCTGTATGACTTTATGACTGGTGTGAAAGGACACTTGGGTCTCATTGCATATTCCCCTCTCTACATTCAAATCCATTCAGATAATAATCTGCCTTCCTGGTTTTGCGTCATTATACTGCATCTGTCATCTATTTATTTGTTTCTTTTTTCTTTCTCCTTCTGTTAATTTTTCTCTAGGTCCCCAAAGCCCAAATGATATTAGACCATAAGACCTAGGAGTGGAAGCAAGGCCATTCAGCCCATCGAGTCCACTCTGCCATTCAATCATGACTGATGGGTGCTTCAATTCCACTCTCCCCGTAGCCCTTAATTAACCATTTATCTATCTATCTATCTATCTATCTATCTATCTATCTATCTATCTATCTATCTATCTATCTATCTATCTATCTATCTATCTATCTATCTATCTATCTATCTATCTATCTATCTATCTATTTATCTATCTATTTCTCTTTCTTTCTCTCTCCCTCTCCCCCTCTCTGTTCACTCTCCCCCAGTCCCCAAAACCCATGAGAGATATTAACCAATGCAACATCTCCACATGACCACAGCCCTGCTGAGGGTGTAATGGATTAACATCTGGTTTGTTCCCTGCTTCCCAATAGGAATCCAGAAAGTAGGGTACATGGGAGACTCAATTACAGAATGACGTGTCTCTGAATAGTGGTCATTATTCTGCTTAATGCATGATGTGTCCTGTTCTTGTAATTTTCCCAAGGGCCTACGGAATTCAGATTGTGTTTTGAGAAAAGACTGAAAATGGAATCTAGCCTCTCTCTCTCTCTCTCTCTCTCTCTCCTCAACTAACAGGAGTAATCCAGCCTGGTATTTACCTCTCCAAGTCAGGCCATCTAGTATTTATGCTCCACATGAACTTCCTCCCATTCTCAGGTCAGCTCACCTTAATGTACCCTACGGTACCTGTGTGCTCATGGACTTTGTAGTTTCCTCTTTTATGCAATTATATTGTTCGCCTCAACTGCCCTGTGTGGGAGCAGCCTGATTTCAATTAGTGTCACAGAGTCATACAGCATGGAAACAGACCCTTCGGTCCAACCAGTCCATGCTGACCACAGTCCCAAACTAAACTAGTCCCTCCTGCCTGCACTTTGCCCAGCATTTATTGCCCATCCCTAATTACCCAGAAGACTGTTAAGAGTCAACCACATCACTGTGGATCAGTGATGCTGGAAGAGCACAGCAATTCAGGCAGCACCTCACATCACTGTGGGTCTGGAGTCACAATCGACCAGACGAGGCAGTTTCCTTCCCTAAAGGACATTGTGACCCAGATGTGTTTTTCCAACACTTTCCAACATTAGACTCTTAATTCCGGATTTTACTGAATCCAGATTAAACCATCTGTTGTGGTGGGATTTGAACCCATGTCCCCAGAACATGATCTTAATCTCTGGATTAATAGTCTAGTGATAATACCACTGGGCCATTGCTTCCCAAGGAACTTATTCATGTACTTATCTAAATGTCTTTTATATGTTGTAACTGTACCCACATCCACCACTTCCTCTGGAAGTTCATTCAATACTCAAACCACTCTCTGTGTTAAAAAAAAAATGCACCTCGTATCTTTCTCAGATCTGTCTCCTCTCACCTTAAAAATCCCCATAGTCTTGAAATCCCCACCCTAGGAACAAAGGACACCTGCCATCCACCTCATGATTTTATAAACTCCTCAACCTCTTACACTCCAGTGACAAAAGTCCAGCCTATTCAGCTTTTCGTTATAACTCAAACCCTCCATTCCCTGCAACATCCTGGTAAATCTCTTCTGAACCATTTCCAGTTTAATACTATCCTTCCTATAACAGAGTGACCAGAACTGCATACAGTGCTCCAGAAGAGGCCTCACCAATGTCCTGTACAACCCCACCATAACATCCCAGCTCCAATACTTAAATGTCTGAGCAATGAAAGCAAGCATGCTAAACACCTTCTTAGCCACCCTGTCTATATGTGACATAAACTTCAAAGAATTATCTACCTGAGCCCCGATGTTTCTCTGTTTCATAAGGCCCTAATTTTAATTGTGTAAGTCTTGCCCTTGTTTGTTTTACCAAAGTGCAATATCTCACATTTATCCAAATTAAACTCCATCTGCCACTCTTCAGCCCATTGACCCAATTGATCAAGATCTCTTTGTAATCTTAGATAACCTTCTTCATGGTCCACTATACCACCAACTTTGATGACATCCACAAACTTACTAACAAGGCCTCCTGTATTCTCATCTAAATCATGTCAATAACTGACAAACAAAAGTGGACCTAGCACTGATCCCTGTGAAATGCCGCCAGTCACAGGCCTCCAGTCCATAAACAACCCTTGACAATCACTCTCTGTCTCCCGTTATTAAGCCAACTTTATATCCGATTGGCAAGCTCATCCTGAATCCCATGTGATCTAACTTTACTGGTTACTTTGCCATATGGAACCTTGTCAAAAAGGCTTTACTAAAGTTCAAGTAAACAATATCGACTGCTGTGCCCTCATCAGAGGCTGCACCTTCAGCTACCAATGTCCAGCTCTGGAATAATTTCCCCAGAACCTCTGCCACTTTTCTCCTTTCAGATGCTCCTAAAGCTTAGCTCTCTGACCAAGCTTCTGCCCAAATGTCTTCTTCCTTATTTATAAAGGTAAATATAGACCAGTCAGCTCGGCATCAGTTATTGGGAAAATACCAGCATGTCCTACAAAGATGTTGTGGCAGAGCATTTCAAAACACACAATATGATCAAGCAGAGTCAGCATGGCTTCATGCAGGGGAAACAATGTCTGATAAATTTATTAGAATTCTTTGTGGAGGTAACAAGCAGGACAGATAAAGGGGAACCTAGTAGATGTATTACCTATTTGGATTTTCAGCAGGCATTTGATAAGGTACCACACAGAAAGTTACTTAGTAAGATAAGAGCCCATGGTGTTGGAGGTAGTAATTAGCATAAATAGAGGATTACCTCATTGATAGAAGGTAGAGAGTTGAGATAAAGGGGCATTTTCAGAATTGCAACCAGTAATTAGGTTTCTGTGCTGGGGCCACAATAACTTACAATAGATATTAATGACTTGGATGAGGAGAGTGAATGCACTGTTGCCAGGTTTACAGATGACACAAAATTAGGTGGGAAGGCAAGAAGGCATTATTGAAAATAAGTTCCCCTCACTAAACTCACCCATATCCATTTACCTCGATTTAAAAATGCAAATCTTAAAATATCATCTGTATGTTACATAGCTTTCATTGTTACTGCAATATTTAACTTTATTTGATTGCCATGATTGATTCACTTTATCTGTAGGCTTTTTGTACCATAAAGGAATGTTGATCTGTCATAGATCATGTTTTTTTCATTTCTAAAATATACTTTACTCATAAAAATGTCTTTATATACATGCATAGTCACCAAAGCAGTTCTGTTCTGTACAGTAGCTTATGGAGAAACTAACAAATGTCAGATACAGTGTAGACTCAGCCTTGGGCTCAGGTCTTGGCTTAAAACCTAATCCAGGTTTGATGGCCACACGCCTTTCAGCAGTCATTGGTTTCTTTGCCACTAAGAACATGAAACCAAGCATTAAAGTGCAGCATTGTGGGTATTAGCCCTACAGAAATGGAAGCCGGGCCAGTCTTGAGTTGCCAACTGTGATTTAATCTATTCCTGGAAGTTTCATCATGTGACTTACCCCACATGCTGCAGCCATTGGTCAGCCATCCTTGTAACACATTGCCTTCCTAGACCAATCAGAAAGCAGACACTCATTACCCAATTGGATGATGCTTAATTATCGGTCAAACCACCTTGTTACCCATTTTCAATATCTTTACATCTGCTAAAGAGAATTGTTTCAGGAGAAGAAAACAACGTTCCCCTTTGAGGTCCCCATGATTTATGGCCAGGGTTGCACACAGCAATCTCCTGGAAATTTATCTTCAAGTCCTGGAGGTTTCAGGTTGATCTGGGAATGTTGGCAACTGCTGTCCCAGTCTTAGTTCCAGACCCAGTAGTCTGCTCTTACACAGAGATTGAGTCACTGTGAAATTCAGACAGTGCCAGTATAAAGCCAGCACATTCAGTCCCATCCACTCAGTCCCCACCTGGGATCCGAGTTCATTCATCACTTTGCAAGGTTGACTTACATTATTTACTGTAAAACACATCAATGATTAAAAAGGCTGTACTTACTTTCTCAACTTGTGTTTGTGGTTACTGATAATTTAAAACGTGTCACAAGGTAAAACTATCCAAACTATTCATCACTCATTGATCTCTTCAAACAATCCAGTTTCCTGGATCATCCTGAGTTAGCAATAATGTGCGAAATGGATTGGCACCAGGGGTCTCCGACATGTCCAATCCATTTCATGTACCTCACCTGTTCTCCTTGCCCCACCACCTTCCACTCTCACCAGCCTCTGTATTCAACAAACCATCCTCCACTATTTCCACCATCTCCAGTATAATGCCACTCCTTCCCTCATCTTCCCTTGCACCCCACCTTCAGCATTCCCAGAGACCATTCCCTCCGCAAGACCCTAGATCAGTCCTCAGTCAGCTCCAACTCCTTCTCTTACCCAGGAGTGGCAGATGGAGTTTAATTTGGATAAATGTGAGGTATTGCATTTTGGTCAAACAAACAAGGGCAGGACTTATACAATTAAAAGTAAGGCCTTGGGTAGTATTGTAGAACAGAGAGACCTAGGGTTTCAAATACATACGTTTGTGCCGCGGCAGACAGGGTGGTTAAGAAGGCGCTGAGCACACTTGCCTTTATTGCTCAGACCTTTGAGTATAGGAGTTGGGATGTCACATGCAGGACCTTGGTGCAGCCTCTTCTAGAGTACTGTATGTAGTTCTGGCTGCCCTGTTATAGGAAGGATATTATTAAACTGGAGAGGGTTCAGAAAAGATTTACCAGGATGTTGCCAGAAATGGAGGATTTGAGTTATACGGGGAGGCTGGACAGGCTGGGACTGTTTTCACTGGAGTGTAGGAAACTGAGGGATGACCTTATAGAGGTTTATAAAATAATGAGGGTACAGATAAGGTGAATGGCAAGTGGGGGATTTCAAGACAAGTGGACTTATTTTTAAGGTGAGAGGAGAAAAATTCAAAAAGACATGACGGGCAACTTTTATCACGCAGAGAGTGGTTCGTGTGTGGAATGAACTTCCAGAGGAAGTGGTGGATGTGGGGACAGTTACAACATTTAAAAGACATTTGGATAGGGACATGAATAAGATATGTTGGGAAGGATATGGGCCAGGAGCAGGCAGGTGGGACTAGTTTAGTCTGGGATTATGGGTGGCATGGACTGGTTGGACCAAAAGGTCTGTTTCCATGCTGTATGACTCTAGGACTCTCTGTTAGACCTCTCCTTGTACCTTTCCTCTTCCCAATGTCCAACACCCCAAACACTCCTTAAAGGTGAAACTTATACCTCTGTCAATGTAATATATTTTATTCATTGATTACAATGTGGTCTCATGTAAATGTGGAAAATAAATGCAGATCGTGTGCTTTGGAGAACATCTTCATTTCTGTCCACAAGTATGACTCCGAGCATCCAGTTATTTGATATTTTAATTCTCCACATTGTTGCCATGGACTCCACGCTAAGTTTGACAACCTTAGACCCTACTTTCACCTTTCGTTTATTCCCCTTTTTCTACGCTGTTGCTTTGTAAGTTGATCTTCATCTTGTTTCTTTATCCCTCTATGTTGCGTTTAAATGATATTTTATGTGACAGTTCATGACTCATTTGAACACAAGCTTTGTTTTATCACTATATCCATCATCCCATTCTTTGGCTGGTGCTTCATGAAATGTTTTGGTATTTAATCTCTCCCCAGCCTCCACCTTATCACAGTCCTTCTCCTTTGTTCCTCCTGCACCCCTTTCCAGTGGCTTGAAAACTCTCAAATCTCTATTTCTCTTCCGTTGTGATGAAAGACCATTGGTCTTTCAGTGTGCAAAGATGTGCAGGTTAGCTGGATTGGCAATGCTAAATTGCTCAGAGTGTCCAGGGATGTGAAAGCTAGGTGGGTTAGCCAAAAGAAATGTGGGGTTACAGGAATGGGGTGTGTCTGGGTGGAATGTTCTTTCAAGGGTCTATGTGAACTCAATGGGACAAATGGCATGTTTCCACACTATAGGGATTCAATGATTCTATTTTATCTGAAACATTAACTTTGTTTCTCTTCACTGATGCTGCCTGACATCTGAGGTCTAGGAGAAAGTGAGGACTGCAGATGCTGGAGATCAGAGCTGAAAATGTGTTGCTGGAAAAGTGCAGCAGGTCAGGCAGCATCCAAGGAGCAGGAGAAACAACATTTCGGGCATGAGCCCTTCTTCAGGAATGAGAAAAGTGTGCCCAGCAGGCTAAGATAAAAGGTAGGGAGGAGGGACTTAGGGGAGGGGCATTGGAAATGCGATAGGTGGAAGGGGGTTAAGGTGAGGGTGATAGGCCGGAGTGGGGGTGGGGGGGGGGGGGGGGGGGGGGGGCGGAGAGGTCAGGAAGAAGATTGCAGGTTAGGAAGGTGGTGCTGAGTTCGAGGGTTGGGACTGAGACAGGGTGGGGGGAGGGGAAATGAGGAAACTGGAGAAATCTGAGTTCATCCCTTGTGGTTGGAGGGTTCCTAGGCGGAAGATGAGGGGCTCTTCCTCCAACCGTCGTGTTGCTATGGTCTGGCGATGGAGGAGTCCAAGGACCTGCATGTCCTTGGTGGAGTGGGAGGGGGAGTTGAAGTGTTGAGCCACGGGGTGGTTGGGTTGGTTGGTCCGGGTGTCCCAGAGGTGTTCTCTGAAACATTCCGCAAGTAGGCGGCCTGTCTCCCCAATGTATAGGAGGCCACATCGGGTGCAGTGGATGCAGTAAATGATGTGTGTGGAGGTGCAGGTGAATTTGTGGCGGATATGGAAGGATCTGAGGTCTTCCAGTCTTTTTTTGTTTTGATCACAGAGCTCCAGCGTCTATGGTATTTTGGTTTGATGACACCAAGCTAAGTTCATTGGGATTTGCTAAGGTTGCAGGATGCCAGATAAGCAGGGAAGTAGCCCTGGGCCAATATTCATCCCTCAGCCAATTGCATTTAAGAGTGCATTATCTGATTATTGATCTTGTGGCAATAATGACCACCATTCAAAACATATTCAATGTCTGGGGATTTCCTGAGAGTGTGAAATATGTGGAAAGAATGTGAAGTGTTTCCCAGTGGTTGTGGGGGTGAGTGGGATAGAGAGGCTGGAGAGGGCTATGGGAATATACAATGGCTAGATAGTTTGAGGAGGCATGTGATGAATCCAGACTGGAATTATTGATTTGTTACAGTGTGAAGGAGGCCATTGGGCCCATCATGTCTGCACTGGAGGAGATTGTGGCAAAGGGCTGGTTGGTTTGGCTGAGGGATGTAAAGACGAGGAATTCGAATTTAATGTCCATGAGAGGCTGTGGCAAAACCAGCACCTCACAGGACAGCTGTGAACCACTTCCCCATGAACTCGACATTCACAGCCTTTCCTAAAGTGCTCAAACTCCATTATTGTTGGACATGGAACATGGAACAGTACAGCACACTACAGGCCCTTCGGCCCTTGAAGTCGTGCCGCCCTTTTATCCTCCTCTAAGATCACAGAATATAGAACATAGAACAATACAGCGCAGAACAGGCCCTCAGCCCTTGATGTTGCGCCGACCTGTGAACTATTCTCAGCTTGTCCCCATACACTATCCCAACATCATCCATGTGCTTATCCAAGGATTGTTTAAATCTCCCTAATGCGGCTGAGTTAACCCAAAGGACTAGCCACATTACCATACATCAAGAGCATTTCCGAACTGACAGCCAGACTACTGCGACCACTAGGACTCATAACAGCACACAAACCAACAGCCACTCTCAGACAACAACTCACCAGAACGAAGGACCCGAAACCCAGCATGAGCAAAACTAATATAGTGTACAAAATCCCATGTAAGGACTGCACAAAACACCACATAGGACAAACAGGAAGACAGCTAACGATCCGCATCCATGAACACCAACTAGCCACGAAATGACACGACCAACTATCCTTAGTAGCCGCACACGCGGATGACAAGCAACATGAATTCGACTGGGACAACACTACTATTATAGGACAAGCCAAACAGAGAACAGCCAGGGAATTCCTAGAGGCATGGCACTCATCCACAGATTCAATCAATAAGCACATTGACCTGGACCCAATATACCGACCACTGCAGCGGACAGCTGGAACTGACAACCGGAAGCGGCAGGGACAGGCCACTATAAATGCCGGAGGAAAGATCACAGAAGCGCTTCACAGGAGGCTCCCAAGCACTGAGGATGTCACTTAGACAGGGGACGAAACGTCTGCAACACAAATTCCCAGCTCGGCGAGCAGAACCACAACAAGTAACTACATTAGCAGGCAGGGCATTCCACGCCCTTACCACTATCTGAGTAAAGAACCTGCCTCTGACATCTGTCTTAAATCTATCACCCCTCAAATTGTATCTATGCCCCCTCATACAAGCTGATGTCATCATCCTAGGAAAACGGCTCCACTGTCCACGCTATCTAATCCTCTGGTCATCTTGTATGTCTCGATTAAATTCCCTTTTAACCTTCTTCTCTCCAATGAGAACAGACCCAAGTCCCTCAGCCTTTCTTTATAAGATCTTCGCCCCAGGACAGGCAACATCCTGGTAAATCTCCTCTGCACCTTTTCCAATGCTTCCACATCCTTCCTGTAATGGGGCGACCAGAACTGTACACAATCTTCCAAGTGTGGCCGCACAAGCATTTTGTATAGTTGCAGCATGACAATACGGCTCCGGAACTCAATCCCTGTACCAATAAAACTTAACACACCTAATATGTACTATATGTAGACCAAACTAACCTATGTATCCTTCACTGTACTATCATCCATGTGCCTATCCAAGAGTTGCTTAAATGTCCCTAATATATCTGACTCTACTATCACTGCCAGCAGTGCATTCCATGCACCCACCACTCTCTGTGTAAAGGACCTACCTCTGGCATCTCCCCTAAGCCTTCATCCAATCACCTTAAAATTATGGCCCCTCGTGATAGCCATTTCCGCTCTGGGAGAAGGTCTCTGGCTATCCACTCTGTCTATGCCTCTCATCAGCTTGTAAATCATCACTGAATGGTGGAGAAGGCTTCAAGGATCAGATGGCTGACTCCTGCTCCTATTCCTTATGTTCTCGTATATTCTCAGCTGCAAACCTATTATTGAGCTCCTTGCTCATTCACTGATGCCAGGAGCCCTTCTCCAACCACAAGGGATGAACTCGGATTTCACCAGTTTCCTCATTTCCCCTCCCCCCACCCTGTCTCAGTCAAATCCATCAAATTCAGCACCGCCTTCCTAACCTGAGATCTTCTTCCCGACCTCTCCGCCCCCACCCCAGTCTGACCTATCACCCTCACCTTGACCTCTTTCCACCTATCACATTTCCGACGCCCCTCCCCCAAGTCCCTCCTCCCTACCTTTTATCTTAGCCTGCTGGACAAACTTTCCCCATTCCTGAGGAAGGGCTTGTGCCCGAAACGTCGATTCTCCTGTTCCTTGGATGCTGCCTGACCTGCTGCGCTTTTCCAGCAACACATTTCCAGCTCTGATCTCCAGCATCTGCAGACCTCACTTTCCCCTCAAGTCAAGGTCACGTCCTTAAATAGCATCTGAATTCACCTGCAGTGCTCTGCCCAATTAGACTTTACAATATGTCTGTTCTATGACTTGTGTAAATACGTGTCACACCTCAGCCGTGTGTTATGGATCTTTGATAGTTGCTCACAGTGCTGTATGTCAAAGCTTCTAACTGAAACAGTGCGATCCCATTAGTTCTTTCTTGCCATTGCATCAATGGAATTTGCCTGATCCCTAACCTCCTCCTCCAGCCCAACAACTCTCTCCATGCTGCTTCAATTCTGGCCTCATGAGCATCTCTGATTTTAATTGCTACACTGTTGGCGACCATGTCTTAATCTGCTGGTATCCCCTCTCTCTCTTCTTTCCGCTCCTCATTGAATATCCTCATTGCAGCCTACCCCTTTGATCAAACTCCCATCCTGATTTATCCTAATTGGTTCAAGTTTGCCTGATAGTCACTTCTATGAAGGACCTTGAGAAATTTTAGCCACATTATAGGTGCTATATAAATGCAAATTATTGCTGTGAAGTTTAAGTGTTACATTATGAGGACATGGGGAAATGCATGGACTTACAGAAAATGTTTCAAGTCACCCTAAATTACTTTAAAGCTCTAATACTTTGCCTCAATCAGGAATGAAAGACTTGAACAGTTTATAGAGAAGACCAACACATTACCCGTTCAATTAATCTGTCATCTTCTAATTTTTCATTATTAAAATGACCAAGACTCTTTTTTTTGTTTCTCACTTTGTTAAATCTTTTTTTAAAAAATCAATAGGAACACTTACTATCTGATTTTATATTTCTATGCTAGAAGTCACATCACACCCAGATATTTGAAATCATAAGCTTTTAGAGCACTGCCTCTTCGTCAGATGGAGATCACTCTGAAAACTTATGATTTCAAATAAACTTGGACTATAACTTGGCATTATGTGACTTCTGACTTTGTCGACCCCAGTCCAACACCAACACCTCCACACCATTTATATTTCTCACCAGCTTTCACTCAGAGTTTAATTTTTCACTCCTTTATTTTTTAGTTTTTCTTTGCTGCTTTTAATATTCTGTCCAATATTCTGACTTTCCACTTTTGAGAAATTATATGTTCTTTAACTTTTCTGTTTCTTGATTCATAGCTCACATCTTCAATATTCTGAACTACATCTGTTGCAGATCATATATTTGTTCCTGGATCAAGGAAGATAAGGCCATGTCACAAAGACAAAAATCACCTGAGATTTGCGGTGGGTTGGCTAGATGGATAGAAAACCGGCTTGGTCATAGAAAACAGAGGGTAGCAGTGGAAGGGTGTTTACCAGAATGGAGTTAGTAACTAGTAGTGTTCCACAGGGATCGGTCTTAGGTCCTCTGTTATTTGTAATACTTATAAATGATCCGGAGTAAAATGTGGGTGGTCTAACTAGTCAGTTTTCAGGAATTAGTGGGATGACAGGGCGGCACGGTGGGCGGCACGGTGGCACAGTGGTTAGCACTGTTGCCTCACAGTGCCAGAGACCCAGGTTCAATTCCCGTCTCAGGTGACTGTCTGTGTGGAGTTTGGACGTTCTCCCCGTGTCTGCATGGGTTTCCTCTGGGTGCTCCGGTTTCCTCCTACAGTCCAAAGATGTGCAGGTCAGGAGAATTGGCCATGCTAAATTCTCCGTAGTGTTAGGTAAGGGGTAAATGTAGGGGTATGGGTGGGTTGCGCTTCGGCGGGTCGGTGTGGACTTGTTGGGCCGAAGGGCCTGTTTCCACACTGTAATGTAATCTAATCTAATCTAATTGGTGGAGTCACTGTTAGTGCTGACGATTGTGAAAGGATATGACAGGATATAGATCGATTGGCAACTTGGCCAAAGAAATAGCAGACAGGGATTAATCCAGACAAGTGCGAGGTGATGCATTTTGGAGGATCAAATTTGGCTGTGAATGATATTGTAAATGTCAGAACCCTGAGGAACATTAATATATAGACAGATCTGGGTGTGCAGGTCCACAGTTCCCTCAAAGTGGGAATGCAGGTGATTAAGAAGGCAAATGGTGTGTTTGCCTTCATTGGCTGGGGTGTGGAGTACAGGAGTTGGCAAACCATTTTGCAGCTATATAAACCCCGTGTTATGCTGCATTTGGAGTATTGTGTGCAGTTTTGGTCGCCACACTACCAGAAGGACATTGGAAGCTTTGGTGAGAGGGCAGAAAAGGTGCACCAGGATGTTGCCTGGTCTCAGGGGAATTGTTTATGAGGAAAGATTTTAAACACTAGCATTATTTTCACCGGAAAGACGGAGGTTGAAAGGAGACCTGAAAGAGGTCTACAAAATTATGAGAGGCATAGGTAGGGTGGCTAGTCAGAGGCTTTTTCCCAGAGTTAAAGTGTCAATTACAAGGGAGTACAGGTTCAAGGTGAGAGGGAGAAAGTTTAAGGGAGATATGCGAGGCAAGTTTTTCTCACAGAGACTGGTAGGAAACTGGAAGGCAGTGCCAGAAGACGTGGTGGGAGCAGGCACATTGGAGACATTTAAGAGGCATCTGGCTGGTGACATGAATAGGGAGGGAATAGAGGGATATGGACTGAATAAGGGCAGACGATTTCTTTTTTAGTTTAGTTAGGGTGTGATGATTGGCACAGGCTTGGAGGCCCATAGGGTTTGTTCCTGTGCTGTATGTCTCTCTTGTTTACTTCAGTTATACCGGGTTGCCTTGAGGACATATGTAATCAGTCACATTGTGTGAGACTGCAGTCACATGTAGGCCAGACTGGCTAGGTTTGGGGGATTCCTTTTCCCGAAGGATAACAGCGAGCTAGTAATTTTGTTTTTGTCAAATAGCTTTCATTGTTACTTGTTGGTCATCAAACAAGATTTATTAAAATCAACCCTGAACAGTAGGGTTGAATAAGAGAAAGTGAAGGTTGAATATCCAATCTGTGCATTGTTAGCCCAGAATAAGCAAGAGGTAGCATGGGGGGAATCTGTGGTGTAGTGAAATCATTGGTGTTAGAGGAATGGTGGAGGCTGGTACAATTGCAACATTTAAAAGGCACCTGGATGGGTATATGAATAGGAAGGGTTTGGAGGGATATGGGCTGGGTGCTGGCAAATGGGACTAGATTAGGTTGGGATATCTGGTCAGCATGGACAGGTTGGACCGAAGGGTGTGTTTCCGTGCTGTACATCTCTATGACTCAATGACTTTATGACTAGAAAACACGAGCTCTATATTCTGAGGGCAGGAATTCAAATCCCACTCATAACAAATGGTAAAATACAATTTCAAGAAAGAGCAGCTTGAATAGTAAGAATAAAAACTCATTTGGTTCATGAATGCCCTTTAGAGAAGGGAAATCTGTTACCTTTACCTGGTTAGTTCATTACATCTGTTCTAGGTAAACCATCCTAATCCCACTTTCGAGCTCCTGGTCTGTAGCTATAGAGTCATACAGCATAGAAACAAACCCTTCAGCCTAACTCATCTATGCTGACCAGGTTTCCCAACTAGATGCATTTGGCCCATGTCCCTCTAAACCCTTCCTATTCACATGCCCATCCAGATGCCTTTTAAATGTTGTAATTGTACCAGCCTCCACATTTCCTCTGGCAGCTGGTTCCATTACTGCACCACCCTCTGTGTGAAAAAGTTGCCCCTTAGGTCCCTTTTAAATCTCACCCCTCTCATCTTAAACCAACTGCTTCTGGTTTTGGACTCCCCTTTCCCAGGGAAAAGACCTTGAGTATTCACCTTATCTGTGCCCCTCACAATTTTATAAACCACTATCAGGTCACCCCTCAGTCTTCAATGCTCCAGGGAAAAAAGTTTCAACCTCCCCTTATAATTCACACCGCCCAGTCTCAGTAACATCCTTGTAAATCTTTTCTCTGTAGGTTTTGGCATTACAAGTGTATATCCAAACTTGGCTTTTCCAACATGAGGAGCGTTTCTGTCTCTCCTGCTCAGACATTGAGTTCCAGGCCCCCAGCACCATCTGAATGAAACAATTTCTCCTCAAACCTGATCGTATCCTTGGACTGACATTGGGACCAACAATGGTTTTCTTAACGTTTTTCATTTTGATTTGGAACTGTGGGCTGAAGTTGAGAGGAGAACTTTGGACTTTGAGCAGCAGCAGCAGCAGCTTGTTCTCCTAAAATAGGAAAGAACAAACAAACTGCTAATTGTTGATGGGAACTGGCCTGGAAAGGTATTTGCAGGTTGATTATTGTTGTTTGAGTACCCGAGCACTGGCAGCTGCTTGGATGTTAAAAGGGTAAATCAAAGGGAGGCCAGTGCCACCCAGTCAAACAAAGCGAGTGTTGAAAAAACAGAAAGAGAAACCAAACATTAAAATAGTTTGGATTGGCTTTTGGGCATAAGGCAATATCATTGTGAAAGTTGCTGGATGGAACTTTGGTTTCGCTCTAGTTAACTGCCAATTATTGAATTATTAAAAGTTTTGAGAAAAGAACTCCAAGTGTAAAGCAAAATTATAAGTAAAAGTCACCAGCAGTGTGCATTGACTAATTACTTTGGAATTCCTGCAAGGTATACATGTGCCTGTGAACAATTCATTATTCAAGGATTGCATGAGGGTTTAACAACCATCATTGGAAACTGCTTAGGTGAACTGGCCAATTACAACTCTTTTATCTTTTTAACTTAACCCTTAACTCTGTCTGTCTGTCTGCTCCAAAAGCTTGTGTTTTCAAATAAACCCATTGGACTGAACCTAGTGTGTGATTTTTGACTTTTCCCACCCCAGTCCAACACTGGCACCCTGACATCATGCCTACTTGTGTAAGTGAGGGTCATGTTCAAACAAGATTGAGTTTAAATCATAGACATTAACTAGATTACCTTATCGTTTAGCTTTGCTTTGTCAAAGTTACAATATTAAAAATAAATTGTTCATTTCTGATTAAGCTGTAAACTGGTCTGATTTTATTGTAGAGTCTGGTCAGGAACAATTAGGCAATTTCAGGGATAATTAAATATTTTAATTTCACTACATTGCAATGGGTGGCACAGTGGTTAGCACTGTGCCAGGGACCCAGGTTCGATTCCGGCCTCTGGTGACTGTCTGTGTGGAGTTTGCACATTCTCCCCGTGTCTGCGTGAGTTTCCTCCGGGTGCTCCGGTTTCCTCCCATGATTCAAAGATGTGCAGGTCAGGTTGGATTGGCCATGCTAAATTGCCCATTACTTTAAACCTTTGCATGTCCTAGTTGATGATGTCTCCAAGAAAATGGGTCCTTCTCATCCACTCTGTCTGGATTCCTCAATCAAATTTCCCTTCATCCTCCTCTGTTGCAAAGAAGACAAGAGGATCTGAGAGAGAGAGAATGCACGAGATGGACAGAGGGATTGACAGAATGAGAGAGAGAGAGAGAGAGAGAGAGAGAATGTGTAAGAGAGTGAGAGAGAGGGATTGACAGGGTCAGAAAGAGAGAGAATGAGAGATGGATTGACAGGATAAAAGAGAGAGAGAGTGGGTGTTGGATCGGTTTCGATTGTTTGAGTGAAGTGACATCTGTCGTGCCTCCCTGGGATATGGTGCTGAGAATCAAGTACCACTATTCCTGGGGCCATGGCAAAGGTTAAAGATTGTGCAAAGTACACAAAATACCCCACTTACCCGATTGTCAGACCCAGGATAACAGCAAGCATGGACCAGGTTTCTGTACTTTACAAGAATCATTATTTATTACAAGTAAGTGGACTCTAGCTACAGCTAAACTATGATACATTATCAGCATATAACACTAGTAATTAAAACTCATCCCCTTCCCCCTTAGACACACACGCACATAGACACACACACACACACATGCACACACACACACGCACACACAGTCACACACACACACACCCCCTCCCTATCTCTGTAACCCCCTGCACTCCCTACACCCCCTCCCTATCTCTGTAACCCCCTGCAGTCCCTACACCCCCTCCCTATCTCTGTAACCCCCTGCACTCCCTACACCCCCTCCCTATCTCTGTAACCCCCTGCAGTCCCTACACCCCCTCCCTATCTCTGTAACCCCCTACAGTCCCTACACCCCCTCCCTATCTCTGTAACCTCCTGCAGTCCCTACACCCCCTCCCTATCTCTGTAACCCCCTGCACTCCCTACACCCCCTCCCTATCTCTGTAACCCCCTGCACTCCCTACACCCCCTCCCTATCTCTGTAACCCCCTTCAGCCCCTACAACCCCTCCCTATCTCTGTAACCCTCTGCAGTCCCTACACCCCCTCCCTATCTCTGTAACCCCCTGCAGTCCCTACACCCCCTCCCTATCTGTGTAACTCCCTCCAGTCCCTACACCCCTTCCCATTTCTGTAACCCCTTCCAGTCCTTATACCCCTCCCTATCCCTATCATCTCCTCCAGCCCCTACACCCCCTCTGTCACCCCCTTCAGCCCCTACACCCCCTCCCTATTTCTGTCACACCCTTCAGCCCCTACACCCCCTCCCTATCTCGGTCACCTCCTCCAGCCCCTACACCCCCTCCCTATCTCTGTCACACCCTTCAGCCCCTACACCCCCTCCCTATCTGGGTCACCTCCTTCAGCCCCTACACCCCCTCCCTATCTCTGTCACCTCCTCCAGCCCCTACACCCCCTCCCTATCTCTGTCACACCCTTCAGCCCCTACACCCCCTCCCTATCTCTGTCACACCCTTCAGCCCCTACACCCCCTCCCTATCTCTGTCACACCCTTCAGCCCCTACACCCCCTCCCTATCTGGGTCACCTCCTCCAGCCCCTCTAGTGATTAACAGTGATGTGCGAAGGAAGCAGGGGTGAGGTGGGGAAAACTTTCACACCCAGTGAGTGGTTCTGGTCTCAAATCCACAGCCAGGAAATGTGGTGGAGGATGGTTCAATCGAGACAACTAAGACAGCACTGGATAATTATTTGGATAAATGAGTGTGCAAGGGTAAGGGAGAGAAACAGGAGAGGAGCACCAGGTAATGAAGTTAAATTAACAATGGGCCGAATAGCCTCCTCCTACTCTGGTAACAATTCTGTGATTCTGAGAGTGCGATTCGCTCGGAACTGCCCTCTGAAATGACCTTGAGCAAGTCAATTAGCTTAACGGCACTCAGGGCAACCAACCTGGGTCCTGGCAATGGATGGAAAGACAGAGGGGAAGTTTGATATGTGAGATGGAGGAGGAGGTTCATTTCACTCAGTCATCCACCTGGAGGTGGAAAGAGAGTAATTCTTTCCCAAGTGGGGTGGAGAAGGTGCAGGGGAGGTGATGGCCCAGAAATAGTAAACCTAGAGACCCAGGTCATGGTCTGGAGACCCTGGTTTGATTCCCGTCTTGACAGATGATGGAATTTGACTTAAATAAAAAACCGGGAGTTACGAATCTAACAATGAGTGTGAAACCATCATCTACTGTCAGACAAACCCATCTAGTTCACTCATCTACTTTAGGGAAGGAAGCTGCCATCTTTACCTAGTGTGACCTATGTGTGACTCCAGACTCACAGCAATGTGGTTGACTTATGGGAGAGACTGAACAGGCTGGGGCTGTTTTCCCCGGAGTGTTGGAGGCTGAGGGGTGACCTTACAGAGGTTTATAAAATCATGAGGGGCATGGATAGAATAAATAGACAAAGTCTTTTCCCTGGGGTGGGGGAGTCCAGAACTAGAGGGCATAGGTTTAGGGTGAGAGGGGAAAGATATAAAAGAGACCTAAGGGGCAACTTTTTCACTCAGAGGGTGGTGCGTGTATGGAATGAACTGCCAGAGGAAGTGGTGGAGGCTGATACAGTTACAGCATTTAAAAGACATCTGGATGGGTATATGAATAGGAAGGGTTGGAGGGATATGGGCCAGGTGCTGGCAGGTGGGACTAGATTGGGTTGGGATATCTGGTTGACATGGACGGGTTGGACCGACGGGTCTGTTTCCGTGCTGTACATCCTATGACTCTATGACTCTTAACTGCCCCCTGGGTAATTAGGGATGGGCAATAAATGCTGGTCCAGACAGTGATGCATTATTCTATGAATGAAAAGCAACACGATGATGGACATATCAGATACAGCCTTCCATCGCACAATCTGAGGCTAAATATGGCCTCAGTGGAGTACAGGTCACTGCATGAACTGGTTACTTTTGGGTCAAACAGTGTGGCACTGGAAAAGCACAGCAGGTCAGTCAGCAACTGAGGGGCAGAGGAGTCGCTGTTTCAGGGTTACCAGCTCAGGTACATGTGGCTTGCTTCATCTGCTCTGAGCAGTGAGTCGGTACCGTCAGCATGGGTTTTAGTCCAAAACAGGTACACGGAGAGAAAAGTGATACCCGTTCCTGCTTTTTGCAATAATCAGAAAGAGGTTCCAGGCAGGCATCCAACTCCCTGTTGGCTGCCGGCTCCTGCAGAAATGCAAAGACCTTTGGAACAACTGAGTCCTGGTGTCAGATTAACACCGTGGGTGATGCCAGGATCGTATTGCCAGCACTTCTCAAATAAATGCATTGTCACAATCAGAAACTGCTCTCCTGAATGAAAGCTCAGTGTCACAGTCGTGGCAGATTAGCTGCAAACGTTTGACTGATATTTTCACACAATCCCCCTGACTCTACATGGAGTTTCCTCATCTTCACAATCTGGCCAACTCCAGCTATGCCTGTGTTGAAACTACTCCGCACTGTCGGAGTGTCAGTACTGAGGGAGTGCCGCACTGTCGAAGGGTCAGTACTGAGGGAATGCCGCACTGTGGGAGGGTCAATACTGAGGGAATGCCGCACTGTCGGAGGGTCAGTGCTGGGGGGGTGCCGCACTGTCGGAGGGTCAATACTGAGGGAATGCCGCACTGTCGGAGGGTCAGTACTGAGGAAGTGCCGCACTGTCGGAGGGTCAGTACTGAGGGAATGCCGCACTGTGGGAGGGTCAATACTGAGGGAATGCCGCACTGTCGGAGTGTCAGTACTGAGGAAGTGCCGCACTGTCGGAGGGTCAGTACTGAGGGAGTGCCGCACTGTCGGAGGGTCAGTACTGAGGGAGTGCCGCACTGTCGGAGGGTCAGTACTGAGGGAGTGCCGCACTGTCGGAGGGTCAGTACTGAGGGAGTGCTGCACTGTCAGAGGGTCAGTGCTGAGGGAGTGCCGCACTGTCGGAGGGTCAGTACTGAGGGAATGCCGCACTGTCGGAGGGTCAGTACTGAGGGAATGCTGCACTGTCGGAGGGTCAGTACTGAGGGAATGCCGCACTGTCAGAGGGTCAGTACTGAGGGAGTGCTGCACTGTCAGAGGGTCAGTGCTGAGGGAGTGCCGCACTGTCGGAGGGTCAGTACTGAGGGAGTGCTGCACTGTCAGAGGGTCAGTGCTGAGGGAGTGCCGCACTGTCGGAGGGTCAGTACTGAGGGAATGCCGCACTGTCAGAGGGCCAGTGCTGAGGGAGTGCTGCAGTGACAGTATCCATCAAATGAAGCAGTAACTGTGATAATCTGCTGCGATGTCTTGTGTCAATAAAGATGAGGAGTGTGCTTTCGGTGCGCAAATTGCACTGCGGCAGAAATGTTGCTGGGAGCCCAATTCATTTTGAAGATGGGGAAGGGACTTTAGAAAAGCATTTTTTTGTTGAACGTTAGTGGTTTTGGGAAAGTTGTCCTCTGCGATTTTCAGAGCTGCAGGTATGGGAATTTGCTGTGGTGCTGTGCCTACTGTTTCTGGCCATTGGCCAGTCAGAGGAAGCTTTGACAAAAACATTACTTTAGAAAGCAGAGCACCCTCTTTCTCATGGACTCTGTCAGCTGATGAAAACACAAGAAAACACAATCTCTTTACTCAGTTTCTGTTCATTTGTCCCTCAACTGGAACAACAACCCAAATTGATATTAGTCCTGGGATCAACATTTTAAAAACAGCCCTATGTTCTACGCAGGAGTGCTGCCAATGAAGGTCTGTCACTGAGATACATGCGGAGATTCTAGAGCACATTGGCAAAAAACTTGATCAAAGAGCCTGGTGTTATGGGATGTCTTCAGAAAGCAGGAGAGGTGGAGAGGCTTAGGGAGGGTATTTTCAAACTTTGTCCGAAGGTGTGACCACTGTCGGTGGTGTGATTAAAACCGGATATGTCCACGAGGCCAGACCTGGATATGTGTGGAGAGCTTGGAAGGTTGTGGGGATGGAGGAGGTTGCAGAGATCAGGATGGGCATGGTGAGGGAGAGATTTGAAAACGAGGAAGTGAGTTTTCAAATTGAAACATTGCTTTGGCTGGAGGTCAATGTTTTGATTGATCACGGGCTGAGCGGTGAATGCAAATGCATTACCCTGCAAACCACTCACCATCCCGACTTGGAAATGCGTCACTGTTCCTTCATTGTCGCAGGAATTCCCTCCCTAAGGGACATTGTGGGTTTTTCTACAGCACATGGACTGTAGTGGTTCAAGAGCCAGCCAGCGATATCCCATGAGTGAATAATATAAAAAGATGTGTGTTATGGCAGGGGCATCAGAGTTTGAATGAGTTCCAGTTCATGGAGGGTGGAATGCGGGACACCACTCTGGAGAGAGCTCTAACAGTGAAGTCTGGAGGTTAGGATTGGGGTTTCACCCACTGGGCTGCTGAATTCCTGATGAAAAGCTCCGGCCTGAAACGTGATTTTCCTGCTCCTTCGATGCTGCCTGACCTGCTGTGCTTTTCCAGAACCACATTCTTAACTCTGATCTCCAGCATCTGCAGTGCTCACTGTCTCCCACATGAGTAAATATGTTTGTATGAGTTTACTGTGTGATATGCTAATCCTGGGAATGAGTCAAGCAAATTGTTTCTGAACTGTTTCTGATACCATTTTATCCTTTTTACCAAATAAGGAAACCAAAGCTGCACACTATGCTGTTCCAGAGAACTCTCCTACAGAGTTGTTGTAAAATTCCTCTGCACTGAAATTCCATTCCCTTTGCAATAAACTGCAACGTTCCATTCACTTTCTTAATCACTTGCTGCAGCTGCAGACTAACTTTTATAGCATTCTTGTACCAGGACCTCTGAGTTCTACAATCTCTCACCATTTAAATAAGGTGCTGTTTCCTTCATCCTTACAGCCAAAGTGGACAAGTTCAAAATATCTGCCAATGTTTTGGCAATTCATTTAATCTGTCTGAAACCCTTTAGAGACTCTTTACTTCCTCTTGACAATTTATTCTTTCAAAGAGTAGAGATAAAATGTGTTTTTTTCTGGTTAACAGGCTGTAACTAACGAAGTGTCAGAAGCATTAGTGCTCAGTTCTCAACTATTCAATTTGACATGGAATCCATCGAACCGCAGAGGTGTACAGTGTGGAAACAGATCCTTCGGAACACCTCATCCATGGTGACCAGATATTTCAAATTAATCTAGTCCCATTTGCCAGCACCTGGCCCATATCCCTCTATTTGTGTTCCCATCAGGATGCCTTTTAAATGCTGTAATTGTACCAGCCTCCACCACTTCCTCTGGCAGCATCCTCTGTGAAAAAGTTGCTCCATTGGGGTCCCTTTTAAATCTTTCCTCTCTCCTGGTGCCATCAGGAAATTTAGTTACGTACATTTGGAATACTGCGTTCAATTCTGGTCTCCCTCCTCTAGGAAAGATGTTGTGAAATTTGAAAGGGTTCAGAAAAGATTTACAAGGATGTTGGAGGGTTTGAACTACAGGGAGAGGCTGAATAAGCTGAGGCTGCTTTCTCTGGAGTGTCAGAGGCTGCGGGGTGACCATAGAGATGTTTATAAAATCATGAGGGGCATGGATAGAGTGCATAGTCCAGGTCTTTTCCCTACGGTAGTGGAGTTCAAAACCAGAGGTCGTAGGTTTAGGTTGAGAGAGGAAAAATTTAAAAGGGACCTAAGGAGCAACTTTTTAACATAGAGGGTGGTACGTGTGTGGAATGAGCTGCCAGAGGGAGTGATGGAGGCTGGTACAATTACAACATTTAAAAGGCATCCTGATGGGAACATGAATAGGAAGGGTTTAGAGAGATATGGGCCAAGTGCTGGCAAATGGGACTAGATTAATTTGAAATATCTGGTCACCATGGATGAGGTGTTCCGAAGGATCTGTTTCCATACTGTACACCTCTGCGGTTCGATGGATTCCATGTCAAATTGAATAGTTGAGAACTGAGCACTAATGCTTCTGACACTTCATTAGTTACAGCCTGTTAACCAGAAAAAAAACACATTTTATCTCTACTCTTTGCTAACTGTTAGCTGAACGACCCTTCTCTATGCCCCTGTAGCAAGAGCTAATGAGTAACATTAAAAGGTATCACAACTGAACGTGATCCTGCTGTCATTTGGGGTCTGTATGCATCTTCCAGTTGGAGACTGTGGAAAGGGGACAGTCTGTGGACAGTGCTCCAATAGGAGGACCCTGGCTGATTGTTTCATTTCCACCTTCCTGCAGAGTGCAGAGGCCTTGTCTCAATCTGCTCCCTCAGGCAATACAAGCTCACAGTCCTGTGTAGGAGAAAGTGAGGTCTGCAGATGCTGGAGATCAGAGTTGAAAATGTGTTGCTGGAAAAGCGCAGCAGGTCAGGCAGCATCCAGAGAACAGGAGAATCGACGTTTCGGGCATAAGCCCTTCTTCAGGAATCAGTCCTGTGTATTTTGGCAACCATACACAGCAATGAACCTAGAAGCAGCTCCCCAAAGATTTGGGAAAGTCACTGAAACACCGAGTGAGATATTGAGGGAGCACTGCCCTGATACTGTGGGATTACTGCACTGTCACTGCGGGAGAGTTGCACTCTCTCCACCTCCAAGGCTTCCAGCCTCATTCCTGATAAAGGGCTTCTGCCCGAAACGTTGATTTTCCTGCTCCTTGGATGCTGCCTGACCTGCTGTGCATTTCCAGCACCACTCTAATCTTGACCATGTCACTACAAGACTCACTTAGGCTAGTGCGGTTCTCAGTGGTCAGCATTGTGGCCTTCTAGTCCCAGGGACCCGGCTTCGATTCCAGTCTTGGGTAACTGTCTGTGTAGAGTTTGCACATTCTCCCCGAGTCTGTGTGGGTTTCCTCTGGGTGCGAGAAGGATTAGCCATGGGAAATGCAAGGATAGGGTAGGAGGGTAGCTCAGGGTGGGATGCTCTTCAAAGGGTCATTGTAGACTCAATGGGTTGAATGGCCTGCTTCCACACATTAGGGATTCTATGATTTTGTCACCTTGATGTCCCAGTTACCATGAAAACAAGATGCCTATGGGAAGGCAGGAGCAGGTATATTGGAGAATGGACCACATTGGTGACTTGTGCACCCAGAGTCTAAATTGGGTACAGCAGACGATGCCCAGGAAATACAACTGATCTTGGTTAGGAACTTCCTAGTAGCACACAAACCCACCAACACTCTCAAACAAAAGCTAACAAACTTAAAAAGACCCAGTACAACCCATAGACAAAACCAACGTCATCTACAAAATTCCATGCAAGGACTGCCACAAGCACTACGTAGGACAAACAGGAAAAAAGTTAGCCACCAGGATACACGAATACCAGCTAGCCACAAAAAGACACGACCCTCTCTCCCTCATAGCCCTACACACGGATGAAAAAAAACACCATTTTGACTGGGACAACACATCTATCCTGGGACAGGCTAAGCGAAGACATGCCAGAGAATTCCTAGAGGCCTGGCACTCCAACCACAACGCCATAAACACAGATCTAGATACCATCTATCAACCCCTCAGAAAACGAGCAGGAAATGATATCACCACAAACCCCAGGAACCCCATCCAGGACAAACATATAAATAGAAAGCAGGAGACAACAGCTTCGCTTCACTTGGAGGTCGCCACTGATGATGTTACCTAGCCAGGTAATGAAACGTCTGGATATCAAACCTACAGCTCAGCGAGCAAACCTACACCCTAGTCCTTGTGATATTTTTATATGGTGAGTCCCTGGTCTTGGTGTCGGCTGTTGCTCAGTTGGCATTCTCTCTCTTTAGACAATAGACAATAGGTGCAGGAATAGGCCATTCAGCCCTTCGAGCCTGCACCACCATTCAATATGATCATGGCTGATCATCCTTAATCAGTATCCTGTTCCTGCCTTATCTCCATAACCCTTGATTCCACAATCCTTGAGAGCTCTATCCAACTCTTTCTTAAATGAATCCAGAGACAGGGCCTCCACTGCCCTCCGGGGAAGAGCATTCCACACAGCCACCACTCTCTGGGTGAAGAAGTTTCTCCTCATCTCTGTCCTAAATGGTCTACCTCGTATTTTTAAGCTGTGTCCTCTGGTTTGGCACTCACCCATCAGCGGAAACATGTTTCCTGCCTCCAGAGTGTCCAATCCTTTAATAATCTTATATGTCTCAATCAGATCCCCTCTCAGTCTTCTAAACTCAAGGGTATACAAGCCCAGTCGCTCCAGTCTTTCAGTTTAAGGTAATCCCGCCATTCCAGGAATTGACCTCGTGAACCTACACTGCACTCCCTCAATAGCCAGAATGTCTTTCCTCAAATTTGGAGACTAGAACTGCACACAGTACTCCAGGTGTGGTCTCACCAGGGCCCTGTACAGCTGCAGAAGAACCTCTGTGCTTCTATACTCAATCCCTCTTGTTATGAAGGCCAGCATGCTATTAGCCTTCTTCACTACCTGCTGTACCTGCATGCTTACCTTCATTGACTGGTGTACAAGAACACCCAGATCTCTCTGTACTGCCCCTTTACCTAAATTGATTCCAGTTAGGTAGTAATCTGTCTTCCTGTTCTTGCCACCAAAGTGGATAACCATACATTTATCCATATTAAACTGCATCTGCCATGCATCTGCCCACTCACCTAACTTGTCCAGGTCACCCTGTAATCTCCTAACATCCTCATCACATTTCACCCTGCCACCCAGCTTAGTATCATCAGCAAATTTGCTAATGTTGTTACTAGTACCATCTTCTATATCATTAACATATATTGTAAAAAGCTGCGGTCCCAGTACTGATCCCTGCGGTACCCCACTGGTCACTGCCTGCCATTCCGAAATGGAGCCATTTATCACTACTCTTTGTTTCCTATCAGCCAACGAACTTTCAGTCCAAGTTAGTACTTTGCCCCCAATACCATGCGCCCTAATTTTACTCAGTAACCTCCAATGTGGGACTTTATCAAAAGCTTTCTGAAAGTCCAGGTACACTACATCTACTGGATCTCCCTCTTCCATCTTCAGAGTTACATCCTCAAAAAATTCCAGAAGATTAGTCAAGCATGATTTTCCCCTTCATAAATCCATGCTGACTCTGACCTATCCTGTTACTGCTATCCAGATGTGTCGTAATTTCATCCTTTATAATAGACTCCATTATCTTTCCCACCACTGAGGTCAGACTAACTGATCTATAATTTCCTGCTTTCTCTCTCCCACCTTTCTTAAAAGTGGTACAACATTAGCCACCCTCCAATCCTCAGGAACCGGCCACGAATCTATCGAACTCTCTCTCTCTCTCTCTCTCTTCCTCACGTCCTCCCTGTGTCTGCGTGGGTTCCTCTGGGTGCTCCAGTTTCCACCCACAGTCCAGAGATGTGCAAGTGAGGTGGATTGGCTGTGGGAAATTGCCCATAGTGTTTAGGGATGTGCAGGCTCGGTGGGTTAGCCATGGGAAATGACCGCAGGACCAGAAAACATAGGAGCAAAAATTAGGCCATCTAGCCCATGGAGTCTGCTCCACCATTCAATCAGAGCTGATCAGCTTTTCAACCCTATTTTCTTGCTTCCTCCTGATAACCTTTGATCCCCTAGGCAATCAAGAACTTATCTATCTCTGTTTTAAATATCCTCAATGACCTGGCATTGCAAGGTTACAGGGATTGGGTAGGATGGTGGGGTGCTCTTTGCAGGGTCAGTGTGGGTTTGATGGGCCGAATGACCTGCCTCCACACTGTAGGGTTTCTATCATACTGTGAGTGCTGTGTTGTTACTGCAGGTGTTTTGTACTGTTGAAGGGGCAGCATTGTAGGAATGCTGCATTGGCACTGAAAGCAAGCTGCAATCTAACAGAGGCAGGACTGATGGAGCACTCAATGGTCAGTGTGGCAGCATTGAGGGGGCATTGCACTGCCAGAGGTTCTACCTTTAGTTACATGTTAAAATGTAGCCCAGTCTGAACAGGTGAGTACTCCACCAGTGAATCACCAACATTCACCCCTCAACCAACCCATAAAACCAGATGACTTGGTTGTTATCTTGTTGCTGTGTGTTGGCAGCTTGCTGTGTAAATATTGACCACTGCACAACCCAGATTGCACCAGAAGCTGCACTTTAACATTGACTGTAAAACACTTTGGGTAAATCCTGATGTTGTGAAAGACATGAAAGAATTGCAAGTCTTTCTACCCAGGTGTGGATGACAATTAACTATCCTGTGTGTGAGCCAGTTTCCGATCCTCTGGTTAAAAAAATAATGTTGCCCCTACTTCCTCCAAACCAGGGGTTGGTCAAATAGACTCTGGGTATAAGCGTTTTTAATCAGAGTTTTATTTTTAATTCACGTCATGCACTCCAACACATTGGGTATATGTATGCACATTCTGCATGTGTATATTTTACATATCTATATTCTACATATATAACTATGCATATATTTTTACTTGGAAATACCTTACTATGTAGTGCCACTGTATATTATCCAGGACAAAGCAGCCGCTTGATTGGCATCACATCCACAAACATCCACTCCCTTCATCATCGACAGACAGTAGCAGCAGTGTGTACCATTTACAAGATGTACTGAAAAAAATCACCAAAGATCCTCAGACAGCACCGTCCAAACCTATGGTCACTTCCATCGAGAAGGATGAGGGCAGCAGATATATGGGAACACCACCACCTTCAAGGTCCCTTCCAATCCACTCACTATCCTGACTTGGAAATACATTGCCATTCCTTCACTGTCGCTGGGTCAGAATCCTGGACTTCCCTCCCTCAGGGCATTGTGGGTCTACCTCCAGCACATGGACTGCAGCGGTTCAAGAAGGCAGCTCACCCCCACCTTCTCAAGGAGCAACTAGGGACGAGCAATATATACTGGGCCCAGCCAGTGACGCCCATGACCTGTGCATGAATAGAGATAAAACAATGATGTCTCAGGCAGTACGGCTACACCTGACTAGATGACATGACTGGGCTGGAGCTGGACAGTGCTGGGCCTGGTTCAGAGACTAGGATGACACTCTGGAGTTCTGTCTCGCCGCAGGAAACACTGCTCACTCGGTCATAGAGAAGGGGATAGTTTCTGGAGGGGACAGGTAACTCCCCCACAGTGTAGTAAAGCTGAGTTACGCGAGGTGAAAATCTGCGGTGTTATTGAGTTTGATTGCTAGTGTGACATTGATGAAGGCTGAGGAAGTCTGCGCACTGCTTGCAGTATCTGTAGCCATGCTGACTGCACACAGATAGACTGGTGAACACTGAGAGTCGTGGAAGATTGAGTTACTGCCTCAGGTTCTCTGCTGAACACCTGTTATAAATCGTGCTACATGGGAAAATGTTTTAAAGTCACAATGTTAACCTCAAACTCTGCCGTCCTGTTCCCTAACTGACACCAAGTCCCCTTTCCCTGTCACTCCTATGTTCACTGGATGGTGTTAGTACCCAGTGCAGCAAAACATTGGTTTCAACATTCTAATCCAAGCTGTCAAATCCTTCTTTGGCCTCAGTCCTCTTTCTGTAACCTCTTCCAGGTCCACATCCTCCTCATACATCGGCTTTGGAAGGAGTACAATGCAGGTTTACAAGAACCATAACTAGACTTCGGGGCTTCAGGAGGGGTATGAGGAGAGACTGTACAAATGTAGTCTGTTTTTTTGAGTATTCAGAAAGTTAAGGACTGATCTGATCGAAGCCTTAAAACAGGAAAAGTCAGCTTAGAAAGAGGCAAACTATTCCCACTGGTTGGGGATTTTAGGACTAAGGCACATAGTCTGAGAATTAGGGCAGACCATTCAGCAGGGATGTTAGGAAGCACTTCCTCATAAAGGGTGGGAGAGGGTTGGAACTCTCTCCCACAAATAGCAATGGATGATGGTCCAGTTGTTAACTTTAAACCTGAGAGAGATAGATTTTTTTGTTAAGCAAAGTTATTGCAGGTTTTGGGCCAAAGGCAAGTGTATCGAGTTAGGCCACAGATTGCCCATAATCTCACTGAACAGGCCTGAGGAGCTGCATGGCCTAATCCTGTTCCTGTGTTCCTATCAGATCTCTGCACTCCTCCAGTTTTGATCTCTTAGAGTTATAGAGTCATAGAGATGTACAGCATGGAAACAGACCCTTTAGTCCAACTCATCCATGCCGACCAGATATCCCAACCTAATCTAGTCCCATTTGCCAGCATTTGGCCCATTTTCCTCCAAACCCTTCCTATTCATATACCCATCCAGATGCCTTATAAATGTTGCAATTGTACCAGCCTCCACCACTTCCTCTGGCAGCTCATTCCATACACGCACCACCCTCTGTGTGAAAAAGTTGTCCCTTAGGTCCCTTTTAAATCTTTCCTTTCTCACCCTAAGCCTATGCCCTCTAGTTCTGAACTCTCCCGCCCCCCAGGAAAAGACCTTGTCTATTCACCCTATCCATGCCCCTCATAGTTTTATAAACCTCAATAAAGTCATCCCTCAGCCTCTGACATTTCAGGGAAAACAGCCCCAGTCTGTTCAGCCTCTCCCTGTAGCTCGAACCCTCCAACCCTGGCAACATCCTTATAAACCTTTTCTGAACCCTTTCAAGTTTCATAACATCCTTCTGATAGGAGAGAGACCAGAATTGCGAGCAATATTCCAAAAGTGGCCTAACTCACCATTCTTCACCTCCGTTAGTGTGGTAAAGGGTTCCACCTAGTTAATGCTGGGAGAACTGAGAATAGCCACTTGTCCCAATACATTAAAGGCCACACTAAACCCATTCACCCACCAAACTCTGTGCTCAGTGATCAGGTACATATGCCTCAGTTTTAAAATTCACATCTTTTTTTCCAATGCCCCCAGAGACTCTCTCTCCTTATCTCTGTATTGTATTATTGAGACCATCAATATTTGACTTATATTTTTCTCATTTTTGGGTTGGAACTGTGAGTTGCAGTTGAGAGTTGACCTTTGGACAGCAGCTTGCTTTTTTTAAGAAAAAGGAGAGACATGCCTCACAGCACCGGGGACCCAGGTTCGATTCCACCCTCGGGTGACTCTCTGTGTGGAGTTTGCACATTCTCCCCGTGTCTGCGTGGGTTTCCTCTGGGTGCTCCGGTTTCCTCCCACAGTCCAAAGATGTGCAGGTTAGGTGAATTGGCCATGCTAAATTGCCCGTAGTGTTCAAGGATGCCTAGGTTATGTGCATCAGTCAGGTGTAAATGAAGAGTTATAGGTTAGGGGACTGGGTTTATGTGGGTTACTCTTCAGAGGGTCAGTATGGACTTGTCGGGCCAAATGGCCTGTTTCCACACTGTAGCGATTCTATGATTCTATGATTCAAGGACAAAAGACTGATGTTGCAGTTGGGAACTGGCCGGGGAGAGAGTATAGGTTAATTACTGCTTTGGATGTTGAATTGGTCGATCAAGGAAGGGACTGGGTGCTGGCCTGCCCAACCACAGAGAATGTTGAAAAAGAAAAACAGGGAGTGAACTGTCTTTGATTGGCTCTTGGGCAGTAGGCAGTTTTGCTTTGGAAGTTGCTGGACTGGGCTGGGTTTCTTTTATTTGGCTTTTGCTCTCTCTAGTAATTTCCCAGTTAATGATTTGTTGAACATTCTGAGAAAAGAATTCCAGTCAGTAAGAAATAAGTAAAAGTCTCCATAGCCCTGTGGAAGCCATTTGCATTGGTGATTTTGGAATTCAAGCAAGATGTGCAGTCATCGAATGCAACCCATTGTCCAAGGATTTCACGGAGGCCTGCTATTCATTGTTATCATGATTATTGTACGATCAAATCAGAATTTTTTTATTTTATTCTTTAATTTACCCCTTATCTGTCTCTGTGTGTGAGTGGGTCATTGCACATATAAGAAGATTGGGCTAAGATTGTAGATATTAATTAGCAACTGAAAGAACTGCGGATGCTGTAATCAAAAACAAAAATAGAAATTGCTGGAAAAGCTCAGCAGGTTTGGCAGCACCTGTGAAGGGATATCAGAGTTAACATTTCAGGTCCGGTTCTAAGGAATGGTCACTGGACTTGAAATGTTCACTCTGATTTCTCTTCACAGATGCTGCCAGACCTGCTGAACTTTTCCAGCAATTTCTGTTTTTGTTGTAGATATTCATTAGATTGCCTTGTTATTTGTAGAGTCATAGAGCCATGGAGTAATACAGTGAGGAAACAGGTCCTTCGGCCCAAACTGGTCCATGCTGGCCATGGTACCCACTCAGCTAGTTCCAATTGCCCGCATTTGGTCCATATTCCTCTAAACCCTTCCCATCCATGCACTTACCCAAATGTTTTTTTAATTGTTGCTATTGTACCTGCCTCAACCAGTTTCTCTTTCAGCCCATTCCATATACACACCACTCTCTGGGTGAAGGAGTTGCCCTTCAGGTCCTTCCTAAATCTTTCCTCTTTCACCGTAAACCTATGTCCTCTAGTTTTGAATTCCCCAACCCAGTAGACAAGTCTACATGCATTCATCCTATCCATGCTCCTCATGATTTATGCACCTCAATAAGGTCACCCCTCATTCTCCTATGTTCCAAGGAATAAAGTCCTATCCTGGCCAACCTCTCCCTACAACTCAGACCTACTAACCCTGGCAATATCCTTATAAATTCTCTTTGCATTGTTTCTAGTTTAACTGTCTTTCCTATAACAGGGTGACCAAAACTGGACACAATACTCTGAGTGCAGCCTCACCAACAACTTATTCACTGTAATATAATGTCTCAGCTCCTTTAGTCAATGCCTCAATTGATTAAGGCCAGTATGCTCAATGCCTTCCTCACTTCCCTGACTACCTTTCAATGAAGTACGTACATCTACTCCTAAGTCCCTCTGTTCCACAACACTCCTCAGGACCTTACCATTGACTTGGTTTGACTTTCCAAAATGCAGCACCTCACACTTATCCATATTGAAATGCATTTGTCAATCCTCAGCCCACTTCCCCATCTGATCAAGATCCCTCTATAATTTTTGATAACCTTCCTCACTATCAACGGTTCCTCCTAATTTTATATCATCAGCCAAGCTACTAATCATGTCTGTGTCTTGCTGAAGTTACATTCTTAATAGTAAATTGTACATTTTTAGTTAAGTTATAATATTGGCATCCAAGATCTGCTATTTGTAAAGTCTGGTTAGGAAATGAAAATTAGTAATAGGATAGGAGAATGAGTCTGGGTGGGTTACCCTTTGGAGGGTCGGCATGACGTGTTGGGCCAAATGGCCTGTTTCCAGACTGTAGGGATTCTAGAAAATTGAGGAACTTTGAGGGTTGTTGAGTATGTTAATTTCGCAATGTTATGAATCCAGTGATAGTCAGGCTGATTTGGTTTGACTTGCTATCCCTGTGTTGTATTAACTTCTGAGAGTTCTCCATCCCTCAGAATCTGGCCTTTAGTCTATTCCTGATGTTAATCACACTCCCTACAACTGGAACTAACTCAACGATCAAATATGTTCTTAACCTCCCCGTGTAGCAAGGTTTCAGTTTGAGCTGGAGTTGAGTACTTGTGAAACTCCTTGGGGGTGTGGTGAGGACTTAAAACATTAAAAAGCGCTATATAAATGTAAATCTTGTTGTTATTGGAAACTTTTTCCCAGATGCCTGAAGCTAACTCAGAGGACGCCTGGTATAAAGGACAAGGATTGGGCCTGAAGGTGATACTGCTGCAGTTGGAAAGCCTGATGCCACTCAGTCTCTCAGCCTGTGTGTGAAGGGGTCAGAGGGTATTCGGTAACTCTGGAACACTGTGTGTGGGGTGGGGAGGGACTGAGGGGGAACAGGCTTTGAATGCTCAATATGCAGCAACTTGAAGAAATGCACATTTCAGTTTGAGAGCTCAGTACCTGAGAGTGTGTGGTTACTGTGTAAATGATTTAGTGTCATAGAAGGAGGTGACATGAATATTTAAATATTTAAGGAATAATACATCGCTACATTAGTACAAATGAGCAATAAAGGAAGGATGCCAGTTGGACACTGTTTCTTCAAATCCTTGCCCGTGTGATTCTATAACCATCGCTCAGATGCCAAAAGGGGATAATCAGAGAATTGACAATGGACTTACTCACAGCTATAAAACCACCTGTAGCACTCAGTGTAATAGCATAGTGAATTGGCCAAAGAGTATTTTTTAAGCCCTGTAGGTTCGATCTCTCTCTACAATCAAACATTTCAGTGATGTCAGCAATTCCTTGTCATAAAGGATTTTGCACGAAAATGAATCTGAGATATTTTCCCAGTAAAGTGGAATTCATTTTTTTATTGGTAACAATTAAAATTAAGACTTTAGCATCACATTTCTCTGGAAAGAGAGACATGTTGCTGAGTTTTCCTGTCTTGCACTCATCAGGAATGTAGGAACAGGAGGAGGCCATTCAGCCCCCAGAGCCTGTTCAGATCATGGTTGATCTGTGGCCTAACTCCATATCCCTGCCTTTGGCCTGTATCCCTTAATACCTTTGCTTAACAAAATGTATCCAGCTCCGATTTAAAATTAACAACTGATCCAGCATCGCCTGCCACTTGTGGAAGAGAGTTCCAAATATCTTCCACATGTGTGTAGAAGTTCTTCCGAACATCTCTCCTGAGCGGCCTGGCCCTCATTTTCAGACAATGCCCCAGGTTCTAGAATCCTCAACCAGCGGAAATAGTTTATCTTTATCGACTCTGTCTTTTCCTGTCAATGTCTTGAAGACTTTGATCAGATCACTCTTAACCTTCGAAACAGGCCTAATTTGTATGGTCTCTCCTCGTAACTTAACCCCTGAAGCGCCGGTATCATTCTAGTAAACCGGCACTGTACTCCGTCCAGGGTCAATCTACCCTTCCAAAGGTGTGCCGCCCAGATCTGCTCACAGACCTCCAAATGGGATCTAACCTGGGTCTTGTATAACTGCAGCATAACTCCTGCATTTGTGTACTGCAGTCCTCTCGATATGAAGGCCAGCATTCTATGACCCTTCTGGATTATTTTCTGAACCTATCTGTGACATTTCAAAGATCCATGTAAAGAACCCCCAAGTCTCTTTGCTAATGAAAGAGTGGCAAATTTCAACCATTCACGACAAGTTATACTACAGGAGAATAGGTCCTGATTGTGAGGCAATACTAACATTGCCCATTCACACTTAATGTAAAGCAAAATCCTTGACAACATCTTTCAAACCCATGACCACTTCCATCTAGAAGGACAAGGGCAGCAGATACATGGGAACACTACCCCGTGCAGGTTTCCCTCCAAGCCTCTCACCATCCTGACTTGGAAATATATCTCTGTTCCTTCAGTGTCGCTGGGTCAGAATTCAGGAATTCCCTCCCTCAGGGCACTGTCATACACAACATGTACCGAAATGGTTTAAGAAGGCAGCTCACCACCACCTTCACAACAGAGGGCTAAAGGACAGGGGATGGGTTAGAAATTCTGGACCATCCCGTGAGGTCCACATAACAGGAATGAATAAAAGAAAGATCCACTTATGGAAAGTAATTGGGTTGCAGGGTCTGAGGAGGGGTAGGGGGGGTGCGGTTCTGGTGCTCAGCGATTGTCATAATTTTCCACCTTTCCTCCATCTTTAAATGCTTTTCCATGTTGAACGTTCGGAAGATGTTCCACTGGCCTCAGTCCACCTGCTGCTTGGGAGTGGCTGAGAGATTCAGGGTTTCCTTTGGACTTGAGTGGTATAGGACAGAGTGGTATAGGACAGAGGGTATAGGACAGTGTAGTATAGGACAGAGGGGTATAGGACAGTGTGGTATAGGACAGTGTGGTATAGGACAGTGTAGTATAGGACAGAGGGGTATAGGACAGAGGGGTATAGGACAGAGGGTATAGGACAGTGTAGTATAGGACAGAGGGGTATAGGACAGAGGGTATAGGAGAGTGTGGTATAGGACAGAGGGTATAGGACAGTGTAGCATAGGACAGAGGGGTATAGGACAGTGTAGTATAGGACAGAGGGGTATAGGACAGAGGGGTATAGGACAGAGGGTATAGGACAGTGTAGTATAGGACAGTGTGGTATACCACACTGTGGTATAGAACAGAGTGGTATAGGACAAAATAGTATAGCACAGAGGGGTATAGGAAAGAGGGTATAGGACTGTGTGTAGTATAGGATACTGATACAGGACAGAGTGGTATAGGACAGAGGGGGAAAGGACAGAGCAGTATAGGACAGAGGGATATAGGACAGAGTGGTATAAGACAGAGCAGTATAGGACAGAGGGCCAAAGTACAGAGTGGTAGGGGACAGAGGGCTAAAGGACAGGGTGGTATAGGACAGAGTGGTATAGGACAGTGTAGTATAGGACAGAGGGCTAAAGGACAGAGTGGTATAAGACAGAGTAGTATAGGATAGAGTGGTATAGGACAATGTGGTATAGGACAGAGTGGTATAGAACAGAGTAGTATAGGACTGAGGGCTAAAGGTCAGAGTGGTATAGGACAGTGTAGTATAGGACAGTGTGGTATACCACACTGTGGTATAGAACAGAGTGGTATAGGACAAAATAGTATAGCACAGAGGGGTATAGGAAAGAGGGTATAGGACTGTGTGTAGTATAGGATACTGATACAGGACAGAGTGGTATAGGACAGAGGGGGAAAGGACAGAGCAGTATAGGACAGAGGGATATAGGACAGAGTGGTATAAGACAGAGCAGTATAGGACAGAGGGCCAAAGTACAGAGTGGTAGGGGACAGAGGGCTAAAGGACAGGGTGGTATAGGACAGAGTGGTATAGGACAGTGTAGTATAGGACAGAGGGCTAAAGGACAGAGTGGTATAAGACAGAGTAGTATAGGATAGAGTGGTATAGGACAATGTGGTATAGGACAGAGTGGTATAGAACAGAGTAGTATAGGACTGAGGGCTAAAGGTCAGAGTGGTATAGGACAGTGTGGTATAGGACAGAATGGTATAGGACAGAGTGGTATAGGACAGAGACCTAAAGGACAGAGTGGTATAGGACAGAGGGATATAGGACAGAGGGACAAAGTACAGAGTGGTATAGGACAGAGTGGTATAGGACACAGGGCTAAAGGACAGAGTGGTATAGGAAAGTGTAGTATAGGACAGTGTGGTATAGGACAGAGTGGTATAGGACAGAAGGCTATAGGACAGAGGGCTATAGGACAGAGATGTATAGGACAGAGGGGTATAGGACAGAGAGGTATAGGACAGAGGGCTATAGGACAGAGTGGTAAAGGACAGTGTGGTATAGGACAAAATGGTATAGGACAGGGGGCGATAGGACAGAGTGGTATAGGACAGAGTAGTATAGGATAAGGGGTATAGGACAGTGCGGTATTGGACAGAGGGCTAAAGGACAGAGTGGTATAGGACAGAGGGCTAAATGACAGAGGGCTAAAGGACAGAGTGGTATAAGACAGAGTAGTATAGGATAGAGTGGTATAGGGCAATGTGGTATAGGACAGAGTGGTATAGAACAGAGTAGTATAGGACTGAGGGCTAAAGGACAGAGTGGTATAGGACAGTGTGGTATAGGACAGAATGGTATAGGACAGAGTGGTAAAGGACAGAGAGCTAAAGGACAGAGTGGTATAGGACAGAGGGATATACGACAGATGGCCAAAGTACAGAGTGGTATAGGACAGAGTGGTATAGGACAAAGGGCTAAAGGACAGAGTGGTATAGGATAGTGTGGTATAGGACAGTGTGGTATAGGACAGAGTGGTATAGGACAGAGGGCTAAAGGACAGAGTGGTATAGGGCAGTGTTGTATAGGACAGAGGGCTATAGGACAGAGTGGTATAGGACAGAGGGGTATATGACAGAGTGGTATAGGACAGAGGGGTATAGGACAGATGGCTACAGGACAGAGTGGTATAGGACAAAGTAGTATAGGATGGGGGGTAAAGGACAGAGTGGTATAGGACAGTGTAGTATAGGACAGAGTGGTATAGGACAGAGGGGTATAGGACAGATTGGTATAAGACAAAGTGGTATAGGGCAGAGGGCTGAAAGACAGAGTGGTATAGGGCAGTGTGGTATAGGGCAGAGGGCTAGAGGACCGAATGGTATAGGACAGAGTTGTATAGGACAGTGCAGTATAGGACAGAGGGCTAAAGGACAGTGTGGTATAGGAGAGAGTGGTGTAGGACAGAGGGCTAAAGGACAGAGTGGTATAGGACAGAATGGTATAGGACAGTGTGGTATAGGACAGAGGGCTAAAGGACAGAGTGGTATAGGGCAGTGTTGTATAGGACAGATGGCTATAGGACAGAGTAGTAAAGGACAGTGTGGTATAGGACAGTGCGGTATAGGACAGAGGGCTACAGGACAGAGTGGTATAGGACAGAATAGTATAAGATAGGGGGGTAGAGGACAGAGGGTTTATAGGACAGATTGGTATAAGACAAAGTGGTATAGGACAGAGGGCTGAAAGACAGAGTGGTATAGGACAGTCTGGTATAGGACATAGTGCTAAAGGACCGAGTGGTATAGGACAGAGTTGTATAGGACAGTGCAGTATAGGACAGAGGGCTAAAGGACAGTGTGGTATAGGAGAGAGTGGTGTAGGACAGAGGGCTAAAGGACAGAGTGGTATAGGACAGTGTTGTATAGGATAGAGTGGTATAGGACAGAGTGGTATAGGACAGAGGCTAAAGAACAGAGCGGTATAGGACAGAGTGCTAAATGACAGAGTGATAGAGGACAGTGTGGTATAGGACAGCGTGGTATAGAACCGTGCAGTATGGGACAGAGGGCTAAAGGACAGTGTGGTATTGGACAGAGTGGTATAGGACAGAGGGCTAAAGGACAGAGGGCTATAGGACAGAGAGATATAGGACAGTGTGGTATGGGACAGCGGGCTAAAGGAGAGAGTGATATAGGGCAGAGTGGTATAGGACAGGTTGGTATAGGACAGAGGGCTAAAGGACAGAGTGGTGTAGGACAGAGTGGTATAGGACAGAGGGCTAAAGGACAGAGTGGTATAGGACAGTGTTGTATAGGACAGAGTGGTATAGGACAGAGTGGTATAGGACAGAGTGCTGAAGGACAGGGTGGTATAGGACTGTGTTGTATAGGACAGAGGTCTAAAGGACAGAGTGGTACAGGACAGAGTGGTATAGGATAAAGTGGTATAAGACAAAGTGGTATAGGACAGAGGGCTGAAGGACAAAGTGGTATAGGACATTGTGGTATAGGACATAGGGCTAAAGGACCGAGTGGTATAGGACAGTGCAGTATATGACAGAGTGGTATAGGACAGAGGGATAAAGGACAGAGGACTACAGGACAGAGTAGTATAAGACAAAGTGGTATAGGACAGAGTGGTATAGGACAGGGGGCTATAGGACAGAATGGTATAGGACAGAGTGGTATAGGACAGAGTGGTATAGGATAGTGTGGTATAGTGCAGCATTGTATAGAACCGCGGGCTAAAGGACAGAGTGGTATAGGACAGAGTGGTATAGGACAGAGGGATAAAGGACAGAGGACTACAGGACAGAGTAGTATAAGACAAAGTGGTGTAGGACAGAGATATAAAAGACAGAGTTGAATGGGGCCATGTGATTTCGGACAGAGGGTAAAGGACAGAGTGGTATGGGACAGAGTGGTATAGGACAGAGGGGTATAAGACAGTGCGGTATAGGACAGAGGGCTAAAGGACAGAGTGGTTTAGGACAGAGTGGAAGAGGACAGTGTTGTATAGGACAGAAGTCTAAAGGACAGAGTGGTATAGGACAGTGTGCTATAGGACAGTGTGCTATTGGACAGAAGGCTATAGGACAGAGGGGTATAGGACAGTGCGAAATAGGACAGAAGGCTAAAGGACAGCGTGGTATAGGATGGAATGGAATAGGACAGAGGGCTAAAGGACAGAGTCATATATGACAGTGTGATATAGGATAGAGGGGTATAGGACAGTGCGGTATAGGACAGAGTGGTATAGGACAGAGTGGTATAGGACAGTGTTGTATAGGACAGAGGGCTAAAGGACAGAGTGGTATAGGGCAGTGTTGTATAGGACAGATGGCTATAGGACAGAGTGGTAAAGGACAGTGTGGTATAGGACAGTGCGGTATAGGACAGAGGGCTACAGGACAGAGTGGTATAGGACAGAATAGTATAGGATAGGGGGGTAGAGGACAGAGGGTTTATAGGACAGATTGGTATAAGACAAAGTGGTATAGGACAGAGGGCTGAAAGACAGAGTGGTATAGGACAGTCTGGTATAGGACATAGGGCTAAAGGACCGAGTGGTATAGGACAGAGTTGTATAGGAGAGTGCAGTATAGGACAGAGGGCTAAAGGACAGTGTGGTATAGGAGAGAGTGGTGTAGGACAGAGGGCTAAAGGACAGAGTGGTATAGGACAGTGTTGTATAGGATAGAGTGGTATAGGACAGAGTGGTATAGGACAGAGGCTAAAGAACAGAGTGGTATCGGACAGAGTGCTAAATGACAGAGTGATAGAGGACAGTGTGGTATAGGACAGCGTGGTATAGAACAGTGCAGTATGGGACAGAGGGCTAAAGGACAGTGTGGTATAGGAGAGAGTGGTGTCGGACAGTGTGGTATTGGACAGAGTGGTATAGGACAGAGGGCTAAAGGACAGAGGGCTATAGGACAGAGAGATATAGGACAGTGTGGTATGGGACAGCGGGCTAAAGGAGAGAGTGATATAGGGCAGAGTGGTATAGGACAGGTTGGTATAGGACAGAGGGCTAAAGGACAGAGGGGTGTAGGACAGAGTGGTATAGGACTGTGTTGTATAGGACAGAGGTCTAAAGGACAGAGTGGTACAGGACAGAGTGGTATAGGACAGAGTGGTATAGGACAGTGTTGTATAGGAGAGAGGACTAATGGACAGAGTGGTGTAGGACAGAGTGGTATCGGACAGAGTGCTGAAGGACAGGGTGATATAGGACTGTGTTGTATAGGACAGAGGTCTAAAGGACAGAGTGGTACAGGACAGAGTGGTATAGGATAAAGTGGTATAAGACAAAGTGGTATAGGACAGAGGGCTGAAGGACAAAGTGGTATAGGACATTGTGGTATAGGACATAGGGCTAAAGGACCGAGTGGTATAGGACAGTGCAGTATATGACAGAGTGGTATAGGACAGAGGGATAAAGGACAGAGGACTACAGGACAGAGTAGTATAAGACAAAGTGGTATAGGACAGAGTGGTATAGGACAGGGGGCTATAGGACAGAATGGTATAGGACAGAGTGGTATAGGACAGAGTGGTATAGGATAGTGTGGTATAGTGCAGCATTGTATAGAACCGCGGGCTAAAGGACAGAGTGGTATAGGACAGAGTGGTATAGGACAGAGGGATAAAGGACAGAGGACTACAGGACAGAGTAGTATAAGACAAAGTGGTGTAGGACAGAGATATAAAAGACAGAGTTGAATGGGGCCATGTGATTTCGGACAGAGGGTAAAGGACAGAGTGGTATGGGACAGAGTGGTATAGGACAGAGGGGTATAAGACAGTGCGGTATAGGACAGAGGGCTAAAGGACAGAGTGGTTTAGGACAGAGTGGAAGAGGACAGTGTTGTATAGGACAGAGGTCTAAAGGACAGAGTGGTATAGGACAGTGTGCTATAGGACAGTGTGCTATTGGACAGAGGGCTATAGGACAGAGGGGTATAGGACAGTGCGAAATAGGACAGAAGGCTAAAGGACAGCGTGGTATAGGATGGAATGGAATAGGACAGAGGGCTAAAGGACAGAGTCATATATGACAGTGTGATATAGGATAGAGGGGTATAGGACAGTGCGGTATAGGACAGAGTGGTATAGGACAGAGTGGTATAGGACAGTGTGGTATAGGACAGAGTGGTATAGGACAGAGTGGTATAGGGCAGTGTTGTATAGGACAGATGGCTATAGGACAGAGTGGTAAAGGACAGTGTGGTATAGGACAGTGCGGTATAGGACAGAGGGCTATAGGACAGAGTGGTATAGGACAGAATAGTATAGGATAGGGGGGTAGAGGACAGAGGGTTTATAGGACAGATTGGTATAAGACAAAGTGGTATAGGACAGAGGGCTGAAAGACAGAGTGGTATAGGACAGTCTGGTATAGGACATAGGGCTAAAGGACCGAGTGGTATAGGACAGAGTTGTATAGGAGACTGCAGTATAGGACAGAGGGCTAAAGGACAGTGTGGTATAGGAGAGAGTGGTGTAGGACAGAGGGCTTAAGGACAGAGTGGTATAGGACAGCGTGGTATAGAACAGTGCAGTATGGGACAGAGGGCTAAAGGACAGTGTGGTATTGGAGAGAGTGGTGTCGGACAGTGTGGTACTGGACAGAGTGGTATAGGACAGAGGGCTAAAGGACAGAGGGCTATAGGACAGAGAGATATAGGATAGTGTGGTATGGGACAGCGGGCTAAAGGAGAGAGTGATATAGGGCAGAGTGGTATAGGACAGGTTGGTATAGGACAGAGGGCTAAAGGACAGAGGGGTGTAGGACAGAGTGGTATAGGACAGAGGGCTAAAGGACAGAGTGGTATAGGACAGTGTTGTGTAGGACAGAGTGGTATAGGACAGTGCGGTATAGGACAGAGGGCTAAAGGACAGAGTGGTTTAGGACAGAGTGGAAGAGGACAGTGTTGTATAGGACAGAAGTCTAAAGGACAGAGTGGTATAGGACAGTGTGCTATAGGACAGTGTGCTATTGGACAGAGGGCTAAAGGACAGAGGGGTATAGGACAGAGTGGTATAGGACAGAGTGGTATAGAACAGAGTGGTATAGGACAGAGGGCTCAAGGACAGAGTGGTATAGGACAGTGTTGTATAGGAGAGAGGACTAATGGACAGAGTGGTATAGGACAGAGTGGTATAGGACAGAGTGCTGAAGGACAGGGTGTTAAAGGACTGTGTTGTATAGGACAGAAGTCTAAAGGACAGAGTGGTATAGGACAGTGTGCTATAGGACAGTGTGCTATTGGACAGAGGGCTAAAGGACAGAGGGGTATAGGACAGAGGGCTCAAGGACAGAGTGGTATAGGACAGTGTTGTATAGGAGAGAGGACTAATGGACAGAGTGGTATAGGACAGAGTGGTATAGGACAGAGTGCTGAAGGACAGGGTGGTATAGGACTGTGTTGTATAGGACAGAGGTCTAAAGGACAGAGTGGTACAGGACAGAGTGGTATAGGATAAAGTGGTATAAGACAAAGTGGTATAGGAAAGAGGTCTGAAGGACAAAGTGGTATAGGACATTGTGGTATAGGACATAGGGCTAAAGGACCGAGTGGTATAGGACAGTGCAGTATATGACAGAGTGGTATAGGACAGAGGGATAAAGGACAGAGGACTACAGGACAGAGTAGTATAAGACAAAGTGGTATAGGACAGAGATATAAAGGACAGAGTGGTATGGGGCCATGTGATTTCGGACAGAGGGTAAAGGACAGTGTGGTATGGGACAGAGTGGTATAGGACAGAGGGGTATAAAACAGTGCGGTATAGGACAGAGGGCTAAAGGACAGAGTGGTTTAGGACAGAGTGGAAGAGGACAGTGTTGTATAGGACAGACGTCTAAAGGACAGAGTGGTATAGGACAGTGTGCTATAGGACAGTGTGCTATTGGACAGAGGGCTATAGGACAGAGGGGTATAGGACAGTGCGAAATAGGACAGAGGGCTAAAGGACAGCGTGGTATAGGATGGAATGGAATAGGACAGAGGGCTAAAGGACAGAGTCATATATGACAGTGTGATATAGGATAGAGGGGTATAGGACAGTGTGGTATAGGACAGAGTGGTATAGGACAGAGTGGTATAGGACAGTGTGGTATAGGACAAAGGGCTAAAGGACAGAGTGGTATAGGGCAGTGTTGTATAGGACAGATGGCTATAGGACAGAGTGGTAAAGGACAGTGTGGTATAGGACAGTGCGGTATAGGACAGAGGGCTACAGGACAGAGTGGTATAGGACAGAATAGCATAGGATAGGGGGGTAGAGGACAGAGGGTTTATAGGACAGATTGGTATAAGACAAAGTGGTATAGGACAGAGGGCTGAAAGACAGAGTGGTATAGGACAGTCTGGTATAGGACATAGGGCTAAAGGACCGAGTGGTATAGGACAGAGTTGTATAGGAGAGTGCAGTATAGGACAGAGGGCTAAAGGACAGTGTGGTATAGGAGAGAGTGGTGTAGGACAGAGGGCTAAAGGACAGAGTGGTATAGGACAGTGTTGTATAGGATAGAGTGGTATAGGACAGAGTGGTATAGGACAGAGGCTAAATAACAGAGCGGTATAGGACAGAGTGCTAAATGACAGAGTGATAGAGGACAGTGTGGTATAGGACAGCGTGGTATAGAACAGTGCAGTATGGGACAGAGGGCTAAAGGACAGTGTGGTATAGGAGAGAGTGGTGTCGGACAGTGTGGTATTGGACAGAGTGGTATAGGACAGAGGGCGAATGGACAGAGGGCTATAGGACCGAGAGATATAGGACAGTGTGGTATGGGACAGCGGGCTAAAGGAGAGAGTGATATAGGGCAGAGTGGTATAGGACAGGTTGGTATAGGACAGAGGGCTAAAGGACAGAGGGGTGTAGGACAGAGTGGTATAGGACAGAGGGCTAAAGGACAGAGTGGTATAGGACAGTGTTGTATAGGACAGAGTGGTATAGAACAGAGTGGTATAGGACAGAGGGCTCAAGGACAGAGTGGTATAGGACAGTGTTGTATAGGAGAGAGGACTAATGGACAGAGTGGTGTAGGACAGAGTGGTATAGGACAGAGTGCTGAAGGACAGGGTGGTATAGGACTGTGTTGTATAGGACAGAGGTCTAAAGGACAGAGTGGTACAGGACAGAGTGGTATAGGATAAAGTGGTATAAGACAAAGTGGTATAGGACAGAGGGCTGAAGGACATTGTGGTATAGGACATTGTGGTATAGGACATAGGGCTAAAGGACCGAGTGGTATAGGACAGTGCAGTATATGACAGAGTGGTATAGGACAGAGGGATAAAGGACAGAGGACTACAGGACAGAGTAGTATAAGACAAAGTGGTATAGGACAGAGATATAAAGGACAGAGTGGTATGGGGCCATGTGATTTCGGACAGAGGGTAAAGGACAGAGTGGTATGGGACAGAGTGGTATAGGACAGAGGGCTAAAGGACAGAGTGGTTTAGGACAGAGTGGAAGAGGACAGTGTTGTATAGGACAGAAGTCTAAAGGACAGAGTGGTATAGGACAGTGTGCTATAGGACAGTGTGCTATTGGACAGAGGGCTATAGGACAGAGGGGTATAGGACAGTGCGAAATAGGACAGAGGGCTAAAGGACAGAGTGGTATAGGATGGAATGGAATAGGACAGAGGGCTAAAGGACAGAGTCATATATGACAGTGTGATATAGGATAGAGGGGTATAGGACAGTGCGGTATAGGACAGAGTGGTATAGGACAGAGTGGTATAGGACAGTGTGGTATAGGACAGAGGGCTAAAGGACAGAGTGGTATAGGGCAGTGTTGTATCGGACAGATGGCTATAGGACAGAGTGGTAAAGGACAGTGTGGTATAGGACAGTGCGGTATAGGACAGAGGGCTACAGGACAGAGTGGTATAGGACAGAATAGTATAGGATAGGGGGGTAGAGGACAGAGGGTTTATAGGACAGATTGGTATAAGACAAAGTGGTATAGGACAGAGGGCTGAAAGACAGAGTGATATAGGACAGTCTGGTATAGGACATAGGGCTAAAGGACCGAGTGGTATAGGACAGAGTTGTATAGGACAGTGCAGTATAGGACAGAGGGCTAAAGGACAGTGTGGTATAGGAGAGAGTGGTGTAGGACAGAGGGCTATAGGACAGAGTGGTATAGGACAGTGTTGTATAGGATAGAGTGGTATAGGACAGAGTGGTATAGGACAGAGGCTAAAGAACAGAGCGGTATAGGACAGAGTGCTAAATGACAGAGTGATAGAGGACAGTGTGGTATAGGACAGCGTGGTATAGAACCGTGCAGTATGGGACAGAGGGCTAAAGGACAGTGTGGTATAGGAGAGAGTGGTGTCGGACAGTGTGGTATTGGACAGAGTGGTATAGGACAGAGGGCTAAAGGACAGAGGGCTATAGGACAGAGAGATATAGGACAGTGTGGTATGGGACAGCGGGCTAAAGGAGAGAGTGATATAGGGCAGAGTGGTATAGGACAGGTTGGTATAGGACAGAGGGCTAAAGGACAGAGTGGTGTAGGACAGAGTGGTATAGGACAGAGGGCTAAAGGACAGAGTGATATAGGACAGTGTTGTATAGGACAGAGTGGTATAGAACAGAGTGGTATAGGACAGAGGGCTCAAGGACAGAGTGGTATAGGACAGTGTTGTATAGGAGAGAGGACTAATGGACAGAGTGGTATAGGACAGAGTGGTATAGGACAGAGTGCTGAAGGACAGGGTGGTATAGGACTGTGTTGTATAGGACAGAGGTCTAAAGGACAGAGTGGTACAGGACAGAGTGGTATAGGATAAAGTGGTATAGAACAGTGCAGTATGGGACAGAGGGCTAAAGGACAGTGTGGTATTGGAGAGAGTGGTGTCGGACAGTGTGGTATTGGACAGAGTGGTATAGGACAGAGGGCTAAAGGACAGAGGGCTATAGGACAGAGAGATATAGGACAGTGTGGTATGGGACAGCGGGCTAAAGGAGAGAGTGATATAGGGCAGAGTGGTATAGGACAGGTTGGTATAGGACAGAGGGCTAAAGGACAGAGTGGTGTAGGACAGAGTGGTATAGGACAGAGGGCTAAAGGACAGAGTGGTATAGGACAGTGTTGTCTCGGACAGAGTGGTATAGAACAGAGTGGTATAGGACAGAGGGCTCAAGGACAGAGTGGTATAGGACAGTGTTGTATAGGAGAGAGGACTAATGGACAGAGTGGTATAGGACAGAGTGGTATAGAACAGAGTGCTGAAGGACAGGGTGGTATAGGACTGTGTTGTATAGGACAGAGGTCTAAAGGACAGAGTGGTACAGGACAGAGTGGTATAGGATAAAGTGGTATAAGACAAAGTGGTATAGGACAGAGGGCTGAAGGACAAAGTGGTATATGACATTGTGGTATAGGACATAGGGCTAAAGGACCGAGTGGTATCGGACAGTGCAGTATATGACAGAGTGGTATAGGACAGTGCAGTATATGACAGAGTGGTATAGGACAGAGGGATAAAGGACAGAGGACTACAGGCCAGAGTAGTATAAGACAAAGTGGTGTAGGACAGAGATATAAAGGACAGAGTGGTATGGGGCCATGTGATTTCGGACAGAGGGTAAAGGACAGAGTGGTATTGGACAGAGTGGTATAGGACAGAGTGGTATAGGACAGAGGCTAAAGAACAGAGCGGTTTAGGACAGAGTGGAAGAGGACAGTGTTGTATAGGACAGAAGTCTAAAGGACAGAGTGGTATAGGACAGTGTGCTATAGGACAGTGTGCTATTGGACAGAGGGCTATAGGACAGAGGGGTATAGGACAGTGCGAAATAGGACAGAGGGCTAAAGGACAGCGTGGTATAGGATGGAATGGAATAGGACAGAGGGCTAAAGGACAGAGTCATATATGACAGTGTGATATAGGATAGAGGGGTATAGGACAGTGTGGTATAGGACAGAGTGATATAGGATAGAGGGGTATAGGACAGTGTGGTATAGGACAGAGTGGTATAGGACAGAGTGGTATAGGACAGTGTGGTATAGGACAGAGGGCTAAAGGACAGAGTGGTATAGGGCAGTGTTGTATAGGACAGAGTGATATAGGATAGAGGGGTATAGGACAGTGTGGTATAGGACAGAGTGGTAAAGGACAGTGTGGTATAGGACAGTGCGGTATAGGACAGAGGGCTACAGGACAGAGTGGTATAGGACAGAATAGTATAGGATAGGGGGGTAGAGGACAGAGGGTTTATAGGACAGATTGGTATAAGACAAAGTGGTATAGGACAGAGGGCTGAAAGACAGAGTGGTATAGAACAGTCTGGTATAGGACATAGGGCTAAAGGACCGAGTGGTATAGGACAGAGTTGAATAGGAGAGTGCAGTATAGGACAGAGGGCTAAAGGACAGTGTGGTATAGGAGAGAGTGGTGTAGGACAGAGGGCTAAAGGACAGAGTGGTATAGGACAGTGTTGTATAGGATAGAGTGGTATAGGACAGAGTGGTATAGGACAGAGGCTAAAGAACAGAGCGGTATAGGACAGAGTGCTAAATGACAGAGTGATAGAGGACATTGTGGTATAGGACAGCGTGGTATAGAACAGTGCAGTATGGGACAGAGGGCTAAAGGACAGTGTGGTATAGGAGAGAGTGGTGTCGGACAGTGTGGTATTGGACAGAGTGGTATAGGACAGAGGGCTAATGGACAGAGGGCTATAGGACCGAGAGATATAGGACAGTGTGGTATGGGACAGCGGGCTAAAGGAGAGAGTGATATAGGGCAGAGTGGTATAGGACAGGTTGGTATAGGACAGAGGGCTAAAGGACAGAGGGGTGTAGGACAGAGTGGTATAGGACAGAGGGCTAAAGGACAGAGTGGTATAGGACAGTGTTGTATAGGACAGAGTGGTATAGAACAGAGTGGTATAGGACAGAGGGCTCAAGGACAGAGTGGTATAGGACAGTGTTGTATAGGAGAGAGGACTAATGGACAGAGTGGTGTAGGACAGAGTGGTATAGGACAGAGTGCTGAAGGACAGGGTGGTATAGGACTGTGTTGTATAGGACAGAGGTCTAAAGGACAGAGTGGTACAGGACAGAGTGGTATAGGATAAAGTGGTATAAGACAAAGTGGTATAGGACAGAGGGCTGAAGGACATTGTGGTATAGGACATTGTGGTATAGGACATAGGGCTAAAGGACCGAGTGGTATAGGACAGTGCAGTATATGACAGAGTGGTATAGGACAGAGGGATAAAGGACAGAGGACTACAGGACAGAGTAGTATAAGACAAAGTGGTATAGGACAGAGATATAAAGGACAGAGTGGTATGGGGCCATGTGATTTCGGACAGAGGGTAAAGGACAGAGTGGTATGGGACAGAGTGGTATAGGACAGAGGGCTAAAGGACAGAGTGGTTTAGGACAGAGTGGAAGAGGACAGTGTTGTATAGGACAGAAGTCTAAAGGACAGAGTGGTATAGGACAGTGTGCTATAGGACAGTGTGCTATTGGACAGAGGGCTATAGGACAGAGGGGTATAGGACAGTGCGAAATAGGACAGAGGGCTAAAGGACAGAGTGGTATAGGATGGAATGGAATAGGACAGAGGGCTAAAGGACAGAGTCATATATGACAGTGTGATATAGGATAGAGGGGTATAGGACAGTGCGGTATAGGACAGAGTGGTATAGGACAGAGTGGTATAGGACAGTGTGGTATAGGACAGAGGGCTAAAGGACAGAGTGGTATAGGGCAGTGTTGTATCGGACAGATGGCTATAGGACAGAGTGGTAAAGGACAGTGTGGTATAGGACAGTGCGGTATAGGACAGAGGGCTACAGGACAGAGTGGTATAGGACAGAATAGTATAGGATAGGGGGGTAGAGGACAGAGGGTTTATAGGACAGATTGGTATAAGACAAAGTGGTATAGGACAGAGGGCTGAAAGACAGAGTGATATAGGACAGTCTGGTATAGGACATAGGGCTAAAGGACCGAGTGGTATAGGACAGAGTTGTATAGGACAGTGCAGTATAGGACAGAGGGCTAAAGGACAGTGTGGTATAGGAGAGAGTGGTGTAGGACAGAGGGCTATAGGACAGAGTGGTATAGGACAGTGTTGTATAGGATAGAGTGGTATAGGACAGAGTGGTATAGGACAGAGGCTAAAGAACAGAGCGGTATAGGACAGAGTGCTAAATGACAGAGTGATAGAGGACAGTGTGGTATAGGACAGCGTGGTATAGAACCGTGCAGTATGGGACAGAGGGCTAAAGGACAGTGTGGTATAGGAGAGAGTGGTGTCGGACAGTGTGGTATTGGACAGAGTGGTATAGGACAGAGGGCTAAAGGACAGAGGGCTATAGGACAGAGAGATATAGGACAGTGTGGTATGGGACAGCGGGCTAAAGGAGAGAGTGATATAGGGCAGAGTGGTATAGGACAGGTTGGTATAGGACAGAGGGCTAAAGGACAGAGTGGTGTAGGACAGAGTGGTATAGGACAGAGGGCTAAAGGACAGAGTGATATAGGACAGTGTTGTATAGGACAGAGTGGTATAGAACAGAGTGGTATAGGACAGAGGGCTCAAGGACAGAGTGGTATAGGACAGTGTTGTATAGGAGAGAGGACTAATGGACAGAGTGGTATAGGACAGAGTGGTATAGGACAGAGTGCTGAAGGACAGGGTGGTATAGGACTGTGTTGTATAGGACAGAGGTCTAAAGGACAGAGTGGTACAGGACAGAGTGGTATAGGATAAAGTGGTATAGAACAGTGCAGTATGGGACAGAGGGCTAAAGGACAGTGTGGTATTGGAGAGAGTGGTGTCGGACAGTGTGGTATTGGACAGAGTGGTATAGGACAGAGGGCTAAAGGACAGAGGGCTATAGGACAGAGAGATATAGGACAGTGTGGTATGGGACAGCGGGCTAAAGGAGAGAGTGATATAGGGCAGAGTGGTATAGGACAGGTTGGTATAGGACAGAGGGCTAAAGGACAGAGTGGTGTAGGACAGAGTGGTATAGGACAGAGGGCTAAAGGACAGAGTGGTATAGGACAGTGTTGTCTCGGACAGAGTGGTATAGAACAGAGTGGTATAGGACAGAGGGCTCAAGGACAGAGTGGTATAGGACAGTGTTGTATAGGAGAGAGGACTAATGGACAGAGTGGTATAGGACAGAGTGGTATAGAACAGAGTGCTGAAGGACAGGGTGGTATAGGACTGTGTTGTATAGGACAGAGGTCTAAAGGACAGAGTGGTACAGGACAGAGTGGTATAGGATAAAGTGGTATAAGACAAAGTGGTATAGGACAGAGGGCTGAAGGACAAAGTGGTATATGACATTGTGGTATAGGACATAGGGCTAAAGGACCGAGTGGTATCGGACAGTGCAGTATATGACAGAGTGGTATAGGACAGTGCAGTATATGACAGAGTGGTATAGGACAGAGGGATAAAGGACAGAGGACTACAGGCCAGAGTAGTATAAGACAAAGTGGTGTAGGACAGAGATATAAAGGACAGAGTGGTATGGGGCCATGTGATTTCGGACAGAGGGTAAAGGACAGAGTGGTATTGGACAGAGTGGTATAGGACAGAGTGGTATAGGACAGAGGCTAAAGAACAGAGCGGTTTAGGACAGAGTGGAAGAGGACAGTGTTGTATAGGACAGAAGTCTAAAGGACAGAGTGGTATAGGACAGTGTGCTATAGGACAGTGTGCTATTGGACAGAGGGCTATAGGACAGAGGGGTATAGGACAGTGCGAAATAGGACAGAGGGCTAAAGGACAGCGTGGTATAGGATGGAATGGAATAGGACAGAGGGCTAAAGGACAGAGTCATATATGACAGTGTGATATAGGATAGAGGGGTATAGGACAGTGTGGTATAGGACAGAGTGATATAGGATAGAGGGGTATAGGACAGTGTGGTATAGGACAGAGTGGTATAGGACAGAGTGGTATAGGACAGTGTGGTATAGGACAGAGGGCTAAAGGACAGAGTGGTATAGGGCAGTGTTGTATAGGACAGAGTGATATAGGATAGAGGGGTATAGGACAGTGTGGTATAGGACAGAGTGGTAAAGGACAGTGTGGTATAGGACAGTGCGGTATAGGACAGAGGGCTACAGGACAGAGTGGTATAGGACAGAATAGTATAGGATAGGGGGGTAGAGGACAGAGGGTTTATAGGACAGATTGGTATAAGACAAAGTGGTATAGGACAGAGGGCTGAAAGACAGAGTGGTATAGAACAGTCTGGTATAGGACATAGGGCTAAAGGACCGAGTGGTATAGGACAGAGTTGAATAGGAGAGTGCAGTATAGGACAGAGGGCTAAAGGACAGTGTGGTATAGGAGAGAGTGGTGTAGGACAGAGGGCTAAAGGACAGAGTGGTATAGGACAGTGTTGTATAGGATAGAGTGGTATAGGACAGAGTGGTATAGGACAGAGGCTAAAGAACAGAGCGGTATAGGACAGAGTGCTAAATGACAGAGTGATAGAGGACATTGTGGTATAGGACAGCGTGGTATAGAACAGTGCAGTATGGGACAGAGGGCTAAAGGACAGTGTGGTATAGGAGAGAGTGGTGTCGGACAGTGTGGTATTGGACAGAGTGGTATAGGACAGAGGGCTAATGGACAGAGGGCTATAGGACCGAGAGATATAGGACAGTGTGGTATGGGACAGCGGGCTAAAGGAGAGAGTGATATAGGGCAGAGTGGTATAGGACAGGTTGGTATAGGACAGAGGGCTAAAGGACAGAGGGGTGTAGGACAGAGTGGTATAGGACAGAGGGCTAAAGGACAGAGTGGTATAGGACAGTGTTGTATAGGACAGAGTGGTATAGAACAGAGTGGTATAGGACAGAGGGCTCAAGGACAGAGTGGTATAGGACAGTGTTGTATAGGAGAGAGGACTAATGGACAGAGTGGTGTAGGACAGAGTGGTATAGGACAGAGTGCTGAAGGACAGGGTGGTATAGGACTGTGTTGTATAGGACAGAGGTCTAAAGGACAGAGTGGTACAGGACAGAGTGGTATAGGATAAAGTGGTATAAGACAAAGTGGTATAGGACAGAGGGCTGAAGGACATTGTGGTATAGGACATTGTGGTATAGGACATAGGGCTAAAGGACCGAGTGGTATAGGACAGTGCAGTATATGACAGAGTGGTATAGGACAGAGGGATAAAGGACAGAGGACTACAGGACAGAGTAGTATAAGACAAAGTGGTATAGGACAGAGATATAAAGGACAGAGTGGTATGGGGCCATGTGATTTCGGACAGAGGGTAAAGGACAGAGTGGTATGGGACAGAGTGGTATAGGACAGAGGGCTAAAGGACAGAGTGGTTTAGGACAGAGTGGAAGAGGACAGTGTTGTATAGGACAGAAGTCTAAAGGACAGAGTGGTATAGGACAGTGTGCTATAGGACAGTGTGCTATTGGACAGAGGGCTATAGGACAGAGGGGTATAGGACAGTGCGAAATAGGACAGAGGGCTAAAGGACAGAGTGGTATAGGATGGAATGGAATAGGACAGAGGGCTAAAGGACAGAGTCATATATGACAGTGTGATATAGGATAGAGGGGTATAGGACAGTGCGGTATAGGACAGAGTGGTATAGGACAGAGTGGTATAGGACAGTGTGGTATAGGACAGAGGGCTAAAGGACAGAGTGGTATAGGGCAGTGTTGTATCGGACAGATGGCTATAGGACAGAGTGGTAAAGGACAGTGTGGTATAGGACAGTGCGGTATAGGACAGAGGGCTACAGGACAGAGTGGTATAGGACAGAATAGTATAGGATAGGGGGGTAGAGGACAGAGGGTTTATAGGACAGATTGGTATAAGACAAAGTGGTATAGGACAGAGGGCTGAAAGACAGAGTGATATAGGACAGTCTGGTATAGGACATAGGGCTAAAGGACCGAGTGGTATAGGACAGAGTTGTATAGGACAGTGCAGTATAGGACAGAGGGCTAAAGGACAGTGTGGTATAGGAGAGAGTGGTGTAGGACAGAGGGCTATAGGACAGAGTGGTATAGGACAGTGTTGTATAGGATAGAGTGGTATAGGACAGAGTGGTATAGGACAGAGGCTAAAGAACAGAGCGGTATAGGACAGAGTGCTAAATGACAGAGTGATAGAGGACAGTGTGGTATAGGACAGCGTGGTATAGAACCGTGCAGTATGGGACAGAGGGCTAAAGGACAGTGTGGTATAGGAGAGAGTGGTGTCGGACAGTGTGGTATTGGACAGAGTGGTATAGGACAGAGGGCTAAAGGACAGAGGGCTATAGGACAGAGAGATATAGGACAGTGTGGTATGGGACAGCGGGCTAAAGGAGAGAGTGATATAGGGCAGAGTGGTATAGGACAGGTTGGTATAGGACAGAGGGCTAAAGGACAGAGTGGTGTAGGACAGAGTGGTATAGGACAGAGGGCTAAAGGACAGAGTGATATAGGACAGTGTTGTATAGGACAGAGTGGTATAGAACAGAGTGGTATAGGACAGAGGGCTCAAGGACAGAGTGGTATAGGACAGTGTTGTATAGGAGAGAGGACTAATGGACAGAGTGGTATAGGACAGAGTGGTATAGGACAGAGTGCTGAAGGACAGGGTGGTATAGGACTGTGTTGTATAGGACAGAGGTCTAAAGGACAGAGTGGTACAGGACAGAGTGGTATAGGATAAAGTGGTATAGAACAGTGCAGTATGGGACAGAGGGCTAAAGGACAGTGTGGTATTGGAGAGAGTGGTGTCGGACAGTGTGGTATTGGACAGAGTGGTATAGGACAGAGGGCTAAAGGACAGAGGGCTATAGGACAGAGAGATATAGGACAGTGTGGTATGGGACAGCGGGCTAAAGGAGAGAGTGATATAGGGCAGAGTGGTATAGGACAGGTTGGTATAGGACAGAGGGCTAAAGGACAGAGTGGTGTAGGACAGAGTGGTATAGGACAGAGGGCTAAAGGACAGAGTGGTATAGGACAGTGTTGTCTCGGACAGAGTGGTATAGAACAGAGTGGTATAGGACAGAGGGCTCAAGGACAGAGTGGTATAGGACAGTGTTGTATAGGAGAGAGGACTAATGGACAGAGTGGTATAGGACAGAGTGGTATAGAACAGAGTGCTGAAGGACAGGGTGGTATAGGACTGTGTTGTATAGGACAGAGGTCTAAAGGACAGAGTGGTACAGGACAGAGTGGTATAGGATAAAGTGGTATAAGACAAAGTGGTATAGGACAGAGGGCTGAAGGACAAAGTGGTATATGACATTGTGGTATAGGACATAGGGCTAAAGGACCGAGTGGTATCGGACAGTGCAGTATATGACAGAGTGGTATAGGACAGTGCAGTATATGACAGAGTGGTATAGGACAGAGGGATAAAGGACAGAGGACTACAGGCCAGAGTAGTATAAGACAAAGTGGTGTAGGACAGAGATATAAAGGACAGAGTGGTATGGGGCCATGTGATTTCGGACAGAGGGTAAAGGACAGAGTGGTATTGGACAGAGTGGTATAGGACAGAGTGGTATAGGACAGAGGCTAAAGAACAGAGCGGTTTAGGACAGAGTGGAAGAGGACAGTGTTGTATAGGACAGAAGTCTAAAGGACAGAGTGGTATAGGACAGTGTGCTATAGGACAGTGTGCTATTGGACAGAGGGCTATAGGACAGAGGGGTATAGGACAGTGCGAAATAGGACAGAGGGCTAAAGGACAGCGTGGTATAGGATGGAATGGAATAGGACAGAGGGCTAAAGGACAGAGTCATATATGACAGTGTGATATAGGATAGAGGGGTATAGGACAGTGTGGTATAGGACAGAGTGATATAGGATAGAGGGGTATAGGACAGTGTGGTATAGGACAGAGTGGTATAGGACAGAGTGGTATAGGACAGTGTGGTATAGGACAGAGGGCTAAAGGACAGAGTGGTATAGGGCAGTGTTGTATAGGACAGAGTGATATAGGATAGAGGGGTATAGGACAGTGTGGTATAGGACAGAGTGGTAAAGGACAGTGTGGTATAGGACAGTGCGGTATAGGACAGAGGGCTACAGGACAGAGTGGTATAGGACAGAATAGTATAGGATAGGGGGGTAGAGGACAGAGGGTTTATAGGACAGATTGGTATAAGACAAAGTGGTATAGGACAGAGGGCTGAAAGACAGAGTGGTATAGAACAGTCTGGTATAGGACATAGGGCTAAAGGACCGAGTGGTATAGGACAGAGTTGAATAGGAGAGTGCAGTATAGGACAGAGGGCTAAAGGACAGTGTGGTATAGGAGAGAGTGGTGTAGGACAGAGGGCTAAAGGACAGAGTGGTATAGGACAGTGTTGTATAGGATAGAGTGGTATAGGACAGAGTGGTATAGGACAGAGGCTAAAGAACAGAGCGGTATAGGACAGAGTGCTAAATGACAGAGTGATAGAGGACATTGTGGTATAGGACAGCGTGGTATAGAACAGTGCAGTATGGGACAGAGGGCTAAAGGACAGTGTGGTATAGGAGAGAGTGGTGTCGGACAGTGTGGTATTGGACAGAGTGGTATAGGACAGAGGGCTAATGGACAGAGGGCTATAGGACCGAGAGATATAGGACAGTGTGGTATGGGACAGCGGGCTAAAGGAGAGAGTGATATAGGGCAGAGTGGTATAGGACAGGTTGGTATAGGACAGAGGGCTAAAGGACAGAGGGGTGTAGGACAGAGTGGTATAGGACAGAGGGCTAAAGGACAGAGTGGTATAGGACAGTGTTGTATAGGACAGAGTGGTATAGAACAGAGTGGTATAGGACAGAGGGCTCAAGGACAGAGTGGTATAGGACAGTGTTGTATAGGAGAGAGGACTAATGGACAGAGTGGTGTAGGACAGAGTGGTATAGGACAGAGTGCTGAAGGACAGGGTGGTATAGGACTGTGTTGTATAGGACAGAGGTCTAAAGGACAGAGTGGTACAGGACAGAGTGGTATAGGATAAAGTGGTATAAGACAAAGTGGTATAGGACAGAGGGCTGAAGGACATTGTGGTATAGGACATTGTGGTATAGGACATAGGGCTAAAGGACCGAGTGGTATAGGACAGTGCAGTATATGACAGAGTGGTATAGGACAGAGGGATAAAGGACAGAGGACTACAGGACAGAGTAGTATAAGACAAAGTGGTATAGGACAGAGATATAAAGGACAGAGTGGTATGGGGCCATGTGATTTCGGACAGAGGGTAAAGGACAGAGTGGTATGGGACAGAGTGGTATAGGACAGAGGGCTAAAGGACAGAGTGGTTTAGGACAGAGTGGAAGAGGACAGTGTTGTATAGGACAGAAGTCTAAAGGACAGAGTGGTATAGGACAGTGTGCTATAGGACAGTGTGCTATTGGACAGAGGGCTATAGGACAGAGGGGTATAGGACAGTGCGAAATAGGACAGAGGGCTAAAGGACAGAGTGGTATAGGATGGAATGGAATAGGACAGAGGGCTAAAGGACAGAGTCATATATGACAGTGTGATATAGGATAGAGGGGTATAGGACAGTGCGGTATAGGACAGAGTGGTATAGGACAGAGTGGTATAGGACAGTGTGGTATAGGACAGAGGGCTAAAGGACAGAGTGGTATAGGGCAGTGTTGTATCGGACAGATGGCTATAGGACAGAGTGGTAAAGGACAGTGTGGTATAGGACAGTGCGGTATAGGACAGAGGGCTACAGGACAGAGTGGTATAGGACAGAATAGTATAGGATAGGGGGGTAGAGGACAGAGGGTTTATAGGACAGATTGGTATAAGACAAAGTGGTATAGGACAGAGGGCTGAAAGACAGAGTGATATAGGACAGTCTGGTATAGGACATAGGGCTAAAGGACCGAGTGGTATAGGACAGAGTTGTATAGGACAGTGCAGTATAGGACAGAGGGCTAAAGGACAGTGTGGTATAGGAGAGAGTGGTGTAGGACAGAGGGCTATAGGACAGAGTGGTATAGGACAGTGTTGTATAGGATAGAGTGGTATAGGACAGAGTGGTATAGGACAGAGGCTAAAGAACAGAGCGGTATAGGACAGAGTGCTAAATGACAGAGTGATAGAGGACAGTGTGGTATAGGACAGCGTGGTATAGAACCGTGCAGTATGGGACAGAGGGCTAAAGGACAGTGTGGTATAGGAGAGAGTGGTGTCGGACAGTGTGGTATTGGACAGAGTGGTATAGGACAGAGGGCTAAAGGACAGAGGGCTATAGGACAGAGAGATATAGGACAGTGTGGTATGGGACAGCGGGCTAAAGGAGAGAGTGATATAGGGCAGAGTGGTATAGGACAGGTTGGTATAGGACAGAGGGCTAAAGGACAGAGTGGTGTAGGACAGAGTGGTATAGGACAGAGGGCTAAAGGACAGAGTGATATAGGACAGTGTTGTATAGGACAGAGTGGTATAGAACAGAGTGGTATAGGACAGAGGGCTCAAGGACAGAGTGGTATAGGACAGTGTTGTATAGGAGAGAGGACTAATGGACAGAGTGGTATAGGACAGAGTGGTATAGGACAGAGTGCTGAAGGACAGGGTGGTATAGGACTGTGTTGTATAGGACAGAGGTCTAAAGGACAGAGTGGTACAGGACAGAGTGGTATAGGATAAAGTGGTATAGAACAGTGCAGTATGGGACAGAGGGCTAAAGGACAGTGTGGTATTGGAGAGAGTGGTGTCGGACAGTGTGGTATTGGACAGAGTGGTATAGGACAGAGGGCTAAAGGACAGAGGGCTATAGGACAGAGAGATATAGGACAGTGTGGTATGGGACAGCGGGCTAAAGGAGAGAGTGATATAGGGCAGAGTGGTATAGGACAGGTTGGTATAGGACAGAGGGCTAAAGGACAGAGTGGTGTAGGACAGAGTGGTATAGGACAGAGGGCTAAAGGACAGAGTGGTATAGGACAGTGTTGTCTCGGACAGAGTGGTATAGAACAGAGTGGTATAGGACAGAGGGCTCAAGGACAGAGTGGTATAGGACAGTGTTGTATAGGAGAGAGGACTAATGGACAGAGTGGTATAGGACAGAGTGGTATAGAACAGAGTGCTGAAGGACAGGGTGGTATAGGACTGTGTTGTATAGGACAGAGGTCTAAAGGACAGAGTGGTACAGGACAGAGTGGTATAGGATAAAGTGGTATAAGACAAAGTGGTATAGGACAGAGGGCTGAAGGACAAAGTGGTATATGACATTGTGGTATAGGACATAGGGCTAAAGGACCGAGTGGTATCGGACAGTGCAGTATATGACAGAGTGGTATAGGACAGTGCAGTATATGACAGAGTGGTATAGGACAGAGGGATAAAGGACAGAGGACTACAGGCCAGAGTAGTATAAGACAAAGTGGTGTAGGACAGAGATATAAAGGACAGAGTGGTATGGGGCCATGTGATTTCGGACAGAGGGTAAAGGACAGAGTGGTATTGGACAGAGTGGTATAGGACAGAGTGGTATAGGACAGAGGCTAAAGAACAGAGCGGTTTAGGACAGAGTGGAAGAGGACAGTGTTGTATAGGACAGAAGTCTAAAGGACAGAGTGGTATAGGACAGTGTGCTATAGGACAGTGTGCTATTGGACAGAGGGCTATAGGACAGAGGGGTATAGGACAGTGCGAAATAGGACAGAGGGCTAAAGGACAGCGTGGTATAGGATGGAATGGAATAGGACAGAGGGCTAAAGGACAGAGTCATATATGACAGTGTGATATAGGATAGAGGGGTATAGGACAGTGTGGTATAGGACAGAGTGATATAGGATAGAGGGGTATAGGACAGTGTGGTATAGGGCAGAGTGGTATAGGACAGAGTGGTATAGGACAGTGTGGTATAGGACAGAGGGCTAAAGGACAGAGTGGTATAGGGCAGTGTTGTATAGGACAGAGTGATATAGGATAGAGGGGTATAGGACAGTGTGGTATAGGACAGAGTGGTAAAGGACAGTGTGGTATAGGACAGTGCGGTATAGGACAGAGGGCTACAGGACAGAGTGGTATAGGACAGAATAGTATAGGATAGGGGGGTAGAGGACAGAGGGTTTATAGGACAGATTGGTATAAGACAAAGTGGTATAGGACAGAGGGCTGAAAGACAGAGTGGTATAGAACAGTCTGGTATAGGACATAGGGCTAAAGGACCGAGTGGTATAGGACAGAGTTGTATAGGAGAGTGCAGTATAGGACAGAGGGCTAAAGGACAGTGTGGTATAGGAGAGAGTGGTGTAGGACAGAGGGCTAAAGGACAGAGTGGTATAGGACAGTGTTGTATAGGATAGAGTGGTATAGGACAGAGTGGTATAGGACAGAGGCTAAAGAACAGAGCGGTATAGGACAGAGTGCTAAATGACAGAGTGATAGAGGACATTGTGGTATAGGACAGCGTGGTATAGAACAGTGCAGTATGGGACAGAGGGCTAAAGGACAGTGTGGTATAGGAGAGAGTGGTGTCGGACAGTGTGGTATTGGACAGAGTGGTATAGGACAGAGGGCTAATGGACAGAGGGCTAATGGACAGAGGGCTATAGGACCGAGAGATATAGGACAGTGTGGTATGGGACAGCGGGCTAAAGGAGAGAGTGATATAGGGCAGAGTGGTATAGGACAGGTTGGTATAGGACAGAGGGCTAAAGGACAGAGGGGTGTAGGACAGAGTGGTATAGGACAGAGGGCTAAAGGACAGAGTGGTATAGGACAGTGTTGTATAGGAGAGAGGACTAATGGACAGAGTGGTGTAGGACAGAGTGGTATAGGACAGAGTGCTGAAGGACAGGGTGGTATAGGACTGTGTTGTATAGGACAGAGGTCTAAAGGACAGAGTGGTACAGGACAGAGTGGTATAGGATAAAGTGGTATAAGACAAAGTGGTATAGGACAGAGGGCTGAAGGACATTGTGGTATAGGACATAGGGCTAAAGGACCGAGTGGTATAGGACAGTGCAGTATATGACAGAGTGGTATAGGACAGAGGGATAAAGGACAGAGGACTACAGGACAGAGTAGTATAAGACAAAGTGGTATAGGACAGAGATATAAAGGACAGAGTGGTATGGGGCCATGTGATTTCGGACAGAGGGTAAAGGACAGAGTGGTATGGGACAGAGTGGTATAGGACAGAGGGCTAAAGGACAGAGTGGTTTAGGACAGAGTGGAAGAGGACAGTGTTGTATAGGACAGAAGTCTAAAGGACAGAGTGGTATAGGACAGTGTGCTATAGGACAGTGTGCTATTGGACAGAGGGCTATAGGACAGAGGGGTATAGGACAGTGCGAAATAGGACAGAGGGCTAAAGGACAGAGTGGTATAGGATGGAATGGAATAGGACAGAGGGCTAAAGGACAGAGTCATATATGACAGTGTGATATAGGATAGAGGGGTATAGGACAGTGCTGTATAGGACAGAGTGGTATAGGACAGAGTGGTATAGGACAGTGTGGTATAGGACAGAGGGCTAAAGGACAGAGTGGTATAGGGCAGTGTTGTATCGGACAGATGGCTATAGGACAGAGTGGTAAAGGACAGTGTGGTATAGGACAGTGCGGTATAGGACAGAGGGCTACAGGACAGAGTGGTATAGGACAGAATAGTATAGGATAGGGGGGTAGAGGACAGAGGGTTTATAGGACAGATTGGTATAAGACAAAGTGGTATAGGACAGAGGGCTGAAAGACAGAGTGATATAGGACAGTCTGGTATAGGACATAGGGCTAAAGGACCGAGTGGTATAGGACAGAGTTGTATAGGACAGTGCAGTATAGGACAGAGGGCTAAAGGACAGTGTGGTATAGGAGAGAGTGGTGTAGGACAGAGGGCTATAGGACAGAGTGGTATAGGACAGTGTTGTATAGGATAGAGTGGTATAGGACAGAGTGGTATAGGACAGAGGCTAAAGAACAGAGCGGTATAGGACAGAGTGCTAAATGACAGAGTGATAGAGGACAGTGTGGTATAGGACAGCGTGGTATAGAACCGTGCAGTATGGGACAGAGGGCTAAAGGACAGTGTGGTATAGGAGAGAGTGGTGTCGGACAGTGTGGTATTGGACAGAGTGGTATAGGACAGAGGGCTAAAGGACAGAGGGCTATAGGACAGAGAGATATAGGACAGTGTGGTATGGGACAGCGGGCTAAAGGAGAGAGTGATATAGGGCAGAGTGGTATAGGACAGGTTGGTATAGGACAGAGGGCTAAAGGACAGAGTGGTGTAGGACAGAGTGGTATAGGACAGAGGGCTAAAGGACAGAGTGATATAGGACAGTGTTGTATAGGACAGAGTGGTATAGAACAGAGTGGTATAGGACAGAGGGCTCAAGGACAGAGTGGTATAGGACAGTGTTGTATAGGAGAGAGGACTAATGGACAGAGTGGTATAGGACAGAGTGGTATAGGACAGAGTGCTGAAGGACAGGGTGGTATAGGACTGTGTTGTATAGGACAGAGGTCTAAAGGACAGAGTGGTACAGGACAGAGTGGTATAGGATAAAGTGGTATAGAACAGTGCAGTATGGGACAGAGGGCTAAAGGACAGTGTGGTATTGGAGAGAGTGGTGTCGGACAGTGTGGTATTGGACAGAGTGGTATAGGACAGAGGGCTAAAGGACAGAGGGCTATAGGACAGAGAGATATAGGACAGTGTGGTATGGGACAGCGGGCTAAAGGAGAGAGTGATATAGGGCAGAGTGGTATAGGACAGGTTGGTATAGGACAGAGGGCTAAAGGACAGAGTGGTGTAGGACAGAGTGGTATAGGACAGAGGGCTAAAGGACAGAGTGGTATAGGACAGTGTTGTCTCGGACAGAGTGGTATAGAACAGAGTGGTATAGGACAGAGGGCTCAAGGACAGAGTGGTATAGGACAGTGTTGTATAGGAGAGAGGACTAATGGACAGAGTGGTATAGGACAGAGTGGTATAGAACAGAGTGCTGAAGGACAGGGTGGTATAGGACTGTGTTGTATAGGACAGAGGTCTAAAGGACAGAGTGGTACAGGACAGAGTGGTATAGGATAAAGTGGTATAAGACAAAGTGGTATAGGACAGAGGGCTGAAGGACAAAGTGGTATATGACATTGTGGTATAGGACATAGGGCTAAAGGACCGAGTGGTATCGGACAGTGCAGTATATGACAGAGTGGTATAGGACAGTGCAGTATATGACAGAGTGGTATAGGACAGAGGGATAAAGGACAGAGGACTACAGGCCAGAGTAGTATAAGACAAAGTGGTGTAGGACAGAGATATAAAGGACAGAGTGGTATGGGGCCATGTGATTTCGGACAGAGGGTAAAGGACAGAGTGGTATTGGACAGAGTGGTATAGGACAGAGTGGTATAGGACAGAGGCTAAAGAACAGAGCGGTTTAGGACAGAGTGGAAGAGGACAGTGTTGTATAGGACAGAAGTCTAAAGGACAGAGTGGTATAGGACAGTGTGCTATAGAACAGTGTGCTATTGGACAGAGGGCTATAGGACAGAGGGGTATAGGACAGTGCGAAATAGGACAGAGGGCTAAAGGACAGCGTGGTATAGGATGGAATGGAATAGGACAGAGGGCTAAAGGACAGAGTCATATATGACAGTGTGATATAGGATAGAGGGGTATAGGACAGTGTGGTATAGGACAGAGTGATATAGGATAGAGGGGTATAGGACAGTGTGGTATAGGACAGAGTGGTATAGGACAGAGTGGTATAGGACAGTGTGGTATAGGACAGAGGGCTAAAGGACAGAGTGGTATAGGGCAGTGTTGTATAGGACAGAGTGATATAGGATAGAGGGGTATAGGACAGTGTGGTATAGGACAGAGTGGTAAAGGACAGTGTGGTATAGGACAGTGCGGTATAGGACAGAGGGCTACAGGACAGAGTGGTATAGGACAGAATAGTATAGGATAGGGGGGTAGAGGACAGAGGGTTTATAGGACAGATTGGTATAAGACAAAGTGGTATAGGACAGAGGGCTGAAAGACAGAGTGGTATAGAACAGTCTGGTATAGGACATAGGGCTAAAGGACCGAGTGGTATAGGACAGAGTTGTATAGGAGAGTGCAGTATAGGACAGAGGGCTAAAGGACAGTGTGGTATAGGAGAGAGTGGTGTAGGACAGAGGGCTAAAGGACAGAGTGGTATAGGACAGTGTTGTATAGGATAGAGTGGTATAGGACAGAGTGGTATAGGACAGAGGCTAAAGAACAGAGCGGTATAGGACAGAGTGCTAAATGACAGCGTGATAGAGGACATTGTGGTATAGGACAGCGTGGTATAGAACAGTGCAGTATGGGACAGAGGGCTAAAGGACAGTGTGGTATTGGAGAGAGTGGTATAGGACAGAGGGCTAATGGACAGAGGGCTATAGGACAGAGAGATATAGGACAGTGTGGTATGGGACAGCGGGCTAAAGGAGAGAGTGATATAGGGCAGAGTGGTATAGGACAGGTTGGTATAGGACAGAGGGCTAAAGGACAGAGTGGTATAGGACAGTGTTGAATAGGACAGAGTGGTATAGGACAGAGGGATAAAGGACAGAGGACTACAGGCCAGAGTAGTATAAGACAAAGTGGTATAGGACAGAGATATAAAGGACAGAGTGGTATGGGGCCATGTGATTTCGGACAGAGGGTAAAGGACAGAGTGGTATGGGACAGAGTGGTATAGGACAGAGGGGTATAAGACAGTGCGGTATAGGACAGAGGGCTAAAGGACAGAGTGGTTTAGGACAGAGTGGAAGAGGACAGTGTTGTATAGGACAGAAGTCTAAAGGACAGAGTGGTATAGGACAGTGTGCTATTGGACAGAGGGCTATAGGACAGAGGGGTATAGGACAGTGCGAAATAGGACAGAGGGATAAAGGACAGAGTGGTATAGGATGGAATGGAATAGGACAGAGGGCTAAAGGACAGAGTCATATATGACAGTGTGATATAGGATAGAGGGGTATAGGACAGTGCGGTATAGGACAGAGTGGTATAGGACAGAGTGGTATAGGACAGTGCGGTATAGGGCAGAGAGCTAAAGGACAGTGTGGTGTAGCAGAGAGTGGTATAGGATACAGGGCTGAAGGACAGAATGGTATAGGACAGAGTGGAATAGGACATGTTGTATGGACAGAGTGGTATAGGACAGAGTGGTATAGGATAGTGTTGTATAGGGCAGCGTTGTATAGGACAGAGGGCTAAAAGACAGAGTGGTATAGGAGAGTGTGGTATAGGATAGAGTGGTATAGGACAGAGGGCTATAGAACAGAATGGTATAGGACAGTGTGGTATAGGACAGTGTGGTATAGGACTGAGAGCTAAAGGACAGTGTGGTATAGGAGAGAGTGGTATAGGATAGAGGGCTGAAGGACAGAATGTTATAGGACAGAGTGGTATAGGACAGTCTGGTATAGGACAGAGTGGTGTAGGGCAGAGGGCTAAATGACAGAGGGCTATAGGACAGAGTGGTATAGGACAGTGTTGTATAGGACAGAGGGCTATAGGACAGAGTGGTATAGGACAGAGGGCTAAAGGACAGAGTGGTAGAGGACAGTGCGGTATTGGACAATGTGGTATAGGACAGAGTTGTACAGGACAGAGGGCTAAAGGACTGAGTGGTATTGGACAGAGTGGTGTAGGACAGTGTTGTATAGGACAGAGTGGTATAGGACAGTGTTGTATAGGACAGAGTGGTATAGGACAGAAGGCTAAAGGACAGAGGGCTATAGGACAGAGTGGTATAAGATAGTGTGCAATTGGACAGAGGGCTATAGGACAGAGGGGTATAGGACAGTGCGGTATAGGACTGACATCTAAAGGACAGAGTGGTATAGGACGGAGTGGTATAGGACAGAGGGCTAAAGGACAGAGTCACATAGGACAGTGTGATATAGGACAGAGTGGTATAGGACAGAGGGGTATAGGACAGTGCGGTATAGGACAGAGGGCTAAAGGACAGAGTGGTATAGGACAGAGTGGTATAGGGCAGTGTGGTATAGGACAGAGAGCTAAAGCATAGTGTGGTATAGGAGAGAGTGGTATAGGATACGGGGCTGAAGGATAGAATGGTATAGGATAGAGTGGAATAGGACAGAGTGGTATAGGAGAGTGTGGTATAGGATAGAGTGGTATAGGACAGAGGGCTATAGAACAGAATGGTATAGGACAGTGTGGTATAGGACAGTGCGGTATAGGACAGAGGGCTACAGGACAGAGTGGTATAGGACAGAATAGTATAGGATAGGGGGGTAGAGGACAGAGGGTTTATAGGACAGATTGGTGTAAGACAAAGTGGTATAGGACAGAGGGCTGAAAGACAGAGTGGTATAGGACAGTCGGGTATAGGACATAGGGCTAAAGGACCGAGTGGTATAGGACAGAGTTGTATAGGACAGTGCAGTATAGGACAGAGGGCTAAAGGACAGAGGGCTATAGGAGAGAGTGGTGTAGGACAGAGTGGTATAGGACAGAGGCTAAAGAACAGAGCGGTATAGGACAGAGTGCTAAATGACAGAGTGATAGAGGACAGTGTAGTATAGGACAGCGTGGTATAGAACAGTGCAGTATGGGACAGAGGGCTAAAGGACAGTGTGGTATAGGAGAGAGTGGTATAGGACAGAGGGCTAAAGGACAGAGGGCTATAGGACAGAGAGATATAGGACAGTGTGGTATGGGACAGCGGGCTAAAGGAGAGAGTGATATAGGGCAGAGTGGTATAGGACAGGTTGGTATAGGACAGAGGGCTAAAGGACAGAGTGGTGTAGGACAGAGTGGTATAGGACAGAGGGCTAAAGGACAGAGTGGTATAGGACAGTGTTGTATAGGACAGAGTGGTATAGAACAGAGTGGTATAGGACAGTGTTGTATAGGAGAGAGGACTAATGGACAGAGTGGTATAGGACAGAGTGCTGAAGGACAGGGTGGTATAGGACTGTGTTGTATAGGACAGAGGTCTAAAGGACAGAGTGGTACAGGACAGAGTGGTATAGGATAAAGTGGTATAAGACAAAGTGGTATAGGACAGAGGGCTGAAGGACAAAGTGGTATAGGACATTGTGGTATAGGACATAGGGCTAAAGGACCGAGTGGTATAGGACAGAGTAGTATAAGACAAAGTGGTGTAGGACAGAGATATAAAGGACAGAGTGGTATGGGGCCATGTGATTTCGGACAGTGGGTATAGGACAGAGTGGTATAGGACAGTGTGGTATAGGACAGAGAGCTAAAGGACAGTGTGGTATAGCAGAGAGTGGTATAGGATACAGGGCTGAAGGACAGAATGGTATAGGACAGAGTGGAATAGGACATGTGGTATGGACAGAGTGGTATAGGACAGAGTGGTATAGGATAGTGTTGTATAGGGCAGCGTTGAATAGGACAGAGGGCTAAAAGACAGAGTGGTATAGGAGAGTGTGGTATAGGATAGAGTGGTATAGGACAGAGGGTTATAGAACAGAATGGTATAGGACAGTGTGGTATAGGACAGTGTGGTATAGGACTGAGAGCTAAAGGACAGTGTGGTATAGGAGAGAGTGGTATAGGATAGAGGGCTGAAGGACAGAATGTTATAGGACAGAGTGGTATAGGACAGTGTGGTATAGGACAGAGTGGTGTAGGGCAGAGGGCTAAATGACAGAGGGCTATAGGACAGAGTGGTATAGGACAGTGTGCAATTGGACAGAGGGCTATAGGACAGAGGGGTGTAGGACAGTGCGGTATAGGACAGAGGTCTAAAGGACAGAGTGGTATTGGACAGTGCTGTATAGGACAGAGGGCTATAGGACAGAGTGGTATAGGACAGAGGGCTAAAGGACAGAGTGGTATAGGACTGTGCGGTATAGGACAATGTGGTATTGGACAGAGTGGTATAGGACAGAGGGCTGTCGGACAGTGTGGTGTAGGACAGAGTGGTATAGGACAGTGTTGTATAGGACAGAGTGGTATAGGACAGAAGGCTAAAGGACAGAGGGCTATAGGACAGAGTGGTATAAGATAGTGTGCAATTGGACAGAGGGCTATAGGACAGAGGGGTATAGGACAGTGCGGTATAGGACAGACATCTAAAGGACAGAGTGGTATAGGACGGAGTGGTATAGGACAGAGGGCTAAAGGACAGAGTCACATAGGACAGTGTGATATAGGACAGAGTGGTATAGGACAGAGGGGTATAGGACAGTGCGGTATAGGACAGAGGGCTAAAGGACAGAGTGGTATAGGACAGAGTGGTATAGGGCAGTGTGGTATAGGACAGAGAGCTAAAGGACAGCGTGGTATAGGAGAGAGTGGTATAGGATACGGGGCTGAAGGACAGAATGGTATAGGACAGAGTGGAATACGACATGTGGTATAGGACAGAGTGGAATAGGACAGAGTGGTATAGGAGAGTGTGGTATAGGAAAGAGTGGTATAGGACAGAGGGCTATAGAACAGAATGGTATAGGACAGTGTGGTATAGGACAGAGTGGTACAGGACAGAGCAGTATAGGACAGAGGGCTAAAGGACAGAGTGGTATAGGACAGAGAGGTATAGGACAGAGTGGTATAGGACTGAGAGCTAAAGGACAGTGTGGTATAGGAGAGAGTGGTATAGGATAGAGCGCTGAAGGACAGAATGGTATAGGACAGAGTGGTATAGGACAGTGTGGTATAGGACAGAGTGGTGTAGGGCAGAGGTCTAAATGACAGAGGGCTATAGGACAGAGTGGTATAGGACAGTGTGCAATTGGACAGAGGGCTATAGGACAGAGGGGTGTAGGACAGAGGGCTATAGGACAGATGTCTAAAGGACAGAGTGGTATTGGACAGTGTTGTATAGGACAGAGGGCTATAGGACAGAGTGGTATAGGACAGAGGGCTAAAGGACAGAGTGGTAGAGGACAATGCGGTAGAGGACAATGTGGTATAGGACAGAGTAGTATAGGACAGTGTGGTATAGGACAGTGTGGTATAGGACAGAGTGGTATAGGACAGAAGGCTAAAGGACAGAGGGCTGTAGGACAGAGTGGTATAAGATAGTGTGCAATTGGACAGAGGGCTATAGGACAGAGGGGTATTGCACAGTGCGGTATAGGACAGACATCTAAAGGACAGAGTGGTATAGGACAGAGTGGGATAGGGCAGTGTGTTATTGGTAAGAGGGCTATAGGACAGAGGGGTATAGGACAGTGCGGTATAGGACAGAGGGCTAAAGGACAGAGTGGTGTAGGACAGAGTGGTATAGGACAGAGGGCTAAAGGACAGAGTGGTATAGGACAGTGTGATATAGGACAGAGTGGTATAGGGCCGAGTGGTATAGGACAGCGTGGTATAGGACAGAGGGCTAAAGGACAGTGTAGTATAGGAGAGAGTGGTATAGGATAGAGGGCTGAAGGACAGAATGGTATAGGACAGAGTGGAATAGGAAAGTGAGGTATAGGACAGAGTGGAATAGGACAGAGTGGTATAGGATAGTGTTGGATAGGGCAGTGCTGTATAGGACAGACGGCTAAAGGACAGAGTGGTATAGGAGAGAGTGGTATAAGACAGAGGGCTAAAGGACAGAGTGGTATAGGACAGTGTGGTATAGGACAGAGTGGTATAGGACAGGGGGCTATAGGACAGAATGGTATAGGACAGAGTGGTATAGGACAGAGTGGTATAGGATAGTGTGGTATAGTGCAGCATTGTATAGAACCGCGGGCTAAAGGACAGAATGGTATAGGACAGAGTGGTATAGGACAGTGTGGTATAGGACAGAGTGGTGTAGGGCAGAGGGCTAAATGACAGTGTTGTATAGGACAGAAGGCTATAGGACAGAGTGATATAGGACAGAGGGCTAAAAGACAGAGTGGTAGAGGACAGTGCGGTATAGGACAGAAGGCTATAGGACAGAGTTGTATAGGACAGAGGGCTAAAGGACAGAGTGGTATTGGACAGAGTGGTATAGGATAGAGTGGTATACGGCAATGTGGTATAGGACAGAGTGGTATAGAACAGAGCAGTATAGGACTGAGGGCTAAAGGTCAGAGTGGTATAGGACAGTGTGGTATAGGACAGAATGCTATAGGACAGAGAGCTAAAGGACAGAGTGGTATAGGACTGAGGGATATAGGACAGAGTTGTATAGGACAGAGGGGTATAGGACAGAGAGGTATAGGACAGAGGGCTATAGGACAGAGTGGTAACGGACAGTGTGGTATAGGACAAAATGGTATAGGACAGAGGGCTATAGGACAGAGTGGTATATGACAGAGTAGTATAGGATAGGGGGTATAGGACAGTGCGGTATTGGACAGAGGGCTAAAGGACAGAGTGGTATAGGACAGAGGGCTAAATGACAGAGGGCTAAAGGACAGAGTGGTATAAGACAGAGTAGTATAGGATAGAGTGGTATAGGGCAATGTGGTATAGGACAGAGTGGTATAGAACAGAGAGCTAAAGGAAAGAGTGGTATAGGACAGAGGGATATAGGACAGAGGGCCAAAGTACAGAGTGGTATAGGACAGAGTGGTATAGGACACAGGGCTAAAGGACAGAGTGGTATAGGACAGTGTGGTATAGGACAGAGGGCTAAAGGACAGAGTGGTATAGGTCAGTGTTGTATAGGACAGAGGGCTATAGGACAGAGTGGTATAGGACAGAGGGGTATATGACAGAGTAGTATAGGACAGAGGGGTATAGGACAGATGGCTATAGGACAGAGTGGTAAAGGACAGTGTGGTATAGGACAGAATGGTATAGGACAGAGGGCTACAGGACAGAGTGGTATAGGACAGAGTAGTATAGGATAGGGGGGTAGAGGACAGTGCGGTATAGGACAGTGTGCTAAAGGACAGAGTGGTATAGGACAGATTGGTATAAGACAAAGTGGTATAGGACAGAGGGCTGAAAGACATAGTGGTATAGGACAGTGTGGTATAGGATATAGGGCTAAAGGACCGAGTGGTATAGGACAGAGTTGTACAGGACAGTGCAGTATAGGACAGAGGGCTAAAGGACATGTGTGGTATAAGAGAGAGTGGTGTAGGACAGAGGGCTAAAGGACAGAGTGGTATTGGACAGTGTTGTATAGGATAGAGTGGTATAGGACAGAGGCTAAAGAACAGAGCGGTATAGGACAGAGTGGTAAATGACAGAGTGATAGAGGACAGTGTGGTATCGGACAGCATGGTATAGGACAATGCAGTATGGTACAGAGGGCTAAAGGACAGTGTGGTATAGGAGAGAGTGGTGTCGGACAGTGTGGTATAGGACAGAGTGGTATAGGACAGAGGGCTACAGGACATAAGGCTTTAGCACAGAGAGATATAGGACAGTGTGGTATTGGACAGCGGGCTAAAGGACAGAGTGATATAGGGCAGATTGGTATAGGACAGGTTGGTATAGGACAGGGGGCTAAAGGACAGAGTGGTGTAGGACAGAGTGGTATAGGACAGAGGGCTAAAGGACAGAGTGGTATAGGACAGTGTTGTATAGGACAGAGTGGTATAGAACAGATTGGTATAGGACAGAGGTCGAAAGGACAGAGTGGTATAGGACTGAGTGGTATAGGACAGAGGGGTATAGGACAGTGCGGTATAGGACAGAGTGGTATAGGCCAGAGTGGTATAGCACAGGGTGGTATAGGATTGTGTTGTATAGGACAGAGGTCTAAAGGACAGAGTGGTACAGGACAGAGTGGTATAGGATAGAGTGGTATAAGACAAAGTGGTATAGGACAGATGGCTGAAGGACAAAATGGTATAGGACATTATGGTATAGGACATAGGGCTAAAGGACCGAGTGGTATAGGACAGTGCAGTATATGACAGAGTGGTTTTGGACAGAGGGTTATAGGACAGAGTGGTATATGACAGAGTGGTATAGGACAGAGGGGTATAGGACAGATTGGTATAAGACAAAGTGGTATAGGACAGAGGGCTGAAAGACAGAGTAGTATAGGACAGTGTGGTATAGGACATAGGGCTAAAGGAACAAGTGGTATAGGACAGAGTGGTATAGGACAGTGTGGTATAGGACAGAGTGGTACAGGACAGAGTAGTATAGGACAGAGGGCTAAAGGACAGAGTGGTATAGGACAGAGTGTTATGGAAAGAGTGGTATAGGACTGAGAGCTAAAGGACAGTGTGGTATAGGAGAGAGTGGTATAGGATAGAGGGCTGAAGGACAGAATGGTATAGGACAGAGTGGTATAGGACAGTGTGGTATAGGACAGAGTGGTGTAGGGCAGAGGGCTAAATGACAGAGGGCGATAGGACAGAGTGGCATAGGACAGTGTGCAATTGGACAGAGGGCTATAGGACAGAGGGGTGTAGGACAGTGCGGTATAGGACAGAGGTCTAAAGGACAGAGGGCTATAGGACAGAGTGGTATACAACTGTGTTCTTTTGGACAGAGGGCTAAAGGACAGAGTGGTATAGAACAGAGTGGTATAGGACAGAGGACTAAAGGACAGAGTGTTATAGGATAGAGTGGTTTTGGACAGAGGGTTAAAGGACAGAGTGGTACAGGACAGTGTGGTATAGGACAGCATGGTATAGCAAAGAGGGCTATAGGACAGAGTGGTATAGGACAGTGTGGTATAAGACAGAGATCGAAAGGACAGAGTGGTATAGGACTGAGTGGTATAGGACAGAGGGGTATAGGACAGTGCGGTATAGGACAGAGTGGTATAGGACAGAGGGCTAAAGGACAGAGTGGTATAAGACCGTGTGGTATAGGACAGAGGAGTTTTGGGCAGTGCGGTATAGGACAGAGGGCTAAAGGACAGTGTGGTATAGGACAGAGTGATATAGGGCAGAGGGCTATAGGACAGAGTGGTATAGCACAGTGCGGTATAGGACAGACATCTAAAGGACAGAGTGGTATAGGCAGAGTGGTATAGGACAGAGTGGTATAGGGCAGTGTGTTATTGGTAAGAGGGCTATAGGACAGAGGGGTATAGGACAGCGTGATATAGGACAGAGTGGTATAGGGCAGAGTGGTAAAAGACAGAGTGGTATAGGGCAGAGGGGTATAGGGTAGTGTTGTATAGGGCAGCGTTGTATAGGACAGAGGGCTAAAGGGCAAAGGTGTATAGGACAGTGCGGTATGGGACAGAGGGCTAAAGGACAGAGTGGTATAGGACAGAGTGGTATAGGACAGAGGGCTAAAGGACAGTGTAGTATAGGAGAGAGTGGTATAGGATAGAGGGCTGAAGGACAGAATAGTATAGGACAGAGTGGAATAGGACAGTGAGGTATAGGACAGAGTGGTATAGGACAGAGTGGTATAGGATAGTGTCGGATAGGGCAATGTTGTATAGGACAGACGGCTAAAGGACAGAGTGGTATAGGAGACAGTGGTATAGGACAGAGGGCTATACGACAGAATGGTATAGGACAGAGTGGTATAGGACAGAGTGGTATAGGATAGTGTGGTATAGTGCAGCATTGTATAGAACCGCGGGCTAAAGGACAGAGTGGTATAGGACAGAGTGGTATAGGACAGTGTGGTATAGGACAGAGTGGTATAGGACAGAGGGATAAAGGACAGAGGACGACAGGACAGGGTAGTATAAGACAAAGTGGTATAGGACAGAGATATAAAGGACAGAGTGGTATGGGGCTATGTGATTTCAGAAAGAGGGTAAAGGACAGAGTGGTATGGGACAGAGTGGTATAGGACAGAGGGGTATAGGACAGTGCGGTATAGGACAGAGGGCTAAAGGACAGAGTGGTATAGGACAGTGTAGTATAGGACAGAGTGGTATAGGACAGAGGGGTATAGGACAGAGTAGTAAAGGACAGAGAGCTAAAGGACAGTGTGGTGTAGGAGAGAGTGGTATAGGATACAGGGTGAAGGACAGAATGGTATAGGACAGAGTGGAATAGGACGTGTGGTATAGGACAGAGTGGTATAGGACAGAGTGGTATAGGATAGTGTTGTATAGGGCAGCATTGTATACGACAGAGTGGTATAGGACTGAGAGCTAAAGGACAGTGTGGTATAGGAGAGAGTGGTATAGGATAGAGGGCTGAAGGACAGAATGGTATAGGACAGAGTGGTATAGGACAGTGTGGTATAGGACAGAGTGGTATAGGACTGACAGCTAAAGGACATGTGGTATAGGAGAGAGTGGTATAGGATAGAGGGCTGAAGGACAGAATGGTATAGGACAGTGGTATAGGACAGTGTTGTATAGGACAGAGTGGTATAGGACAGAGGGGTATAGGACAGAGTAGTAAAGGACAGAGAGCTAAAGGACAGTGTGGTGTAGGAGAGAGTGGTATAGGATACAGGGTGAAGGACAGAATGGTATAGGACAGAGTGGAATAGGACGTGTGGTATAGGACAGAGTGGTATAGGACAGAGTGGTATAGGATAGTGTTGTATAGGGCAGCATTGTATACGACAGAGTGGTATAGGACTGAGAGCTAAAGGACAGTGTGGTATAGGAGAGAGTGGTATAGGATAGAGGGCTGAAGGACAGAATGGTATAGGACAGAGTGGTATAGGACAGTGTGGTATAGGACAGAGTGGTATAGGACTGACAGCTAAAGGACATGTGGTATAGGAGAGAGTGGTATAGGATAGAGGGCTGAAGGACAGAATGGTATAGGACAGTGGTATAGGACAGTGTTGTATAGGACAGAGGTCTATAGGACAGTTGGTATAGGACAGAGGGCTGTTGGACAGTGTGGTGTAAGACAGAGGGCTAAAGGACAGAGTAGTATAGAACAGAGTGGTATAGGACAGTGTGGTATAGGACAGAGTGGTATAGGACAGAAGGCTAAAGGACAGAGGGCTATAGGACAGAGTGGTATAAGATAGAGTGCAATTGGACAGAGGGCTATAGGACAAAGGGGTATAGGACAGTGTGGTATAGGGCAGTGTGTTATTGGTAAGAGGGCTATAGGATAGAGGGGTATAGGACAGCATGGTATAGGACAGAGGGCTAAAGGACAGAGTGGTGTAGGGCAGAGTGGTATAGGACAGAGGGCTAAAGGACAGAGTGGTATAGGACAGTATGATATAGGACAGAGTGGTATAGGACAGAGTGATATAGGGTAGAGGGGTATAGGACAGTGCGGTATGGGACAGAGTGGTACAGGACAGAGTAGTATAGGACCGAGGGCTAAAGGACAGAGTGGTATAGGACAGCGTGGTATAGGACAGAGGGCTAAAGGACAGTATAGTATAGGAGAGAGTGGTTTCAGATAGATGGCTGAAGGACAGAATGGTATACGACAAAGTGGAATAGGACAGTGAGGTATAGGACAGAGTGGTATAGGATAGTCTTGGATAGGGCAGTGTTGTATAGGACAGACGGCTAAAGGACAGAGTGGTATAGGAGAGAGTGGTATAAGACAGAGGGCTAAAGGACAGAGTGGTATAGGACAGTGTGGTATAGGACAGAGTGGTATAGGACAGAGTGGTATAGGATAGTGCGGTATAGTGCAGCATTGCATAGTACCGCAGGCTAAAGGACAGAGTGGTATAGGACAGAGTGGTATAGGACAGTGTGGTATAGGACAGAGTGGTATAGGACAGAGGGATAAAGGAAAGAGGACTACAGGACAGAGTAGTATAAGACAAAGTGGTATAGAACAGAGATATAAAGGACAGAGTGGTATGGGGCCATGTGATTTCGGACTGAGGGTAAAGGACAGAGTGGTATGGGACAGAGTGGTATAGGACAGAGGGGTATAAGACAGTGCGGTATAGGACAGAGGGCTAAAGGACAGAGTGGTTTAGGACAGAGTGGGAGAGGACAGTGTTGTATAGGACAGACGTCTAAAGGACAGAGTGGTATAGGACAGAGTGGTATAGGACAGTGTGCTATTGGACAGAGGGCTAAAGGACAGAGTGGTATAGGACGGAGTGGTGTACGGCAGAGGGCTAAAGGACAGTGTTGTATAGGACAGAAGGCTATAGGACTGAGGGATATAGGACAGAGGGACAAAGTACAGAGTGGTATATGACAGAGTGGTATAGGACACAGGGTTAAAGGACAGAGTGGTATAGGAAAGTGTGGTATAGGACTGTGTGGTATAGGACAGTGTGGTATAGGACAGAGGGCTATAGGACAGAGGGCTATAGGACAGAATGGTATAGGACAGAGTGGTATAGGACAGAGTGGTATAGGATAGTGTGGTATAGTGCAGCATTGCATAGAACCGCGGGCTAAAGGACAGAGTGGTATAGGTCAGAGTGGTATAGGACAGGGTGGTATAGGACAGAGTGGTATAGGACAGAGGGATAAAGGAAAGAGGACTACAGGACAGAGTAGTATAAGACAAAGTGGTATAGGACAGAGATATAAAGGACAGAGTGGTATGGGGCATGTGATTTCGGACTGAGGGTAAAGGACAGAGTGGTATGGGACAGAGTGGTATAGGACAGAGGGGTATAAGACAGTGCGGTATAGGACAGAGGGCTAAAGGACAGAGTGGTTTAGGACAGAGTGGGAGAGGACAGTGTTGTATAGGACAGACGTCTAAAGGACAGAGTGGTATAGGACAGAGTGGTATAGGACAGTGTGCTATTGGACAGAGGGCTAAAGGACAGAGTGGTATAGGACGGAGTGGTGTACGGCAGAGGGCTAAAGGACAGTGTTGTATAGGACAGAAGGCTATAGGACTGAGGGATATAGGACAGAGGGACAAAGTACAGAGTGGTATATGACAGAGTGGTATAGGACACAGGGTTAAAGGACAGAGTGGTATAGGAAAGTGTGGTATAGGACTGTGTGGTATAGGACAGAGTGGTATAGGACAGCGGGCTATAGGACAGAGGGCTATAGGACAGAGTTGTATAGGACAGAGGGGTATAGGACAGAGAGGTATAGGACAGAGGGCTATAGGACAGAGTGGTAACGGACAGTGTGGTATAGGACAAAATGGTATAGGACAGAGGGCTATAGGACAGAGTGGTATATGACAGAGTAGTATAGGATAGGGGGTATAGGACATTGCGGTATTGGACAGAGGGCTAAAGGACAGAGTGGTATAGGACAGAGTGATATAGGACTTTGTGGTACAGGACAGCGTAATATAGGACAGAGGGCTAAAGGACAGAGGACTAAAGGACAGAGTGGTATAGGACAGAGTGGTTTTGGACAGAGGGTTAAAGGACAGAGTGGTATATGACAGAGTGGTATAGGACAGAGGGATAAAGGACAGAGGACTACAGGCCAGAGTAGTATAAGACAAACTGGTATAGGACAGAGATATAAAGGACAGAGTGGTATGGGGCCATGTGATTTTGGACTGAGGGTAAAGGACAGAGTGGTATGGGACAGAGTGGTATAGGACAGAGGGGTATAGGACAGTGCGGTATAGGACAGAGGGCTAAAGGACAGAGTGGTTTAGGACAGAGTGGGAGAGGACAGTGTTGTATAGGACAGACGTCCAAAGGACAGATTGGTATAGGATAGAGTGGTATAGCACAGTGTGCTATTGGACAGAGGGCTATAGGACAGAGGGGTATAGGACAGTGCGAAATAGGACAGAGGGCTAAAGGAGAGAGTGGTATAGGACGGAGTGGTACAGGACAAAGGGCTAAAGGACAGAGTCATATAGGACAGTGTGATATATGACAGAGGGCTATAGGACAGTGCGGTATAGGACAGTGCAGTATTAGACAGAGGGCTAAAGGACAGAGTGGTATAGGACAGAGTGGTATAGGAGAGTGTGGTATAGGACAGAGTGGTATAGGACTGAGAGCTAAAGGACAGTGTGGTATAGGAGAGAGTGGTATAGGATAGAGGGCTGAAGGACAGAATGGTATAGGACAAAGTGGTATAGGACAGTGTGGTATAGGACAGAGAGGTGTAGGGCAGAGGGCTAAATGACAGAAGGCTAAAGGACAGAGTGATATAGGACAGTGTGCAATTGGACAGAGGACTATAGGACAGAGGGGTGTAGGACAGTGCGGTATAGGACAGAGGTCTAAAGGACAGAGTGGTATAGGACAGTGTTGTATAGGACAGAGGGCTATAGGACAGAGTGGTATAGGACAGAGGGCTAAAGGACAGAGTGGTAGAGGACAGTGCGGTATAGGACAATGTGGTATAGGACAGAGTTGTATAGGACAGAGGGCTATAGGACAGAGTGGTATAGGACAGAGGGCTAAAGGACAGAGTGGTATTGGACAGAGTAGTATAGGACAGAGGGCTGTCGGACAGTGTGGTGTAGGACAGAGTGATATAGCACAGAAGGCTAAAGGACAGAGGGCTATAGGACAGAGTGGTATAAGATAGTGTGCAATTGGACAGAGGGCTATAGGACAGAGGGGTATAGGACAGTGCGGTATAGGAAAGAGGGCTAAAGGATAGTGTAGTATAGGAGAGAGTGGTATAGGATAGAGGGCTGAAGGACAGAATGGTATAGGACAGAGTGGAATAGGACAGTGAGGTATAGGAGAGAGTGGTATAGGACAGAGTGGTATAGGATAGAGTGGAATAGGGCAGTGTTGTATAGGACAGATGGCTAAAGGACAGAGTGGTATAGGAGAGAGTGGTATAAGACAGAGGGCTAAAGGATAGTGTGGTATAGTGCAGCATTGCATAGAACCGCGGGCTAAAGGACAGAGTGGTATAGGACAGAGTGGTATAGGACAGTGTGGTATAGGACAGATTGGTATAGGACAGAGGGATAAAGGACAGAGGACTACAGGACAGAGTAGTATAAGACAAAGTGTTGTAGGACAGAGATATAAAGGACAGAGTGGTATGGGGCCATGTGATTTCAGGCAGAGGGTAAAGGACAGAGTGGTATGGGACAGAGTGGTATAGGACAGAGGGCTAAAGGACAGAGTGGTTTAGGACAGAGTGGGAGAGGACAGTGTTGTATAGTACAGACGTCCAAAGGACAGAGTGGTATAGGATAGAGTGGTATAGGACAGTGTGCTATTGGACAGAGGGCTATAGGACAGAGGGGTATAGGACAGTGTGGTATAGGACAGAGGGCTAAAGGACAGAGTGGTATAGGACAGAGTGATATAGGACATTGTGGTACAGGACAGCATAATATAGGACAGAGGGCTAAAGGACAGAGGGCTATAGGACAGAGTGGTATAGGACAGAGGTATAAAGGACAGAGGACTACAGGCCAGAGTAATATAAGACAAAGTGGTATAGGACAGAGATATAAAGGACAGAGTGGTAGGGGGCCGTGTGATTTCGGACAGTGGGGAAAGGACAGAGTGGCATGGGACAGAGTGGTATAGGACAGAGGGGTATAGGACAGTGCGGTATAGGACAGAGGGCTAAAGGACAGAATGGTATAGGACCGAGTGGGAGAGGACAGTGTTGTATAGGACAGACGTCTAAAGGACAGAGTGGTATAGGACAGAGTGGTATAGGACAGTGTGCTATTGGACAGAGGGCTATAGGACAGAGGGGTATAGGACAGTGCGAAATAGGACAGAGGGCTAAAGGACAGCGTGGTATAGGATGGAGTGGTATAGGACAGAGGGATAAAGGACAGAGTCATATAGGACAGTGTAATATAGGACAGAGTGGTATAGGACAGAGGGCTAAAGGACAGAGTGGTTTAGGACAGAGTGGGAGAGGACAGTGTTGTATAGGACAGACGTCTAACGGACAGAGTGGTATAGGACAGAGTGGTATAGGACAGTGTGCTATTGGACGGAGGGCTATAGGACAGAGGGGTATAGGACAGTGCGAAATAGGACAGAGGGTTAAAGGACAGAGTGGTATAGGACAGAGGGCTAAAGGACAGAGTCATATAGGACAGTGTGATATAGGACAGAGTGGTATAGGACAGAGGGCTGTCGGACAGTGTGGTGTAGGACAGTGGGCTAAAGGACAGAGTAGTATAGGACAGAGTGGTATAGACAGTGTGGTATAGGACAGAGTGGTATAGCACAGAAGGCTAAAGGACAGAGGGCTATAGGACAGAGTGGTATAAGATAGTGTGCAATTGGACAGAGGGCTATAGGACAGAGGGGTATAGGACAGTGCGGTATAGGACAGACATCTAAAGGACAGAGTGGTATAGGCAGAGTGGTATAGGACAGAGTGGAAAATGGCAGTGTGTTATTGGTAAGAGGGCTATAGGACAGAGGGGTATAGGACAGTGCGGTATAGGACAGAGGGCGAAAGGACAGAGTGGTGTAGGACAGAGTGGTATAGGACAGAGGGCTAAAGGACAGAGTGGTATAGGACAGTGTGATATAGGACAGAGTGGTATGGGGCAGAGGGCTAAAGGACAGAGTGGTATAGGACAGTGTGGTATGGGACAGAGGGCTAAAGGACAGAGTGGTATAGGACAGCATGGTATAGGAAAGAGGGCTAAAGGATAGTGTAGTATAGGAGAGAGTGGTATAGGACAGAGGGCTAAAGGACAGAGTGGTTTAGGACAGAGTGGGAGAGGACAGTGTTGTATAGGACAGACGTCTAAAGGACAGAGTGGTATAGGACAGAGTGGTATAGGACAGTGTGCTATTGGACAGAGGGCTATAGGACAGAGGGGTATAGGACAGTGCGAAATAGGACAGAGGGCTAAAGGACAGCGTGGTATAGGATGGAGTGGTATAGGACAGAGGGATAAAGGACAGAGTCATATAGGACAGTGTAATATAGGACAGAGTGGTATAGGACAGAGGGCTAAAGGACAGAGTGGTTTAGGACAGAGTGGGAGAGGACAGTGTTGTATAGGACAGACGTCTAACGGACAGAGTGGTATAGGACAGAGTGGTAGAGGACAGTGTGCTATTGGACAGAGGGCTATAGGACAGAGGGGTATAGGACTGTGCGAAATAGGACAGAGGGTTAAAGGACAGAGTGGTATAGGACAGAGGGCTAAAGGACAGAGTCATATAGGACAGTGTGATATAGGACAGAGTGGTATAGGACAGTGCGGTATAGGACAGAGGGCTAAAGTACAGAGGGGTATAGGACAGAGTGGTATAGGACAGTGTGGTATAGGACAGAGTGGTATAGGATAGAGAGCTAAAGGACAGTGTAGTATAGGAGAGAGTGGTATAGGATACAGGGCTGAAGGACAGAATGGTATAGGACAGAGTGGAATAGGACAGTTTGGCATAGGATAGAGTGGTATAGGACAGAGTGGTATAAGATAGTGTTGTATAGGGCAGCATTGTATAGGACAGAGGGCTAAAGGACAGAGTGGTATAGGAGAGTGTGTTATAGGATAGAGTGGTATAGGACAGAGGGTATAGAACAGAATGGTATAGGACAGTGTGGTATAGGACAGAGTGGTACATGACAGAGTAGTATAGGACAGAGGGGTATAGGACAGAGTGGTATAGGACAGTGTGGTATAGGACAGAGTGGTATAGGATAGTGGGCTGAAGGACAGAGTGGTATAGGACTGTGTTGTATAGGACAGAGTGGTCTAGGACAGTGCGGTATAGGACAGAGGGCTAAAGGACAAAGTGGTATAGGATAGTGTGGTATAGGACAGAGTGGTATAGGACAGAATGGTATCGGACAGTGTTGTATAGGACAGAGTGGTATAGGACAGTGCGGTAGAGGACAGAGGGCTAAAGGACAGAGTGGTATAGGATAGTGTGGTATAGGACAGAGTGGTATAGGATAGTGTTGTGTAGTGCAGCATTGTATAAGTCAGAGGGCTAAAGGACAGAGTGGTATAGGACAGAGGGCTAGAGGACAGAATGGTATAGGGCAGTGTGGTATAGGACAGAGGGGTGTAGGACAGTGTAGAATAGGACAGAGTGATATAGGACAGAGGGGTAAAGGACAGAGGACTATAGGACAGAGTGGTATAGGACAGTGTGGTATAGGACTGAGGGCTAAAGGACAGGGTGGTATATGACAGTGTGGTATAGGACAGTGTGGTATAGGACAGAGGGCTAAAGGACAGAGGAGTATAGGGCAGAGTGGTATAGGACAGTATGGTATAGGACTGAGGGCTAAAGGACAGAGTGGTATAGGACAGAGTGGTATAGGACAGTGTGGTATAGGACAGAGTAATATAGGACAGAGGGCTAAAGGGCAGATGGCTAAAGGACAGAGGTGTATACGACAGTGTGGTATTGGACAGAGGACTAAAGGACATTGTGATATAGGATAGAGTGGTTTTGGACAGAGGGTTAAAGGACAGAGTGGTATAGGACAGCTTGGTATAGGACAGAAGGCTAAAGGACAGAGGGCTATTGGACAGAGTGGTATAGGACAGAGGGGTATAGGACAGATGGCTATAGGACAGAGTGGTATAGGACAGTGTGGAATAGGACAGAGTGGTATAGGACAGAGTGGTACAGGACAGAGGGCTAAAGGACAGAGGAGTATAGGACAGAGTGGTATAGGACAGAGTGATATAGGGCAGAGGGCTAATGGACAGAATGGTATAGGACAGATTTGTAATGGACAATGTGGTATAGGACAGAGTGGTATAGGACAGAGGGCTAAAGGACAGAGTGGTATGGGACAGAGTGGTATAGCACAGAGGGATATAGGGCAGTGCGGTATAGGGCAGAGTATTATAGTACAGAGTGGGATGGGACAGAGGACAGAGTGGTATAGGACAGAGTGGTATAGGGAAGAGGGCTATAGGACAGAAGGCTATTGGACTGAGTAGTATAGGAAAGTGTTGTATAGGACAGAGGGCTATAGGACAGAGTGGTATAGGACAGAGGGCTAAAGGACAGAGTGGTAGAGGATAGTGCGGTATAGGACAATGTGGTATAGGACAGAGTTGTATAGGACAGAGGGCTAAAGGACAGAGTGGTATTGGACAGAGTGGTATAGGACAGAGGGCTGTCGGACAGTGTGGTGTAGGACAGAGGGCTAAAGGACAGAGTAGCATAGGACAGAGTGGTATAGACAGTGTGGTATAGGACAGAGTGGTATAGGACAGAGTGGTATAGGATAGTGTGGTATAGTGCAGCATTGCATAGAACCGCGGGCTAAAGGACAGAGTGGTATAGGACAGAGTGGTATAGGACAGTATGGTATCGGACAGAGTGGTATAGGACAGAGGGATAAAGGACAGAGGACAACAGGACAGAGTAGTATAAGACAAAGTGGTATAGGACAGAGATATAAAGGACAGAGTGGTCTGGGGCCATGTGATTTCAGGCAGACCGTAAAGGACTGAGTGGTATGGGACAGAGTGGAATAGGGCAGAGGGGTATAGGACAGTGCGGTATAGGACAGAGGGCTAAAGGACAGAGTGGTTTAGGACAGAGTGGGAGAGGAAAGTGTTGTATAGGACAGATGTCTAAAGGACAGAGTGGTATAGGACAGTGTGCTATTGGACAGAGGGCTATAGGACAGAGGGGTAAAGGACAGTGTGGTATAGGACAGAGGGCTAAAGGACAGTCATATAGGACAGAGTGATATAGGACATTGTGGTACAGGACAGCGTAATATAGGACAGAGGGCTAAAGGACAGAGTAGCATAGGACAGAGTGGTATAGACAGTGTGGTATAGGACAGAGTGGTATAGGACAGAGTGGTATAGGATAGTGTGGTATAGTGCAGCATTGCATAGAACCGCGGGCTAAAGGACAGAGTGGTATAGGACAGAGTGGTATAGGACAGTATGGTATCGGACAGAGTGGTATAGGACAGAGGGATAAAGGACAGAGGACAACAGGACAGAGTAGTATAAGACAAAGTGGTATAGGACAGAGATATAAAGGACAGAGTGGTCTGGGGCCATGTGATTTCAGGCAGACCGTAAAGGACTGAGTGGTATGGGACAGAGTGGAATAGGGCAGAGGGGTATAGGACAGTGCGGTATAGGACAGAGGGCTAAAGGACAGAGTGGTTTAGGACAGAGTGGGAGAGGAAAGTGTTGTATAGGACAGATGTCTAAAGGACAGAGTGGTATAGGACAGTGTGCTATTGGACAGAGGGCTATAGGACAGAGGGGTAAAGGACAGTGTGGTATAGGACAGAGGGCTAAAGGACAGTCATATAGGACAGAGTGATATAGGACATTGTGGTACAGGACAGCGTAATATAGGACAGAGGGCTAAAGGACAGAGGGCTATAGGACAGAGTGGTATAGGACAGAGAGATAAAGGACAGAGGACTACAGGCCAGAGTAATATAAGACAAAGTGGTATAGGACAGAGATATAAAGGACAGAGTGGTAGCGGGCCATGTGATTTCGGACTGAGGGTAAAGGACAGAGTGGCATGGGACAGAGTGGTATAGGACAGAGGGGTATAGGACAGAGTGGTATAGGACAGAGGGCTAAAGGACAGAGTGGTATAGGACAGAGTGGTATAGGACAGTGTGCTATTGGACAGAGGGCTATAGGACAGAGGGGTATAGGACAGTGCGAAATAGGACAGAGGGCTAAAGGACAGAGTGGTATAGGACGGAGTGGTATAGGACAGAGGGATAAAGGACAGAGTCATATAGGACAGTGTAATATAGGACAGAGTGGTATAGGACAGAGGGGTATAGGACAGATTGGTATAGGACAGAGGGCTAAAGGACAGAGTGGTTTAGGACAGAGTGGGAGAGGACAGTGTTGTATAGGACAGACGTCTAAAGGACAGAGTGGTATAGGACAGAGTGGTATAGGACAGAGTGGTATAGGACAGTGTGCTATTGGACAGAGGGCTATAGGACAGAGGGGTATAGGACAGTGCGAAATAGGACAGAGGGCTAAAGGACAGAGTGGTATAGGACGGAGTGGTATAGGACAGAGGGATAAAGGACAGAGTCATATAGGACAGTGTGATATAGGACAGAGTGATATAGGACAGAGGGGTATAGGACAGATTGGTATAGGACAGAGGGCTAAAGGACAGAGTGGTTTAGGACAGAGTGGGAGAGGACAGTGTTGTATAGGACAGACGTCTAAAGGACAGAGTGGTATAGGACAGAGTGGTATAGGACAGTGTGCTATTGGACAGAGGGCTATAGGACAGAGGGGTATAGGACAGTGCGAAATAGGACAGAGGGCTAAAGGACAGAGTGGTATAGGACGGAGTGGTATAGGACAGAGGGCTAAAGGACAGTGTGGTATAGGAGAGAGTGGTATAGGATACAGGGCTGAAGGACAGAATGGTATAGGAAAGAGTGGTATAGGACAGTGTGGCATAGGACAGAGTGGTATAGGATAGTGTTGTATAGGACAGTGCGGTATAGGACAGAGGGCTAAAGCACAGAGGGGTATAGGACAGAGTGGTATAGGACAGTGTGGTATAGGACAGAGAGCTAAAGGACAGTGTGGTATAGGAGAGAGTGGTATAGGATACAGGGCTGAAGGACAGAATGGTATAGGAAAGAGTGGTATAGGACAGTGTGGCATAGGACAGAGTGGTATAGGATAGTGTTGTATAGGGCAGCATTGTATAGGACAGAGGGCTAAAGGACAGAGTGGTATAGGAGAGTGTGGTATAGGATAGAGTGGTATAGGACAGAGGGTATAGAACGGAATGGTATAGGACAGTGTGGTATAGGACAGTGTGGTATAGGACAGAGTGGTACAGGACAGAGTAGTATAGGACAGAGGGGTATAGGACAGAGTGGTATAGGACAGAGTGGTATAGGACAGAGTGGTATAGGATAGAGGGCTGAAGGACAGAATGGTATAGGACCGTGTTGAATAGGACAGAGTGGTCTAGGACAGTGCGGTATAGGACAGAGGGCTAAAGGACAAAGTGGTATAGGATAGTGTGGTATAGGACAGAGTGGTATAGGACAGAGTGGTATCGGACAGTGTTGTATAGGACAGAGTGGTATAGGATAGTGTTGTATAGGGCAGCATTGTATAGGACAGAGGGCTAAAGGACAGAGTGGTATAGGAGAGTGTGGTATAGGATAGAGTGGTATAGGACAGAGGGTATAGTACGGAATGGTATAGGACAGTGTGGTATAGGACAGTGTGGTATAGGACAGAGTGGTACAGGACAGAGTAGTATAGGACAGAGGGGTATAGGACAGAGTGGTATAGGACAGAGTGGTATAGGACAGAGTGGTATAGGATAGAGGGCTGAAGGACAGAATGGTATAGGACCGTGTTGTATAGGACAGAGTGGTCTAGGACAGTGCGGTATAGGACAGAGGGCTAAAGGACAAAGTGGTATAGGATAGTGTGGTATAGGACATAGGGCTAAAGGACAGAGTGGTATAGGATAGTGTGGTATAGGACAGAGTGGTATAGGATAGTGTTGTGTAGTGCAGCATTGTATAAGACAGAGGGCTAAAGGACAGAGTGGTATAGGACAGAGGGCTATAGGACAGAATGGTATAGGGCAGTGTGGTATAGGACAGAGGGGTGTAGGACAGTGTAGAATAGGACAGAGTGATATAGGACAGAGGGGTAAAGGACAGAGGACTATAGGACAGAGTGGTATAGGACAGTGTGGTATAGGACTGAGGGCTAAAGGACAGGGTGGTATATGACAGTGTGGTATAGGACAGTGTGGTATAGGACAGAGGGCTAAAGGACAGAGGAGTATAGGGCAGAGTGGTACAGGACAGTATGGTATAGGACTGAGGGCTAAAGGACAGAGTGGTATAGGACAGAGTGATATAGGACAGTGTGGTATAGGACAGAGTAATATAGGACAGAGGGCTAAAGGGCAGATGGCTAAAGGACAGAGGTGTATATGACAGTGTGGTATTGGACAGAGGACTAAAGGACATTGTGGTATAGGATAGAGTGGTTTTGGACAGAGGGTTAAAGGACAGAGTGGTATAAGACAGCTTGGTATAGGACAGAAGGCTAAAGGACAGAGGGCTATAGGACAGAGTGGTATAGGACAGAGGGGTATAGGACAGATGGCTATAGGACAGAGTGGTATAGGACAGTGTGGAATAGGACAGAGTGGTATAGGACAGAGTGGTACAGGACAGAGGAGTATAGGACAGAGTGGTATAGGACAGAGTGATATAGGGCAGAGGGCTAATGGACAGAATGGTATAGGACAGATTTGTAATGGACAATGTGGTATAGGACAGAGTGGTATAGGACAGAGGGCTAAAGGACAGAGTGGTATGGGACAGAGTGGTATAGCACAGAGGGATATAGGGCAGTGCGGTATAGGGCAGAGTATTATAGTACAGAGTGGGATGGGACAGAGGGTAATAGGACAGAGTGGTATAGGACAGAGGGCTAAAGGACAGAGTGGTAGAGGACAGTGCGGTATAGGACAATGTGGTATAGGACAGAGTTGTATAGGACAGAGTGGTATAGGACAGAGTGGTATAGGACAGAGGGCTAAAGGACAGAGTGGTATTGGACAGAGTGGTATAGGACAGAGGGCTGTCGGACAGTGTGGTGTAGGACAGAGGGCTAAAGGACAGAGTAGTATAGGACAGAGTGGTATAGACAGTGTGGTATAGGACAGAGTGGTGTAGCACAGAAGGCTAAAGGACAGAGGGCTGTAGGACAGAGTGGTATAGGACAGAGTGGTATAGACAGTGTGGTATAGGACAGAGTGGTATAGGACAGAGGGATAAAGGACAGACATCTATAGGACAGAGTGGTATAAGATAGTGTGCAATTGGACAGAGGGCTATAGGACAGAGGGGTATAGGACAGTGCAGTATAGGACAGACATCTAAAGGACAGAGTGGTATAGGCAGAGTGGTATAGGACAGAGTGGAAAATGGCAGTGTGTTATTGGTAAGAGGGCTATAGGACAGAGGGGTATAGGACAGTGCGGTATAGGACAGAGGGGTATAGGGCAGTGTGGTATGGGACAGAGGGCTAAAGGACAGAGTGGTATAGGACAGCATGGTATAGGAAAGAGGGCTAAAGGATAGTGAAGTATAGGAGAGAGTGGTATAGGATAGAGGGCTGAAGGACAGAATGGTATAGGACAGAGTGGAATAGGACAGTGAGGTATAGGAGAGAGTGGTATAGGACAGAGTGGTATAGGATAGAGTGGAATAGGGCAGTGTTGTATAGGACAGATGGCTAAAGGACAGAGTGGTATAGGAGAGAATGGTATAAGACAGAGGGCTAAAGGACAGAGTGGTATAGGACAGTGTGGTATAGGACAGAGTGGTATAGGACAGAGGGCTATAGGACAGAATGGTATAGGACAGATGGCTAAAGACAGAGTGGTATAAAACCGTGTGGTATAGGACAGAGGTGTATAGGGCAGTGCGGTATAGGACAGAGGGCTAAAGGACAGAGTAGTATAGGACAGTGTGGTCTAGGACAGAGGGATATAGGGCAGAGGGCTAAAGGACAGAGTGGTATAGGACAGATTGGTATAAGACAGTGTGATATAAGACAGAGGGCTAAGGACAAAGTGGTATGGGGCAGAGTGGTATAGGACTCGGGGTATGGGGCAGTGCAGTATAGGACAGAGTGGTATAGGACAGAGGGGTATAGGACAGTGCGGTATAGGACAGAGGGCTAAAGGACAGAGTGAAATACGACAAAGTGGTATAGGACAGACGAGTATAGGACAGAGTTGTATAAGACAAAGTGGTATAGGACAGAAATATAAAGGACAGAGTGGGAGAGGGCGGTGTGATATAGGACAGAGGGCTAAAGGACAGAGTGGTATAGGACAGAGTGGTAAAGGGCAGAGGGCTAAAGGACAGAGGGCTATAGGACAGAGGGCTAAAGGACAGAGTGGTATAGGACAGAGTGGTAAAGGGCAGAGGGCTAAAGGACAGAGTGTTATAGGATAGAGTGGTTTTGGACAGAGGGTTAAAGGACAGAGTGGTACAGGACAGTGTGGTATAGGACAGCGTGGTATAGGACAGAGGGCTATAGGACAGAGTGGTATAGGACAGTGTGGTATAAGACAGAGGTCGAAAGTACAGAGTGGTATAGGACAGAGTGGTATAGGCCAGAGTGGTATAGGACAGAGGGCTAAAGGACAGAGTGGTATAAGACCGTGTGGTATAGGACAGAGGAGTTTTGGGCAGTGTGGTATAGGACAGAGTAGTATAGGACAGAGGGGTATAGGACAGTGCGGTATAGGACAGAGGGCTAAAGGACAGCGAGGTATAGGACAGTGTCATATAGGACAGAATGGTATAGGGCAGTGGGCTATAGGACAGAAGGCTATAGGACAGAGAGGTATAGGACAGAGGGCCATAGGACAGAATAGTATAGGACAGTGTGGTATAGGACAGAGTGGTATAGGACAGAGTGGTATAGGACAGAGTGGAATAGGACAGAGGAATATAGGGCAGTGCAGTATAGGACAGAGGGCTAAAGGACAGAGTGGTACAGGACAGTGTGGTATAGGACAGAGTGATATAGGGCAGAGGGCTAAAGGAGAGATTGGTATAGGACAGATTGGTATATGACAGTGTGGTATAGGACAGAGTGGTATAGGACAGAGGGCTAAAGGACAGAGTGGTAAGGGACAGAGTGGTATAGGACAGAGGGGTATAGGGCAGTGCGATATAGGACAGTGGTATAGGACAGAGTGGTATAGGACAGAGGGGTATCGGACAGTGTGGTATAGGACAGAGTGATATAGGGCAGAGGGCTAAAGGACAAAGTGGTATGGGACTGAGTAGTATAGGACAGAGGGATATAGGGCAGTGCAGTATAGGACAGAGTGGTATAGGACAGAGGGGTATAGGACAGTGCGGTATAGGACAGAGTGGTTAAGGACAGAGTGAAATACGACAAAGTGGTATAGGACAGACGAGTATAGGACAGAGTTGTATAAGACAAAGTGGTATAGGACAGAAATATAAAGGACAGAGTGGGAGAGGGCGGTGTGATATAGGACAGCGGGCTAAAGGACAGAGTGGTATAGGACAGAGTGGTAAAGGGCAGAGGGCTAAAGGACAGAGTGGTATAGGACAGAGTGGTAAAGGACAGAGTGGTATGGGACAGAGTGGTATAGCACAGAGGGGTATAGGGCAGTGCGGTATAGGGCAGAGTATTATAGTACAGAGTGGGATGGGACAGAGGGGTATTGGACAGTGTGGTATAGGACAGAGGGCTAAAGGACAGTGTGGTATAGGACAGAGTGGTATACAGAAGAGGGCTATAGGACAGAAGGCGATAGGACAGAGTAGTATAGGAAAGTGTGCTATTGGACAGAGGGCTATAGGACAGAGAGGTATAGGACAGAGGGCTATAGGACAGAATGGTATAGGACAGTGTGGTATAGGACAGAGTGGTATAGGACAGAGTGGCAAAGGACAGAGTGGTATAGGACAGAGGACTGAAGGACAGAGTGGTATAGGACAGTGTGGTATGGGACGGAGGGCTAAAAGACAGAGTGGTATAGGACAGAGTGACATAGGACAGTGTGGTATAGGACAGAGTGGTATAGGAAAGAGTGATATAGGACAGTGTGGTATAGTACAGAGTGGTATAGGACAGATGGCTATAGGACTGAGTGGTAGAGGATAGAGTGGTTTAGGACAGAGGGAAAAAGGACAAGTGTGGCACAGGATAGTGTTGTATAGGACAGAGGGCTAAAAGACAGAGTGGTATAGGACAGAGGGCTAAAGGACAGAGTGGTATAGGACAGAGGGGTATAGGACAGTGTGGTATAGGACAGAGTGATATAGGGCAGAGGGCTAAAGGACAAAGTGGTATGGGACTGAGTAGTATAGGACAGAGGGATATAGGGCAGTGCAGTATAGGACAGAGTGGTATAGGACAGAGGGGTATAGGACAGTGCGGTATAGGACAGAGTGGTTAAGGACAGAGTGAAATACGACAAAGTGGTATAGGACAGACGAGTATAGGACAGAGTTGTATAAGACAAAGTGGTATAGGACAGAAATATAAAGGACAGAGTGGGAGAGGGCGGTGTGATATAGGACAGCGGGCTAAAGGACAGAGTGGTATAGGACAGAGTGGTAAAGGGCAGAGGGCTAAAGGACAGAGTGGTATAGGACAGAGTGGTAAAGGACAGAGTGGTATGGGACAGAGTGGTATAGCACAGAGGGGTATAGGGCAGTGCGGTATAGGGCAGAGTATTATAGTACAGAGTGGGATGGGACAGAGGGGTATTGGACAGTGTGGTATAGGACAGAGGGCTAAAGGACAGTGTGGTATAGGACAGAGTGGTATACAGAAGAGGGCTATAGGACAGAAGGCGATAGGACAGAGTAGTATAGGAAAGTGTGCTATTGGACAGAGGGCTATAGGACAGAGAGGTATAGGACAGAGGGCTATAGGACAGAATGGTATAGGACAGTGTGGTATAGGACAGAGTGGTATAGGACATAGTGGCAAAGGACAGAGTGGTATAGGACAGAGGACTGAAGGACAGAGTGGTATAGGACAGTGTGGTATGGGACGGAGGGCTAAAAGACAGAGTGGTATAGGACAGAGTGACATAGGACAGTGTGGTATAGGACAGAGTGGTATAGGAAAGAGTGATATAGGACAGTGTGGTATAGTACAGAGTGGTATAGGACAGATGGCTATAGGACTGAGTGGTAGAGGATAGAGTGGTTTAGGACAGAGGGAAAAAGGACAAGTGTGGCACAGGATAGTGTTGTATAGGACAGAGGGCTAAAAGACAGAGTGGTATAGGACAGAGGGCTAAAGGACAGAGTGGTATAGGACAGAGGGCTAAAGGACAGAGGGCTAAAGGACAGAGTGGTATGGGACAGAGGGCTAAAGGACAGAGGGCTAAAGGACAGAGTGGTATGGGACAGAGGGCTAAAGGACAGAGGGCTAAAGGACAGAGTGGTATGGGACAGAGGGCTAAAGGACAGAGTGGTATTGGACAGAGTGGTATAGGACAGAGGGCTAAAGGACAGAGTGGTATGGGACAGAGTGATATAGGGCAGAGGGCTGAAGGACAGAGTGGTATAGGACAGATTGGTATAGGACAGATTGGTATAGGACAGAGGGGTATAGGGCAGTGCCGTATAGGACAGAGGGCTAAAGGACAGAGTGGTACAGGACAGAGTGATATAGGGCAGAGGGCTGAAGGACAGAGTGGTATAGGACAGATTGGTATAGGACAGATTGGTATAGGACAGAGGGCTAAAGGACAGAGTGGTATGGGACAGTGTTGTATAGGACAGAGGGGTATAGGGCAGTGTGGTATAGGACAGAGTGGTTTGGGACAGAGTGGTATAGGACAGAGGGCGATAGGACAGTATGCTATTGAACAGAGGGCTAAAGGACAGCGAGGTATAGGACATGTCATATAGGACAGAATGGTATAGGGCAGTGGGTATAGGATAGAAGGCTATAGGACAGAGAGGTATAGGACAGAGGGCCATAGGACAGAATAGTATAGGACAGTGTGGTATAGGACAGAGTGGTATAGGACAGAGGGTTGAAGGACAGAGAGGTATAGGACAGCGTGGTATAGGACAGAAAGCTAAAGGACAGAGGGCTATAGGACAGCGTGGTATAGGACAGAGTGGAACAGGACAGAGTGGTATAGGATAGAGGGCTAAAGGAGAGAGGGCTATTGGACAGAGTGGTATAGGGCAGAGTGGTACAGGACAGAGGGCTAAAGGACAGAGGAGTATAGGACAGAGTGGTATAGGATAGAGGGGTATAGGACAGTGCGGTATAGAACAGAGGGCTAAAGACAGAGTGGTATAGGACAGAGTGGCATAGGACAGAGGGCTAAAGGACAGTGTGGTATAGGACAGTGTGGTATTGGACAGAGAGGTATAGGACAGAGTGGTATAGGACAGTGCGGTATAGGACAGTGTGGTATAGGACAGAGGGCTATAGGACAGAATGGTATAGGACAGTGTGGTATAGGACAGAGGGCTAAAGAAGAGAGTGGTATAGGACAGTGCAGTATAGGACAGAGTGGTATAGGACAGAGGGCTAAAGGACAGAGTGGTATAAGACCGTGTGGTATAGGACAGAGGGCTAAAGGACAGCGAGGTATAGGACAGTGTCATATAGGACAGAATGGTATAGGACAGTGTGGTATAGGACAGTGTGGTATAGGACAGAGGCATAAGGACAGAGTGGTATAAGACCGTGTGGTATAGGACAGAGGGTTATAGGGCAGTGCGGAATAGGACAGAGGGCTAAAGGACAGAGTGGTATAGGACAGATTGGTATTTGGTATAGGACAGAGTGTTATAGGACAGAGGGCTAAAGGACAGAGGGGTATAGGGCAGTGTGGTACAGGACAGAGTGGTATAGCACAGTGCGGTATAGGACAGAGTGGTATTGGACAGAGTGGTATAGGACAGAGGGCTAAAGGACAGTGTGGTATAAGACCGTGTGGTATAGGACAGAGTGAAATATGACAAAGTGGTATAGGACAGACGAGTATAGGACAGAATTGTATCACACAAAGTGGCATAGGACAGAGGTATAAAGGACAGAGTGGTATAGGACAGAGTGGTATAGGACAGAGGGCGATAGGACAGTATGCTATTGGACAGAGGGCTAAAGGGCAGAGTGGTATGGGACAGTGCGGTATAGGATAGAGTGGTATAGGACAGAGTGGTATAGGAAAGAGGGCTAAAGGGCAGAGTGGTATAGGACAGATTTGTATAGGACAGCATGGTATAGGGAAGAGTGGTATAGGACAGAGTGGAATAGGACAGATGGCTATAGGATAGAGTGGTATAGGACATTCTGGTATAGGACAGAGGGCTAAAGGACAGAGTGGTAAAGGACACAGTGGTATAGGACAGAGGACTGAAGGACAGAGTGGTATAGGACAGAGTGGTATAGGACTGAGGGGTAAAGGACAGACTTGTATAGGACAGAGTGGTATAAAACAGAGGGCTATAGGACAGAGAGGTATATGACAATAGGACTATAGGACAGAATTGTATAGGACAGTGTGGTATAAGACAGTGTGGTATCGGACAGAGTGGCATAGGACAGAGTGGTATAGCATAGTGTTGTATAGGGCAGTGTTGTATAGGACGAGGGCTAAAGGACAGAGTGGTAAAGGACAGAGTGGTACAGGACAGAGGACTGAAGGACAGAGTGCTATAGGACAGTGTGGTATAGGACTGAGGGCTAAAGGACAGAGTAATATAGGACAGTGTGGTATAGGACAGTGTGGTATAGGACAGAGGCATAAGAACAGATGGCTATAGGACAGAGTGGTATACGACATTGTGGTATTGGACAGAGGACTCAAGGACAGAGTGGTTTAGGATAGAGTGGTTTTGGACAGAGTGTTAAAAGACAGAGTGATATAGGACTGATTGGTATAGGACAGAGGGCTAAAGGACAGTGTTGTATAGGACAGAGGGTTAAAGGACAGAATGGTATAAGACAGAGTGGTATAGGACAGAGGGCTCAAGGATAGAGTGGTATAGGACAGATTGGTATAGGACAGTGTGGTATAGGACAGAGTGGTATAGGACAGAGGGCTAAAGGACAGTGTGGTATAGGAGAGAGTGGTATAGGATAGAGTGGTATAGGACAGTGTTGTATAGGACAGAGGTCTATAGGACAGAGTGGTATAGGACAGAGGGCTAAAGGACAGAGGAGTATAGGGCAGAGTGGTACAGGACAGTGTGGTATAGGACAGCGTGGTGTAGGACAGAAGGCTAGAGGACAGATGGCTAAAGACAAAGTGGTATAGGACAGATGGCTATAGGACAGAGTGGTATAGGACAGAGGGGTATAGGACAGTGTGGTATAGGACAGAGTGGTATAGGACAGAGGGCTAAAGGATAGTGTGGTATAGGAGAGCGTGGTATAGGACAGAGTAGTATAGGACAGAGTCGTATCGGACAAATTGGTATAGGACAGTGTGGTATAGGACAGAGGGCTAAAGGACAGAGTGGTATAGGAAAGTGAGGTATAGGACAGGGTGGTAGAGGACAGAGGGCTAAAGGACAGAGTGGTATAGGAGAGAGTGGTATAGGACTGAGGGCCAAAGGACAGAGTGGTATAGGACAGAGTTGTATAGGACAGAGGGCTAAAGGACAGAGGGGTATAGGACAGAGGGCTATAGGACAGAATGGTATAGGACAGTGTGGTATAGGACAGTATGGTATAGGACAGAGGACTAAAGAACAGAGTGGTATAGGACAGAGGGCGAAAGGACAGAGTGGTATAGGACCGTGTGGTATAGGACAGAGTGAAATATGACACAGTGGTATAGGACAGACGGGTATAGGACAGAGTGGTATAAGACAAAGTGGTATAGGACAGAGATATAAATGACAGAGTGGTAGAGGATCGTGTGATATCGGACAGAGGGCTAAAGGACAGAGTGGTATGGGACAGAGTGGTATAGGACAATGTGGTATAGGACCGAGTGGTATAGGTCAGAGGGCTAAAGGACAGAGGGCTATAGGACAGAGTGGTATGGGACAGAGTGGTATCGGACATAGGGGTATAGGACAGTGCAGTATAGGACAGAGGGCTAAAGGACAGAGTGGTATAGGACAGTGTGGTATAGGACAATGTGGTATAGGACAGAGTGGTATAGGGCAGAGGGCTAAAGGACAGAGGGGTATAGGACAGAGTGGTATAGGACAGTGTGGTATAGGACAGTGTGGTATTAGACAGAGGGCTAAAGGACAGTGTGCTATAGGACAGAGGGCTAAAGGACAGAGTGGTATAGGACAGACGGGTATAGGACAGAGTAGTATTGGACAGTGGAGCATAGGACAGAGGGCTAAAGGACAGAGTGGTATTGGACAGAGTGGTATAGGACAGAGGGCTAGAGGACAGAGGGCTATACGACAGAGTGATAGAGGACAGTTTGGTATAGGACAGAGGGGTATATGACAGTGTGGTATAGGACAGACTGGTATAGACAGAGGGATAGAGGACAGAGGGATAGAGGACAGAGGGGAATAAGACAGTGTGGTATAAGGTAGGGGGGTATCGGACAGTGTGGTATAGGATAGGTGGGTATAGGACAGAGGGAGAGCATGCGCTCTGGTTGCCACATGTTTGAAACATTCAGGCTTTAGGCTCTTTGTTTTAGGCTGAGAGCTCTGTGTTTTATTTCTCTTTGCTGTATTGTTTTGCAAAAAAAAATGTAGTCTGATGGTTACACACAACCAGTGTCACCATGAATTTGGCTCCACTGGAATACTTAACCCACACACAATCGGTTAATCCTGGCTTAGTCGTTCTGAGCTCTGTACAGACAATACATCAATATATTAACAGCAGGTAAAGTAACTCTATCTTTGAGACATGGACGTACACAGGCCTTTTGGGGAGGAAACTGGGAGCCCAGTGTTTGCTATTACTTTTTCAGCAGTAGTTAAGCAGGGGGTACATATGCAAGTAAGGTTGGATACTGGATAACATTGTGTTTGAGTGACATTATGAGGAAGGCACTTTCTCTGGCTGGTTCTATCCCCTCTCGGTTTTTTTTTTATGAGATGATGACATGGTCCATAGGAGCCTCTGGAGGGAGAGGGTGTTAGGGCAGGGCAGGGCAGGTAGGGAGAAGAGCTCCAAGCTGGTCGGGGAGTAGGATGCTTCAGACAGAGCTCGCCCGCTCTGTCCATTTCCTTTTCTTTTCTTTTTCTCTCTTTATTTCTCATCTTCTGTGCTTCTTTTCCTTCTTTTCTCTAGTTTCTTCTCCCGGCCACAGCTCTCGGCCTTGGACTCAACGCAGACCATGTGGTGCAGCTTCTTGGTCAGGCGAGGCAATGTCTCGGCCTGGTAAGGGGGTCTCTCGGCCTGGCATGGGGGTCTCTCGGCCTGGTAAGGGGGTCTCTCGGCCTGGTAAGGGGGTCTCTCGGCCTGGAATGGGGGTCTCTCGGCCTGGCATGGGGGTCTCTCGGCCTGGTAAGGGGGTCTCTCGGCCTGGCATGATGGTCTCTCGGTGGTACGTGGTGGTCCTGAGGTGAAGTGTGGTCCCACCGTGGCTAAGCACTTTGAGACTGTAATGTTTGAACTTTCAGCTTTATTTCTTTATTTTCTACATAAACCTAAGAAGGTCTGCAATGTTTAACCTTTAACCTTATTTTGTATGTTTTATGCTATACTATAATTACTGCAATGTTTAACTTTTGACTTTGTTCTTTCGATTCTGTACCTAGGTACTTGTACCTAAGCTGGCTCTGTGTGTGGCGACATTATACACTTTTCACTGGATTTCTGTACTTTTGTCCTGAGTACACATGATAATAAAATCAAAATTAACATCCAAGTTAGGCTGTCCAAGCTTAGTGAGGTGATTGAAATCTGTGGAATCCAAGTTCTTGTGGGCTCTGACATTCAGCTCACCACTGAGTGGAGAGCAAAGCCAACACACAACAGCATTCCCCAGAATTTATGCAGGAAACCTGGGAAAGGGCCAGAATTCCACACACATGGTGCAAGACAGGGACTTACCAACTTTCCTACTCTGAATGGTACCGTCATCACGAGCTGTATACAGTACGAGAGGATCGAAGGAGGGAAAAAGGCAGACTTACATTTCTCTAGCATCTTTGATATCCTCAGGATGTAGCAAAGCACTTCACAACTGGTGAAGTGTTGTTACTGTTATAATGCAGCTCAGCAAGCTCCGAAAAGCAGCAAGCAGATAATGACCAATGTTGGCGATTGAAAACGCCATCCACTAAAGCTTCGTACCAACCGCAGGAAACAAATGGTCACAGGTTTGAATCAGAATGGTGCAGTTCTGAGTGAGGTTCTTGCATTGCTATTTGTTAATGACTAAGATGAACTGAAAACTCTAAGATCTATTGAACTCCATTACACCATGGGATGCAAGCTCCATTCTCAAAAGAAACAGGTCAAGGCTCTGGAGAGGGTGCAGAGGAGATTAACATGGAGAGGACAGCACTCATGTAGGCCAGAGTCAAGAGTGTGTTGCTGGAAAAGCACAGCTGGTCAGGCAGCATCCGAGAAGCAGGAGAATCAACATTTCAGGCCAGAGCCCTTCATCAGGAATACTCATATACGCCATTCAGCCCACACAGCTCCCAGTAGCTCCACCTTGTCTCTTTACCAGCAGATGCTGGGTCTACAGAAAGACAGTAGAATTGTTCTGTTGGGAGTAGAGAAGTTTAAGGTGAGACTTACTTGAGCTGTTCATGATTCTGGATGGCTTTGATGGAGTAAATAAGAAAAACCTTTCGGAGCACCCAAAACATTGGGGAAGGTAATGACCAAGTAGTGCCATCACTAGACAGCTAATCCAGGGACCCAGGTAATGCTCTGGGAATCTGTGTTCAAATCCCACCACAGAAAATAGTGGAATTTGAATTCAATAAAAGCCTGAAATTAAAATTCAAGATTAGAGTAGTGCTGGAAAAGCACAGCAGGTCAGGCAGCATCTGAGGAGCAGGAAAATCGACATTTCGGGCAAAAGACTTTCATCAGGAATTCTGAAATTAAGAGTCTAATGATGATCATGAATCCATTGTTGGAAAAGCCCATCTGGGTCACGAATGCTTTTGGTGGAAGGAAATCTGCTATCCTTATCTGGTCCCACTGACGAGCTGCCCTGTCGGTCCCTCAGACCCACAGCAATGTGGTTGACTCTTAACTGCCCTCTGGGGCAATTAGGGATGGGCAATAAATGCTGGCCTGGCCAGTGACACCCATATCCCATGAAGGAATTTTTTTTTATGGGCCAAGTGCTGGAAAGTGGGATTTTTGTTGGTGCGGATTTGATGGGCCGAAAGGCCGCATTTGTACAGTATGATTCTATAAAGGGCATGGACAGAGGGGATAGAATGCAGCTGTTTCCCTTAGTCAAAGAGTCAATAACAAGGGGGCACCGTTCTAAGGTGCAAGGCAGGACATTGATAGGAACTTAGGAAATTAATTTTCACCCAGATATTAGTGGGGGTTTGGAAAGCCCTACCTGGGAGAATAGTTGAGGTGGGAGATCTCACAACCTTTTAAAGGTACTTGGATGAACACCTGAAATGTCATAGCATTCAAGGCTATGGTCCTAGTGCTGGAAAGTCAGACTCGTCTAGATTTAGTGTATCTCTGGCAGTCTAAATTGAATGGGCCAAAGGGCCTCTTTTGTATCGTATAATTCTATGATTCTCTCAGATAATTCCACTGCAACAGATTCAGTAACCAGAGGGCACAGATATAGGGTCGTTCTGCTATAACATGTGTTTTGTTATCACAAATTCACTGTAATGCGATTGAAAAATTGGGGACACTGTTTCTAAAGCGTGAACATTTGAAACGGGTGTTGGCTGTAGCGTAATTACAGCCAACACCTTAAACGCTGTTTCTAAAGTGCGATTTTTCTATAACATGGATTTGCATAAGAACACAACCATTTTGTTATAGAAGAACGACCTGTAACTGACGAATAAACCAAAGAGGGAGATACAGAGAGTTTATTTCATGAGGGGAGTTGTTATAATTTGGAATGCTTTGCCTGAAAACTGTTTCAATTGTACCTCCACAGGGTACTGGATAAATATTTGAAAAGATGGTTTAAGCTAATATTTGGGTCATGTGATGCAGTGGGAGTGTCTCTACCATAGATCACTGTTTGGGGAGGTGATAGCTTAGAGGTATTTTCTCTGAACTGTTAATCCAGAGACCCAGCTAATGATCTGGGGACCAAATCCCACTACAGCAGGTGGTAGAATTTGAATTCGGTCCAAATTTGGAATAAAGAACCTAATAATGACCAGGAATCAATTTGCCTATTGTCAGAAAACCCCCATCTGGGTCACTAATGCCCTTTAGGGAAGGAAACTGCCATCCTTACCTGGTCTGGCCTATATGTGACTCCGGACCCACAGCAATGTGGGCTGATTCCTAACTGCCCGATGGGCAATAATTGCTGGCCTAAATAGGGTCAGATGGTGTAGAATCTGTGTGGGGAGAATTGAGGAACTACAAAGGTGAAAAAACCATACTTGAAGTTACCTACAGGCCTCCAAATTTTAAACAGGAGCTGGGGTGCAAGATACACCAGGAGATAGAAAAGACAAAGTTACGGTGATCATGGGGGATTTCAATGCGCAGGTTGACTGGGAAAATCAGGTTGGTGGTGGATTGCACAAAAAGGAATTTCTATGAGATGGCATTTTGGAACAGCTTGTGGTGGAGCCAACTAGGGAACAGACAATTCAGGATTTCGTATTGTGCAATGAGGCAGACTTGATAAGGGAGTTTGAGGTGAAGGAACTCGTAGGAGGCAGTGAACATAATGTGATTGAAATTACTCTGCAATTTGAGAGGGAGAGGATAGAATCAGAGTTAAATGTGTTACAGCTGAATAAAGGCAACTCCAAAGGCATGGTCAGAGCTGGTTAGAATTGACTGGGAGGGAGCTAGCAGGAAAGACAGTGGAACAGCAATGGGAGGAGTTTCTGGGAGTAATTCAGGAGACACAGCAGGGATTCACCCCGAGGAAAAGGAAGCGTGGTACAGGGAGGGTGAGGCAACCGTGGCTGAGTAGGGAAGTTAGAGATAGCATAAAATCAAAAGAGAAAACATATATGTGGTGAAGGGAAGTGGGAAACCAGGGGATTGGGAGGCTTACAAAGACCAACAGATAGTAACAAAAAAAGAAATAAGGAGCGAGAAGATTAAATATGAGGGTAAGCTAGCCAATAATATAAAGGAAGACTGTAAGAGTTTCTTTAGATATATAAAGTTCAAAAGAGATGCAAAAGTGGACATTGGGCCATTGAAAAATGATGCTAGAGAGATAGTCGTGGGGAACAATGATATGGCTGAGAAATGGAATAACGGAGCAGTGGCAAATCACTGTTTAAAAAGGGAGTAAGGCAAAAGACAGAAAATTATAAACTGATTTACCTAATCTCGATCATGGGCATGATCCTGGAATCCATTGTGAAGGACGAGACTTCTGAATACTTGGAAGAGTATGGTAAAATAGGGCAAAGTCAGCATGGTTTCATCAAGGGGAGATCAGGTCTGAGAAATCTGTTGGAATTCTTTGAGCAAGTAACGAGCAGGTTAGACCAAGGAGAGCCAATGGATGTTATCAACCGGACTTCAAGAAGGCCTTTGACAAGGTGCCACACAGGATGCTACTGAGTAAGATAAGGGCCCATGGTGTCAGAGGCAAGGTGCTAGCATGGACAGACGCCTAGCTATCTGGCAGAAAGCAGACAATTTTCCTACTCCTCGGATGCTGTCTGACCTGCAGTGCTTTTCCAGCACTACTCTAATCTCCAGCATTAGCAGTACCCACTTACACCAGAAAAGGGTCCTTCTCAGGATTGCAGCCAGTGACAAGTGGTGTTCCGCAAGGCTCAGTGTTGGAACCACAGCTTTTCACTTTATGTGTTAACAAGCTAGATGAAGGAACTGAGGGTTTCTGGCTAAGTTTGCAGGTGATACAAAGATAGGTGGAGTTTTGGGTCCCATATCTCAGGAAAGATGTACTGGCCCTAGAGCATGTTCAGAGGAGGTTCACGAGAATGGTCCCAGGAATGACAAGCTTAACATATGAGGAATGTTTGAGGACTCTAGGTTTATACTCAATGGAGTTTAGAAGGATGAAGGGGATCTAATTGAATGGCCTAGGTAGAGTAGATGTTGGGAAAATGTTTCCATTGGTAGGAGAGACTAGGACCCGACGGCATACCCTCAGAGTAAAGGGAAGACCTTTTAGAATGGAGATAATGAGAAACTTCTTCAGCCAGAGAGTGGTGTATCCATGGAATTCATTGCCACAGAAAGCTGTGGAGGCCAGGTTATTGAGTATATTTAAGACTGATATAGGTAGGTTCTCTATTGTCAAGGGGGTTGAAGTGATGGGGAGAAACGGGAGAATGGGGTCGAGAAACTTATCTGCCATGATTGAACGGCAGAGCAGACTCAATGGGCTGAATGGCCTAATTTCTGTTCCTACGTCTTAAAGTCTTATGGCCTAGCCAGCAAAGCCCACATCCTGTGAATGAAAACATTATTCTCCATTTCAGGATTGCCTTGTGGTGTTGTCCAGACAGGTTAATTTAAAAAGGGATACTCAGAAATATGTGCAGTGACGTAGGGATTGGCGCTCACTTCAGTAATCTTTCAAAGACCTGGCATAGTCATGATGGGTCTAATGGCCTCACTCAATGCTGGAAAGAGCTGGGTATGTCTGATAGGTGAGGATCAACAGGAGCAATTGGATTAAACAACTCTGACATGCCTGATAGAAGAATAGGGCCTTTAAGATTGATGCAGGGCCTGAATTGGAATTAATGCCCTTCCCATCCATCCATATCTATCTCTTCATCTGTGTCAACAGTTATCCTTCTAATCTTCAGTCTTTCTGGGTGAGTGACTGCCCAGCTCTTTATAAAAAGATTTAATGAACTCTCTATTAACTGCAGTAGCTGAATGAAGGATATTTTTTATTTGCAAGTGACTTTGATCTGAAGTTTTGCCCCAGGTCTATTCATTCTGCACTTACGTTGTTTGGTTTACTCAGCAAGGGGAGGGTACAGCACTGAGAGGATTTGCTCTGGCTGCTCATTGACGTCACAAATGAAAGATTACAATGTCCCATGCAATTCTGAAGAAGGTGACCTTTTTTACAAAACAAGTTGTCCATTGAATAAACCCCTCATTAACGTGCCATGCTGCACAGAGCATCATGGGAAATTGGCTTCCAGAAGTGAAGGAGGAGAAGGTAGGAGGGGGTGATGAGAAATTGGGTCAAAAAGAGAGAGTTCAAAGAGCAGAGTGAAATAGAGTGAAGTGGCTCTTTTTAGGGTGCCTTTCATGATTCCAGAATGTTCCAAAGCATGCTCCAATCAATATTACTGAAAAGCTGCTCAGAGAGCCCATGCTCACTGATGACACATTGACTTCCAGTTCCAGAAGTTTCTACTGCATGCACACCTCAGAGATCCATTTACAGACCTCAGGGATCCACTCACAGACCTCAGGGATCGACTCATGGATTAGATTAGATTACATTACATTACAATGTGGAAACAGGCCCTTCGGCTCAACAAGTCCACACCGACCCACCGAAGCGCAACCCACCCATGCCCCTACATTTACCCCTTACCTAACACTACGGGCAATTTAGCCTGGCCAATTCACCTGACCTGCACATCTTTGGACTGTGGGAGGAAACCAGAGCACCCGGAGGAAACCCACGCAGACACGGGGAGAACGTGCAAACTCCACACAGTCAGTCGCCTGAGGCGGGAATTGAACCCGGGTCTCAGGCACTGTGAGGCAGCAGTGCTAACCACTGTGCCACTGTGCCAGGGATCTTCATAGAGGCAGACAAAATGGAGCATCAACTACACCTAATACATTATTTATTAAAGTGCAGCCACTTGCAATGCAAAGAAACATGAGTTGCAGCCAATGTCTATACAGCTCCCATAAGCACCAATGTGACATTGACCCCATTCTATTGATTCTGGATCAGTGGTGCTGGAAGAGCACAGCAGTTCCGGCAGCATCCGACGAGCAGCAAAATCAACGTTTCGGGCAAACGCCCTTCATTAGGAATACAGGCAGAGAGCCTGAAGGGTGGAGAGATAAACTAGAGGAGGGTGGGGGTGGGGAGAAAGTACCAGAGAGTACAATGGGTGAGTGGGGGAGGGGATGAAGGTAATAGGTCAGGGAGGAGAGGGTGGAGTGGATAGGTGGAAAAGAAGATAGGCAGGTAGGACAAGTCCGGACAAGTCATGGGGACAGTGCGGCGGATAAACCAAATCATCCGCCGACATTTCCGCCACCTCCAAACGGACCCCACCACCAGGGATATATTTCCCTCTCCGCCTTCCGCAAAGACCGTTCCCTCCGTGACTACCTGGTCAGGTCCACGCCCCCCTACAACCCACCCTCCCATCCTGGCACTTTCCCCTGCCACCGCAGGAATTGCAAAACCTGCGCCCACACCTCCTCCCTCACCTTCATCCAAGGCCCTAAAGGAGCCTTCCACATCCATCAAAGTTTTACTTGCACATCCACCAATACCATTTATTGTATCCGTTGCTCCCGATGCAGTCTCCTCTACATTGGGGAGACTGGGCGCCTCCTAGCAGAGCGCTTTAGGGAACATCTCCGAGACACCCGCACCAATCAACCACACCGCCCCGTGGCCCAACATTTCAACTCTCCCTCCCACTCTGCCGAGGGCATGGAGGTCCTGGGCCTCCTTCACCGCTGCTCCCTCACCACCAGACGCCTGGAGGAAGAACACCTCATCTTCCGCCTCAGAACACTTAACCCCAGGGCATCAATGTGGACTTCACCAGTTTCCTCATTTCCCCTTCCCCCACCTCACCCTAGTTCCAAACTTCCAGCTCAGCACTGTCCCCATGACTTGTCCTACCTGCCTATCTTCTTTTCCACCTATCCACTCCACCCTCCCCCACCCCCAACCTATCACCTTCATCCCCTCCCCCACTCACCCATTGTACTCTCTGGTACTTTCTCCCCACTCCCAACCTCCTTAGTTTATCTCTCCACCCTTCAGGCTCTCTGCCTGTATTCCTGATGAAGGGCTTTTGCCCGAAACGTTGATTTTACTGCTCCTCGGATGCTGCCTGAATTGCTGTGCTCTTCCAGCACTACTAATCCAGAATCTGGTTTCCAGCATCTGCAGTCATTGTTTTTACCCATTCTGTTGATGTGAATTGAAGCTACATACCCTTTGAGACATGGGGAATGCACCCTCACCACTCCTCCTGCTTTACTTTGAAATAGTGTCACAGGATCCTTTACATCTGAAAGGACATACAGTGCCTTGGCCTATCATGAGAGATGGGCCAAATGGCCTCTTCATCTTCCTATAAACTTTCCACCTCTGGGAGAGAGGATTATGGGTTCCTCAGCTGAATAGTTGCGACACAGTTTGAAGAGAATTCCAAACCTCCCTGTGTCACAAATGGAAATCCTACAATCTGATGTGAAACAGTGTCTCTAAATCAATCAGATCCCTTCTTTGTGTGACTTTTTGTGAAGAGATCAGATAGAATGTGATGGGATTCTCTCAATGCCTTGGTCCCCAGTCCTTACTGACATCACCATGAATATTAGATGGGTTTGGGAGTCATTCATCCTTCAGCCATTGGTGGGATCTTGTTTTGTTTCCCTTAGTAGGAACAGTGGCTACAAGGTGATTCTCAGGATGTGCCGGGGAGATAAGCGTCTGTCTAAATGCAAGCGTTTATATCATTAATCACTCCATTGCAGCCCTTTGAATATTGGATTGAATGCAAACCAAAGATCTCATCGCACACAGCTTCACAATAAAAACGAACGGCCGTGGACTTAAAGTGAACTGTGTCCAGGAGCTGATTTATTTCAGATCTGTGGGCATCATCAGAAAGGGCTTGGATGGTCCAGCAACAGCATCTTCCAAGCCAAGCTCTGCTACGATGGTGTGAATGAATTACTGAGCTACTCCCAGGCAGACGACATCCCTGGGGAAGCAGACAGCTTGCTGTGAGCCACCTCCATCTGAATAAACTGCTTATACCAAAAGAAAACAGGCACTTTAATTGATTCCAAATTGGGTTCACACAGCCCGGGCCCCAGAAGTGGTCTGCGGAGCTGCTTAATTCAAAGGGAATTTTTCCAATTGATTTGAAAAGGCAATTATTGGTTGGGCCATTAGGCACAAACAGGACATCATGTGACATGAACAAGCTGTACTGTTTTCAGAGAGGGCTTTTGGGACACTGACATTTTTATGAATGAAGTAGACACACTATGTGTAAGTTTGTTTTCTTTCATTGACATTCATTGTACTCTGTCTCTACAGAGGAGCTGATATCAGCAGACACACTCCCAGCAACAAACTCAATGGAAACAGTTACTTTATCTAGGAATTCCACCACCCCCATCAATTAGATTCCAGTCTGTAATTCACTGCCGGGTATGTAATACTCTATAGATAAACTCTCCCAGACCCCTTGAATAGATTTCTGTCTGCAATTTGATTCCAAATATCTGTTATTCAATACATAAACTCTCAAACCTCTCGATTAGATTCCAGTCTGAACCTCACTCCCGGGTGTCTGTTATTCTGTATATAAACTCCCCTGAACCCCTCAATCAGTTTCCAGTCTGTAACTCACTGCTGGGTATCATGTATTCTACATTTAAATTCCCCAATGCCCCACCTTGATTCCAATCTGTAATTTGTAATTCAGAAAAGATTTACCAGGATGTTGCTGGGACTGGAGAGTTTGATGTAAACAGAGGCTCCCTGGGGTGTAGGAGGTTGAGGGGTGACCTTATGCAGGTTTATAAAATTATGAGGAGTATAGATAAGACAAATAGACAAAGGTCTTTTTCCTAGGGTGGGACAGTTCAAAACTAGGGGGCATATATTTTAAGGAGAAAGTGAGGTCTGCAGATGCTGGAGATCAGAGCTGAAAATGTGTTGCTGGAAAAGCGCAGCAGGTCAGGCAGCATCCAGGGAACAGGAGAATCGACGTTTCGGGCATAAGCCCTTCTTCACGATTCCTGAAGAAGGGCTTATGCCCGAAACGTCGATTCTCCTGTTCCCTGGATGCTGCCTGACCTGCTGCGCTTTTCCAGCAACACATTTTCAGCATATATTTTAAGGTCAGAGGAGAAAGATTTAAAAGGGACCTGAAGGGCAACTTTTTCACAGAGGGTGGTTCATATAGAGGGTGAAATAATCTGCCAGAGGAAGTGATAAATGCTGATACAGTTACAACATTTAAAAGGCATCTGGATGGATAAATGACTAGGAAAGGTTTAGAGGGACATGGGCCAAACACAAGCAAATGGGACTAGTTTAATTTGGGAAACTTGGTCAGCATGGATGAGTTGGACCGAAGGGCCTGTTTCTGTGCTGTCTGACTATATGACACTTTTAGGAGAAAGTGAGGACTGCAGATGCTGGAGATCAGAGCTGAAAATATGTTGCTGGAAAAGCGCAGCAGGTCAGGCAGCATCCAAGGAGCAGGAGAATCGACGTTTTGGGCTTGAGCCCTTCTTCAGGAATTCCTGAATCAGCCCTACCCCAGCTCAGGACAACACTCTCACAGACCTGCAAAGGACCTCTACTGTTCTTCATCCACAGAAGAATCCATACACTAAACAAACAGTTCTTCCTAGCCATATCGGAAATTAAAGACAGTAAGTACCAAAAACTTTCATGTACTTACCCCCACACTCTGGGTTCCTCAACTGTTCCAGAATCTTCCATTCCTGAAGAAGGGCTCATGCCCAAAACGTCGATTCCCCTGCTCCTTGGATGCAGCGTATATGACACTTACATATTAACTTGTTGCCTTTGTTTAATCTGAATGATGTCATTTTGCATCCTCACTGTCACTTGGTGTGAAAGATTGGACAGACAGGAAAGATATTCTTCTGAGGAAGGGTCGCTCAACCCAAAACGTTAACTCTGATTTCTCTCCACCGATGCTGCCAGACCTGCTGAGCTGTTCCAGCAAGGTCTGTTTTAGGAAGATATTGTTTTGCCACAGGCACAGTCTGTGTGAGGAATAGTTTGCTGATGGTCAGGACTGAGTTGTACCAATGGGCTGGCACATTGGGCAAGCTGAGCTCACAATCCTCCCACATGAGCTCGACAACTTATATTCAGTATGAATAAAAAACTCCATCAATATTGACCAGGCAGCTTTCAGATAGTCATTAAAAAAGTGCATCCTGTTCACTGAAGGCCTATTAGGTGAGGGAAACTGCCATTTCTAACCAGATTATGATTGTAACTGATGCCCATTTGGAGGAAATCTCACATCATGAGCTTCATTAAAATACGTTAGGGTGGCACGGTGGCTCAGTGGTTAGCACCGCTGCCTTACAGCGCCAGAGACCCGGGTTCAATTCCCGCCTCAGGCGACTGTCTGTGTGGAGTTTGCACATTCTCCCCGTGTCTGCGTGGGTTTCCTCCGGGTGCTCCGGTTTCCTCCCACAGTCCAAAGATGTGCAGGTCAGGTGAATTGGCCGTGCTAAATTGCCTGTAATGTTCAGGGATGTGTAGGCTAGGTGGGGTAGCCATGGCGAATGCAGGGCTACAGAGATGGGATGGGTCTGCGTGGGATGCTGTTTGGAGGAACAGTGTGGACTTGATGGGCTAAACAGCCTATTTCCACACTGTAGGGATCCTATGGTTAAAGTGAGTGAGGACCGTGCAGTGGCTAAGTCAGAAGCAGGAACTCTGGAGGGCAATGCTGGAGGGGTGGCTTGGGGAGCTGGACTAACTGAATAATCCTACCAAAGAGCCAATGTGGGCATATTGGGCAGAGCAATCTCCTTCTGTGTTGGGCCACCTAATTCAGGGCTTATTGAGGTGAACCACGTTAACTTGCCTGCGATTAATAGCCAGGAACAGAGAACCCGCATGCTCCCCACAGACAAACTAGTTGTGAGGCAGTTCTAGACACAGGGTTAGATACACAATTCTCACATGAATCCTCTGAATTGAGATGAAAGGTTTGATTTATGAGCATGTGACTTTGGCCTTGACGCCATCTGAGGGTGGTTTTGTTGATCTACATGATCAAACACTGAACTGTGTTTAAACTTTATGCAAAGCGAAGAGTATGCAATTGTGTAGTTTCTGGCAGCTCTTTTACCCCACCCCCCTCCGCACTCCCCCGGCAGTACTGGCTCTCACTGCTCTGGGAGATCCTAGTGCCAGTCGTCACTCTCTCCTGTGAGTTAGAAAGATACAGGATTGAAGGCACATTCCGAGCAACTTAAGCTCAATAATTCAGGATGACATTACCAGTGCAGTACTGAGGGAGTGCTGCACTGTCAGAGGATCAGTACTGAGGGAGTGCTGCACTGTCGGAGGGTCAGTACAGAGGGAGTGCTGCACTGTCAGAGGGTCAGTGCTGAGGGAGTGCCGCACTGTCAGAGGATCAGTGCTGAGGGAGTGCCGCACTGTCAGAGGATCAGTACTGAGGGAGTGCTGCACTGTCGGAGGGTCAGTACAGAGGGAGTGCTACACTGTCAGAGGGTCAGTACTGAGAGAGTGCCGCACTGTCAAAGGGTCAGTACAGAGGCAGTGCAGCACTGTCAGAGGGTCAGTGCTGAGGGAGTGCCGCACTGTCAGAGGGTCAGTACTGAGGGAGTGCCGCACTATCAGAGGGTCAGTACTGAGGGAGTGCTGCATGTCAGAGGGTCAGTACAGAGGGAGTGCTGCACTGTCGGAGGGTCAGTACTGAGGGAGTGCCACACAGTTGGAGGGTCAGTGCTGAGGGAGTGCCGCACCATCGAAGGGTCAGTACTGAGGGAGTGCTGCACTGTCAGAGGGTCAGTACAGAGGGAGTGCTGCACTGTCGGAGGGTCAGTACTGAGGGAGTGCCACACAGTTGGAGGGTCAGTGCTGAGGGAGTGCCGCACCATCGAAGGGTCAGTGCTGAGGGAGTGCAGCACAGTCGGAGGGTCAATACTGAAGGAGTGCTGCACTGTCAGAGGGTCTGTGCTGAGGGAGTGCTGCACTGTGGCACAGTGGTTAGCACTGCTGCCTCACAGCGCCAGAGACCCGGGTTCAATTCCCGACTCAGGCGACTAACTGTGTGGAGTTTGCACATTCTCCCCGTGTCTGCGTGGGTTTCCTCCGGGTGCTCCAGTTTCCTCCCACAGTCCAAAGATGTGCAGGTCAGGTGAATTGGCCATGCTAAATTGCCCGTAGTGTTAGGTAAAGGGGTAAATGTAGGGGAATGGGTGGGTTGCGCTTCGGCGGGTCAGTGTGGACTTGTTGGGCCGAAGGGCCTGTTTCCACACTGTAAGTAATCAAATCTAATCTAATCTAAAAAAAAATCTAATCTAATCTAATCTAATCTAATGTTAGAGGGTCCATGCTGAGGGAGTGCCGCACTGTCGGAGGTTCAGTGCTGAGGGAATGTTTCACTCACTGCAGACCAGAGACAGAAGAAGCAGCCTTCCTGATCTCAGTGACTGTGGACTCTGTGTAGGACATTGATATTTCAGGTCCTGAGCCCCCTTCACACCACCCCTGATGGGGCAAGACACCAGGGCTGAATGGCCTGTTCCTCTGTTTGAACAATGTGGCTCCATGACAACTCTGTCATTGCAAGTTCCTCTCCAACCTGAGCTGCAGACCCTATCAGAGCTTTTCCAAAAAACCTCTGTCTTTATGTAATGGTTTCAGAGATTACAATCATTACCATTGGTTGTACAGCATGGAAATAGACCCTTCAGTCTAACTTATCTCTGCTACCATGTTTCTAAACTAAACCACGTGTCTGCATTTGTCCAAATCCCTCCAAACCCTTCCTATGCACGTGCCTGTCCAAATGGCTTTTAAATGCTGTAATTGTACTTGCATCCACCATGTCCTCAGGCACTTCATTCCACATATGAACCACTCTCTGTGTGATAAAGTTGATCCTCAGGTCCCTTTTAAATCCTTCCTCTCTCACCTTAAAAATATGCTCCCTAGTTTTGAACTTCCCTACCCTGGAGAAAAGACTTTTGCTATTCACTTTATCTGTGCCCCGCATGATTTTGTAAATGTCTATAAGGTCACCCCTTAGTCTCCCACTCTCCAGAAAATAGTCCCAGCCTGTCCAGCCTCTTCCTGCAACTCAAACCTTCCATTCCCAGCAACATCCTGGGTAAATCTTTTCTGAATCCTCTCTAATTTAATGATATCTCTTTTTTTTTGTATCCTGGACTAAAATGGGAAAAGGATAACTGTTTTAAACACCAAGGGTTGCTGCACCTCTTAAGACCAAGTTTCCTCACACTCATTATAAGTACTGTTTACACAGCTGCTTGTTCAAGCAGTAACTATAGAGAGAGGCTGAATAGACTGGGGCTGTTTTCTCTGGAGCATCGGAGGTTGAGGGGTGACCTTATTAGAGGTTTATAAAATCATGAGAGGCATGGATAGGGTAAATAGACAAAGTCTTTTCCCTGGGGTGTGGGAGTCCAAAACTGGAGGTCATAGGTTTAGGGTGAGAGAGAAATGATTTAAGAGGGATCTAAAGAGCAATTGTTTCACCCAGAGGGTGGTGCGTGTATGGAATGAACTGCCAGAGGAGGTTGGAACAATTGCAATATTTAAAAGGCATCTGGATGAGTATATGAATAGGAAGGGTTTAGAGGGATATGGACCAAATACTGGCAAATGGGACTAGATTAACTTGGGATATCTGGTTGGCATGGCTGGGTTGGACTGAAGGGTCTGTTTCTCTATGTATTGTGTATTTCTCTATGACTCTATGAAAACCTTCTGGTAGCAAGGTGACCAGAACTGTACACAATATCCAGAATAGACTTCATGCACTTGATTGCAGAGGATTAAAACTTAAAGATCTGACTGAGATTTTGAAAAAGGTTAAAATAATTGATAAAGAATCAATAAGAGTCAGGGAGATCCAGGACTAGGGGCCAAAATATTTAAATTTGCATCAAACTATTCAGGGCTGATACCAGAGTTTTTCACATAACAGAGAGTCATCTGTCTACCTAAAAAAATTACACGCGCAATTGAAAAATGCTGAATATTTCTGCTGGGTAAGGGTAACCTGAGATGGGAAGCTGGTGTTAAGGGACAGATCAGCAATAATCTCATTGACTGGTGGAACATCTTCAAGGGACTGAATGGTCAGTTCCCATTGTCCTGTTACACATTCCAAACATGTTCAGGTTTCTCCGTATGTACGAGATCTGTGTGAGCAGAAGGGCTTTTTCTGGTCTGCTATAACCGTCTGAGTGCCGACTGACTTTTGTCTGACTTAAGAAGTCAAAACATCAACAGGGAAGGGGCAGCCTTGCTGTTTGTGATAAGGCAACAGACTGGGAGCAGTGAAATTCCGGTGAAACAATAAGAGCTCAGCAAGGATACAAACACAGGGAGTGATTCAGACCCAGGCTGCAGGCTTCAGCAGGTCTCAACCGTCCTGATTTTCCCAAGCAACTGAGAGGAAATTTCTGTTGCATCTGTCAGGATGTTCTAACACATTTCACAGATGTCAATGGTGTTATGGCACCTGCTGTAGAGTGCTACCTGATGGAGGAGCAGTGCTCCAAAAGCTAGTACTTTCAAATAAACCTGTTGGACTGTAACCTGGTGTTGGGTGATGTCTAACACTTCACAGAGAGATTGCGCTGAAGTAGGTAGTGCTCCTGCCTCTGAGCCTGAAGCTCTGTGTTTTTGTCCATGGAAAGTGCGTTCATTGATGTGGCCCAACAGATTAATTATCAACCTGCAAACCTTTCCAACAGCAGGCAATAAGAGCAGCGGAGTTGTGTTTGTCTGTTGTGCCTGATACAGAGTGGCACCCTCGTGAAATAACTCCACAGAGGCTGGTATCCCATCACCGAGTCACCCTTTATTTACACGTGCACAGTACATTGGGCTCTGACCAGCCAGCTCAGAGCCAATCCCGAGAGTGAGGAGAACCTCGGAGACTCCTGCTAATTTAAAAAAAATTTATTAAACAATACAGTTGTATACAGGGAAACAGCAATTTACAATGGAGAGGAATGGCAAAGCCAGGCCCCAAACCCCACTGTTCAACCAATTTTCAGGGAAATGAGGACAAACCTCAAATCCCAGTTTCAATCATCACAAAACAGTAACAATGACAAGTACGTGCAAGACAGTCCAGTTACACGAAAACAGTGCATACAATACAGGCCCCCAGCAACCCAGCAAGTCACCTGTCCCTCCCACCTTCTGGCCACACACACACACACAACAACAACGGGTCAGGATGGCCTTCCCACCTTTCCGTTTCTCTAACTGGCCATCACACATTCCAGCCACCTCGAGGACAGCCCGCCCTGGTACCTGCCCGAGGTGACAGCGCTGAGGACGGCCTACCTGCCTTCCAGCTCTCTGTCTGCCCACCCCGATGAGCCATCCAGCTCATGGACTGCCCTGATACACCTTCCGGCCACCTCTAGGACAGCCCGTCCCCTGAGACTACAGCTGATTTCTTTTTTTTGTCTCTTTTTCCACCACCAGGAAGAAAGGAAACACCCGAGTGGCCAGTGACAAGCAGTGCCCTTCTCATCAAAGGGCAGTGCTGTGTGATCAAACAGTGAAGGGGAGGGCAAGGACTAAATCAAAATAGAGTTGGAGGGGAAAATAATGCACTCCACTCCCTGCGGCGCCCACCTCTCCCTGAACAACTTCAGGGTGTTGGTGGACACCGCGTGCTCCTTCTCCAAGGACACCCGGGCTCTAACGTAACCGCGGAAGAGGGGCAGGCAGTCGGCCCTAACGACCCCCTCCACGGCCCGCTGCCTGGACCTGTTGATGGCCAGTTTGGCCAGACCCAGGAGCAGACCCACGAAGAGGTCTTCAGACCTGCCCTCCCTCCTCCGTACAGGGTGCCCGAAGATCAGGAGCATGGGACTGAAGTGGAACCAAAAGCAGAGGAGGAGGTTTTTCAGGAAATCAAAAAGGGAGTGCAAACGCCCACACCCAATATGTACATGGTCCACGGACTCCACAGCGCCACAGAACAAGCAGTTGGGCTGGGAGTCCGTGAACCACCGCAATCTGCGGTTGCAGGGGACTGCTGCGTGCAGCACCCTCCACCCCAGATCCCCGAGAGAAAGGGGGAGGACTCCCGCGTAGAGAGCCCTCCACTGGGGATCCCCACCGCCCGGTGGCAAATGGGCACGCCAAGGCGTGGAGACTCCTGCTGATATGTCAGCCAGGGGTGCCTGAATGGACCAGGTTAACAGCCCCAATTAGGGAACTCATACTCAACAAGACCCACCTGCCCAGCTTTGTTTCATCCCTACACCCTTAAAACCACAGCCTCTGGAGACAGGGTAGGGACCTGTTCCAGGGAAACAAATTGCAGAAAACAGGCATCAGTACAAGCTTCACCTGCCTCGTCTCTCCAGAACATTGAAGCCTTCCTTCCAGAGTGATCACTGGTTTGTTGATGGGAAATGCAACAGCCAGGTTACACATCGCAAGACAGCAGTGTGTGAGAGCAACCAGATCATCTGTGGGTTTTGAGGTGATTGTTCTCAAAGGGCAATTTTACAGGAAAAGCAGGAGAACTAGAGGTTAATATTTAACCCTTAACCAACATTGTTAAACCAGGTGATTTAGCTATTTGCTGTATATCATTGCAGCCAGGAAAGTATTAATGAAGGATAGCTGTTGTGAATAAAGCAACGTGGTAAAGCCGCGGATGGTACAATAGAGTCTTTCAATGTCTTGCATTTTGAATGAATTGATAAAATATGATTTTAAAACAAAAAGAGTTGAAGTGCAGTCACTGTTGTAATGTAGGGAAACATGGAAGATTCCAGAAACAGTAGGGGATAAGCATGTGTTTCTATGACTTCAGCTGGGGATAAATTTTGTCCCAGTCTGTGAAAACTCAATGCTGTGTGAGCAATGTAGGGAACCAGTGTCCAGAAAAGACACAGCCATTGGTTAATGGTTAAACATAGAAACATAGAAGATAGGAGCAGGAGGCGGCCATTCAGTCCATCGAGCGTGCTCCACCATTCATCACAGTCATGGCTGATCATCCAACTCAATAGACTAATCCAACTTTCTCCCCATAACCTATGATCCCATTCACTCCAAGTGCTATATCCAGCCGCCTCTTGAATATATTAAATGTTTTGGCATTGACGACTTCCTGCGGTAATGTAGGCTCACCAATCCTTCGGTGAAGAAAAGTCTCCTCATCTCTGTCCTAAATGGTCCTCCCTGAATCCTCCAATTGTGATCCATGGTACTGGATGTACCCATCATCGAGAACATCCTGTCAGCATCCATCCTCTCTAGTCCTGTTGGAATTTTGTAAGTCTCTGTGAGATACCACCCTTGTTTGTCTGAACTCCAGCAAGAACAATTTTAACCTAGTCAATCTCTCCTCGTACCTCACTATTAATAAAGTCTGGAATTGAAAGCTCAACTCAGTAACGCTGATTGTGACACCCAGAATCGATAGTTGGAAACATTCATCCGGTTTTAGGGAAGGACCCTGTCATCTTTACCTGTTGTGGCCGACATGTGTTCCAGACCCACAGCAATGTGGTTGACCCTTAACTGCCCTCTGAAATGTTCTAGCAAGCCACTCATTCAAGGGCATTGAGAGAGGGACAATATCTACTGACCTTAGCAGCAATGCTCACGTCCCATGAAAGAATAAATAATGACAACAGGTGTCAATGCCAGATTTTGCAAATCCCTAACAGACACCTTAAGGCTGAAGATTCAGGCTCCTGGACTAAACGAGGCACTGTAGCACTCATAGAAAACATCACAAGAACTTTATTTTTTAAAAAAAAGTCCTGTCCAGGTTTAATAATAACTGCAGTAACTGCACCCCCTTCCACTCTTCACTGACTGTCAAGTCATAGAGTTTTACAGCACGGAATGAGACCCTTCAACCCATTGTTGTGTTGCTGGTCATCAGGCACATATCTACTCGAGTCCAGCACTTGGCCTCGAGCCTTGTACACTCTGGAGTTTTAAATTATCTAAATACTTCTTAAATATGGCACAGTGGGTCAGCGGTCAGCACTGGTGCCTCACACTTCTCAATGAGATCCCAGGGACCTGGGTTCGAGTCCCGCCTCAGGTAATTGTCTGTGTGGAGTTTGCACATTCTCCCTGTGTCTGTAAGGGTTTCCTCCCACAATCCAAAGATGTGCAGGTCAGCTATACTGGCCATGGGAAATTGCCCATAGTGTTAGGTGCATTAGTCAGGGGTAAATATAGGGTAGGAAATAGGTCTGGGTGGGTAACTCTGTGGAGGGTCAGTATGGACTTATTGGACTGAAGGGCCAGTAACCATACTGTAGGGAATCTACTCTAAAAAAATTGTTGTTGCAGCTCATGTCTCTACCACTTTTTAAGATACCCAAAATGGTTTGGGTAAAACATTCTTCAAATTCCTTCTCAACCTCCTGCCCTTTAAATCTATCCCCACTCTCCGGCTTTTAATCCCTACCAGAGGGAAAGTATTATCACTGCCTACCGAGTCTGTGGCCCTCACGCACACCTCAGCCAGATGCTCTTCAGCTGGGTCTAATCAGTCTCCTCTCTCCGTAGCTGAGTCACTCCATCCCAGGTAACATCCTGGTGAATCTTCTGTGCATCCTCTCTCTAGTGTGATCACTGAATGTGTTGGGATGGCCTCAGCCCGTGAGAGGTCTCACACCAACGTAATCTGCCCTTCTGTTATCGGCTAGCTGCCCTGGAGAAGGTGGTGAGCTGCCTTCTTGAGCCACTGCTGATTGGACGCTGAAGAGATATTTGGAGCAAGTTCTAGAATTTGCATTCAGTGATGACGAACCAGCCCTTTGAGAAAGTTGGGGGTTGGGGGCGGGGAGGGTACACTGCGATGTTTGAGACAAAATTTCCAAACAAAAATAAAAAGAGGACTGTAATTGAAGGGTTAATTGTCGAGTGGGTTGATTTGAATCCATGTTAGTGGAGATGGCGCACGGTTACTGTAAAAACATACTTTCTTCTGGTAAAGTTTTTTTTAGACTTCTTACAGTGTGGAAACAGGCCCTTCGGCCCAACAACTCCACACCGACCCTCCGAAGAGCAACCCACCCAGACCCATTCCCCTACACCTAACACTACGGGCAATTTAGCATGGCCAATTCACCTAACCTGCACATTTTTGGACTGTGGGAGGAAACCCACGCAGACACAGGGAGAATGTGCAAACTCCACACAGACAGTTGCCTGAGGCAGGAATTGAACCCGGGTCTCTGGCGCTGTGAGGCAGCAGTGCTAACCACTGTGCCACCATGCTGCCCATGTTGGTGACACACAAGTTATCAGCTCTGCCACTTAGATAACCACCTGATGAATTCGAAGGGATTTCATTGAGAAGTGGTCAGATGGTATCATAGAATCATCAAATCCCTGCAATGTGGAAGCAGATTATTCAACCCATCGAGACCATACTGACCCTCCAAACAGCATCCCACCCAGATCTTACCAGATCCCCATAACCCCACATTCCACACGGCTAATCCACCCATCCGGCACACCCCTAAACACTATGGGTAATTTACCATGACCAATTCACCCTGACCTGCACATCTTTGAACTGGGGGAGGAAACCGGAGCACCCGGAGGAAATCCACACAGACACGGGGAGAATGTACAAACTCCACACAGACAGTTGCCCGAGGCTGGAATCGAACCCAGGTCCCTGTGAGGGTGCAGTGCTAACAGTGAGTCAGGAAGGGAAAGACGCAGCAAACATCCTGGAAAAGTCAATGATAATCAGCTGCCGAGCCTAAATGGCCTGGGGTCTGATATGGAATGATGACTATTAAACTTTGCCTCTCTATCAATGGCATCACATTTTGTAGCGGGAATTGTTGAAGTAATTCTTGAAATATTTTGTGAAAAAAACAGCTCCAATCATTCCTCATGTTATCCCCATCGAAGCACTTTTCCCACTCCCTCTTGTTCTTCAGCGTGATTGGTGATGGCTTGTTTCCAAAGCTCATTCTGCCTGGCTGTGGTTCAGTGACACTCCCTGCCTGAAGTCGGAATGTGGCCGATCCCAAGTCTTATTCTGGGCAGCCACATTCCAAATCCAGACCGAGACTCCCAGCACAGTGCTGCAGGGAATGCTGCACTGTCAGAAGTGCTATCAATTCAAATTAAATGTTAAACTCCCCTCCACCCCCCAACCCCACCCCCATCCCCACCCCTACCCCCTATTAAGGTCGTCATTCCTCCTCCTGGGTAGGTGTAAAAGATCCCAAAGTCACAACTTCAAAGAACAGCAGCATCTGGGTGACAGGCTTCTATCCAATATGTATCTGAATCAACATTATTAATCAAAAATGGATTTGTCATTATCACATTGCTGCCTGTGGGATCTTTCTATTAATCGGTTGGCACCCCATGAAGGGCCTTGGGATGTTCTTTGTTTGTGAAACGTGCTTCAGAAATGTGAGAGGTTGATTGAACTTCTCTTTTATTCATGGGCACTGCTGAGTGGCCACAACTCCATTAGGGAGGGAGTCCCAGGATTTTGACCCAACGACACTGAAGGAACAGCAATATAGAACATAGAACAGTACAGCACAGTACAAGCCCTTCAGCCCTTGATGTTGTGCCATCTTTTATCCTACTCTAAGATCAAACTAACTTATACCCCATCATTATACTATCATCCATGTGCCTGTCCAAGAGTTGCTTAAGTGTCCCTACTGTATCTGACTGTACTCCCACTGCCAGCAGTGAATTCCACACACCCACCACACTCTGTGTAAAGAACCTACCTCTGACATCTCCCCTAAATCTTCCTCCAATCACTTTAAAACCATGTCCCCTCGTGATAGCCATTTCTGCCTGGGAAAAAAGTCAGCATGATGAGTGGTTCAGAGGGGAATTCATAGGAGGTGGTGTGCCCTTGTTCTTCTAGATGGAAGTGATCATGGATTTGGAGGGTGCTGTCTGAGAATCTTTGGTGAATTTCTGCAGTGCATCTTGTAGAAGGTACACACTGCTGCTACTGAGCGTCAGTGGGTGTTTGTGGATGTGGTGCCAATCAAGCGGCTGTTTTGTCCTGGATGGTGTCGAGCTTCTTGAGTGTTGTTGGAACTGCTCCCATCCAGGCAAGGGGGGAGTATTCCATCACACTCCTGACTTGTACCTTATAGATGGTGGACAGGCTTTGGGGAGTCAGGAGGGGAGTTACATGCTGCAGTATTCCTAGTCTTTGACCTGCTCTTGTAGCCACTGTGTTTATGTGGTGAGTCCAGTTGAGTCTCTGGTCAATGGTAAGCCCAGGATGTTGACAGTGGGGAATTCAGTGATGGTAATACCATTGGATCTCAAGGGACAATGGTTAGATTGTCTCTTATTGGAGATAGTCCCATTGGTTACATCTCACTGGAAGAAGCAGGGAGTGAATATGAAGGTAAAACATTTCACTCAGGCACCTGGTTAGTGCGAGTGCAGAACAGATGACAACAGCTTACATTTAAAGTGCTTCTAAAAAATTAACCCAGGCCAGGTGTGTAAATCAGATAAATGTTGACCCTGTGACCTATAAGCAGGTATTAGGACAGGTGATCAAGAGCTTGGCTAAAAAGCTTGGATTTAGGGAATGTATTAAAGGAGGAGACAGAGGCAGAGTGAATAAGGGAGAGAATTCTGATGGGCTATCTATATTTGCAACAATGCTTCTCAAAGATTTCCCTCTGTTGTCCCATTTTAAGGCTTAGAAATTGTCACAGATCTTCGTGGGGCATGAGAGGGGTGAGCAGGGTAGAGTTCTGCATCAGCCAGCACTGTGTCGGAGATCACCATCCCAACATTTCAGGTTGGGGTGTGTGTGTGTGTGTGTGTGTGTGTGTGTGTGTGTGTGTGTGTGTGTGTGTGTGTGTGTGTGTGTGTGTGTGTGTGTGTGTGTGTGTGTGTGTGTGTCTGTGTGTGTGTCTGTGTGTGTGTCTGTGTGTTTGTCTGTGTGTGTCTGTGTGCGTGTGCGTTAGTCTGTGTTGTGCGTGTCTGTGTCTGTGTGTGTGTGTCTGTGTGTTTGTCTGTGTGTGTGTATGTCTGTGTTTGTGTGTGTGTGTGCATGTGTGTGTGCCTGTGTGTGTCTGTGTGTTTGTCTGTGTGTGTGTGTCTGTGTGTTTGTCTGTGTGTGTGTATGTCTGTGTGTTTGTGTGCGTGTGTGCGTGTGCATGTGTGTGTGTCTGTGTGTTTGTCTGTGTGTGTGTGCCTGTGTGTTTGTCTGTGTGTGTGTATGTCTGTGCGTTTGTGTGTGTGTGTGTGCGTGTGCATGTGTGTGTGTGCCTGTGTGTGTGTGTGTCTGTATGCATGTGTGTGTGTAGGGACCAGCACTAACAATGAGATAATGACCAGTGTCAAAAGACACAAGGAACAACAACAACAAAACACTCCGGTTTGAAAATGATTCCGTTGTGTAAATGTTACAGCTTAGAATCTTTTCAGAGGTGGCTGTGTCATGGGATTGGGACAGGATCCCATCTCATGGATTCTCCCCTTATCAATTATTCACCTTAACACATGGAAGAATTTGACATGTGTGAGATGTTTGGGACATTTGTACATAATGATAATACACTTTATACACAGAGGTATCCACTCTGTCACTCAGGTGGAGTCAATTTGGTCAACTTTTCCCATGTCTTGGGTTCGAGAAACAATTTGAACATCTCAATGGGTGAATCAGAATACTACTCAGCAACAAAACAGAATGGGTCTCACAGGGTGATTTTTCCAGGCCACTTCTCGTGATGTTGAACAAATTGAACATCCAATGACTGCTAATATTACCTGTAACAGCAAGCATCTTCACTATGTGAAGTGAACTCACACCAGACAACAGTGACATCTACACACATCCTCCCACACTCACACATGCACCCTCTCACAGACCTAGACCCCTTTACACTCACACACACACTCTCTCTCACAGACATTCACAAACCCCCTCACCCCCCAACACACCCACATGCACGCACACACATAGACATTTGTGGAGTGAATTTGTACTTGCAGAGTTACATTGTACTTTGCTCAAAAACTGTATGAATCCATGTAAGATTCTGTTAATTCATTTTTTAGATTAGAATCAGTCTTAACATTATGGCACAGACAGCAGCACACAGAGATGCTAATACCCAATATATTATCTGGGCTGACACCAATTGTTAAAGTCCACTTGAGAATGTAACTTTTTATATTAAAACATTTTGTGATTTAATATGAAAGAGGATAAACGAACATGGTCATTCTAACAGATGAGAGACTTAACAAACAATCCAGGTATTTTTCAATGTATAATTTCAGTTACATCACACTGTAAACTTTTGCTATAAATTCTGAGTCTTACAATCATGTACTCCACAACCACCTGGTGAAGGAGCAGCGCTCCGAAAGCTAGTGCTTCCAGTTAAACCTGTTGGACTATAACCTGGTGTTGTGTGATTTTTAACTTGGGAAATCCAAGTGTTCCCAGCCTTGGACCCCTCAGTAGAGTAGAGTAGCTGTATTTGTCGTTTCTGCCATATACAACTGGTACAGAGGGTAGGCAAAGGAGAGACACTGCAACTAAGTGGAGAGAAACAGCAGGAAGTTGCAACACAAAGGGATGTGGGGGCAACCTGTGCATGAAACACAGAAAGCGAGCACACGGGGACAGCAGGTAATCAGGAAGGGTATTGGAATGTTGGGGCAAATGACTGCAGATGCTGGGACCTGTCCTAAAAGCAAAATATGCTGGAAATCACAATGGTTAGAGTCAAAAGAAACTGCAGATGCCAGAATCGAAGGTAGACAAGCAGGAGGCTGGAAGAACACAGCAGGCCAGGCAGCATCAGGAGGTGGAGAAGTTGACATTTCGGTGAAGAAGGGTTCATATCTGAAACGTTGACTTCTTCACCTCCTGAGGCTGCCTAGCTTGCTGTGTTCTCCCAGCCTCCTGCCTGGAAATCACAATGGGTCAGGCAGCATTCGTGGAGAGAGTAAGCTAATGCTTCAAGTCTAGTTGACTCTTCATCAGTGAAGCGTGGAGGGGACAGCATTTATGCGATAGAGGGGAAGGGGACTGCTGGGGGGAGAAAAGCTGTAATTAGTGCAGAATCAGTGATCAGAATGGGAGAACAATGGTGCTTCTAATGGCCAAACTGGAAAGAACATACAACCCTTATTTCAACAGGGTTGGAATATAAGAGTTGGGAAATGTTACTGCAGCTGGACAAGGGGTGGGGGAGACCACATCAGGAGCAGGTTTAGTCCCTTATTTAAGAAAATGTATCATTTCACTGGAGGCAGTTCAGAAAATGTTCACTAGGAGGATCCCTGGGATGGAGAGATTGTCTTACGAACAAAAGTTAAACAGATTGGGACTTTACTCAATGAAGTTTAGAAGAATGAGTGGTGATCTCACTGAAACATAAATAATCCTTAAGGACCTTACAGGGTCAATGCTGAGAGGATGGTTCCCCTCATGGGAGAGTCTAGGGTCATGAGGCACAGTCTCAGAATAAAGGGGCACCAGTTTCAGACTGAGATGAGGAGGAATCTCTTCTCTCAGAGGGTTGTGAGTCTTTGGAATTCCTTACCACAGAGAGCTGTGGGGACAGTGTCCATGTGTATATTTAAGGCTGAGATCGAGAGATTCTTCATCCGTCCGGGAATCGAGGGTTACAGGGAAAGGACAGGTAAATGAGCGTGAGGAATGTTGAATCAGCCATGATCCTATTCAATGCCGGAGCAGAACTGAGGGACTGAATGGCCTACTCCTGTTCCTATTTTTTATGGTCTTATGGGAATTTTTCTGCTCCTTTCCAGAGTTGTTAATCAAGGTCAAACTTCATAGATCGAGTCGAACTGCACAATCTGATTGAAATTACCTTCGGGAAGACTGTGATTCTGTTTCCTTCAGCGTTTTGTGGAGTTATTCGGGGACTTGATAGAACTGGTCACATTGTCTAAGTCACAAGCTGTGCTGAGCAAATTTCCACCGGGGACTCTCAATGCAAACAAATAAATTCAGAACCTGTCTAGATCATGGCTTCATTCACAAACAGCATGGTTTGTCTGCTTAAGTTTTGAACTCCACATTCCCTACTAATCCTTGATCTCCCGCTTAACAAAACTTTATCCATCTCCACCTTAAAAATATTCAATGAGCTGCCTCCACTACCTTCTGAGACAGAGAGTTCCAGTGTTGTACAATCCTCTGAGACAAAGCATTTCCCCATATCTGTTCTGAAAGGGTAACAGCTAATTTTAAGCTTGTGCCCACAAGTTCTGGACTGACCCGCAAGGAGAAACATCCTCTCTATGCCCAACTTGTGAAGACATTCAGGATCTTTGATACTTCAATCAAGTCACCCCTACTCTTCCAAACTTCAGTGTGTGGGATAAGGCTGAAGATACTGTTAAAAGGCTTTACAAGAGGCTGTTATGTGAATGGATTTACGCTGAGTCATTCAGGTCTGCTAGGAGCTAAGATTGCAGGTAATTAGTAGATGCTGTCTCTACCAAATAAGGATGAAACATTCAGGATTGGTCACGTGCACAGATAATACCAAATAAGGCCCACAATTGAACAAAACACTCAGGATTGGGAAGGAAACTACCTGGTCTGGCCTACATGTGACTCCAGACCCACAGCAATATACACCAGATGGGTTTTTCCCCAACAATCAACAACATTTTATGGTCATCATTTGACTCATAATGCCAGATTTATATTGAATTCAAACTCTACCATGGTTGGATTTGAACCCCAGTCCCTGGAACATAACATGGGTCTCTGAATTACTAATGTGGTGATAATGCCACCAGGCCATTATCGCCCCTTCTGTATGACTTTCTTGACCTCCATCTTGGGAGCTGTTTACTTTATTTTATTTTGTTCATGGGATGTGGGTGTTGCTGGCTTGTCTGCTGTCCTTTTGGGTGGTACAGTGGCTCAGTGGTTAGCACTGCTGCCTCACAGCACCATGGACCCAGGTTCGATTCCAGCCTCGTATGATTGTCTGTATGGAGTTTGTATGTTCATCATTCCTTCAGTAGTTGTTGTAAGTTGTGAATTTGAACAGATAAGTTAGGGATGGTGTATAAGTGAACCAGCCACGTTGTGTCCCTTGGAAGCCTGTGGAAAGATCTGGAGATAGTTGATGTAAAACAACATTCTGACAAGCATAAGGATAATTTCAGGAATCTGTGGTTAGGAGCCATTGAACTGCCTCCCAGTTTTGTGTGTGTGTGCGTGTAAGGGTAAGTTTCTGAGGGAATTAAAGTTTTAGATTAGACTAGATTAGGTTCCCTCCAGTATGGAAATAGGCCCTTCGGCCCAACAAGTCCACACTGGCCCTCCGAAGAGCAATCCACTCAGACCCATTACTTTACTCTATTTCTACCCCTGACTAATGCACCTAACACTATGGGCAATTTAGCACAGCCAATTCACCTGAACTGCATATCTTTGGACTGTGGGAGGAAACGGAGCACCCAGAGGAAATTTTAATGGTGTTATATACCGGGGGCTTATAACTGATTATCTTTTTTGATTTGATTTATAGTTGTCACGTACCTAGGTACAGTGGAAAGTTTTGTTTAGTGTGCAGTACAGGCAGATCATACCGTACAAAGGTCACAGGGTAATTGAACAGAGAGAGGAATACAAAGTTACGGCTACAAAGAAGGTGCACAAACAGCAAGACCAACATTAAATTTGCAATTCAGAAATCTAATAACAACGGGGAAGAAGCTGTTCTTGAATCTGTTGGTACGTGTGTTTAAGCTTTTGTATCTTCTGCCTGACGGAAGAGAGTGGAAGAGATTATAACCGGGGTTGGGGGGGGGGGAGGGGTCTTTGATGATGTTGGCTGCCTTCCCAAGGCAGTGAGAAGTATAGATGGAGTCAGTGGATAGAAGGTTGGCCTGTGTGATGGACCGGGCTGTGTTCACAACTCTCTGTAGTTTCTTACGATCCTGGGCGGAGCACTTGCTGTACCAAACCGTGATGCACTCAGATAGAATGCTTTCTGCGGTCCATCTGTCAAAGTTGGTGAGGGACCTTATGGACATGCTGAATTTCCTGAGCTTCCTGAGGAAGGAGGTGTTGTTGTGCCTTCTTGACCATCGCATCAATGAGGGTGGACCAGGACAGATTGTTGGTGATGGTCACTCCCAGGAACCTGACGCTCGACCCTGTCCCCCTCAGTCCCATTGATACAGACAGGGGTGTGGCCTCCTCTCTGCTTCCTGACCAAGTTGATAACCAGCTCTTTAGTTTTGCTGACACTGAGGGAGAGATTGTTACCTTTACACCACATCAGCAAGCACTCCATCTCCTTCCTGTACTTTGTCTCATCATTGAGGAGAAAGTGAGGTCTGGAGATGCTGGAGATCAGAGCTGAAAATGTGTTGCTGGAAAAGCGCAGCAGGTCAGGCAGCATCCAGGGAACAGGAGAATCGACGTTTCGGGCATAAGCCCTTCTTCAGGAATCAATCCTTTCTCTACCCAACTGTTTATAGGTTGAGATGGAGCTCAGAGAGACTATCATTTATCCTTCCTGAAGAAGGGCTTATGCCCGAAACGTCGATTCTCCTGTTCCCTGGATGCTGCCTGACCTGCTGCGCTTTTCCAGCAACACATTTTCAGCTTTGTCTCATCATTGTTTGATATCGGGCCTACAACGGTGATATCATCAGAGAATTTGTCGATGGAGTATGGGTGAAATTTGACCAAAGTGTCTGTGGGTGTAGCTAGAGTCTCATTACGTGTAATAAATAGCAATTTTTTCTCAGTGTGGAAACCTGGTCTGTGGGTTGTATTAACTTGGGTTGAAAAATCAGGTAAACTGGGGAATTCTAAATCTCTAACTCTGGGAATATAGGGGCTGGATTTCCAATGTGCTTGCCCCGGGAAGCCATGACACCAGTATCGCCATGCTGCACTATCGCCTGGTCTTTTAAAAGTTCCAAATTTATACTCACATGAGCCCTCCCAATCCTGAGGCAGAAGTGGGTACTGTAGTTGCTGGAGTTTAGAGTCAAGATTAGAGTGGTGCTGGAAAAGCACAGCAGGTCAGGCAGCATCCGAGGAGCAGGAAAATTGATGTTTCAGGCAAAAGCCCTTCATCAGGAATTCCTGATGAAGGGTTCTTGCCTGAAACTTTGATTTTCTTGCTCCTCGGATGCTGCCTGACCTGCTGTGCTTTTCCAGCACCACTCTAATCTCCTTCCCAATCCCTGTGTATCTGAAAGCCCTCTCTCCAGCCCCAGTCATACGGATTGCGAAGATATTGGTACCTGTTATGGCTCAGGTTTCAGTGCAGCTTTCCTTCAGTACTGTAACTGTCACAGAGGTCCCTCTCAACTGACAATATAGCATTTCCCCTGGTCAGAATCACTCGCTAAAAGTATGATTGTCCCCCTCGGAGATTCTGCATCACTGGTTCAGGGTTCTGTTGGTCCTTGTCTGGCTGACGAGCCCAACACTAAGCCGCATCGCCGCTTTGGCAGATGTTTCCGGAAGGTGGAATTGAGATAATTGATATTCCTTTCTCCAGTCCCTTTTCTGTACTTCTGTGCATTCTCAGATTGTGTCCCTCTATACAAGAACTTCCTCCAACTCTGTTTCTTCTAAATCAGAGTTCTCCATGACGTCGATGTAGCATGTCTTGATGTAAGCCTACAGGGAATCTTTGAAATGCTCCTTTTCACTTCCTCTCCTTCGAGTGCCAATCTTGCGCTGGGCAGTGCCCTGGGTACAGCTTCTCTGACAGTGCAGCACTCTACTGGAGTAACAGGTGGTGCCCAGAGCAGAACCGAGTTACACAGTGTTGTAAGGAGGTATGAGGCCAGGCAGAGAAGAGGTTTGGTCAATGAGGCAAATGTGAGGTCTTGTCTTATGGAATAAAGAAGTGAAGTGATGGTGTGGTTCAGAGGGGGGGATTCCAGAGATCAGCGGAGTTCACCGCTGCCAGGACTGGGCTGCGGAGAGCGAGAGATTTCCAAGAGGCTAGAGTTAGAGAGACGCACATTTTGTGTGCTTCTCGACTAGGAGATGGCCTAATGGCATTATCGCTGGATTGTTGACCCAGGTAATGTTCTGGGGGACCTGGGTTAGAATCCCACTATGGCAGACAGTAGCATTTGAATTCAATAAATAAAAAATAATCTGGAATTAAGAGTCTAATGATGACCATGAATCCATTGCTGGGAAAGCCCATTTGAGTCACTGATGCCCTTTAGGGAAAGAAACTGCCGTCGTTACCTGGTCTGGCCTACATGTGGTTGACTCTTACCTACTCTCTGAGCAATTAGGGATGGGAAATAAATGCTGGCCTAGCCAGCGAAGCCCTCATCACTTCAATAGATGAAAGAAAATGTAGGGCCGGAATGGGCTGAGGGCATGGAGGGATTTGAAAGCAGGCAAATGGATTTTAGATTGGAGGTGCTAATGAACAACCAGCTCAGGAGATGATAAAAACCAGGGGAGTGGTTAATGTAGGAAGCGTTGGGAATATCTTGCTAACCACCAGCTGTGAGGCAGGCTCTCTCTCACCAAGTTACACTTTCGTTGTCAAGAGAACACAGCAGCAACACTAACTTCTTTTCTTTTGTTTCCCTTACAGTCAATTAATTTTCTGGTGTCCTGAATTTGTGCTTTTCTTAGTGTTTTATAGCAAGTTTCCATCATCCAGCAGTTGTCCCCCGACCTCACAGCACAATAGCTGATACTATCGCAGGTCTGATTTAATTCTAAAGACTCAATAGGATTTGGCCGTCAGGAAATCTAATCAGAAGTCACCATCTGGTCCAGTTGCCATGGGAATAACTCTGCAAATAAATGCACTCTCTGCCAAAAATTTACAGATAACTTCAGGATGAGGAGAAAGCACATAAACCAGATGAGAGTGACATCAGTGCACTGCAGGAATCGCCATCTTTATGGTGCAATACTGAGCACTTTCTCTTCTCCTTCTCCTTCCCAGTAGCTATCAGTGTGGAGGAGATGGCCTTGCGGTATTATCACCAGAGCTGTTAATCCAGAAACCTAGGGATCCGGGTTCAAATCCTGCTAGGGGTTCTGGTGGAATTTAAATTCAATTAAAAATCTGAGATTAAGAGTCCAATGATAACCACAATCCGTTGTCAGGAAAAGTCCATCTGGTTCACTAATGCCCTTTAGGGATGGAAACTGCTGGTCTGGCCTACATGTGATTCCAGACCCGCAAACTCCCTGGGCAACTAGATAAGTGAAACAAATATTGACTTAGCTAGAAAGGCCCTCATCTAATGAATAAATTAAATACCGAAGCTCAGTTTCAAAGAAATAAAATTTTCCCATCGAAATGCATTGATAAAGATTACCTGATTACTGACATTTGCTATTTGTGTGAGCTTGCTGTCTGCAAATTGGCTCCTGCAATCCCACATTCCAACGGTGACTACATGTCAAATAATACAATAACATCATAAATGGGATAGTCAAGCGCACTTCAATTAATTTTAATTTCTTCATCCTACTGCCAGATGTTCCTGTCAGTTACTGTTGTCAGGAGAAAGTGAGGACTGCAGATGCTGGAGATCAAAGCTGAAAATGTGTTGCTGGAAAAGCTCAGCAGGTCAGGCAGCATCCGAGGAGCAGGAGAATCGACGTTTTGGGCATGAGCTGAAGAAAGGCTTATGCCCGAAACGTCGATTCTCCTGCTCCTCGGATGCTGCCTGACCTGCTGCGCTTTTCCAGCAACACATTTTCAGCTGTTACAGTTGATAGCTGTACTTTCCCTCTCACTCTATCCTTAAAGTTCCTCCTTACCTCTCTCCCTCTTTGCCCAGATTATATGTCTCTGTTTCACCTTAAACCTCTTACATCTGATCGCAATTGCTTGTTTGTTTTTAAATAGAAACTGTTACAGGTGCTACACAAATGCTGTCTTACTCTGTGACAGGAAAAAGGAGAGAATTCCAAAAACAAAGAATTTACCAAATTATTTGGTTCCCCCAGCACCCAGGATCACACATTAGGGCCAGAAAGCGGACAAAGCCAGCCCTGGGTTTCTCAGCCTTCCTTGCACAGAGTGATGTGTGTCTCTCTCACTCCCTCCCGGATGGAGCTATTGTGAATTTATTGGAAAACAGAAATTTCCTGTCACGACCGAGGAGAAACCGCGACTGAAAACTTTTAGTGATCACAATGTTGAGTCTGGACAGGAAGGTACAGGTCATGACCCTTTGTAGATTTTCCTTGATCAATTGTCAAACAATATCTACAAAGAGAAAGGAAATGTGACAGGCCTCAACCCAGAGTCCCTACGACAGCGTTTTAACACTTTCTTAATGACATAGCAGGTTAGGCAACACCAGGCGGTCCATGTTTGTGCAAAGCACCGATTTCAGTCTAAGGCTTACACTGGAAGTTGTGATGAAAGTATCTGGAAGGAAAAGACAGTGTCTACAACTGTACCCCAGTGAGAGTCAGTGTGTGGGACCCCATACCCCTGTGAAAGTCAGTGTGTGGGACCCCATACCCCTGTGAAAGTCAGTGTGTGGGACCCCATACTCCAGTGAGAGTGTGTGTGTGTGGGGTGGGGGGGACTGTACCCCAGTGAGAATCAGTGTGTGGGACCCCATACTCCAGTGAGAGTCAGTTTGTGGGACCCCATACCCCAGTGAGAGTGTGTGTGTGTGGGGTGGGGGGGACTGTACCCCAGTGAGAATCAGTGTGTGGGACCCCATACTCCAGTGAGAGTCAGTGTGTGGGGACTGTACCCCAATGAGTGTGTGTTTGTGTGTGTGTGTGTGTGTGTGTGTCAGTACCCCAGTGAGAGTCAGTGTGTGGGACCCCATACCCCAGTGACAGTCAGTTTGTGGGACCCCATACCCCAGTGAGAGTGTGTGTGTGTGTGTGGGGTGGGGGGGGGGGGGGGGGGGGGGAGGGACTGTACCCCAGTGAGAATCAGTGTGTGGGACCCCATACCCCTGTGAAAGTCAGTGTGTGGGACCCCATACCCCTGTGAAAGTCAGTTTGTGGGACCCCATACCCCAGTGAGAGTGTGTGTGCGTGTGTGTGTGTGTGGGGGGGAACTGTACCCCAGTGAGAATCAGTGTGTGGGACCCCATACCCCAGTGAGAGTCAGTGTGTGGGGGACTGTACCCCAGTGAGAGTCAGTGTGTGTGGGACTGTACCCCAGTGAGAGTCAGTGTGTGTGGGACTGTACCCCAGTGAGAGTCAGTGTGTGGGGGACTGTACCCCAGTGAGAGTCAGTGTGTGGGGGACTGTACCCCAGTGAGAGTCAGTGTGTGTGGGACTGTACCCCAGTGAGAGTCAGTGTGTGGGGGACTGTACCCCAGTGAGAGTCAGTGTAAGTGGTGGTGTTCCTGTGTACTTGCTGCCCTTGTCCTTCTAAATGGAAGTGGTTGTAAGTTTGGAAGATGCTGTCTAAAGATCTTTGATGAATTTCTGCAGAGCTGCTGCTGAGCGTCGGTAGGGGAAGGGGGGTGATGTTTGTGGATGTGGTGCCAATTAAGCGGCTGCTTTGTCCTGGATGGTGTCAAGCTTGTTGGAGCTGCACCCATCCAACTAATGGTAACCTCTAGGATGTCATGGTGGGGATTGAGCAACGGGACTGTTATTAATTTTCAAGATGCGATAGGTAGATTCTCTCTCATTGGAACGATCATTGCCTGGCACTCCTGAGGCGTGAATGTTACTTGTTATTTATCAACCCAATCTGTTAGCCCAATGTAATCCAGGTCCTGCAACATTTGACAACTGACTTCTTCAGTCTCTGAGGAATGGCGAATGATGCTGAACATTATGCAATCATCGACGAACATGGAGGGAGCGTCATCGATGTAGCAGATGAAGACGGTTGGGCCTAGGACACTACCCTGGGGAACTCCTGCAGAGGTGTCCTGGAGCTGAGATGACTGACCTCCAACAGCCACAACCATCTTCCTATGTACCAGGAATGACTCTGACCAGCGGAGAATTTGTCCTCTGATACCAGTTGCTTCCAGTTTTGGGAGGGGTCCTTGATGTTGCACTCAGTTGAACATGACCTTGATGAGAAGGTCTGTCACTCTCACCTCCCCAGTGAATTCAGCACTTTTTCCATGTTTGAGCCAAAGCTGTAATGAGGTCAGGAGCTGAGTCACACTGGTTAAACCCAACTAAAGGTTAACAGCAGGTTACTCTTTTGAAAATGCCCCATGATAGCACCATTAAAGGACCGTTCAGTCACTTTACTGATGATTGAGAGTAGACTGATGGGGCAGTAATTGGCTGGCTTGGATTTGTCCTGCTTTTAATGTACAGGACATGCACGGGCAATTTTCCACATTGTGGGGTAGATGTCAGTGTTGTATCTTACTGGACCAGCTTGGTGAGGGGAGCAGCAAGTCTTTAGTGCTGGAATATTGACAGGGCCCATAGCCTCTGCAGTATCCAGTGTCTCCAACTGTCTCTTGCAGTCAAGTGGAGTGAATAAAATTGGCTGAAAACTGGTATCTGTAATGCTGGGGACCACTGGAGGAGGCCGAGATGGATAGACTGGGTTTGTTTTTAGCAAGTTTAACAGAGATGTATGAGGCAAGTTTTTCACACAAAGGGTGGTGGGTGCTTGGTACATGTTGCCAGAGGAGGTGGGGGGTACAGACACAATAGCAACATTCAAGAAGCACCTGGACGGATACATGAAGAGGAAGGGAATAGAGAGGTACTGATACAGTAAGTGAAGATGGTTTAGTATGGAATGTGGCAGTACAGGCTTGGAAGGCAGAAGGGCCTGGTCCTGTCCTGTGTTTGCTCTTTGTTCTTTGCTCTTAACCCTTCTTCAGAATTGAAAGTAGCTAGGAAAATGTGGTATTTGTGCTGAAGGCAAGGGATGTGGGGATTGGCAGGATGGAGTGAGTGGATAGGTGGAACTGGATCGTGGAGAGGGAGAGGGAGAGAAAGAGAGAGAATGACTGTTAGGCAGACAAAGGGATGGATAATGGTGAGCCAGGGAGAGAGGAAAAGCTGCTAATGAGGACGAGGGGTGGGTGAGAATGGCCTGGCTGTGTTGAGTGCAGCCCAAGTGTGTCAGGGCCCGGGGGTGTGAGGTTGGGGTAAGGACCTGGGCAAAGGTGCTCAAGCCCTAACGTTACTGAACTCCATACTGAGCCCTGAAGGCTGCAGGGTCCCCAAGCGGAAAATGAGGGGCTGTTCTTCCAGCTGGCACTGAGCTTCACTGGAGCATTGCAGCAAGCCTGAGGCAGAGATGTTGGCCAGGGAACAGGGTGGGGAGGTGAAAGTGGCACTGGAAGGTCAGGGTCTTCTTTTGCAGGCGGAACACAGATGTTCTGCAAAGCAGTCGCCCAGGCTACATTTCATTTCTCTGGTGTAGAGGAGATCACATTGTGAGCAGCGAATACAGTCAACTAGATTGTGTGTTACACCTTCGGCAGTTGGAGGGGAAGGTGCCATGGGGACGTGGGTGGGGTTGTTGGGAGTGAAGGAGGAGTGGACCAGGGTGTCCCAGAGGTAACGGTCCCTGCGGAAGGCGGACAAGGGGGGGGGAGGGGAATATGTGTCTGGAGGTGGCATATTGCTGGAGGGGGAAGGAAATGGTGGCTTATGATCCTTTCGATGTGGATGCTTGGGGTTGGTAGATGAGGACCAGAGGAGAAAGTGAGGTCTGCAGATGCTGGAGATCAGAGCTGAAAATGTGTTGCTGGAAAAGCGCAGCAGGTCAGGCAGCATCCAGGGAACAGGAGAATCGACGTTTCGGGCATAAGCCCTTCTTCAGGAATGAGGAAAGTTTGTCCAGCAGGCTAAGATAAAAGGTAGGGAGGAGGGACTTGGGGGAGGGGCGTTGGAAATGTGATAGGTGGAAAGAGGTCAAGGTGAGGGTGATAGGTCAGACTGGGGTGAGGGCGGAGAGGTCAGGAAGAAGATTGCAGGTTAGGAAGGCGGTGCTGAATTCGATGGATTTGACTGAGACAAGGTGGGGGGAGGGGAAATGAGGAAACTGGTGAAATCCGAGTTCATCCCTTGTGATTGGAGGGTTCCTAGGCGGAAGATGGGAACACCTCTGGGAACACCTCTGGGACACCCGGACCAACCAACCCAACCACCCTGTGGCTCAACACTTTAACTCCCCCTCCCACTCCACCAAGGATATGCAGGTCTTTGGACTCCTCCATCGCCAGACCACAACAAAACGACGGCTGGAGGAAGAACGCCTCATCTGAGCTATCACCCTCACCTTGACCTCTTTCCACCTATCACATTTCCGACGCCCCTCCCCCAAGTCCCTCCTCCCTACCTTTTATCTTAGCCTGCTGGACAAACATTCCTCATTCCTGAAGAAGGGCTTATGCCCGAAACGTCGATTCTCCTGTTCCCTGAATGCTGCCTGACCTGCTGCGCTTTTCCAGCAACACATTTTCAGCGACGACCAGAGGAGCCTATCACTGTTGCTGGGGAAAGGGAAGGGGTGAGGGTTAGTTGTATAAGAAATTGTTGGGGCACAGCTGAGAGGCTTGTCAACCACAGTGGTGGGGAATCTTCAATTGAGGAAAAACGTGGACTTTTCTGAGGGCCCCCCTCCCCCCCCCGGCCCCCCTCCCCACCCCCCACCCCCCACCCTGTGGGGAAGGTGGCATCATCAGAACAGATGTGAAGGAGAAGGAGAAACCTTTCCACCTTTTGCCTTGGGTAAAGCGGCCAAAACTGGACACAATACCCCAGGTGCAATCTTACCAAGGGCTCGATACACAAATGCTGCACAACATTACTTCCCCTGTACTCAAACCTTCTGGTAATAAAGGCCAACATACCATTTGCCCTCCTTGTCGCTTGCTGTTCAGTTCACTCATGAACAAAGATACCATGGTCAGTTGGAAATTCACACTTCCCAATCCTTCCTCAATGAAGTAATTCTCGTTCTTTCTGTTTCTCTCTGGAACTGCACGCTAGTGAGAATGAGCTGCCAGTAAAATGGGAAAACGGGCTTGAAGCAAAAGGAGAAAAAGCAGGAAAAGTGAAAGGATGTGTGCATTTCATGTGTTGCACTTTCCGAATGTCAAGATTTGATCATTAAACAGGGAAGCAAAGCTTTCTCTTTTAGGCATTAAGTGTCATTAGAGGACACAGGGTCAGTTCTGATTAGTGTGTGATTGAGTCAAATAAATTATCTTCACTGTCTAATCCATTAAGACACTTTGATGAAGTGAGATAAACCAATCAAATTGTGCTAAACATGTCTTTAGCTCCAACGCACCCATTTAACCAGAATCTTCCCTGAACTCTGACCCTGAGTAAAGGGCATATGTTAAAACATTGCTGGAACATTGTTTTATTTATTTAACATTGGGAGAATCTAAAATCAAGGGAGCATTATCCATCAGTCACATAGAAATTCCAGTGCATCAGTCACAAAGTGTTGGTCTTCAAGTACAACAAGTGATTAAAAAGAGTAATGTAATGCTAACTGTTATTACAAGAGGAATGGAATATAAGTATAAGGAACAAGATCAGAAATTGCTGGAAAAGCTCAGCAGGTTTGGCAGCATGGATGAGATATTTAAACCAAAGGACCATTTACTGCTCTGGAGGATATAAAATATCATGGGGACTTATTCGGGAGTTATCCCCGATGCTCTGACCAATCTTTAGCCCCCAACCAATATCACAAAAATAGGGTTATCTCATTTTTCTGTTTTCTTGCTGTGTTCAGTTTGGTTGCCTACCTCCAACACTGCAACACTGACCTCACTTCAAAGGAGCACTTCATTGACTGTCAAACAAATAAGGTCAAACAAAGAACTGTGGATGCTGGAAATCTGAAACCAAAACTGAAATTGCTGGAGAAACGCAGCAGGTTTGGCAGCATCAGTCGAGAGAGAACAGAGTTAACGTTTTGGGTCCAGTGACCCTTCATCAGAATGGGCCTGAACTTCTGAAGAAGGGTCACTGGACTCGAAACGTTAAATCTGTTTTCTCTCCACAGATGCTGCCAGACCTACTGAGTTTCTCCAGCTCGTTAAAGTGTCTGGTGTTGGTAAAGACAAACATAATCTTTGCTTTCAGCTAAATGTGCTGCCTGAGAGGGTTGTGGAAACACCTTCAGGAGTAACATTCGAAAGGGAACTGGATCAATACTTAAGGAGGACAAATCTGGCACTTTCAGGGAATGTTGGGAAGAACAACACAGTTTGGAGCTGGACTGGGCATTAAGACAGTGTGTTTTAACAGTGACGAGAGAAGGATGTGTTTGCAATGTGATTTATGGCTAATATAATTTCATCCGAGGTTTAACTGTGGTCTGTGAGTACATCTATACTGCTGTCAAACATCAGGCCTCACCAGTAGTTCATATTGTGCCTCTGTAATTGTGTTATAAAGTGTCACATTTCATGTGTTGCCAAACAAATATGTTTAAATTAAGTTTGAGCTGGCTCAGAATGGCACTAGATCATCACTCAAGTGGAGAATATGCCATGGGTCAGTTTTTATTGGATAATGTCTCTTGTCTGAAGATATTATATATCAGAGCTGGGTCAGGAATGACCCTGTGTTGGGCACTGGCTGCATACTAAGCAGGCATTTGTTTGATTTCAAAAATGACACGAAAGAGGATTGTCTGTTTGTCTGCTTGATTAAAAAAAAATCCTAGAGGTTTGTTTACTGCATTCCAGACTCTCAGTGCACCTCTTTGTTCACCATCAGATTCTCCTCTTCATTTACTGATGACACTGACTCTCACTGGGGCGGGTGGGCTCCAGTGCAGGGAGGTAGGGAGTCTTTCTTTCTCTCACTCACACATGCACACACACTCACTCTCTCTCTCTCTCACACACACACACACACACACACGCAGGCACACTCACTCTCACACACGCACAGACACACACATGCGCACACACATTCTCTCTCTCTAACACACACATATACTCTCTCTCTCTCTCTCTCTCTTTGGGGTATGGGTTCCTGGGCTGCCTAGGTCATGATTTTTTGACTGTTCCTGGAAATATCGTGGCTGTTGTTAACGTAGACAACACTTATTGCCAAACCATTTTTACCTCAAGAAGGCTATTGTGGGTCCTGTCCTTGAACTAACTGGCTAATCAGCCACTTCAGTAGCCAGCCAGACTGCTGAAGGACTGGAGTCACATGGATGCCCAAAATGGGGAAGAACAGCAAGCATCATCCCTGCGAGGACGTTAGAGATTAATTTGTGTTGTCGCTTCCTGACAATCAAATGATTTCATGATCTCTTTTACTGAGAGCAGTTATTTGCTTTTGTATGAAGCCAAAGAATTTAAACTTTCAAAGTGCCACTTACCGGTGACAATAACTCAGCGATTTGATTTGATTTAACAATGTCACATGTACCGAGATACAGTGAAAAGTGTTGTAGAATGAACCATACAAAGTGCATCAGGGCTGCAGACAGAGTGCAGAATACAGTGTTACAGCCACAGAGAAGGTGCGGAGAGAGAGAGAGAGAGATCAACATTAGTATTTGACAGGCGTGTTCAAAAGTTTGATAACAATGGGAAAGAAACTGTTTTTAAATCACTTGTCCGTATTCTCAAACTTCCGTATCTTTTGCCGATTGGAAGAAGGCGGGAGAGATTATAACCATCAGCTCTGATGCAGAGTTATCTAGATGTTAGCTTGGTCTCGCTCCATGGATTTCGCCTGCCCTCTTGTGATCTCCAGCAATTTTTATTTTTGTTAAAACAAATGAACTGTTCATTATTTGATTGCTATTTGTGGGAGCTTGCTTTGCACAAATTGGTCCCTATTGTTTCCCATATTAGAACACTGACCACACTTCTGTGGGATTTCCTGAGGCTATGAAAGGTGCTGTATAAATGCAAATCTTGTTTTTGTTTTGCCTTCTCTAAAATTGGCTAGTTAACCTATGTTTGTAGTGTATGTGTTGTCACAATTTCACACTATTTTTGGATAATCTCACCTGGACAATGTCACAGGTTGGCTGGAAAAGGACATTCATGTGCTGCTGGGCTGTAATAAGGTCTTGGGGCAGAGAAGGCCTTTGACTTGCACAGTGCGTCCAGTAGAGAGAGGGGCATGCTCTCAATCCTGGGGCCGAATGCACACTCTGTTCCCCGTAGCCTGTGACCCTGAATGCTTCCTCATAAAACTGACACTGGTGAATGAAACAGGATGCAAGAGAAAGGTACAAATTGGCTGCCAGGAGGGAGTATTATGCGACAGATGAGCGCAGAGTCACATTAACGGACCACAGTGAGTGCTTTCTTGGCTGACACTCAAAGGAAAAATGAAATCAGTTGTTTGTTGGTCTTTTATGGTCAGGCAGTAGATGTTAACAGATGCTAAAGCCTTCTTGCTTTCTTTATCTTGATGATTCTGTGTTACAGTTTGCACCCCCCCCACCCCCATGTTTATCTATCGTCACCACACAGCAACAACAACTTGCACTAATGAAGAAATATGCCGAAAAGACACTTTGTAGAACCACGATCTGAGTAGGAAAGACTACTGGCCTAAAGCAGAAAGGGAGGGAATGAGAGCTTGGTCAAAGAGGTGGGTTGTAAGGGAGGAGACAGAGTTGGAGGAACAAAGTGGTTTCAAGTGGTGACTTTCCATGCTGCTGAAAGCATGGTGATGGGTGAGAACGTGCTGGGGAGTGTTGGGTAGAGAGTTGGAAAAACTGAGAGTATTTAGCCTTCTAGAGATGGAGGAGATTACAAACACAGGGAAGGTGATGCTGTTGGTATAGTGGTAATGTCACTAACCTACTAATCCACGAGGATCAGGCTTATGCAATGGGGGTATGGGTTCAAATCCCACCCTGGATCTCACTGTCAAGTTTAGATTAAATTAATATATCAAGAACTACAGCTGGTTCTGCTACAATGTGAATTGGCTTTAATGTGATTGAAGATTTTAAACTGTTATCTATAGAACGTGAACTTGCCTTACCTGGATTGGCTATAATTCAATTCCAGTCCCATCGGTTTAAATGGTGCTGCTATTATGCAATTTTCTTATAACGCAGGATTGCACGGGAACAGAACTATTGCGTTATATCAGAACCGACTGTAATTGAATGGTGAATGGGAGTTGGTTGTTGTAAAATCCACTGTGCTTCACTAATGCTCTTCAGAGAAGGAAATCTGCCAACCCTACATGGTCTGGTCCATGCATAGTAAATTTAACTGTCCTCTGAAATGGCTGAGCAAGCCATCTAGTTCAGTGAGGATTGGACTATAAATGATGGACTTCCCTGCCATGCCCATGAACAGAAAGGATTGGAAGGGGTGTCCTTGTGGAGGGACTTAAATGTAAAAATGTAAATCATTGGTGTCAGGGAACCTGGAGTTGATCCACGGGGGCATAGCTTTAAATTAAGGAGGGGTAGGTATAGGACAGATGTTAGGGGTAGATTCTTTACTCAGCGAGTCGTGAGTTCATGGAATGCCTGCCAGTAGCAGTGGTGGACTCTCCTTCATTATGGGCATTTAAACGTGCATTGGATAGGCATATGGAGGATAGTGGGCTAGTGTAGGTTAGGTGGGCTTGGATCGGCGCAACATCGAGGGCCGAAGGGCCTGTACTGCGCTGTATTCTTCTATGTTCTATGTTCTATGTCAGGGTGGGCAGGTGCGTGAGAGCATTAGATTGGGGGTTGGATGAAAGGTGGGAGATGTTCTGCTCTCAAAGCCCAGCTGCTTGACCACATCCCTTAGCACATTACCTCCCCCCCCCCCCCGCCCCCCAGACATTGCATCACCCCTTTCATCATGTGACAGTTACCACAGGGGATGTACTCAGGATGGGCTGCACGTTACTGGTTAGACTGCTTCACATTGCTATTGAATAATCCAAATCTCAAATTTATTCCATGGCAGACTGAAGCTTTGTCAATTCTATTGAGAGCATCAGAACCAGGAGCAGGAGTAGGCCATCCGGCCCATCGAGCCTGCCTCACCGTTCAATAAGATCATGGCTGCCTTTTCATGACCTCAGCCCCACTTACCCGCCCTCTCACCATAACCTTTAATTCCTTTACTGTTCAAAAATCTATCTTTGCTTTAAATACATTCAACAAGTCAGGCTTAACTGCATCATCGGGCAGGGAATTTCACAGATTCACAACCCTCTGGGTAAAGGAGTTCCTCCTTAATTCAGCCCTAAATCTGCTGCCCCTTATTTTGGGGCTATTCCCCCCAGTTCTAGTTTCACCCATGTTTGTAAATGTCAATGATTTGTTAAAATAAAAAAAAGTATTTCTTGCATTTCCTTGATCATAATGTAGATTGTCTCCATGACCATGTGACACAGCTCTACATGATATTGATTATCCTCCGTGACGGAGCCTTTACTGTTGGTGGCTGTCCGTCTGCATCAACACTGTTGGAGTTTTCTTCCTCACACTCTTGTCTGCACGATTGGCATCTTGGACATTGGTCTGAGTGGGTTTGGTTCCTTCACAATGTAGTACTGTGATCGATAAAGAGTTCAAACAACCTGGATACAACAGGTATGTTCAGAGAACCTGTGCTGACTATACATCTTTGTCGGTGTCCAAGTATTTGTGAGTGGATTTCCGACTCACGCTCTATATCGATATATTGTTGTGGTGTGTCTCCAGCTGCTCGCTGGTGGGGGAATCTGTTTCATTCCCCTCTGTCTCTGAAGAGGAAAGATGATCCATTATATGCTGTGAGATAGTCCTTTGTCAGCTGCATAACTTGTCTTGATACATACCTTTTAGGATAGGTGGGGGTGATATGTTGACACTATCTTCTAGAATCATAGAGTGATGGAAACAGGCCCTTCAGCCCAACTTGTCCATGCTGACAGGTTTCCTAGACTGAACTAGTACCATTTGCCTGCATTTGGCCCATATCCCGCCAAACCTTTCCTATCCACATACCTGTTCAAATGTCCTTTACAATTTGTAAGTGTACCCACCTCTATCACTCCCTCTGGCAGCTCATTCCATACAAGTACCATCCTCTGTGTGAAAAAGTTCCCCCTCAGGTTACTTTTAAATATTTCCCCTCTCACTTTAAACCTATACCATCTAGTTTTGGACTCCCCTGCTCTGACCTTAACGATTCACCAATCTATGCCCCTCACGATTTTATAAACCTCCGTAAGATCACCCCTTAACCTCCCAGACTCCAGGGAGAAAAGTCCCAGCCTCTCTTTGTAACTCAAGCCCTCCAGTCTCAGTAACGTCCTTGTAAATCTTTTCCGCACCCTTTCCAGTTTAATAACATCCTTCCCAATAGCAGGGCGACCAGAATTGTCTGCAGTATTCTAAATGTGGCCTCACCAATGTCTTGTACAGCTGTAACTTGACGTCCCAACTCCTGGGCTCGATGCTCTGACCGATGAAGGCAGGTATGCCAGATGCCTTCTTCACCATCCTGTCTACCTGTGACGCCACTTTTATGGAACCATATACCTGAATCCCTAGGTCTCTCTGTTCTACAACACTCCTCAGGGCCCCATCGTTAACTGTCTCTTCCAGCTTTTAGGGAGTATCGAACTGCCTTTCGGGAGTGTAGAATGTTGGTGATAAAAGCTTCTTAGTCGTGTTAGTCATCTTCCGCAGGATGCTTCACAGTTAGTTGGCTGTCCCTTTATTGATAAGCTTGTGTACATTTGGATGACTTTCCAAGCTGCCAGGGTTGAGGTACTGTATCACCTTCTGGGTCACTGTGATAAAAACAAGGACTGCAGATGCTGGAGTCACCATGTCTTGTCCTGGGCTATGATTTGGCTTTTGAAACAAGATTTACTGCACCTGCCTACTGCCCTTTGATGCCGCGTACTTTGCAGATTTGAAGAGACACTGGATAGCTGCTGGATTAGTTCGACAAAGCACATCTTGCTGGTTTGGTGTATCCTGCTGACTGTAGCAATAGTGTTGCCTGCACTTACAATACATCATTGATATCCACCTGTCACTATAGCTTCATATTCATTGTCTATCAGGCCATCAAAGATGTGGCTTCTTTCTCTTGGCCAGACGATCTTTCTCAAGGCTTTAATCAGAGTAGAGGTGATTACCAACTTGATTAGCCTCTCTTCAGAGAAATCCCACTCATGCCCTTTGCCGCAGCATCTGGCAACGATGTCATCAACAGACCCTTGGAGTTTCTCTCTGTATAACCTGATTTAGAGACTGCGAACACGGACGTTGATTCCTACCTCGGGCTGGTCCTTAGGCACTTCCCAGATCTTCTCTGGATCATTTCTATCGACCTTATGCATTCATTCCGCCAAGACCTTCCTCACCAATAGCAAGTAAGATTTTTGGAGAACTCTTCTCAAGACTGTTTATGTTTCGAACTACAAAGTAAAGCTTTGTTGCTCAAATAGCTATAATTCAGTGAAGATGTCACATGCTGCCCAATCTTTCCCTTTCTTGCTCAATGTCTGCAACGTTTTGTTTTATCAATGTAGAGGACAGGGTTGATTGTTCCCTGGTTTTGTCCTTTTATTTTTCCTTCTTTTGCTTCTACTATGCTTGATTTTCAGAGTTGTGGCCTCTTAAAGAGCTCTTGCTAACTGTGGAACGGGCAAATGGGAGCAAGTCTCAGTCAATAGGCAGTATTCAAACCATAGAAGGATGGAGTGATGATGTCACACCAGCTTTGGCACTGTATTGAAGAAAACAACATGGCCGAACGAACTAATGGCTGCACACAGGTAAGCTTCTTTTGGCTAGAAAATCACCTTTATAGCTTAACATATTGTCTACTTTCAAACAAGAGGACTCTGGCATTAAACTGACACTGTCTTTTCATTACTGATGTTTAGCTTTAAGCCTTCCTGATGAAGGGCTTTTGCCCAAAACATCGACTGTCCTATTCCTCAGATGCTGCCTGACCTGCTGTGCTTTTCCAGCACCACACTCTTGACTCTAATCTCCAGCATCTGCAGTCCTCACCTTTGCTTTGTTTCAAGCCTGTAAGAAGCCTTCTATCGACCCATTTTTCTTTTAACCTGAAATTTTTCTTTTTTACTGTTGTGCCATATCTGTTCCATTGAGAAGCAGACAGAAACTTTGCGATTTGGCTTTGTGAAAAGAGATAGAGGGATTCTGGCTTGGTGGGCCTTGAATTTTAAGTAGGGGGAGGGTAAGTCTGCCTCCAGGCTATTTAAGTTGGAGATCTGTAGTCATGTAAACTTATTGTGCTGGATCATCCAAATGCTTGGTGATGCAGAGCTGTCTAATCTTACCAGAGGATTCTTTTGGAAGTGGTTACTGACTTCCTACCCTACTGTCATCGTGACGTGAGCTAAAAATGGAAGAAATGTGTGAAAAAGGCAGGAAAGTGAAGTTGAGAATTATCACATCAACCATGATTTCATTGAATTCTGGAGTAGACTTGATGGGCGGATGTAAGAAGTAGCAGCAGAAGTAGGTCATTCAGCCCCTCCCCTCCAAGCCTACCCTGCAAATCAAGAAGATTATGGGTAATCGGACCCAGGCTTCAAATCCTCTTTCATCTCAGCTCCACATAGTCCTCGACTCTGCGATGTGTCAAAAATCTGTCTACATCCTTTTTAAACACTTTCAATGATCTAGCCTCTCCAGCTCTCTGTGATAGGGAATTCCAGAAATTCACGAGCCTCTGGGCGAATAACTTCCTTCACGTCTCGGTTTTAAATGAGTGGTCTCCTGTTGTGCAACTGTGGCTCCTAGTTCAAGAATGCCCCATGAGTACAAATGTACTCTCAGCATTGACCATGTCGAGCCCCCTCAGAGTCAGGTTAACTCTGCTTTCTCTCCACCGATGCTGCCAGATCTGCTGAAACTTTCCAGCAACCTCTGCTTTTGTCCCCTTTTGATTCAATAAGGTCACATCACATTCTTCTAAACTCTAATGTCTCACTTCATTCTAGGAAAGGTGTGGAAGTTTTAGAGAGTCTACACAGGAGATTGACCAGGACGCTGCCTGGACTGGAGGGCATGTCTTATGAAGAAAAGTTGAGAGAGCTAGGGCTTTTCTCATTGGAGTGAAGAATGATGAGAGGCGACTTGATAGAGGTGTACAAGGTGATGAGAGGCATAGATACAGTGAATAGCCACAGACTTTTCCCCAGGGTAGAAATGGCTATCACAAGGGGGCATAATTTTAAGGTGATTTAGGAAGGTTTAGGGGAGATGTCAGAAGTCAGCTCTTTACTGAGAGTGGTGGGTGGGTGGAATGCACTGCCAGCGATGATAGTAGAGTCCAATACTTTAGGGATATTTAAGCGACTCTTGGAGAGGCACATGGATAATAGTAAAATGTAGAATATGTAGGTTAGTCTGATCTTAGACTAGGATAATAGACCGGCACAACATTGAGGGCCGTACTGTTCTATGTTCTAAACATCTATCCTATTTAGCCATAAGTCAACTCCTTTGGGAATCAGCTTCATGAATCTCTTTTGAATTGTCTCCAATCCCAGCAGATCCTTTCTGAAATACAGGGACCAAAACTGTAGCCGATACTCCAACCGCAGGACCTCATCGATACCCTGCACGTTTGCAACAGGATTTCCCTGTTTGTAAACTCCAACCTCCGAATACGTAAAGGTCATAATTCCCATTTATCTTCTTAATTACTTGCTGCAGCTGCATGCCAATATTTTGGGGTGACTCTTTATGTGGTTTTTGTGATTGCGATTCAGATTGAGTTTCTTGAAGGATTCTTGCTGCAAGACTAGTGGGATTTCTCACCCTGCCTGACCAAGTGCAGCTCAGTATCCCTCCCCTGTGGCATCTCCATACTCAAAACCATCCCTATTGTGCACTATTCCCAGGAACTACTCACTATTCATTGGGCATCTGCTGAAATACTGGCATCTTCTGTACCTGTGCTATCACTACAAGGACACTGTGCACTAGAGCATTGGCAATCTGGTATTACCAGTCACTGACAATTTAATGACATGGTACGGATTAGATTCCCTACAGTGTGGAAATAGGCCCATCGGCTCATCAAATCCACACTGACCCTCCGAAGAGTAACCCACCCAGACCCAGTTCCCTCTGACTAATGCACCTAACACTACAGGCAATTTAGAATGGCCAATTCACCTGACCCGCACATCCTTGGATTGTGGGAGGAAACCGGAGCACCCAAAGGAAACCCATGCAAACATGGGGAGAATGTGCAAACTCCATACAGACAGTCACCTGAGGCTGGAATCAAACCTGGATTCCTGGTGCCGTGAGGCAGCAGTGCTAACCACTGAGCCACCGTGTCACCCCTACATAAGCCTCATGGTTCCAGAGATCTGGATTTAATTCCATTCTTGAGAGACTGTCTGTGTGGAGTTTGGATATTCTCTCATTGTCTGTGTGGGCTTTCTTTGGGTGCTCTGGTTACCTCCCACAGTCCAAAGATGTGCAGGTTAGGTGGATTGGCCATGGACATGCAGGGTTACAGGGGTAGGGGTCTGGATCTGGGTGTGGATTCAATGGCCTGATTCCACGCTGTAGGGATACTATGATTCTAAAGTAGTTTGAAAGCAATGCTGCCCACAGCACAGGGCTGATACTCCCTCACACATATGAGCACCCTCTCTCACCCGAGCCTCTGTTTATTCATCAGGTCACACCATTAACTCATCCTTAGCTATGTCCCGGCTGAACACCCCTTAATTCACCACGACTGTGTTCCCAGTGCCCACTGGAGATCTGTAGCTTGTCATTGTCCAGGTAGGGAACATCACCCACACACACAGAGGCAATTCCAAACATCAGCCTTTACTGACAGCCATCATAAAGCAACACAAACATTGAATAGAGGCTGCAGCCAGCCCCCAGATTGCAATGCTGGAGTGATGTTCAGTGACTATTCAACATCCCCCGTGATGGTCTGCTCATTGACTCTCAGCTCCTGCCTGGCCTGAGAGTACCTGAGTTGTGTCCCAGCTCAGGAGAGGGATCTGCTCTCCTGCCCACACCAGTCCTCAGCCTTTATCACCCGGCCTTATCCCTGCCCCCATTGTACAACACAACACAACAGCCCAGGACCATGGGGCACACACTCTGTCTGCACTACCCCACAGGGTTCTCAAGCACCTTCCAGACTGCCCTGAGCTGCAGGACTGCACTTTCACCAGCCCCATCCAGCTCTTCCACCACACCCCTAGTGAAAGCCTGGTGGGGGAGGCCGCACTGTATCTGTGCTCCGACCGGGACATCGAAATGGTGTCATGAGTCAGGTGTGCAGTGGGTAGCCCTCATCCTCCAAGGAGCACCCTTTGTGCATCACCTGGAACCTCCAACACACACACGGGAGTCATGGCAGCTGCCAGGGTAGTGGGCACCTCCCTCCGTGATGAGGGAATAGCAATCACTCGAACATGACGCAGAGGGTGGTGCATGTGTGGAATGAGCTGCCAGAGGAAGTGGTGGAGGCTGGTACAATTACAACATTTAAAAGGCATCTGGATGGGTATATGAATAGGAAGGGTTTAGAGGGATGTGGGCCAGGTGCTGGCAAATGGGGCTAGATTAAGTTGGGATATCTGGTCGGCATGGATGAGTTGAACTGAAGGGTCTGTTTCTGTGCTGTACATCTCTTGGAGTCTATGGATGGGATGGTACCCATTGCTGTTGATGATACCATCAGTGTTACAGCCGTGTACATGCAGTCGATGGCACTCCATGTCTGGGAAACCCAAATCCCACCTCCCCATGATGGGCAAATGAGACGGAATTGTGTGATCTTGTTTAGGGGCATTGCTCACTATCCAGATCCTTCTGAGCTTCATGCTTTTTTTTAGTGTCTTATATCAGGATCCCATGCTACCGCAGGGCAAGGAGATTGGAGTTCCTGGCACATGATGCCCCTCACAGTCGACCAGCTGGATGCTACCCTCAGGCCAGCAAGGAGCCTGGTAATGCAGGCACATTGGCAGAATAAGGAAAACCAGGGTCCGCTGGTGAGAACAGTATTTCTGGGACACAAGTCCCACGTAGAGAGAATTCAGCAATGCCAGAGAGATTAAAGCAATAAAAAACAGGAGATTCATGCAAACAGACACTTAATTAGCATGAATTATTTACAAACATCAGCCTTTCAAAATCGTTTCCTCTGCTTCTGAACACAGCTCACTCCTTATCTCCTCAGCCCTGATAGGAAAAGCTTTTAGCTGCAATAACCCATCTCCCGAATCTTTCTAATTTACTGCATTTAGCTCCTAATTCACCCCAAAAGCACTTTCCTTTATTGTAATTTGATAAGTATTATCTACAAAGTGGTATTCTGCTTCGACATGCTCTGTCCTCCACTGTGACAGACACAGAGTGACCACAGCCACAGGCAGCAAGGGATTGGTCACCGTCTCCCAACTCCTTCTGAAGCTCAGAGTTTCCGTTCTCCTGCTTCCCCACACAGCTCCCTCCCCCCCACCCCCCAACACATCCCTCATAGACACACACACACATACACAGACACACAAACATACACACACAAGCACAGGCACAACACACAGACTCACACACTGACACACACACATACACAGACACACACACAAACACACGCACGCAGACACACACTGACACACATGCACTCACACACACACACAATCACTCAACACACACACACACAGACACACAGACACACACACCCACCCACCCACCCACATGCAAATGCACTCACGCACACCCACCCACACACCCACACACATGTAATTGAGAATGTGTATGAGTGTGATTGTGCATGATTGAGAGTGTGTGAGCAAGTGTGAGTGAGAGTGAATATATGAGATGAAATTGAGAATGTGAATGATTGAGAGTGTATAACTGAGAGTATGTGAGTGTGTGTGTGTGGCAGAATACGTGTAAGTGAGAATGTGAGCAATTGAGTGTGTGTGTGAGTGATTGAGAGTGTGTGTGAGTGTGTGAATGAGAGAGTGAGAGTGAAATGTGAGATTGCAACTGATTGAGAATGTGTGACCGAGAGTGTGAGATGTGAGTGAGTGAGTGTGTGTGTGTGTGTAAGTGTGTAAGTGTGTGAATGAGAGTGTCTGTGTGAGTCTATAGGAGTGTGATTGAGAGTGTGTGAGTGAGATACAAGTGAGAGTGTGAGTGATTGAGAGAGAGAGAGAGTGTGTGTGTGTGTGTGTGTTTGAGAGTATATGAGCTGGAGTCTGAGTGAGTTCTGGGTAAGGAGCAGACATTACCCCTTGGTGCCAATCCTCCTGGTTAATTGCAGCATGTTACTGACTCCGATGCAGATGTATACACATGCTCCCGGCAACAAACCAACACCAGTTTAATGAAGCAGACAGGGATGGCTCTTTCTGTGAACTCTCCAACTATTCCCATCCTCCTGCTTATTCCTCACAACCTTCCATGTCTCCTTCCTTGGCAAGTATCGATGCCATTGTGTTGAATGTACATTTATCTGTTTCCGATTAAAATAACTTTTTTTATAAAATGGTTACTCCCAGCCTCGTCTTTTGGTCCTTTTGCTAATTGCCCTACATCTGCGTCCTCTGGTTACTGAGCCTCCTCTTCCTACTGACCAAAACCCTCTGTGATCCTGAACACCTCCATCAAATCTCCTCCTCTGTGAGTGGAATGAAATCTGGGAACAAAATATTTCCAGGTATGGCAGGGAGTAAATCCTCACAAGCAGCATCATTGCTTTGTGTTTTATTAAAGCAGTGGATTATTCAATCATGAATAGTCTCACTTTCATGGGAACTCTTTCTCTGTAATCAAGCTGCATTGTTAATGCTGCAGTCGCTGATAATAAGGAGATTGAGTGATGCTCTCCCAGTAACTGGTGCAGTGTGTTGGAAAGGTCTGATGTTTGGATGTGTTTTGTTCTTGGGTGTGATGGATGGGACTTACACATCACAACATCAGGGTTGGATTTCATGGCTGGTTCAATGGGTGAGGAGGAGATGCTCAGGGTTGATTTATGGCCTGACTTCACTAATAATTGGACAGCGCACGTGCCCTGAATTTGGGTTTCATCCTGAGCCATTTGCCAGCCAATAGTTAACCAATCGGGAGGGATGGGTGCTCTCTGTCAGAAACTGTGAAGTTCTCAAAGCCTGCAGGTAAGTTCCATTCAGAATCTGCCTTCAAGAGGGAGGTTACCAGACCCAAAGACTCCTGGCTCTCCCATTGCAGCTTAAAGTTCACGTACTGAAGAGTGAGGATGGTGGTGGTGTTCCTTGCACTGGTAATACAAAGATCCAGTCGCTGGAGGCAATCCCAGATGCTGGCATTGAAATTCAATAAATATGTCTTGACCATAAACCATTTTGAAAGTGGAAAACTCCAACTTGATGATTTCTGACAGTCACCTGAAAAGACTGCGTGGCCCAATGCCAATACCTATCACCTTTGACATCCACTCTGTCCGATGCTCAATGACAGGATGGGTACCATCGACAAGATGTTCTGCAGAAATTCTCTCCTTAAACTGCACCTTCCAAATCTTGACATCTGTCACCTACAAGGGTAGCAGATCCATTCAGGTCCCCGTCCAAGCCACTCACCATCCTGACTTGGAAATATATCGCCGTTCCTTCACCGTGTCAAAATCCTGGAACTTTCTCCATGACATACAAAAACAGTTAGTGAGATTTTCCAAGGGTATTTTCAATGGAAGAGTTAATAAGTGAAGATTGGACATACAGAAAGTCGAGGAATTACTAACGATAAATAAATAGATAGCAGAATGAATTGATGAGCATAGTGCTTCACTGTAGGAGATAAAGGTATAAGTAACGGCAGGAAATCAGTAAATGTAAGGATCGGAGGAATTCAAGGAAAATAACAATCAACAGCAAAGTGACACTAATCAGATTGTTGCAGCTGTGCTGACAATTCACAAGTCCTGATGGACTTCATTGTTGTGACTTGAAAGATGTGGATAGTGAGATTGTTAATGCTTTGGTTTTAATTTTCCAAACATCCCCGAGATTTGGAGCATGTTACTGCAGAAAGTGAAAGCTGATGGCGCAGAGGGTGACTTATTGGCATGAATTGGAGACTGACTGGCTAATAGGCAGCAGAGAGTTGGCATAAATGGGTCTAATTCTGGTTGGCAAGATGTAATGAGCAGTGCGCCACATGGATCCTGAGGGGTCTTGGCAGAGCGGTAGGGGACAGGACATTTTCTGTTGTGTGAGGATCTCAAACTAGGGGGTTACTCTTTCAAAAGAAAGGGCTGGTCATTGAAGAAGAAGATGAGCGGAATTTGTTTTCTCACAGGGACCTGACTCTCTTTCTGAAAGGGAATTTTAAACAAAATCTTTTCACATTGTTCAGGCAGAAGTTGACAGATTTTTGACCAGCCGAAGAGATGAAAGCAGGAACGTGGGGCAGTAAGATCATCCGTCAGGCTTAAGGGGCTGAGTGGCCTGTTTCTGTGGAGACCCTAGGCCCATCTTGAGGGCTTGGTAACCCGGCATCCACGTACGAAACTGAATGGGGCTTGCCCTAATAAGGCCAGCGCTTCAGTGCGTTACTTTGAGGCTCAGTGTAAATAAGGTCAAAGTCTACCCTCAATAAATTTATTGAACCTTGACATGATCTTGGCCCCAGTAAGTTCTTCTTTGTTGTGTGCGGGCCTTCTCTCCCCTTATCTGATTATCGACAAGTTTTGCATTGCTGGCCCGAAGTAACGTTCACAATGTCCCAGTCTCCCGGCCTGGCTCGGCTTCTCCACTACATCATGGCTAAAACAAAGAGGCACGTCAGCAAGTGCCCTAGTTTACTGGAGATAAGGAGGTACCTCTCTTCTTGCATCGTATTTCAATTTCTCCAGACAAAGAAAGGCTTGGTTTTGAATTATTCTATAATATTAGATTAAGTTGTTGGTCCTGCCCCATGAAGGGGGAGCTGAACTGACAGCTTTAAAGTGGGACAGTCTGACTGGCTTGGTTTGAGTGTTGTGTGGGAATAGAACCATCTCAACGCGGGACCCCCCACCCCACCCCCCCCCCTTTAGCTCAGACAGTGATTAGCTTGTGACAGCTCGTGCCTGAAAAGTTGCTGGGCTTATCACCCCGGGACCGCAGTGAATTCAGGAGCAATGGGCCCTCTGTTTGATCAGTGAGGACTGCGAATTGAGGAGGAAGCAGTGGGAGAACTGAGCAGGGAGGTGAATCGGAATTAAAGCAGATGGAGAAGGAGAAGTGGAGATTCAGACAGAGGAAGGGAAAGGAAAAGGGGGAATGAAGATGTGGAAGTGTAGCTTTTAAAACAGAAATGTATGAGGCAGAAGGAGACCCACCACATTCAGCCTATCCCCACTTCCCAGTCTGAGGTGTGTAGTTTAAAACAGATTGATGCATATTCAAGTCTTTTTCAATGTGACATTGGAGGTCTGCACCTCACCACCAAGCAATGCGGTTTACACGCCCCACTACAATTCCATCGTATCCCTACAGTGTGGAAACAGGTCATTCAGCCCAACAAGTCCACACTGACCCTCGGAAGAATGTCCCACCCAGAGACATCCCCCTCCCCTTTCCCTGTAATTTCCCATTGCTAACCCACCTAGCCTGCACATCCCTGAACACTACAGGGCAATTTAGCATTGCCATTCCACCCTGACCTGCACATCTTTTGGACTCTGGGAGGAAACCCACGCAGACACGGGGAGAATGTGCAATCTCCACTCAGACAGTTTCCCGAGGCTGGAATCGAACCTGGGTCCCTAGCGCTGTGAGGCAGCAGTGCTAACCATTAACCTACCATGCTGCCCCTTACCCTGCATTAAAATATTCCTCCTGACCAAACTAGAACTGCTTTAAATATAAGCTGCTTGTTTACTAAAGGGGTGTAGGTAGTTATTATTGCTCTCTGTGGGTGACAGCCATTCTAATCAGCTAGGGAATTGCAGCAGCAACATTACTTTGTATGCTGTAGCCTGCAGCTGTAGACAGGGTTAGTGGAGGTTCCAATTCCCTCTCCACCACATGGCTGATCAGGAATCTCTCTGCCTCTTACCACTTGCCATCGGCATGTTTGGGAAAGGTTTAGCAGTTGGTCTGAAGTTGGTTTGGCTGTGTCGTGAATGCACCTTCCTTAACATCAAGTGTTGAGGTAGACCTGACCCTGAGGTTTTAATCTAATGCCAGGATTGTTGCTACAAGGGTCCCATCACTCTGTTGGAGTTGTTCATAGTTTTATACATCTCCATCAGCCCCGTGACCTCCGCAGGAAACAAGCACAGACTATCCAATCTTCCCAGTTTGCAAAACCTCTTTATTCCTGGCAACATCCTCATATATATCTCCTGTGCCGTCTCTTCGGGAGTCAAATCTTTTCTGTAATCCGATATAATATTCGACTGCAATTCACTATCTGCGCTTCCAACTGTTTACTTGCGTCAGTGGGCCAGAGAGGTTGCTTAGCTGTCATTAACCACGACCACACTGAGTATTGCTAAAAAAAGGACTCATTTTGTTGAAACATTTTATCTTTCATTCACCAGGGTAATTGACAAGAATATCAATAAAAGGAGAATGTGACACAAGTATACATGAGAGGAGAGTGCTGAATGGTTGGCTAGAGGACTATAATTAGTAGAGGCAGTACCATGGAGAGTGCAGCTGTTAATGGTGATTGGCAGTTAACTGCCAGGTTATGTTGAGATTAAAGTCCAGGCCGGTTGACTCTGATTGGGTCAGGGCTTTCTCCTAAGAAATTAACTGGCTGTCAATTTTGTTGAGTTGAAACAGATACAGCAAGTGTCCATGTCCCACCTGCAAATGACAGCACCTTTGTGTTAATGGACGGAGCTGGATTATCCGAAGCGTGCTAACCACTGAGCCACTTGCGATTTAGCTGCTTTCCAAATCTCAGAGCAGCCAATGAAGTCATTTCTGAAATGTAGTCACTATTGTAATGTAGAAAACACAGCAACTTATTTGTGCACAGGAAGACCCCAAGTTAGGCAATGGTCTATTTGTTTCAGTGTTGTTGCTTGTGGAATAGACCTTGTCCAGGGCACCAGGGGGAACCTTTGTTAGAAACAGCAGCTAGAGTGATCACCAGAAAGGGCAGGCAGACCCTCAGTATACTGCAGCAACCAATACACAGCCCCCTGACAGGACAGTGCTGCCTCAGCAATGGCTTTGGGAGTGTCAGTGAGGAATAAGTGGTCAGTGTCTGGAGTGGAGAGTGGTCTCTCTTAGGTTCAGGAAACAATTCTAGCCAGCGTTCTCGATCTACACCAATATCTGACTAACATCTTTTCATTCTTTCATGGCAGATGGAGGCCACTGACCAGGTCCCATCGGTTGATAATCCTTCATTGCTCTTAAACTGAGCACCTTGCTGGAGGTGGGTAAGAGTCAACCACATTGCTATGGGTCTGGAGTCACATTTAGACCAGACCAGGAAGGGAAAGCACCAGGCAACAATGTTTCCTCATTCAGCAACACCATAGGGGCCTGAGTGAACAAGATGGCTTTGAAAGCAGTCAGTCAGACCGTTAGAGTTATCAATTCTAAGGTGTGTTTTTAATATCTACTTTAGGGACCTAGGAACTGGAGTAAGTCATTCAGTCCCTTGAGCCTGTTCCATCATTCATTGAGATCCTGGCCGAACTGTGGCTTAACTCCATACACCTGCTTTTGGCCAATATCCCTTAACACATTCGCTTAACAAAAGTTTATCTATCTCAGCGACTGATCCAGCATCACTGCCCTTTGTGGAAGAGAGTTCCAAACCTCTATCACCTTTTGTGCTTCCTAAGATCTCTCCTGAATGGTCTGGCCCTTATTCGCAGACCATGCCCCCGGTTCTAGAATCCTCAGCCAGTGGAAATGGTTTATCTTTATCTACCCTGTCTTTTCCTGTGACTATTTTGAAGGTAGATAAGGTTTACCAGGATGATGCAGGGAATGGAGGGTTTGAGTTATAAGGAGAGGCTGGCTAGGCTGGGACTTATTTCACTGGAGTGTAGGAGGTTGAGGGGTGACCTTATCGATGTTTATAAAATAATGAGGGGTATGGATAAGATGAATGACAGGGGTCTCTTCCCTAGGATGAGGGATTTCAAGACTAGAGAGGCATTTTTAAGGTGAGAGGAGAAAGATTTTAAAAACACATGAGGTGCAACTTTTTTTTTAAGTAGAAAGTGGTTCGTGTTTTGAGTAAACGTCCAGAGGAACTGAAGTCAGTTCTGGCGGGTGCAGGTACATTTACAATGCTTAAAAGGTATTTGGGTAAGTTCATGAGTAAGAAATGTTTGGAGGAATATTATACAAGTGCAGGCAGTGGGATAAGTTTAGTTTGGGATTATGTTCTGGTTGGGCCGAAGGGTCTGTTTCTGTGCTGTATGACTCTATGGTTTCAATCAGCTGACAACTTAATGCTCGAAATTTGAGAGAAAACAGGCCTAGTTTGTATAATTTCTACTCATAACTGAACCCTTGAGGTCCAGAATATCATTCTTAGAAAGCTACATTGCAGTCCCTCCAAGATATTTTCTGTGTTTGCTCCCATGAAAGTTCGCCTGGACTTCAAAATGATCTGTCCCATGACATTACCACCATCTCCTTATGACTAAAAAGACACTTTCCTTGGGGCTAAGATTGAGAGTGCATGGTTGACTGACTTAGCAACAATTAATAACAAAACCAGAAGTTACTGGAAAAGCTTGAATTGTAACTTTGATTTCTCTGCAAAGGTGCTGCCAGACCTGCTGAGCTTTTCCAGAAACTTCTGTTTTCATTTCTGATTTTCAGTTCTTTCAGTTTTTATTTAGCAGCAATTAACATTGCTGTCCTTTTCGAATGGAAGAGATGTGAGGGGAGAGAGACGATGTGCTTAACACTGTCTGTCAGCAGGGGTCAACACTGTCTCTCCAGGACATGGGGATAACATTTCCGGGTGGAAGGAATAGAGAGCAGGTTGAAAATAGAAGCTCGGAAGGTTTAGAGAAGTTGCGTTTGTGAATTGCTGATGATAATGGATGCGTCGTAATGAAGTCAAAATGAATTAAGAAAAATTGTACAGAGGGCAGTTTGGATCAGTTTTCAACTAAGTGCCGGTAAAAAGATTTTGTAGGATATTTAGTTTTTAATACTGGCAAGAAAATATCATTATAGGGACTGCAGAGTGAAGCAACTTAATCATTCAGGAAATTGACTTCCCAGGTTAAATTCATTGTTTTGAAACAGTTCATGATTAAGTTCCTCTTCTGAACTCACAAATGACTTGCAAAGCAGACAGTGCAGTCATAACAGAAAAGATAAATTAGATGTGCAGAGGTTTTATAAAGTAGCTCAGCCTCCCTTTATCAGCCCAATGGACTGGAAAGGAAATTCACATTGTATGTTCCCTCCCAATGCAGGAGACTGGCAAACAATTCCCTTTAATAAGCAAACAACCTCCCTGCAGCTGAGAGACTGACTGCTCATAACAAATGGGAGAATGATCAACATAGTATAATGGGAGTTGTATCTAACTCGGTGCTGTCCCTATCCTGAGAAGAATGGGACATTGTAGAGGAAGCTTTACTTCATATCTAACCTCGTGCTGTTCTTATCCTGAGAGGAAAGGACAGTGTAGAGAGAGCTTTACTCAGTATCTAACCCCGTACTGTCCCTGTCCTGGGAGTGTTTGATGGGGACAGTGTAGAGGGAGCTTTACTCTGTATCTAACCCCGTGCTGTCTCTATCCTGAAAGGGATGGGACTGGGTAGAGGGAGTTTTACTCTGTATCTAACCCCGTGCTGTCCCTGTCCTTGGGGTGGTTGATGGGAAACAGTGTAGAGGGAGCTTTACTCTGTACTTGTGTCTGTGCTGTATCCTTTGCTAGCCACACAAGTCCAATGGGAATACCTCTCTTGCTCAGCCCATCAATGCCTCATTCGGTATTTCCTGAAGTGTGCCCCCTGTTGGTTAATGCTGTCAACTAGTAATTTCTCTTTTTGCTGTGCACTGCCCCACATGGCTGGGAATATCTGCTCACATGGCTTAGATCGAGAGAGTAAGAACATCCTTCCTGTCCTGTTAAGGGCAAGTTACAAAGAATAACTCTAACCAAACCTGTCCTGCACTAAGCTTCTCAGCTCCAGTTTAAAGTCTCTTTATGTTGAGAAGACAGAGGTGGGAGATGACAATTCACATTCATGAGAATGTAACTGGGCTTGTCCCCCTCCCTCCCACTCCAACCTTTACTGATGTGCCTGAGTCTTTCTCCAGCTCTGTGACAGATGTTCAAGGAATGGCAGCTGCAGGTTCATCAAAAGAGAGTTACTTCATTCAGTTGATGAAGAGAAGAGGAAAGTTTGGATTGGTGTCATGCTGTCCATGAGCTCACAATATCCCACAGCCTGTGAAATGCCATGGACATTCGGCATGTCCACAGCTACACTTACCAATTTTTATCGATGCACCATAGAAAGCATCTGATATGGAGGCATCAAAGCTTATTATGGTAACTGCTCTGCCCAAGGCTGCAAGAAAATACAGACGCTGTGAACACAGCCCAGTCCATCACACAAACCAGCCTTCCTTCCATTGACACTGTCTATACTTCCTACTGCCTCTGGAAGGCAGCCAACATCATCAAAGACCCCTCCCACCCTCTTCTGTCGAGCAGAAGATACAAAAGTTTGAAAGCATGTACCAACAGATTCAAGAACATCTTCCCCGCAGACCTGTCAAGCGTTCTGTTTGATTACCCTTATGTACTTGTGCAAGGTACGATTTGTCTGGTTAACACACAAAACAATACTTTTCACTGTGTCTCAGTACATGTGACACAGCTACTCAGTCTAATAGAACCTGGATGGACACCCATCTGATGAGGATCCCTGATAGGGATCATGCTGTGAGAAAATAGGTTGCCGTGTTCCCTATGTTGGACTTCATAACTATATTATTGACTATGAAATAGGTTAGCAGGACTGACATATGTTGAGAGTGTGGTGCTGGAAAAGCACAGCAGGTCAGGCAACATCCGAGGAGCAGGAAAATCCACGTTTCAGGCTGGAGCCCTTCATCAGGAATCATCTCATTTCTGATGAAGGGCTCCGTCCCAAAACGTCGATTCTTCTGCTCCTCGGATGTTGCCTGACCTGCTGTGCTTATCCAGGAACACACCCTCAACTCTGATCTCCAGCATCTGTAGTCCTCATTGTCTCCCAGGACTGACGTATGATCAAAGTATGGATCCATCAGGATTGTGTTCACTGGACAATTAAGGGAGAATCTCATGGAAACCTGTAAAATTTGAACAGGACAAGACAGGGTAAACACAGGAAGGATGTTTCCGATGACCAAAAATCCACAACCAGGAGTCATAGTCTAAGGATATGGAGGAGATCATTCCCGACTGATATGAGGGAAAATGTCTTTACCCAGAGAGTGGGGAGCTGTGGAGTTCTCCACCATAGGAAACAATTGAGGCCAAAATGTTGAATGTTTGCAAGAAGGAGAACCTGTTCTTGGGGCGAAAGAGATCAAAGGGTCTGGGGAGAAAGTAGGAACAGGGACTGAGTTGGATGATCAGCCAATGTCAGAATGGCAGAACAGGTTTGAAGGGCCGAAAGACCTACCCTTGCTCCTATTTTCAATGTAAGTGCTTGAGTGGGGTCCCCAGACTGTCAAAGTAGCAATATTCCTTTTCTCTTTGACTCAGTGACTGGAAGATTTGAGGTGAAGTCGTAACTCTCTCGTGTCATCTGGTCCTGGATTGAGGCCGCTCCAGGAACGTAACGTCCTGCAACTTACAAAGTGGGACACGTGCCGGGAACTCCTGCACGGTCACAATTGGGAGAACCCACTTGGTGAGATTTGTCGCCATGGTGATTGGTCATGTTTCAAACGGCAGCAACTAGAACTTGATTTGGAGGGGCAGGTATTGGACTGGGACGGACAAAGTTAAAAATCACACAACAAGAGGTTATAGTCCAACAGGTTTATTTGGAAGCACTAGCTTTCAGAGTGCTGCTCCTTCATAGGTAGCTGTGGAGCAGAATCATACGACACAGAATTTATAGCAACAGGATTGCGGTGTCATTGGAATGCAATATTAAACAAATTTAGCATGAGTCTTTCATCTTTTAGAGTGACCAAGTTAATTTTGGTTCCCTCATATGTAAATCCCAGAACTTTTTTAAAGTTACATTCTAAAGATAGCTTTTAACAATAGGTGTCATCTCAGGTCAGATAATGCATTGAAGGTGCTAGGTTAAAGTCTGTCTGTGTCCCAATGTTGGGTCAGATTGATTCTATTTCTAATGTGGGATTTACACAATCTTACATGGATTTATGCAGTTTTTGAACAAAATAAAATGTAATTCTGCAAGCACAAATTCACCCCACAAACTTGTGTGTGTGTGTGTGTGTGTGTGTGTAGGGGAGACCGAGTGAGTGCGTGCATGTGGGTGTGTGTGTGTGTGTGGAGGTGTGAGTGTCTGTGAGAGAGAGTGTGTATGTGTGTGAGTGTAAGGCTGTGCATGTGTGCATGTGAGTGTGGGAATGTATGTGTGAGCATATGAGAGAGAGCTTGTGTGTGAGAGAGGGTCTGCGTGCGTGTGTGAGAGAGAGTGCATTGTGTAGTGGGGTCACCTGTACTGCGACATGAACCCAAGGTCCTGGATGAGGCCATCCCCATGGGTACTGAACTTGGCTATCAGCCTCTGCCCAGTCATTTTGCATTGTTGCCCGTCCCGAAGTCCGCCTTTGAGGATGGTCACCCGAAGGTCCGAGGCTGAATGTCCTGGACTGTTGAAGTGTTCCCCGATTGGGAGGGGAATCAGAACAGGCATTGTTCAGTAAAAGAGAAAAGGAAATTATTGGGATTAGTCAATCCGTAGTTGAACAAACACAGATGGATTAACAGAGATCTGAATCCTGCAGAAATCCAGAGGGTGTTGCATGAGTGAGCAAAATAAAATGTGGGGAGAGATGATCATTGGGGAAGGGGTATTTGGTGAGTCCCATTAAGTTGGAAGATGGCATGGGGGTGGGGAGGAGGCTGGGGCACCAGTGGCTGGGAAATCCTAGTAAACATTCCATTTGCCTACTTGAGTTGGATGTCCATCAGGTTCTGTTGGACTGAGTGGCTGTGTGAAGTCTGCCTGAGGGCCCTGACTGATCAATAAAATCCATAGGAGTGTACCTTAATGAGGAATCTGAGAAACACAATCAGTATCATTGGAAAAAGAAGGCACTACTCAACGTTTGCTCATTGAGTGTAACTGATGTATATAGACCAGGAAAACACCAATTCCATCAGTGCTGAGTTCAGGTAGAGCAGAGACCAGCCGCAGCGACTCAATGTGGATGAAACTGGGGGACAAAGCACCTTTGTGACCCTCTTGATGCACCCAGGGAGTCATGGTGACTTTCAGAGAGGAATTCGATTGGGTTTGAGTGACAGTGAGTCTTCCCAACGGAAATAAGTTTATAACTCTCACTACCTGTTGGCCCATGCAGGGAGAGGAGGAACAGAGAAGGGCGTTGGAAGGAAGATGTGGCCCTGATCCTACCCCAATCAGCACGGCGTAAACACTAATCTTCTGGGAGTGGTCATTACTGCCCCCTACAGCTGGTGAGGTGTTTAACATATTTAACACACCCAGGAAAATAGGCAAGCTAACACATTCATTTCAATTAGAAGGAGGACTACGACATTCAACCCACCTGATGGTGGTTTCAACTCCTCAGTCTTGCCCCATCCAATAACCTTTGACCCCCTTGTTCTTCAAGAATCCATCCACCTTTACCTTTAAAATATTCAATGGTCCTACCGTCCCTATTTTCTGTGGAAGAGTGTACCAACACCTCATAGTCCTCAGAGATAACAAATCCTCTTCATTTGCATCTTCAATGGGAGACCCCTTACCTGAGAGTGTGTCCCCTCGTTCTAATCTCTCCCACAACAAGGACCAACCTTTCAGCCACCAGCCTGTCAAGTGCTCTCTGGATCTGTAGTGTTTCAATAATGTTTTGCATGCTGGAGCACAGGCATTTAAGGTGAGAGGGAGAAAGTTCAAAGGAGATGAGAGGCACAGTCTTTTTTACACAGACAGTGGCAGGAGTTTGGAATCTGCTGCCAGGCTTAATGGTGGATAGGGGTCTTTAAGAGACTTTTCGATAAGCAGTTGAATATGCAAGGAATGGAGGGATTTGGACCAAGGCTTGGAAGATGGAATTTGTTTAATTTGGCACCATGTTCAGTACAACATTGTGGGCCGAAGGGCCTGTTCCTGTGCTGTACTATTCCATGCTCTGAAGGACTGTCAGTAACTTTCTCTCTGCTTCACATTCAATTAGTGCATCTTCAGTCTTGCCAAATGGAAATGCAGTGCAATTTTCTGCACTGCCTACAGCATCAAACAGACAAAATACCAGCTAACCCGCTTTTTGCCAGGTCACAGTGAGAAAATTCCTCTTTGGAATAGTGACATGGGATCTTTGATGTCCAGTTGATTGGGCCCTCAGCTTAACATTTCGTCCAAAACACACAACACCCCTTGACGATATAACATTCCCACAGTACTGGCACTCGGTATACCCGTCTGAATTATGGTGCTGAAGTGACCATAAATAGAAAGAGCAACATTGGAGACAGAAAATGATGGATAGAGGGTGTGTGACAGAGAGTTGGTAACAGACTGAAAGTCCATCAGTGAGAGATAGAATGATGGAGGGAGTATGGGACCGACAAGGAGAAAGAGTGAAAGTCACAGAGAGAGAGAGAGAGAGACGGAGAGGGTAAATATTAAGGTCTGTGTCATGCTTGGTTTGGATTCAGCTTGGCGGTTCCTAGTGACTTTTGCCAGAAAACAAAATGGTGTTTTTTTCTTCTTCTGGAGGACGAGGAATTGAGGCAGTATTAAACTGTCAGGGTGAGACAATTTATTAATACCTGCAAGAATTTCACCCATCTGATTTACAGCCAGATAAATCTCCACTGGCAGGTAGCTAAAAGCTTCTAGAAGTTTCTAAATATTTCTGTTGACATTCCAACTAAAGCAGTTCCTGTTTCACAAGATTCATAAAACAATAACAAATTGTTACACTGAAATATTCCAGGAAAACCCACTTTGGAATAACAAAGTTATATCAGGCAGTGACGATACATGATGTTTGCTAAACGACTAAAGAACTGACTTGTATTGTCAGAAAACGGATCATTTGGAGTTGGGCAATTATTTTATTAAAACACAGAAATATAGTTGTAAGGCCCCCAAGTTATAATTCACAGTTTGGATTAGCAATTCCGATCCATGTTTATGGATCGACAGACTGAATCTACAGTTGTGATCAGGTCCACACCCCCCCCTACAACCCACCCTCCCATCCTGGCACCTTCCCTGCCACCGCATGAACTGTAAAACCTGCGCCCACACCTCCTCCCTCACCTCCATCCAAGGCCCTAAAGGAGCCTTCCACATCCATCAAAGTTTTACCTGCACATCCACTAATATCATTTATTGTATCCGTTGCTCCCGATGCGGTCTCCTCTACATTGGGGAGACTGGGCGCCTCCTAGCAGAGCGCTTTAGGGAACATCTCCGAGACACCCGCACCAATCAACCCCACCGTGCTGTGGCCCAACATTTCAACTCCCCCTCCCACTCTGCCGAGGACATGGAGGTCCTGGGCCTCCTTCACCGCCGCTCCCTCACCACCAGACGCCTGGAGGAAGAACGCTTCATCTTCCGCCTCGGAACACTTCAACCCCAGGGCATCAATGTGGACTTCAACAGTTTCCTCATTTCCCCTTCCCCCACCTCACCCCAGTTCCAAACTTCCAGCTCAGTACTGACCCCATGACTTGTCCTACCTGCCTATCTCCTTTTCCACTTAACCACTCCACCCTCCCCCCATCCCTGACCTATCACCTTCATCCCCTCCCCCACTCACCTATTGCACTCAATGCCACTTTCTCCCCACCCCCATCCTCCTCTAGCTTATCTCTCCACGCTTCAGGCTCTCTGCCTTTATTCCTGATGAAGGGCTTTTGCCCGAAACATTGATTTTACTGCTCCTCGGATGCTGCCTGAACTGCTGTGCTCTTCCAGCACCACAAATCCAGAATCTGGTTTCCAGCATCTGCAGTCATTGTTTTTACCTAATTGTGATCCATGGCCAGTATCCACTGTCAGGATCCATATTTGGGATCACAATTGGGATCCACAGTTTGAACACACAGTCGAAACCACAATAAAAATCCACAGCCAGGATCACAATGGGGATCTACAACCAGGAAAAGTGATCACTGCAGATGCTGGGGATCAGAGTCGAAGATTGTGTTGCAGGAAAAGCACAGCCGGTCAGGCAGCGTCCGAGGAACAGGAGAGTCGACGTTTCAGACATAAGGCCTTTCTGATGATCTACAACCAGGATCACATTTGGAATACTCAGTCGGGATCTACACCTGGACCCAAGGCCAGGATTCAGAGTTGAGTTCCACAGAGCGGACACACAAGGATGATCCACAATCGAGATTACAATGGAGATTCACAGTTTGCGATCCATCAAGGTTGAAAGGTTCAGTAAGGAAGAAGAACAGGGAAAGATAATGAGGTGAAGCCAAGCTTGGGTCTTGAAGAGTTGGGAACTGGAAGAAGGCCAGCCTGAATGGGAGTATTTGTGATTGTATGTGACAGGGTGGATGATGAGGGGCTGCTTTCTTTGTGAGAGAGGCCAGACTGGAGTACACAGCTGAAAATGCAACTTTTTATTTGGTCCATATATTTCCTCAAGATGACCTAGAATGAAGAGTATCCTTTCAGAGTGCTCAGGGGCTAGGGGGTGATCTGAGTGATTGAGTGATTCAAATGATGAAAGGATTTAGAGCTGTAAGTATGGACAAGGCAGTTCCTCAGGTGAGGGGACGGAGGGCAGAGTTGTGGCTGGGGGAGTGAGGGGTGTGGGATATGATAATGTGTGTGTGTGTGGGGGGGGGGGGGGTGTGTGGGAGCGTGGTGGGGGTTAGAATCCTCATATTAAAGTTAGATCATTCAGGGAGACCTCTTAATCCAGCAGCTGGTGGAAATATGAGGCAAATCCCTCCCAAAAAAAAACTACACAGGACAGTTCATAACCTTCGAAATGGAGGTCGATGGGTTTTGTTGGGTCGAGGGATTTCAGAGGATGTGGGTATTTGGGGTGGGGGTACAAATCAGTGGTGAGTGCATCACATATTATTGGGCTGCTTGATATCCTCCTGTTCATGTGATCATTCAAAATGGCACTGTCTTAAATGGGAGGCCCTTTATTTTCAAACTGTGGCCTTTGGTCCCACCAGGGAAGACCCCAGGACAGCTCAGAGTTGCTCAGTCCCTGGGGAGAGCAATATGAAGCCCGTGTCTCCACTGATGCATACCGTGCTCCCCAACTCTTTCCCCAAGTCCCTGAACTTTGTTTACGATCAGGACATGTCGAAGTTCCTTTCGAAAGCGACATTTTAAAAAATATTCAGGGGATGCAGGTATCACTCCCTGAGTCAGAATTAATTGATATTTATTGAACCTGCATTCCCCACCCTAACAGGGACTGTGCCCCGTAACTCCACACCCTAACAGGGACTGTGCCCTGTAACTCCACACCCTAACAGGGACTGTGCCCCGTAACTCCACACCCTAACAGGGACTGTGCCCCGTAACTCCACACCCTAACAGGGACTGTGCCCTGTAACTCCACACCCTAACAGGGACTGTGCCCTGTAACTCCACACCCTAACAGGGACTGTGCCCTGTAACTCCACACCCTAACAGGGACTGTGCCCTGTAACTCCACACCCTAACAGGGACTGTGCCCTGTAACTCCACACCCTAACAGGGACTGTGCCCTGTAACTCCACACCCTAACAGGGACTGTGCCCTGTAACTCCACACCCTAACAGGGACTGTGCCCTGTAACTCCACACCCTAACAGGGACTGTGCTCCATACCCCCCACCCTAACAGACACTGTGCTCCATACCCCCACCCTAACAGACACTGTGCTCCGTGCCCCCACCCTAACAGGCACTCTGATCCATAACACTCCCCTCCCACCCTAACAGGCACAGTGCTCCATACCCCCCATCCTAACAGACACTGTGTTCTTTACCCCTACCCTAACAGACATTGTTCTCCATGGCCCCCACCCTAACAGTCACTGTGCTCTGTACCCCTACCCTAAAAGACACTGTGCTCCATAGCCCCCACCTAATAGACACTGTGCTCCGTGCCCCCCACCCTAACAGACACTGTGCTCCGTTCCCCCACCCTAACAGGCACTATCCTCCAAAACCCCCCCACCTTAACATGGACTGTGCCCCATACACCCCTAGGTTACAGGGACTGTGCTCCGTACACCCCACCCTAACAGGGACTGTGTCCCGTACACCTCACCCGAACAGACACTGTGCTCCATACCCCCCACCCTAACAGACACTGAGCTCCATAGCCCCCCACCCTAACAGACACTGTGTTCCGTACCCCCACTCTAACAGACACTGTGCTCCATACCCCTACCCTAACAGACACTATGCTCCATAGACCCCACCCTAACAGGCACTGTGCTCCATAGCCGCCACCCTAACAGACACTGTGCTCCATACCCCTACCCTAACAGACACTATGCTCCATAGCCGCCACCCTAACAGACACTGTGCTCCATAGCCCCCACCCTAACAGACACTGTGCTCCGTGCACCCACCCTAACAGACACTGTGCTCCGTACCCCCACCCTAACAGACACTGTGCTCTGTACCCCTACCCTAAAAGACACTGTGCTCCATAGCCCCCACCCTAACAGACACTGTGCTCCGTACCCCCACCCTAACAGACACTGTGCTCTGTATCCCTACCCTAAAAGACACTGTGCTCCGTACCCCCACCCTAACAGACACTGTGCTCTGTATCCCTACCCTAACAGACACTGTGCTCCGTAACCTCCACCTTAACATGGACTGTGCCCCATACACCCCTCGCTTACAGGGACTGTGCTCCGTACACCCCACCCTAACAGGGACTGTGCTCCGTACCCCCCACCCTAACAGACACTGTGCTGCATAGCCCCCCACCCTAACAGACACTGTGCTCCGTACCCCCACCCTAACAGACACTGTGCTCCATACCCCTACCCTAACAGACACTATGCTCCATACCCCTACCCTAACAGACACTATGCTCCACAGCCCCCCACCCTTACAGGCACTGTGCTCTGTACCCCCCACCCTAACAGACACTGTGCTCCATAGCCCCCACCCTAAAAGACACTGTGTTCCATAGCCCCCACCCTAACAGACACTGTGCTCTGTACCCCTACCCTAAAAGACACTGTGCTCCATAGCCCCCACCCTAACAGACACTGTGCTCCGTACCCCCACCCTAACAGACACTGTGCTCTGTATCCCTACCCTAAAAGACACTGTGCTCCATAGCCCCCACCCTAACAGACACTGTGCTCCGTGCCCCCACCCTAACAGACACTGTGCTCCGTTCCCCCACCCTAACAGGCACTATCCTCCAAAACCCCCCCACCTTAACATGGACTGTGCCCCATACACCCCTAGGTTACAGGGACTGTGCTCCGTACACCCCACCCTAACAGGGACTGTGTCCCGTACCCCCCACCCTAACAGGGACTGTGTCCCGTACACCTCACCCGAACAGACACTGTGCTCCATACCCCCCACCCTAACAGACACTGAGCTCCATAGCCCCCCACCCTAACAGACACTGTGTTCCGTACCCCCACTCTAACAGACACTGTGCTCCATACCCCTACCCTAACAGACACTATGCTCCATAGACCCCACCCTAACAGGCACTGTGCTCCATAGCCGCCACCCTAACAGACACTGTGCTCCATAGCCCCCACCCTAACAGACACTGTGCTCCATAGCCCCCACCCTAACAGACACTGTGCTCCGTGCACCCACCCTAACAGACACTGTGCTCCGTACCCCCACCCTAACAGACACTGTGCTCTGTATCCCTACCCTAAAAGACACTGTGCTCTGTACCCCCACCCTAACAGGCACTTTGCTCCATACCCCCCCACCTTAACATGGACTGTGCCCCATACACCCCTCGCTTACAGGGACTGTGCTCCGTACACCCCACCCTAACAGGGACTGTGCTCCATACCCCCCACCCTAACAGACACTGTGCTGCATAGCCCCCCACCCTAACAGACACTGTGCTCCGTACCCCCACCCTAACAGACACTGTGCTCCATACCCCTACCCTAACAGACACTATGCTCCATACCCCTACCCTAACAGACACTATGCTCCATAGCCCCCCACCCTAACAGGCACTGTGCTCTGTACCCCCCACCCTAACAGACACTGTGCTCCATATCCCCCCACCCTAACAGACACTGTGCTCCATACCCCTACCCTAACAGACACTATGCTCCATAGCCCCCACCCTAACAGACACTGTGCTCCGTACTCCTACCCTAACAGACACTATACTCCATAGCCCCCCACCCTAACAGACACTGTGCTCCATACCCCTACCCTAACAGACACTATGCTCCATAGCCCCCACCCTAACAGACACTGTGCTCCATACCCCTACCCTAACAGACACTCTGCTCCGTGCCCCCACCCGAACAGACACTGTGCTCCGTACCCCCACCCTAACAGACACTGTGCTCTGTACCCCCCACCCTAACAGACACTATGCTCCATAGCCCCCAGCCTAACAGACACTCTGCTCCGTGCCCCCACCCTAACAGACACTGTGCTCCGTACCCCCACCCTAACAGACACTGTGCTCTGTACCCCCCACCCTAACAGACACTATGCTCCATAGCCCCCACCCTAACAGACACTGTGCTCTGTACCCCCCACCCTAACAGACACTCTGCTCCGTGCCCCCACCCTAACAGACACTGTGCTCCGTACCCCCACCCTAACAGACACTGTGCTCTGTACCCCCCACCCTAACAGACACTATGCTCCATAGCCCCCACCCTAACAGACACTGTGCTCCATACCCCCCACCCTAACAGACACTCTGCTCCGTACCCCCACCCTAACAGACACTGTGCTCGGTATCCCTACCCTAAAAGATACTGTGCTCCATAGCCCCCACCCTAACAGACACTGTGCTCCATACCCCCCCCACTAACAGGCACTGTGCTCCGTACCCCCCCACCTTAACAGGGACTGTGTCCCGTACACCCCACCCTAACAGGGACTGTGTCCCGTACACCCCACCCTAACAGACACTGTGCTCCATACCCCTACCCTAACATACACTATGCTCCATAGACCCCACCCTAACAACCACTGTGCTCCATACCCCCCACCCTAACAGTCACTGTGCTCTGTACCCCTACCCTAAAAGACACTGTGCTCCATAGCCCCCACCCTAACAGACACTGTGCTCCGTGCCCCCCACCCTAACAGGCACTGTGCTCCATACCCCCCCCACCTTAACATGGACTGTGCCCCATACACCCCTCGCTTACAGGGACTGTGCTCCGTACACCCCACCCTAACAGACACTGTGCTCCATAGCCCCCCACCCTAACAGACACTGTGCTCCATACCCCCACCCTAACAAACACTATGCTCCATAGCCCCCACCCTAACAGACACTATGCTCCATAGCCCCACCCTAACAGAAACTGTGCTCCGTACCCCCACCCGAACAGACACTGTGTTCCATAACCCTACCCTAACAGACACTATGCTCCATAGCCCCCACCCTAACAGACACTGTGCTCCATACCCCCACCCTAACAGACACTATGCTCCATAGCCCCCACCCTAACAGACACTATGCTCCATAGCCCCCCACCCTAACAGGCACTGTGCTCTGTACCCCCCACCCTAACAGACACTGTGCTCCATATCCCCCCACCCTAACAGACACTGTGCTCCATACCCCTGCCCTAACAGACACTATGCTCCATAGCCCCCACCCTAACAGACACTGTGCTCCGTACTCCTACCCTAACAGACACTATACTCCATAGCCCCCCACCCTAACAGACACTGTGCTCCATACCCCTACCCTAACAGACACTATGCTCCATAGCCCCCACCCTAACAGACACTGTGCTCCATACCCCTACCCTAACAGACACTCTGCTCCGTGCCCCCACCCGAACAGACACTGTGCTCCGTACCCCCACCCTAACAGACACTGTGCTCTGTACCCCCCACCCTAACAGACACTATGCTCCATAGCCCCCAGCCTAACAGACACTCTGCTCCGTGCCCCCACCCTAACAGACACTGTGCTCCGTACCCCCACCCTAACAGACACTGTGCTCTGTACCCCCCACCCTAACAGACACTATGCTCCATAGCCCCCACCCTAACAGACACTGTGCTCTGTACCCCCCACCCTAACAGACACTCTGCTCCGTGCCCCCACCCTAACAGACACTGTGCTCCGTACCCCCACCCTAACAGACACTGTGCTCTGTACCCCCCACCCTAACAGACACTATGCTCCATAGCCCCCACCCTAACAGACACTGTGCTCCATACCCCCCACCCTAACAGACACTCTGCTCCGTACCCCCACCCTAACAGACACTGTGCTCGGTATCCCTACCCTAAAAGATACTGTGCTCCATAGCCCCCACCCTAACAGACACTGTGCTCCATACCCCCCCCACTAACAGGCACTGTGCTCCGTACCCCCCCACCTTAACAGGGACTGTGTCCCGTACACCCCACCCTAACAGGGACTGTGTCCCGTACACCCCACCCTAACAGACACTGTGCTCCATACCCCTACCCTAACATACACTATGCTCCATAGACCCCACCCTAACAACCACTGTGCTCCATACCCCCCACCCTAACAGTCACTGTGCTCTGTACCCCTACCCTAAAAGACACTGTGCTCCATAGCCCCCACCCTAACAGACACTGTGCTCCGTGCCCCCCACCCTAACAGGCACTGTGCTCCATACCCCCCCCACCTTAACATGGACTGTGCCCCATACACCCCTCGCTTACAGGGACTGTGCTCCGTACACCCCACCCTAACAGACACTGTGCTCCATAGCCCCCCACCCTAACAGACACTGTGCTCCATACCCCCACCCTAACAAACACTATGCTCCATAGCCCCCACCCTAACAGACACTATGCTCCATAGCCCCACCCTAACAGAAACTGTGCTCCGTACCCCCACCCGAACAGACACTGTGTTCCATAACCCTACCCTAACAGACACTATGCTCCATAGCCCCCACCCTAACAGACACTGTGCTCCATACCCCCACCCTAACAGACACTATGCTCCATAGCCCCCACCCTAACAGACACTATGCTCCATAGCCCCACCCTAACAGACACTGTGCTCCGTACCCACACCCTAACAGACACTGTGCTCCATACCCCTACCCTAACAGACACTATGCTCCATAGCCCCCACCCTAACAGGCACTGTGCTCCATACCCCCCCCACCTTAACATGGACTGTGCCCCATACACCCCTCGCTTACAGGGACTGTGCTCCGTACACCCCACCCTAACAGACACTGTGCTCCGTACCCCCACCCTAACAAACATTATGCTCCATAGCCCCCACCCTAACAGACACTATGCTCCATAGCCCCACCCTAACAGACACTGTGCTCCGTACCCCCACCCGAACAGACACTGTGCTCCATAACCCTACCCTAACAGACACTGTGCTCCATAGCCCCCCACCCTAACAGACACTGTGCTCCGTACCCCCACCCTAACAAACATTATGCTCCATAGCCCCCACCCTAACAGACACTATGCTCCATAGCCCCCACCCTAACAGACACTGTGCTCCATACCCCCACCCTAACAGACACTATGCTCCATAGCCCCCACCCTAACAGACACTATGCTCCATAGCCCCACCCTAACAGACACTGTGCTCCGTACCCCCACCCTAACAGACACTGTGCTCCATACCCCCCACCCTAACAGACACTGTGCTCTGTGCACCCACCCTAACAGACACTGTGCTCCGTACCCCCACCCTAACAGACACTGTGCTCTGTACCCCTACCCTAAAAGACACTGTGCTCCATAGCCCCCACCCTAACAGACACTGTGCTCCGTACCCCCACCCTAACAGACACTGTGCTCCATACCCCCCCACCCTAACAGACACTGTGCTCCGTACCCCCCCACCTTAACATGGACTGTGCCCCATACACCCCTCACTTACAGGGACTGTGCTCCGTACACCCCACCCTAACAGGGACTGTGTCCCGTACCCCCCACCCTAACAGGGACTGTGTCCCATACACCCCACCCTAACAAGGACTGTGTCCCGTACACCCCACCCTAACAGACACTGTGCTCTGTACCCCCCACCCTAATAGACACTGTGCTCCATAGCCCCCACCCTAACAGACACTGTGCTCCATACCCCTACCCTAACAGACACTATGCTCCATAGACCCCACCCTAACAACCACTGTGCTCCATACCCCCCACCCTAACAGTCACTGTGCTCTGTACCCCTACCCTAAAAGACACTGTGCTCCATAGCCCCCACCCTAACAGACACTGTGCTCCGTGCCCCCACCCTAACAGGCACTGTGTTCAATACCCCCCCCCCCCCCCCCACCTTAACATGGACTGTGCCCCATACACCCCTCGCTTACAGGGACTGTGCTCCGTACACCCCACCCTAACAGACACTGTGCTCCGTACCCCCACCCTAACAAACACTATGCTCCATAGCCCCCACCCTAACAGACACTATGCTCCATAGCCCCACCCTAACAGACACTGTGCTCCATACCCCCACCCTAACAGACACTATGCTCCATAGCCCCCACCCTAACAGACACTATGCTCCATAGCCCCACCCTAACAGACACTGTGCTCCGTACCCCCACCCTAACAGACACTGTGCTCCGTACCCCCACCCTAACAGACACTATGCTCCATACCCCCACCCTAACAGACACTATGCTCCATAGCCCCCACCCTAACAGACATTGTGCTCCATACCCCTACCCTAACAGACACTATGCTCCATAGCCCCCACCCTAACAGACACTATGCTCCATAGCCCCACCCTAACAGACACTGTGCTCCGTACCCCCACCCTAACAGACACTGTGCTCCATACCCCTACCCTAACAGACACTATGCTCCATAGCCCCCACCCTAACAGACACTGTGCTCCGTACCCCCACCCTAACAGACACTATGCTCCATACACCCCCACCCTAACAGACACTGTGCTCCATACCCCCCACCCTAACAGACACTGTGCTCTGTGCACCCACCCTAACAGACACTGTGCTCCGTACCCCCACCCTAACAGACACTGTGCTCTGTGCACCCACCCTAAAAGACACTGTGCTCCATAGCCCCCACCCTAACAGACACTGTGCTCCGTGCCACCACCCTAACAGACACTGTGCTCCATACCCCCCCACCCTAACAGACACTGTGCTCCATACCCCCCCACCCTAACAGACACTGTGCTCCGTACCCCCCCACCTTAACATGGACTGTGCCCCATACACCCCTCACTTACAGGGACTGTGCTCCGTACACCCCACCCTAACAGGGACTGTGTCCCGTACCCCCCCACCCTAACAGGGACTGTGTCCCGTACACCCCACCCTAACAAGGACTGTGTCCCGTACACCCCACCCTAACAGACACTGTGCTCCATACCCCCCACCCTAATAGACACTGTGCTCCGTACCCCCCACCCTAACAGACACTGTGCTCCATAGCCCCCCACCCTAACAGACACTGTGCTTCTTACGCCCCACCCTAACAGGCACTGTGCTCCGTATCCCTCACCCTAACAGGCACTGTGCTCCGTACCCCTCACCCTAACAGGCACTGTGCTCCGTACCCACCTACCCAGCCTAACAGGCACGGTCACTGTACCCACCACCATAATAGGCACGGTACTCTGTACCCCCCCCACAGTACCAGGCACTGTGCTCCATAACCCCCACCCTGACATGGATTGTGCTTCATACCCCCCACCCCACCCTAACAGGCACTGTGCTCCGTTCCCCCACCCTAACAGGCACTGTGCTCCATAACCCCCACCCTGACATGGATTGTGCTTCATACCCCCCACCCCACCCTAACAGGCACTGTGCTCCGTTCCCCCACCCTAACAGGCACTGTGCTCCGTTCCCCCACCCGAACAGGCATTGTGCTCCGTACTCCCCCCTCACCCTAACAGGGACTCTGCTCCATGCCCCCCACCCTAACAGGCACTGTGCTCTGTGCCCCCCCCACCTTAACATGGACTGTGCCCCATACACCCCTCGCTTACAGGGACTGTGCTCCGTACACCTCACCCTAACAGACACTGTGTTGCATAGCCCCCCACCCTAACAGACACTGTGCTCCGTACCCCCACCCTAACAGACACTGTGCTCCGTACCCCCACCCTAACAGACACTGTGCTCCATACCCCTACCCTAAAAGATACTGTGCTCCATAGCCCCCACCCTAACAGACACTGTGCTCCATACCCCCCCCACTAACAGGCACTGTGCTCCGTACCCCCCCACCTTAACATGGACTGTGCCCCATACACCCCACCCTAACAGGGACTCTGTCCCGTACACCCCACCCTAACAGACACTGTGCTCCATACCCCCCACCCTAACAGACACTGTGCTCCATACCCCCCACCCTAACAGACACTGTGCTCCATACCCCTACCCTAACAGACACTATGCTCCATAGACCCCACCCTAACAACCACTGTGCTCCATACCCCCCACCCTAACAGTCACTGTGCTCTGTACCCCTACCCTAAAAGACACTGTGCTCCATAGCCCCAACCCTAACAGACACTGTGCTCCGTACCCCCACCCTAACAGACACTATGCTCCATAGCCCCACCCTAACAGACACTGTGCTCCATAACCCTACCCTAACAGACACTATGCTCCATAGCCCCCACCCTAACAGACACTGTGCTCCATACCCCCACCCTAACAGACACTGTGCTCCATAGCCCCCCACACTAACAGACATTGTGCTCCGTACCCCCCCACCCTAACAAACACTATGCTCCATAGCCCCCCACCCTAACAGACACTGTGCTCCGTACCCCCACCCTAACAGACACTGTGCTCCATACCCCTACCCTAACAGACACTATGCTCCATAGCCCCCACCCTAACAGACACTGTGCTCCATACCCCTACCCTAACAGACACTATGCTCCATAGCCCCCACCCTAACAGACACTATGCTCCATAGCCCCCCCCTAACAGACACTGTGCTCCATAGCCCCCACCCTAACAGACACTATGCTCCATAGCCCCCACCCTAACAGACACTGTGCTCCATAGCCCCCCCCTAACAGACACTGTGCTCCATAGCCCCCACCCTAACAGACACTATGCTCCATAGCCCCCACCCTAACAGACACTGTGCTCCGTACCCCCACCCTAAGAGACACTGTGCTCCATACCCCCCACCCTAACAGACACTGTGCTCCATAGCCCCCACCCTAACAGACACTGTGCTCCGTACCCCCACCCTAACAGACACTGTGCTCCATACACCCCCACCCTAACAGACACTGTGCTCCATACCCCCCACCCTAACAGACACTGTGCTCTGTGCACCCACCCTAACAGACACTGTGCTCCGTACCCCCACCCTAACAGACACTGTGCTCTGTACCCCTACCCTAAAAGACACTGTGCTCCATAGTCCCCACCCTAACAGACACTGTGCTCCGTGCCCCCACCCTAACAGACACTGTGCTCCATACCCCCCCACCCTAACAGACACTGTGCTCCGTACCCCCCCACCTTAACATGGACTATGCCCCATACACCCCTCACTTACAGGGACTGTGCTCCGTACACCCCACCCTAACAGGGACTGTGTCCCGTACCCCCCACCCTAACAGGGACTGTGTCCCGTACACCCCACCCTAACAAGGACTGTGTCCCGTACACCCCACCCTAACAGACACTGTGCTCCATACCCCCCACCCTAATAGACACTGTGCTCCGTACCCCCCACCCTAACAGACACTGTGCTCCATAGCCCCACACCCTAACAGACACTGTGCTTCTTACGCCCCACCCTAACAGGCACTGTGCTCCGTACCCCTCACCCTAACAGGCACTGTGCTCCGTACCCCTCACCCTAACAGGCAATGTGCTCCGTACCCACCTACCCAGCCTAACAGGCACGGTCACTGTACCCCCCACCATAATAGGCACGGTACTCTGTACCCCCCCCACAGTACCAGGCACTGTGCTCCATAACCCCCACCCTGACATGGATTGTGCTTCATACCCCCCACCCCACCCTAACAGGCACTGTGCTCCGTTCCCCCACCCTAACAGGCACTGTGCTCCATAACCCCCACCCTGACATGGATTGTGCTTCATACCCCCCACCCCACCCTAACAGGCACTGTGCTCCGTTCCCCCACCCTAACAGGCACTGTGCTCCGTTCCCCCACCCGAACAGGCATTGTGCTCCGTACTCCCCCCTCACCCTAACAGGGACTCTGCTCCATGCCCCCCACCCTAACAGGCACTGTGCTCTGTGCCCCCCCCACCTTAACATGGACTGTGCCCCATACACCCCTCGCTTACAGGGACTGTGCTCCGTACACCTCACCCTAACAGACACTGTGTTGCATAGCCCCCCACCCTAACAGACACTGTGCTCCGTACCCCCACCCTAACAGACACTGTGCTCCGTACCCCCACCCTAACAGACACTGTGCTCCATACCCCTACCCTAAAAGATACTGTGCTCCATAGCCCCCACCCTAACAGACACTGTGCTCCATACCCCCCCCACTAACAGGCACTGTGCTCCGTACCCCCCCACCTTAACATGGACTGTGCCCCATACACCCCACCCTAACAGGGACTGTGTCCCGTACACCCCACCCTAACAGGGACTGTGTCCCGTACACCCCACCCTAACAGACACTGTGCTCCATACCCCCCACCCTAACAGACACTGTGCTCCATACCCCCCACCCTAACAGACACTATGCTCCATAGACCCCACCCTAACAACCACTGTGCTCCATACCCCCCACCCTAACAGTCACTGTGCTCTGTACCCCTACCCTAAAAGACACTGTGCTCCATAGCCCCCACCCTAACAGACACTGTGCTCCATAGCCCCCAACCCTAACAGACACTGTGCTCCGTACCCCCACCCTAACAGACACTATGCTCCATAGCCCCACCCTAACAGACACTGTGCTCCATAACCCTACCCTAACAGACACTATGCTCCATAGCCCCCACCCTAACAGACACTGTGCTCCATACCCCCACCCTAACAGACACTGTGCTCCATAGCCCCCCACACTAACAGACACTGTGCTCCGTACCCCCCCACCCTAACAAACACTATGCTCCATAGCCCCCCACCCTAACAGACACTGTGCTCCGTACCCCCACCCTAACAGACACTGTGCTCCATACCCCTACCCTAACAGTCACTATGCTCCATAGCCCCCACCCTAACAGACACTGTGCTCCATACCCCTACCCTAACAGACACTATGCTCCATAGCCCCCACCCTAACAGACACTATGCTCCATAGCCCCCACCCTAACAGACACTGTGCTCCATAGCCCCCACCCTAACAGACACTATGCTCCATAGCCCCCACCCTAACAGACACTGTGCTCCGTACCCCCACCCTAAGAGACACTGTGCTCCATACCCCCCACCCTAACAGACACTGTGCTCCATAGCCCCCACCCTAACAGACACTGTGCTCCGTACCCCCACCCTAACAGACACTGTGCTCCATACACCCCCACCCTAACAGACACTGTGCTCCATACCCCCCACCCTAACAGACACTGTGCTCCATACCCCTACCCTAACAGACACTATGCTCCATAGACCCCACCCTAACAACCACTGTGCTCCATACCCCCCACCCTAACAGTCACTGTGCTCTGTACCCCTACCCTAAAAGACACTGTGCTCCATAGCCCCCACCCTAACAGACACTGTGCTCCGTGCCCCCACCCTAACAGGCACTGTGTTCAATACCCCCCCCCCCCCCCCCCCCCCCACCTTAACATGGACTGTGCCCCATACACCCCTCGCTTACAGGGACTGTGCTCCGTACACCCCACCCTAACAGACACTATGCTCCATAGCCCCACCCTAACAGACACTGTGCTCCATACCCCCACCCTAACAGACACTATGCTCCATAGCCCCCACCCTAACAGACACTATGCTCCATAGCCCCACCCTAACAGACACTATGCTCCATAGCCCCACCCTAACAGACACTGTGCTCCATAACCCTACCCTAACAGACACTATGCTCCATAGCCCCCACCCTAACAGACACTGTGCTCCATACCCCCACCCTAACAGACACTGTGCTCCATAGCCCCCCACACTAACAGACATTGTGCTCCGTACCCCCCCACCCTAACAAACACTATGCTCCATAGCCCCCCACCCTAACAGACACTGTGCTCCGTACCCCCACCCTAACAGACACTGTGCTCCATACCCCTACCCTAACAGTCACTATGCTCCATAGCCCCCACCCTAACAGACACTGTGCTCCATACCCCTACCCTAACAGACACTATGCTCCATAGCCCCCACCCTAACAGACACTATGCTCCATAGCCCCCACCCTAACAGACACTGTGCTCCATAGCCCCCACCCTAACAGACACTATGCTCCATAGCCCCCACCCTAACAGACACTGTGCTCCGTACCCCCACCCTAAGAGACACTGTGCTCCATACCCCCCACCCTAACAGACACTGTGCTCCATAGCCCCCACCCTAACAGACACTGTGCTCCGTACCCCCACCCTAACAGACACTGTGCTCCATACACCCCCACCCTAACAGACACTGTGCTCCATACCCCCCACCCTAACAGACACTGTGCTCCATACCCCTACCCTAACAGACACTATGCTCCATAGACCCCACCCTAACAACCACTGTGCTCCATACCCCCCACCCTAACAGTCACTGTGCTCTGTACCCCTACCCTAAAAGACACTGTGCTCCATAGCCCCCACCCTAACAGACACTGTGCTCCATAGCCCCCAACCCTAACAGACACTGTGCTCCGTACCCCCACCCTAACAGACACTATGCTCCATAGCCCCACCCTAACAGACACTGTGCTCCATAACCCTACCCTAACAGACACTATGCTCCATAGCCCCCACCCTAACAGACACTGTGCTCCATACCCCCACCCTAACAAACACTATGCTCCATAGCCCCCCACCCTAACAGACACTGTGCTCCGTACCCCCACCCTAACAGACACTGTGCTCCATACCCCTACCCTAACAGACACTATGCTCCATAGCCCCCACCCTAACAGACACTGTGCTCCATACCCCTACCCTAACAGACACTATGCTCCATAGCCCCCACCCTAACAGACACTATGCTCCATAGCCCCCACCCTAACAGACACTGTGCTCCATAGCCCCCACCCTAACAGACACTATGCTCCATAGCCCCCACCCTAACAGACACTGTGCTCCGTACCCCCACCCTAAGAGACACTGTGCTCCATACCCCCCACCCTAACAGACACTGTGCTCCATAGCCCCCACCCTAACAGACACTGTGCTCCGTACCCCCACCCTAACAGACACTGTGCTCCGTACCCCCACCCTAACAGACACTGTGCTCCATACCCCCCACCCTAACAGACACTGTGCTCTGTGCACCCACCCTAACAGACACTGTGCTCCGTACCCCCACCCTAACAGACACTGTGCTCTGTACCCCTACCCTAAAAGACACTGTGCTCCATAGTCCCCACCCTAACAGACACTGTGCTCCATACCCCCCCACCCTAACAGACACTGTGCTCCGTACCCCCCCACCTTAACATGGACTGTGCCCCATACACCCCTCACTGACAGGGACTGTGCTCCGTACACCCCACCCTAACAGGGACTGTGTCCCGTACCCCCCACCCTAACAGGGACTGTGTCCCGTACACCCCACCCTAACAAGGACTGTGTCCCGTACACCCCACCCTAACAGACACTGTGCTCCATACCACCCACCCTAATAGACACTGTGCTCCGTACCCCCCACCCTAACAGACACTGTGCTCCATAGCCCCCCACCCTAACAGACACTGTGCTTCTTACGCCCCACCCTAACAGGCACTGTGCTCCGTACCCCTCACCCTAACAGGCACTGTGCTCCGTACCCCTCACCCTAACAGGCACTGTGCTCCGTACCCACCTACCCAGCCTAACAGGCACGGTCACTGTACCCCCCACCATAATAGGCACGGTACTCTGTACCCCCCCCACAGTACCAGGCACTGTGCTCCATAACCCCCACCCTGACATGGATTGTGCTTCATACCCCCCACCCCACCCTAACAGGCACTGTGCTCCGTTCCCCCACCCTAACAGGCACTGTGCTCCGTTCCCCCACCCTAACAGGCATTGTGCTCCGTACTCCCCCCTCACCCTAACAGGGACTCTGCTCCATGCCCCACACCCTAACAGGCACTGTGCTCTGTGCCCCCCCCACCTTAACATGGACTGTGCCCCATACACCCCTTGCTTACAGGGACTGTGCTCCGTACACCTCACCCTAACAGACACTGTGCTCCGTACCCCCACCCTAACAGACACTGTGCTCCGTACCCCCACCCTAACAGACACTGTGCTCCATACCCCTACCCTAACAGACACTATGCTCCATAGCCCCCACCCTAACAGACACTATGCTCCATAGCCCCCACCCTAACAGACACTGTGCTCCGTACCCCCACCCTAACAGACACTGTGCTCCATACCCCTACCCTAACAGACACTATGCTCTATAGCCCCCACCCTAACAGACACTGTGCTCCATACCCCTACCCTAACAGACACTATGCTCCATAGCCCCCACCCTAACGGACACTATGCTCCATAGCCCCCACACTAACAGACACTGTGCTCCGTACCCCCACCCTAACAGACACTGTGCTCCATACCCCCCCACCCTAACAGACACTGTGCTCTGTGCCCCCACCCTAACAGACACTGTGCTCCGTACCCCCACCCTAACAGGCACTGTGCTCCATACACCCCACCCTAACAGACACTGTGTCCCGTACCCCCCACCCTAACAGGGACTGTGTCCTGTACACCCCACCCTAACAGGGACTGTGTCCCATACCCCCCCACCCTAACAGACACTGTGCTCCATAGCCCCCCACCCTAACAGACACTGTGCTTCTTACGCCCCACCCTAACAGGCACTGTGCTCCGTACCCCTCACCCTAACAGGCACTGTGCTCCGTACCCCTCACCCTAACAGGCACTGTGCTCCGTACCCACCTACCCAGCCTAACAGGCACTGTGCTCCGTACCCCTCACCCTAACAGGCACTGTGCTCCGTACCCACCTACCCAGCCTAACAGGCACGGTCACTGTACCCCCCACCATAATAGGCACGGTACTCTGTACCCCCCCCACAGTACCAGGCACTGTGCTCCATAACCCCCACCCTGACATGGATTGTGCTTCATACCCCCCACCCCACCCTAACAGGGACTGTGCCCGTCCCCCCACCCTAACAGGGACTGTGCTCCATAACCCCCACCCTGACATGGACTGTGCACCATACCCCACCCCACCCTAACAGGCACAATGCTCCGTACCCTCTCCACCCTAATAGGCACAGTGGCCCGTACACCCCCCCAACCCTAAAAGGGACAGAGCTGCGTACCCCCCCCTACCCTGACAGGGACTGTGCTTCGTACCCCCCCACCCCACCCTCACAGGCACTGTGCTCCGTTCCCACCCCCTCAACAGCCACAGTGCTCTGTATCTCCCACCTTAACAGGCACCATGCTCCGCATCCCCCACCCTAGCAGACATTGTGCTCCATACACCCCACCCTAACAGATGCTGTGCTCCGTAACCCCCCACACTAACAGGCACGGTCTCCATACCCCCTCACCCTAACAGGCACTGTGCTCCATACCCCCCCCCCCCCTAACAGGCACTGTGCTCCTTGCCCCCACCCTAACAGGGACTCTGCTCCATACCCCCCACCCTAACAGGCACAGTGCTCCGTATCCCCCACCCAAACAGGGAAAGTGCCCTGTAACCCCCAACCTAACAGGCACTGTGCCCGTCCCCCCACCCTAACAGGGACTGTGCTCAGTACCCCCCACCCTAACAGACACTATGCTCCATACCCCCCCACCCTAACAAGCACTGTACTCTGGAAACCCCCCCTTAATAGGGAATGTGCTCGGTACACGCCCCAACCCGAACAGGCATAGTGCTCCGTACCCCCCCCACCCTAACAGGCACAGTGCTCTGTACCCCCCCCCTACTCGAACAGACACTGTGCCCGTACCCCCCCTCCTAACAGCCACTGTTCTCTGTACCCCCCCACAGTAACAGGCACCGTTCTCTGTAACCCTCACCCTAACAGGCACTGTGCTCCATAACCGCCCCCACCCCACCCTAACAGGCACTGTGCTCCGTACCCCCCACCCTAACAGACATTGTCCTCCATACCCCCCACCCTAACAGACATTGTCCTCCATACCCCCACCCTAACAGGCACTGTGCTCCATACCCCCCCACCCTCACAGGCACTGTGCTCCATACCCCCCAACCTAACAGGCACTGTGCTCCATACCCCCCCACCCTCACAGGCACTGTGCTCCATACCCCCCACCCTAACAGGCACCGTGCTCTGTACCCCCCACCCTAGCAGACATTGTGCTCCATACCCCCCACCCTAATAGACACTGTGCTCCGTACCCCCCACCTTAACATGGACTGTGCCCCATACACCCCACCCTAACAGGGACTGTGTCCCGTACACCCCACCCTAACAGACACTGTGCTCCATACCCCCCACCCTAACAGACACTGTGCTCCATACCCCCCACCCTAACAACCACTGTGCTCCATAGCCCCCACCCTAACAGGCACTGTGCTCCATACCCCCCACCCTAACAGGCACTGTGCTCTGTACCCCCCACCCTAACAACCACTGTGCTCCATACCCCCCACCCTAACAGTCACTGTGCTCTGTACCCCTACCCTAAAAGACACTGTGCTCCATAGCCCCAACCCTAACAGACACTGTGCTCCGTACCCCCACCCTAACAGACACTATGCTCCATAGCCCCACCCTAACAGACACTGTGCTCCATATCCCTACCCTAACAGACACTATGCTCCATAGCCCCCACCCTAACAGACACTGTGCTCCATACCCCCACCCTAACAGACACTGTGCTCCATAGCCCCCCACACTAACAGACATTGTGCTCCGTACCACCCCACCCTAACAAACACGATGCTCCATAGCCCCCCACCCTAACAGACACTGTGCTCCGTACCCCCACCCTAACAGACACTGTGCTCCATACCCCTACCCTAACAGACACTATGCTCCATAGCCCCCACCCTAACAGACACTGTGCTCCATACCCCTACCCTAACAGACACTATGCTCCATAGCCCCCACCCTAACAGACACTATGCTCCATAGCCCCCCCCTAACAGACACTGTGCTCCATAGCCCCCACCCTAACAGACACTATGCTCCATAGCCCCCACCCTAACAGACACTGTGCTCCGTACCCCCACCCTAAGAGACACTGTGCTCCATACCCCCCACCCTAACAGACACTGTGCTCCATAGCCCCCACCCTAACAGACACTGTGCTCCGTACCCCCACCCTAACAGACACTGTGCTCCATACACCCCCACCCTAACAGACACTGTGCTCCATACCCCCCACCCTAACAGACACTGTGCTCTGTGCACCCACCCTAACAGACACTGTGCTCCGTACCCCCACCCTAACAGACACTGTGCTCCATACCCCCCCACCCTAACAGACACTGTGCTCCGTACCCCCCCACCTTAACATGGACTGTGCCCCATACACCCCTCACTTACAGGGACTGTGCTCCGTACACCCCACCCTAACAGGGACTGTGTCCCGTACCCCCCACCCTAACAGGGACTGTGTCCCGTACACCCCACCCTAACAAGGACTGTGTCCCGTACACCCCACCCTAACAGACACTGTGCTCCATACCCCCCACCCTAATAGACACTGTGCTCCGTACCCCCCACCCTAACAGACACTGTGCTCCATAGCCCCACACCCTAACAGACACTGTGCTTCTTACGCCCCACCCTAACAGGCACTGTGCTCCGTACCCCTCACCCTAACAGGCACTGTGCTCCGTACCCACCTACCCAGCCTAACAGGCACGGTCACTGTACCCCCCACCATAATAGGCACGGTACTCTGTACCCCCCCCACAGTACCAGGCACTGTGCTCCATAACCCCCACCCTGACATGGATTGTGCTTCATACCCCCCACCCCACCCTAACAGGCACTGTGCTCCGTTCCCCCACCCTAACAGGCACTGTGCTCCGTTCCCCCACCCTGACATGGATTGTGCTTCATACCCCCCACCCCACCCTAACAGGCACTGTGCTCCGTTCCCCCACCCTAACAGGCACTGTGCTCCATAACCCCCACCCTGACATGGATTGTGCTTCATACCCCCCACCCCACCCTAACAGGCACTGTGCTCCGTTCCCCCACCCTAACAGGCACTGTGCTCCGTTCCCCCACCCTAACAGGCATTGTGCTCCGTACTCCCCCCTCACCCTAACAGGGACTCTGCTCCATGCCCCCCACCCTAACAGGCACTGTGCTCTGTGCCCCCCCCACCTTAACATGGACTGTGCCCCATACACCCCTCGCTTACAGGGACTGTGCTCCGTACACCTCACCCTAACAGACACTGTGTTGCATAGCCCCCCACCCTAACAGACACTGTGCTCCGTACCCCCACCCTAACAGACACTGTGCTCCGTACCCCCACCCTAACAGACACTGTGCTCCATACCCCTACCCTAAAAGATACTGTGCTCCATAGCCCCCACCCTAACAGACACTGTGCTCCATACCCCCCCCACTAACAGGCACTGTGCTCCGTACCCCCCCACCTTAACATGGACTGTGCCCCATACACCCCACCCTAACAGGGACTGTGTCCCGTACACCCCACCCTAACAGGGACTGTGTCCCGTACACCCCACCCTAACAGACACTGTGCTCCATACCCCCCACCCTAACAGACACTGTGCTCCATACCCCCCACCCTAACAGACACTGTGCTCCATACCCCTACCCTAACAGACACTATGCTCCATAGACCCCACCCTAACAACCACTGTGCTCCATACCCCCCACCCTAACAGTCACTGTGCTCTGTACCCCTACCCTAAAAGACACTGTGCTCCATAGCCCCCACCCTAACAGACACTGTGCTCCATAGCCCCCAACCCTAACAGACACTGTGCTCCGTACCCCCACCCTAACAGACACTATGCTCCGTACCCCCACCCTAACAGACACTGTGCTCCATACCCCTACCCTAACAGACACTATGCTCCATAGCCCCCACCCTAACAGACACTGTGCTCCATACCCCTACCCTAACAGACACTATGCTCCATAGCCCCCACCCTAACAGACACTATGCTCCATAGCCCCCACCCTAACAGACACTGTGCTCCATAGCCCCCACCCTAACAGACACTGTGCTCCATACCCCTACCCTAACAGACACTATGCTCCATAGCCCCCACCCTAACAGACACTGTGCTCCATACCCCTACCCTAACAGACACTATGCTCCATAGCCCCCACCCTAACAGACACTGTGCTCCATACCCCTACCCTAACAGACACTATGCTCCATAGCCCCCACCCTAACAGACACTATGCTCCATAGCCCCCACCCTAACAGACACTGTGCTCCATAGCCCCCACCCTAACAGACACTATGCTCCATAGCCCCCACCCTAACAGACACTGTGCTCCGTACCCCCACCCTAAGAGACACTGTGCTCCATACCCCCCACCCTAACAGACACTGTGCTCCATAGCCCCCACCCTAACAGACACTGTGCTCCGTACCCCCACCCTAACAGACACTGTGCTCCATACACCCCCACCCTAACAGACACTGTGCTCCATACCCCCCACCCTAACAGACACTGTGCTCCATACCCCTACCCTAACAGACACTATGCTCCATAGACCCCACCCTAACAACCACTGTGCTCCATACCCCCCACCCTAACAGTCACTGTGCTCTGTACCCCTACCCTAAAAGACACTGTGCTCCATAGCCCCCACCCTAACAGACACTGTGCTCCATAGCCCCCAACCCTAACAGACACTGTGCTCCGTACCCCCACCCTAACAGACACTATGCTCCATAGCCCCACCCTAACAGACACTGTGCTCCATAACCCTACCCTAACAGACACTATGCTCCATAGCCCCCACCCTAACAGACACTGTGCTCCATACCCCCACCCTAACAGACACTGTGCTCCATAGCCCCCCACACTAACAGACATTGTGCTCCGTACCCCCCCACCCTAACACACACTATGCTCCATAGCCCCCCACCCTAACAGACACTGTGCTCCGTACCCCCACCCTAACAGACACTGTGCTCCATGCCCCTACCCTAACAGACACTATGCTCCATAGCCCCCACCCTAACAGACACTATGCTCCATAGCCCCCACCCTAACAGACACTGTGCTCCATAACCCCCACCCTAACAGACACTATGCTCCATAGCCCCCACCCTAACAGACACTGTGCTCCGTACCCCCACCCTAAGAGACACTGTGCTCCATACCCCCCACCCTAACAGACACTGTGCTCCATAGCCCCCACCCTAACAGACACTGTGCTCCGTACCCCCACCCTAACAGACACTGTGCTCCGTACCCCCACCCTAACAGACACTGTGCTCCGTACCCCCACCCTAACAGACACTGTGCTCTGTGCACCCACCCTAACAGACACTGTGCTCCGTACCCCCACCCTAACAGACACTGTGCTCTGTACCCCTACCCTAAAAGACACTGTGCTCCATAGTCCCCACCCTAACAGACACTGTGCTCCATACCCCCCCACCCTAACAGACACTGTGCTCCGTACCCCCCCACCCTAACAGGAACTGTGTCCCGTACCCCCCACCCTAACAGGGACTGTGTCCCGTACACCCCACCTTAACATGGACTGTGCCCCATACACCCCTCACTGACAGGGACTGTGCTCCGTACACCCCACCCTAACAGGAACTGTGTCCCGTACCCCCCACCCTAACAGGGACTGTGTCCCGTACACCCCACCCTAACAAGGACTGTGTCCCGTACACCCCACCCTAACAGACACTGTGCTCCGTACCCCCCACCCTAACAGACACTGTGCTCCATAGCCCCCCACCCTAACAGACACTGTGCTACTTACGCCCCACCCTAACAGGCACTGTGCTCCGTACCCCTCACCCTAACAGGCACTGTGCTCCGTACCCACCTACCCAGCCTAACAGGCACTGTGCTCCGTACCCACCTACCCAGCCTAACAGGCACTGTGCTCCGTACCCACCTACCCAGCCTAACAGGCACTGTGCTCCGTACCCCTCACCCTAACAGGCACTGTGCTCCGTACCCACCTACCTAGCCTAACAGGCACTGTGCTCCGTACCCACCTACCCAGCCTAACAGGCACGGTCACTGTACCCCCCACCATAATAGGCACGGTACTCTGTACCCCCCCCACAGTACCAGGCACTGTGCTCCATAACCCCCACCCTGACATGGATTGTGCTTCATACCCCCCACCCCACCCTAACAGGCACTGTGCTCCGTTCCCCCACCCTAACAGGCACTGTGCTCCGTTCCCCCACCCTAACAGGCACTGTGCTCCGTTCCCCCACCCTAACAGCATTGTGCTCCGTACTCCCCCCTCACCCTAACAGGGACTCTGCTCCATGCCCCACACCCTAACAGGCACTGTGCTCTGTGCCCCCCCCACCTTAACATGGACTGTGCCCCATACACCCCTCGCTTACAGGGACTGTGCTCCGTACACCTCACCCTAACAGACACTGTGCTCCGTACCCCCACCCTAACAGACACTGTGCTCCATACCCCTACCCTAACAGACACTATGCTCCATAGCCCCCACCCTAACAGACACTATGCTCCATAGCCCCCACCCTAACAGACACTGTGCTCCGTACCCCCACCCTAACAGACACTGTGCTCCATACCCCTACCCTAACAGACACTATGCTCCATAGCCCCCACCCTAACGGACACTATGCTCCATAGCCCCCACACTAACAGACACTGTGCTCCGTACCCCCACCCTAACAGACACTGTGCTCCATACCCCCCCACCCTAACAGACACTGTGCTCTGTGCCCCCACCCTAACAGACACTGTGCTCCGTACCCCCACCCTAACAGGCACTGTGCTCTGTACCCCTACCCTAAAAGACACTGTGCTCCATAGCCCCCACCCTAACAGACACTGTGTCCCGTACCCCCCACCCTAACAGGGACTGTGTCCTGTACACCCCACCCTAACAGGGACTGTGTCCCATACCCCCCACCCTAACAGACACTGTGCTCCATAGCCCCCCACCCTAACAGACACTGTGCTTCTTACGCCCCACCCTAACAGGCACTGTGCTCCGTACCCCTCACCCTAACAGGCACTGTGCTCCGTACCCCTCACCCTAACAGGCACTGTGCTCCGTACCCACCTACCCAGCCTAACAGGCACGGTCACTGTACCCCCCACCATAATAGGCACGGTACTCTGTACCCCCCCCACAGTACCAGGCACTGTGCTCCATAACCCTCACCCTGACATGGATTGTGCTTCATACCCCCCACCCCACCCTAACAGGCACTGTGCTCCGTTCCCCCACCCTAACAGGCACTGTGCTCCGTACCCCCCACCCTAACAGGCATTGTGCTCCGTACTCCCCCCTCACCCTAACAGGGACTCTGCTCCATGCCCCCCACCCTAACAGGCACTGTGCTCCGTACCCCCCACCCTAACAGGCACTGTGCTCCGTACCCCCCACCCTAACAGGCATTGTGCTCCGTACTCCCCCCTCACCCTAACAGGGACTCTGCTCCATGCCCCCCACCCTAACAGGCACTGTGCTCCCTACCCCCCACCCTAACAGGCACTGTGCTCCGTACCCCCCACCCTAACAGGCATTGAGCTCCGTACTCCCCCCTCACCCTAACAGGGACTCTGCTCCTTGCCCCCACCCTAACAGGGACTCTGCTCCATGCCCCCCACCCTAACAGACACTCTGCTCCATATCCCCGCCACCCTAACAGGGACTGTGCCCGTCCCCCCACCCTAACAGGGACTGTGCTCCATAACCCCCACCCTGACATGGACTGTGCACCATACCCCACCCCACCCTAACAGGCACAATGCTCCGTACCCTCTCCACCCTAATAGGCACAGTGGCCCGTACACCCCCCCAACCCTAAAAGGGACAGAGCTGCGTACCCCCCCCTACCCTGACAGGGACTGTGCTTCGTACCCCCCCACCCCACCCTAACAGGCACTGTGCTCTGACACCCCCTCCCTAACAGGCACTGTGCTCCATAACCACCCCCCACCCCACCCTCACAGGCACTGTGCTCCGTTCCCACCCCCTCAACAGCCACAGTGCTCTGTATCTCCCACCTTAACAGGCACCATGCTCCGCATCCCCCACCCTAGCAGACATTGTGCTCCATACACCCCACCCTAACAGATGCTGTGCTCCGTAACCCCCCACACTAACAGGCACGGTCTCCATACCCCCTCACCCTAACAGGCACTGTGCTCCATACCACCCCCCCCTAACAGGCACTGTGCTCCTTGCCCCCACCCTAACAGGGACTCTGCTCCATACCCCCCACCCTAACAGGCACAGTGCTCCGTATCCCCCACCCAAACAGGGAAAGTGCCCTGTAACCCCCAACCTAACAGGCACTGTGCCCGTCCCCCCACCCTAACAGGGACTGTGCTCAGTACCCCCCACCCTAACAGACACTATGCTCCATACCCCCCCACCCTAACAAGCACTGTACTCTGGAAACCCCCCCTTAATAGGGAATGTGCTCGGTACACGCCCCAACCCGAACAGGCATAGTGCTCCGTACCCCCCCCACCCTAACAGGCACAGTGCTCTGTACCCCCCCCCTACTCGAACAGACACTGTGCCCGTACCCCCCCTCCTAACAGCCACTGTTCTCTGTACCCCCCCACAGTAACAGGCACCGTTCTCCGTAACCCTCACCCTAACAGGCACTGTGCTCCATAACCGCCCCCACCCTACCCTAACAGGCACTGTGCTCCGTACCCCCCACCCTAACAGACATTGTCCTCCATACCCCCCACCCTAACAGACATTGTCCTCCATACCCCCACCCTAACAGGCACTGTGCTCCATACCCCCCCACCCTCACAGGCACTGTGCTCCATACCCCCCACCCTAACAGGCACTGTGCTCCATACCCCCCCACCCTCACAGGCACTGTGCTCCATACCCCCCACCCTAACAGGCACCGTGCTCTGTACCCCCCACCCTAGCAGACATTGTGCTCCATACCCCCCACCCTAATAGACACTGTGCTCCGTACCCCCCACCCTAACAGACATTGTGTTCCATACCCCCACCCTAACAGGCACTGTGCTCTGTACCCCCCACCCTAACAGGCACTATGCTCCATACACCCCACCCTAACAGGCACTGTGCTCCGTACGCCCCACCCTAACAGGCACTGTGCTCCGTACCCCCCACCCTAACAGGCACAGTGCTCCATAACCCCCACCCTGACATGGACAGTGCTTCATACCCCCCACCCCACCCTAACAGGCACTGTTCTCCGTGACCCCCTGGCACTGTGCTCCGTACACCCCCCACCCAAACAGGCACTGTGCCCCATAGCCCACCCCACCCTAACAGACACTCTGCTTCTTATCCCCACCCTAACAGGCGCTCTGCTCTGTTCCGCCCACCCCCCCCAACAGGCACAGTGCTCCGTACCCCCCACCCTAACAGGCATAGTCTCCGTGCCCCCCACCCTAACAGACACTGTGTTCCATAAGCCCCACCCTGACATGGACTGTGCTCCATACTCCCCCCCCACCCTAACAGGCACTGTGCTCACTATCCCCCCCCACACTAACAAGCGCTGTGCTCTGAAAACCCCACCCTAACAGGCACAGTGCGCCGTATCCCCCAACCCTAACAGGCACAGTGCTCCGTACCCCCCACACCCTAAGAAGGACTGTGCTTCGTACCCCCCCACCCCACCTTAACAGGCACAGTGTTCCGCACCACCCCACCCTAAGAGGGAATGTGCTCCGTACCCCCCCAACCCTAACAGGCGCAGTGCTCCATACACCCCCCCCCCCCCCCACCCTAACAGGCACTGTACTCCATACCTCCTCACCCTAACAGGCACTGTGCCCCGTACCCACCCCCCAATCCTAACAGGCACAGTGCTCCGTACCCCCCCCACCCTAACAGGGACTGTGCTCCATACCCCCCACGTAACTAGCACTGTGCTCTGACACCCTCACCCTAACAGGGAATGTGCTCTGTACCCCCCCACCCCATCCTAACAGGCACTGTGCTCCATAACCCACACCCTAACAGGCACTGTGTTCCATACCCCCCACCCTAACTAGCACTGTGCTCTGACACCCTCACCCTAACAGGGAATGTGCTCCGTACCCCCCCACCCTAACAGGCACAGTGCTCTGTACCCCCCCCCCCACTCGAACAGACACTGTGCCCGTACCCCCCCTCCTAACAGCCACTGTTCTCTGTACCCCCCAACAGTAACAGGCACCGTTCTCCGTAACCCTCACCCTAACAGACACTGTGCTCCATAACCGTCCCCACCCTAACAGACACTGTGCTCCGTACCACCCCAGCCTCACAGGCACTGTGCTCCATACCCCCCACCCTAACAGGCACCGTGCTCTGTACCCCCCACCCTAGCAGACATTGTGCTCCATATCCCCCACCCTAATAGACACTGTGCTCCGTACCCCCCACCCTAACAGACATTGTGTTCCATACCCCCACCCTAACAGGCACTGTGCTCTGTAACCCCCACCCTAACAGGCACTATGCTCCATACCCCCCACCCTAACAGGCACTCTGCTCCCTTAACCCCACCCTAAGAGACACTGTACTCCGTAACCACCCCCCACCCTAACAGGCACAGTGCTCCATAACCCCCACCCTAACAGGCACTATGCTCCATACCCCCCACCCTAACAGGCACTCTGCTCCCTTAACCCCACCCTAAGAGACACTGTACTCCGTAACCACCCCCCACCCTAACAGGCACAGTGCTCCATAACCCCCACCCTGTATGGACAGTGCTTCATACCCCCCCACCCCACCCTAACAGGCACTGTTCTCCATGACCCCCTGGCACTGTGCTCCGTACACCCCACCCCCCCCAACAGGCACGATGCTCTGTACCTCCCACCCTAACAGGCACTGTGCTCCATACCCCCCACCCTAATCGACACTGTGCTCCGTACCCCCCACCCTAACAGACATTGTGTTCCATACCCCCACCCTAACAGGCACTGTGCTCCGTACACCCCACCCCCCCCAACAGGCACGATGCTCTGTACCTCCCACCCTAACAGGCACTGTCCTCCATACCCCCACCCTAACAGGCACTGTGCTCCGTACCCCCCACCATAACAGCCACTGTGCTCTGTACCCCCCACCCTAACAGACATTGTGTTCCATACCCCCAATCTAACAGGCACTGTGCTCCCTAAACCCCACCCTAAGAGACACTGTGCTCCGTACTCCCCCACACACACCCTTACAGGCACTGTGCTCCGTACCCCCCCACACACACCCTTACAGGCACTGTGCTCCGTACCCCCCCACACACACCCTTACAGGCACTGTGCTCCGTACTCCCCCACACACACCCTTACAGGCACTGTGCTCCGTACCCCCCCACACACACCCTAACAGGCACTGTGCTGCGTACTCCCCCACACACACCCTTACAGGCACTGTGCTGCGTACTCCCCCACACACACCCTAACAGGCACTGTGCTCCGTACCCCCCCACACACACCCTAACAGGCACTGTGCTGCGGACCCCCCACCCTAACAGGCACAGTGCTCCATAACCCCCACCCTGACATGGACAGTGCTTCATACCCCCCCACCCCACCCTAACAGGCACTGTGCTCCGTACCCTCCACCCTATCAGGCACTGTGCTCCATACACCCCACCCTAACATACATTGTGCTCCATACCCTCCACCCTAACAGGCACTGTGCTCCATACCCTCCACCCTAAGAGGCACTGTGCTCTGTACCCCCCACCCTAACAGGCACTGTGCTCCATACCCCCCACCCTAACAGGCACTGTGCTCTGTACCCCCCACCCTAACAGACACTGTGCTCCATACCCCCCACCCTAACAGGGACTGTGTTCCGTACTCCCACCCTAACAAGCACTGTGCTCAGTACCCCCATCCGAAAAGGCACTGTGCTCTGTACCCCCCACCTTAACAGAGACTGTGCTCCATATCCCCCACCCCAACAGGCACTGTATTCTGTACATGGGCACACGTATGGGCCCCAGCTATGCCTGTCTCTTTGTTGGCTACGTAGAGCAGTTGATCCTCCGTAATTACACCGGCACCACTCCCCACCTCTTCCTCCGCTACATTGATGAGTGCATTGGCGCCACCTCGTGCTCCCGCGAGGAGGTTGAGCAATTCATCAACTTCACCAACACATTCCACCCTGACCTTAAATTTACCTGGACCATCTCTGACACCTCCCTCCCCTTCCTGGACCTCTCCATCTCCATCAGTGACGACCGACTTGACACTGACATCTTCTACAAACCCACCGACTCCCACAGCTACCTGGATTACACCTCTTCCCACCCTACCTCTTGCAAAAATGCCATCCCGTATTCCCAATTCCTCCGCCTCCGCCGTATCTGCTCCCAGGAGGAGCAGTTCCACCATAGAACACACCAGATGGCCTCCTTCTTTAGAGACCGCAATTTCCCTTCCCACGTGGTTAAAGATGCCCTCCAACGCATCTCATCCACATCCCGCACCTCCGCCCTCAGACCCAACCCCTCCAACCGCAACAAGGACAGAACGCCCCTGGTGCTCACCTTCCACCCTACCAACCTTCGCATAAACCAAATCATCCGCTGACATTTCCGCCACCTCCAAACAGACCCCACCACCAGGGATATATTTCCCTCCCCACCCCTCTCCGCCTTCCGCAAAGACCGTTCCCTCCGTGACTACCTGGTCAGGTCCACGCCCCCCTACGACCCACCCTCCCATCCTGGCACTTTCCCCTGCCACCGCAGGAACTGTAAAACCTGTGCCCACACCTCCTCCCTCACCTCCATCCAAGGCCCCAAAGGAGCTTTCCACATCCATCAAAGTTTTACCTGCACATCCACTAATATCATCTATTGTATCCGTTGCTCCCGATGTGGTCTCCTCTACATTGGGGAGACTGGGCGCCTCCTAGCAGAGCGCTTTAGGGAACATCTCCGAGACACCCGCACCAATCAACCACATCGCCCAGTGGCTCAACATTTCAACTCCCCCTCCCACTCTGCCGAGGATATGGAGGTGCTGGGCCTCCTCCACCGCCGCTCCCTCACCACCAGACGCCTGGAGGAAGAACGCCTCATCTTCCGCCTCGGAACACTTCAACCCCAGGGCATCAATGTGGATTTTAACAGTTTCCTCATTTCCCCTTCCCCCACCTCATCCTAGCTTCTAACCTCCAGAAACTCGATTCCCTGACCTGTCCGGACTTGTCCGACCTGCCCAGCTCCTTTTCCACCTATCCACTCCACCCTCTCCTCCCTGACCTATCACCTTCATCTCCTTCCCCACTGACCTATTGTACTCTATGCCACTCTCTCCCACCCCCACCCTCCTCTAGCTTATCTCTCCACGCTTCAGGCTCTCTGCCTTTATTCCTGATGAAGGGCTTTTGCCCGAAACGTCGATTTTGCCTGTCCTCGGATGCTGCCTGAATTGCTGTGCTCTTCCAGCACCACTGATCCAGATTCTGTACACCCCACCCTAACAGGCACAGTGCTCCGTACCCCCCACCCTAACAGGCACTGTACTCTGTACCCTTCACCCTAACAGACACTGTGTTCCATAAGCCCCACCCTGACATGGACTGTGCTCCATACTCCCCCCCCACCCTAACAGGCACTGTGCTCAGTATCGCCCCCCACCCTAACAAGCGCTGTGCGCTGAAAACCCCACCCTAACAGGCACAGTGCGCCGTACCCCCCAACCCTAACAGGCACAGTGCTCCGTACTCCCCCACACACACCCTTACAGGCACAGTGCTCCATAACCCCCACCCTGACATGGACAGTGCTTCATACCCCCCCACCCCACCCTAACAGGCACTGTGCTCCGTACCCTCCACCCTATCAGGCACTGTGCTCCATACACCCCACCCTAACATACATTGTGCTCCATACCCTCCACCCTAACAGGCACTGTGCTCCATACCCTCCACCCTAAGAGGCACTGTGCTCTGTACCCCCCACCCTAACAGGCACTGTGCTCCATACCCCCCACCCTAACAGGCACTGTGCTCTGTACCCCCCACCCTAACAGACACTGTGCTCCATACCCCCCACCCTAACAGGGACTGTGTTCCGTACTCCCACCCTAACAAGCACTGTGCTCAGTACCCCCATCCGAAAAGGCACTGTGCTCTGTACCCCCCACCTTAACAGAGACTGTGCTCCATATCCCCCACCCCAACAGGCACTGTATTCTGTACACCCCACCCTAACAGGCACAGTGCTCCGTACCCCCCACCCTAACAGGCACTGTACTCTGTACCCTTCACCCTAACAGACACTGTGTTCCATAAGCCCCACCCTGACATGGACTGTGCTCCATACTCCCCCCCCACCCTAACAGGCACTGTGCTCAGTATCGCCCCCCACCCTAACAAGCGCTGTGCGCTGAAAACCCCACCCTAACAGGCACAGTGCGCCGTACCCCCCAACCCTAACAGGCACAGTGCTCCGTACCCCCCCCACCCTAATAGGCACTGTGCTTCGTACCCCCCCACCCCACCCTAACAGGCACAGTGCTCCGTACCGCCCCACCCTAAGAGGGAATGTGCTCCGTACCCCCCCCACCCTAACAGGCACTGTACCCCGTACCCACCCCCCAACCCTAACAGGCACAGTGCTCCATACCCCTCCCACCCTAACAGGGACTGTGCTTCGTACCCTCCCCACCCCACCCTCACAGGCACTGTGCTCCATACCCCCCACCCTAATAGACACTGTGCTCCGTACCACCCCAGCCTCACAGGCACTGTGCTCCATACCCCCCACCCTAACAGGCACCGTGCTCTGTACCCCCCACCCTAGCAGACATTGTGCTCCATATCCCCCACCCTAATAGACACTGTGCTCCGTACCCCCCACCCTAACAGACATTGTGTTCCATACCCCCACCCTAACAGGCACTGTGCTCTGTACCCCCCACCCTAACAGGCACTATGCTCCATACACCCCACCCTAACAGGCACTGTGCTCCGTACGCCCCACCCTAACAGGCACTGTGCTCCGTACCCCCCACCCTAACAGGCACAGTGCTCCATAACCCCCACCCTGACATGGACAGTGCTTCATACCCCCCACCCCACCCTAACAGGCACTGTTCTCCGTGACCCCCTGGCACTGTGCTCCGTACACCCCCCACCCAAACAGGCACTGTGCCCCATAGCCCACCCCACCCTAACAGACACTCTGCTTCTTATCCCCACCCTAACAGGCGCTCTGCTCTGTTCCGCCCACCCCCCCCAACAGGCACAGTGCTCCGTACCCCCCACCCTAACAGGCATAGTCTCCGTGCCCCCCACCCTAACAGGCACTGTGCTCCATACCCCCCACCCTAACAGGCACAGTGCTCCGTGCCCCCTACCCTAACAGGCACAGTGCTCCGTACCCCCCACACTAACAGACACTGTGTTCCATAAGCCCCACCCTGACATGGACTGTGCTCCATACTCCCCCCCCACCCTAACAGGCACTGTGCTCACTATCCCCCCCCCCACACTAACAAGCGCTGTGCTCTGAAAACCCCACCCTAACAGGCACAGTGCGCCGTATCCCCCAACCTTAACAGGCACAGTGCTCCGTACCCCCCACACCCTAAGAAGGACTGTGCTTCGTACCCCCCCACCCCACCTTAACAGGCACAGTGTTCCGCACCACCCCACCCTAAGAGGGAATGTGCTCCGTACCCCCCCAACCCTAACAGGCGCAGTGCTCCATACACCCCCCCCCCCACCCTAACAGGCACTGTACTCCATACCTCCTCACCCTAACAGGCACTGTGCCCCGTACCCACCCCCCAATCCTAACAGGCACAGTGCTCCGTACCCCCCCCACCCTAACCGGGACTGTGCTCCATACCCCCCACGTAACTAGCACTGTGCTCTGACACCCTCACCCTAACAGGGAATGTGCTCTGTACCCCCCCACCCCATCCTAACAGGCACTGTGCTCCATAACCCACACCCTAACAGGCACTGTGCTCCATACCCCCCACCCTAACTAGCACTGTGCTCTGACACCCTCACCCTAACAGGGAATGTGCTCCGTACCCCCCCACCCTAACAGGCACAGTGCTCTGTACCCCCCCCACTCGAACAGACACTGTGCCCGTACCCCCCCTCCTGACAGCCACTGTTCTCTGTACCCCCCAACAGTAACAGGCACCGTTCTCCGTAACCCTCACCCTAACAGGCACTGTGCTCCATAACCGTCCCCACCCTAACAGGCACTGTGCTCCATACCCCCCACCCTAACAGACACTGTGCTCCATACCCCCCACCCTAACAGACATTGTCCTCCATACCCCCACCCTAACAGGCACTGTGCTCCGTACTCCCCCAGCCTCACAGGCACTGTGCTCCATACCCCCCACCCTAACAGGCACCGTGCTCTGTACCCCCCACCCTAGCAGACATTGTGCTCCATATCCCCCACACCCTAATAGACACTGTGCTCCGTACCCCCCACCCTAACAGACATTGTGTTCCATACCCCCACCCTAACAGGCACTGTGCTCTGTAACCACCACCCTAACAGGCACTGTGCTGCGTACCCCCCCAGCCTCACAGGCACTGTGCTCCATACCCCCCACCCTAACAGGCACCGTGCTCTGTACCCCCCACCCTAGCAGACATTGTGCTCCATATCCCCCACCCTAATAGACACTGTGCTCCGTACCCCCCACCCTAGCAGACATTGTGTTCCATACCCCCACCCTAACAGGCACTGTGCTCTGTAACCCCCACCCTAACAGGCACTCTGCTCCCTAAACCCCACCCTAAGAGACACTGTGCTCCGTAACCACCCCCCATCCTAACAGACACTGTGCTCTGTACCCCCCCACACACACCCTAACAGGCACTGTGCTCCGTAACCACCCCCCACCCTAACAGGCACAGTGCTCCATAACCCCCACCCTGTATGGACAGTGCTTCATACCCCCCCACCCCACCCTAACAGGCACTGTTCTCCATGACCCCCTGGCACTGTGCTCCGTACACCCCACCCCCCCCAACAGGCACGATGCTCTGTACCTCCCACCCTAACAGGCACTGTCCTCCATACCCCCCACCCTAATCGACACTGTGCTCCGTACCCCCCACCCTAACAGACATTGTGTTCCATACCCCCACCCTAACAGGCACTGTGCTCCCTAAACCCCACCCTAACAGGCACTGTGCTCCGTACCCTCCCACACACACCCTAACAGGCACTGTGCTGCGGACCCCCCACCCTAACAGGCACAGTGCTCCATAACCCCCACCCTGACATGGACAGTGCTTCATACCCCCCCACCCCACCCTAACAGGCACTGTGCTCCGTACCCTCCACCCTATCAGGCACTGTGCTCAATACACCCCACCCTAACAGACACTATGCTCCATACCCCCCCACCCTAACAAGCACTGTACTCTGGAAACCCCCCCTTAATAGGGAATGTGCTCGGTACACGCCCCAACCCGAACAGGCATAGTGCTCCGTACCCCCCCCACCCTAACAGGCACAGTGCTCTGTACCCCCCCCCTACTCGAACAGACACTGTGCCCGTACCCCCCCTCCTAACAGCCACTGTTCTCTGTACCCCCCCACAGTAACAGGCACCGTTCTCCGTAACCCTCACCCTAACAGGCACTGTGCTCCATAACCGCCCCCACCCCACCCTAACAGGCACTGTGCTCCGTACCCCCCACCCTAACAGACATTGTCCTCCATACCCCCCACCCTAACAGACATTGTCCTCCATACCCCCACCCTAACAGGCACTGTGCTCCATACCCTCCCACCCTCACAGGCACTGTGCTCCATACCCCCCACCCTAACAGGCACTGTGCTCCATACCCCCCCACCCTCACAGGCACTGTGCTCCATACCCCCCACCCTAACAGGCACCGTGCTCTGTACCCCCCACCCTAGCAGACATTGTGCTCCATACCCCCCACCCTAATAGACACTGTGCTCCGTACCCCCCACCCTAACAGACATTGTGTTCCATACCCCCACCCTAACAGGCACTGTGCTCCGTACCCCCCACCCTAACAGACATTGTGTTCCATACCCCCACCCTAACAGGCACTATGCTCCATACACCCCACCCTAACAGGCACTGTGCTCCGTACGCCCCACCCTAACAGACACTGTGCTCCGTACCCCCCACCCTAACAGGCACAGTGCTCCATAACCCCCACCCTGACATGGACAGTGCTTCATACCCCCCACCCCACCCTAACAGGCACTGTTCTCCGTGACCCCCTGGCACTGTGCTCCGTACACCCCCCACCCAAACAGGCACTGTGCCCCATAGCCCACCCCACCCTAACAGACACTCTGCTTCTTATCCCCACCCTAACAGGCGCTCTGCTCTGTTCCGCCCACCCCCCCCAACAGGCACAGTGCTCCGTACCCCCCACCCTAACAGGCATAGTCTCCGTGCCCCCCACCCTAACAGACACTGTGTTCCATAAGCCCCACCCTGACATGGACTGTGCTCCATACTCCCCCCCCACCCTAACAGGCACTGTGCTCACTATCCCCCCCCACACTAACAAGCGCTGTGCTCTGAAAACCCCACCCTAACAGGCACAGTGCGCCGTATCCCCCAACCCTAACAGGCACAGTGCTCCGTACCCCCCACACCCTAAGAAGGACTGTGCTTCGTACCCCCCCACCCCACCCTAACAGGCACAGTGTTCCGCACCACCCCACCCTAAGAGGGAATGTGCTCCGTACCCCCCCAACCCTAACAGGCGCAGTGCTCCATACACCCCCCCCCCCCCCCACCCTAACAGGCACTGTACTCCATACCTCCTCACCCTAACAGGCACTGTGCCCCGTACCCACCCCCCAATCCTAACAGGCACAGTGCTCCGTACCCCCCCCACCCTAACAGGGACTGTGCTCCATACCCCCCACGTAACTAGCACTGTGCTCTGACACCCTCACCATAACAGGAAATGTGCTCTGTACCCCCCCACCCCATCCTAACAGGCACTGTGCTCCATAACCCACACCCTAACAGGCACTGTGCTCCATACCCCCCACCCTAACTAGCACTGTGCTCTGACACCCTCACCCTAACAGGGAATGTGCTCCGTACCCCCCCACCCTAACAGGCACAGTGCTCTGTACCCCCCCCCACTCGAACAGACACTGTGCCCGTACCCCCCCTCCTAACAGCCACTGTTCTCTGTACCCCCCAACAGTAACAGGCACCGTTCTCCGTAACCCTCACCCTAACAGGCACTGTGGTCCATAACCGACCCCACCCTAACAGGCACTGTGCTCCATACCCCCCACCCTAACAGACACTGTGCTCCATACCCCCCACCCTAACAGACATTGTCCTCCATACCCCCACCCTAACAGGCACTGTGCTCCGTACCCCCCCAGCCTCACAGGCACTGTGCTCCATACCCCCCACCCTAACAGGCACCGTGCTCTGTACCCCCCACCCTAGCAGACATTGTGCTCCATACCCCCCACCCTAATAGACACTGTGCTCCGTACCCCCCACCCTAACAGACATTGTGTTCCATACCCCCACCCTAACAGGCACTGTGCTCTGTAACCCCCACCCTAACAGGCAATGTGCTCCGTACCCCCCCACACACACCCTTACAGGCACTGTGCTCCGTACCCCCCCACACACACCCTAACAGGCACTGTGCTCCGTAACCACCCCCCACCCTAACAGGCACAGTGCTCCATAACCCCCACCCTGTATGGACAGTGCTTCATACCCCCCCACCCCCCCCAACAGGCACGATGCTCTGTACCTCCCACCCTAACAGGCACTGTCCTCCATACCCCCCACCCTAATCGACACTGTGCTCCGTACCCCCCACCCTAACAGACATTGTGTTCCATACCCCCACCCTAACAGGCACTGTGCTCCGTACCCTCCACCCTAACAGACATTGTCCTCCATACCCCCACCCTAACAGGCACTGTGCTCCGTACCCCCCACCATAACAGCCACTGTGCTCTGTACCCCCCACCCTAGCAGACATTGTGCTCCATACCCCCCACCCTAATCGACACTGTGCTCCGTACCCCCCACCCTAACAGACATTGTGTTCCATACCCCCACCCTAACAGGCACTGTGCTCCCTAAACCCCACCCCAACAGGCACTGTGCTCCGTACCCTCCCACACACACCCTAACAGGCACTGTGCTGCGGACCCCCCACCCTAACAGGCACAGTGCTCCATAACCCCCACCCTGACATGGACAGTGCTTCATACCCCCCCACCCCACCCTATCAGGCACTGTGCTCCATACCCCCCCACCCTAACAGGCACTGTGCTCCATACACCCCACCCTAACATACATTGTGCTCCGTACCCCCACCCTAACAGGCACTGTGCTCTGTACCCCCCACCCTAACAGACACTGTGCTCCATACCCCCCCACTCTAACAGGCACTGTGCTCCGTACCCTCCACCCTAAGAGGCACTGTGCTCTGTACCCCCCACCCTAACAGGCACTGTGCTCTGTACCCCCCACCCTAACAGGCACTGTGCTCCATACCCCCCACCCTAACAGGCACTGTGCTCTGTACTCCCCACCCTAACAGACACTGTGCTCCATACCCCCCCACCCTAACAGGCACTGTGCTCCATACCCTCCACCCTAAGAGGCACTGTGCTCTGTACCCCCCACCCTAACAGGCACTGTGCTCCATACCCCCCACCCTAACAGGCACTGTGCTCTGTACCCCCCACCCTAACAGACACTGTGCTCCATACGCCCCCACCCTAACAGACACTGTGCTCCATACCCCCCCACCCTAACAGGCACTGTGCTCCATACCCTCCACCCTAAGAGGCACTGTGCTCTGTACCCCCCACCCTAACAGGCACTGTGCTCCATACCCCCCACCCTAACAGGCACTGTGCTCTGTACCCCACACCCTAACAGACATTGTCCTCCATACCCCCACCCTAACAGGCACTGTGCTCCGTACCCCCCCAGCCTCACAGGCACTGTGCTCCATACCCCCCACCCTAACAGGCACCGTGCTCTGTACCCCCCACCCTAGCAGACATTGTGCTCCATATCCCCCACCCTAATAGACACTGTGCTCCGTACCCCCCCACCCTAACAGACATTGTGTTCCATACCCCCACCCTAACAGGCACTGTGCTCTGTAACCCCCACCCTAACAGGCAATGTGCTCCGTACCCCCCCACACACACCCTTACAGGCACTGTGCTCCGTACCCCCCCACACACACCCTAACAGGCACTGTGCTCCGTAACCACCCCCCACCCTAACAGGCACAGTGCTCCATAACCCCCACCCTGTATGGACAGTGCTTCATACCCCCCCACCCCACCCTAACAGGCACTGTTCTCCATGACCCCCTGGCACTGTGCTCCGTACACCCCACCCCCCCCAACAGGCACGATGCTCTGTACCTCCCACCCTAACAGACATTGTCCTCCATACCCCCACCCTAACAGGCACTGTGCTCCGTACCCCCCACCCTAACAGACATTGTGTTCCATACCCCCACCCTAACAGGCACTGTGCTCCGTACCCTCCACCCTAACAGACATTGTCCTCCATACCCCCACCCTAACAGGCACTGTGCTCCGTACCCCCCACCATAACAGCCACTGTGCTCTGTACCCCCCACCCTAGCAGACATTGTGCTCCATACCCCCCACCCTAATCGACACTGTGCTCCGTACCCCCCACCCTAACAGACATTGTGTTCCATACCCCCACCCTAACAGGCACTGTGCTCCCTAAACCCCACCCTAACAGGCACTGTGCTCCGTACCCTCCCACACACACCCTAACAGGCACTGTGCTGCGGACCCCCCACCCTAACAGGCACAGTGCTCCATAACCCCCACCCTGACATGGACAGTGCTTCATACCCCCCCACCCCACCCTATCAGGCACTGTGCTCCATACCCCCCCACCCTAACACGCACTGTGCTCCATACACCCCACCCTAACATACATTGTGCTCCGTACCCCCACCCTAACAGGCACTGTGCTCTGTACCCCCCACCCTAACAGACACTGTGCTCCATACCCCCCCACTCTAACAGGCACTGTGCTCCGTACCCTCCACCCTAAGAGGCACTGTGCTCTGTACCCCCCACCCTAACAGGCACTGTGCTCTGTACCCCCCACCCTAACAGGCACTGTGCTCCATACCCCCCACCCTAACAGGCACTGTGCTCTGTACTCCCCACCCTAACAGACACTGTGCTCCATACCCCCCCACCCTAACAGGCACTGTGCTCCATACCCTCCACCCTAAGAGGCACTGTGCTCTGTACCCCCCACCCTAACAGGCACTGTGCTCCATACCCCCCACCCTAACAGGCACTGTGCTCTGTACCCCCCACCCTAACAGACACTGTGCTCCATACGCCCCCACCCTAACAGACACTGTGCTCCATACCCCCCCACCCTAACAGGCACTGTGCTCTGTACCCCCCACCCTAACAGGCACTGTGCTCCATACCCCCCACCCTAACAGGCACTGTGCTCTGTACCCCACACCCTAACAGACACTGTGCTCCATACCCCCCACCCTAACAGGGACTGTGTTCCGTACTCCCACCCTAACAAGCACTGTGCTCAGTACCCCCATCCGAATAGGCACTGTGCTCTGTACCCCCCACCTTAACAGAGACTGTGCTCCATATCCCCCACCCCAACAGGCACAGTGCTCCGTACCCCCCACCCTAACAGGCACTGTACTCTGTACACCCCACCCTAACAGGCACAGTGCTCCATACCCTCCACCCTAAGAGGCACTGTGCTCTGTACCCCCCACCCTAACAGGCACTGTGCTCCATACCCCCCACCCTAACAGGCACTGTGCTCTGTACCCCCCACCCTAACAGACACTGTGCTCCATACGCCCCCACCCTAACAGACACTGTGCTCCATACCCCCCCACCCTAACAGGCACTGTGCTCTGTACCCCCCACCCTAACAGGCACTGTGCTCCATACCCCCCACCCTAACAGGCACTGTGCTCTGTACCCCACACCCTAACAGACACTGTGCTCCATACCCCCCACCCTAACAGGGACTGTGTTCCGTACTCCCACCCTAACAAGCACTGTGCTCAGTACCCCCATCCGAATAGGCACTGTGCTCTGTACCCCCCACCTTAACAGAGACTGTGCTCCATATCCCCCACCCCAACAGGCACAGTGCTCCGTACCCCCCACCCTAACAGGCACTGTACTCTGTACACCCCACCCTAACAGGCACAGTGCTCCGTACCCCCCACCCTAACAGGCACTGTGCTCCATACCCCCCCACCCTAACAGGCACAGTGCTCCGTACCCCCCCCCACCCTAACAGGGACTGTGCTCCATACCCCCCACGTAACTAGCACTGTGCTCTGACACCCTCACCCTAACAGGGAATGTGCTCTGTACCCCCCCACCCCATCCTAACAGGCACTGTGCTCCATAACCCACACCCTAACAGGCACTGTGTTCCATACCCCCCACCCTAACTAGCACTGTGCTCTGACACCCTCACCCTAACAGGGAATGTGCTCCGTACCCCCCCCACCCTAACAGGCACAGTGCTCTGTACCCCCCCCCCCACTCGAACAGACACTGTGCCCGTACCCCCCCCTCCTAACAGCCACTGTTCTCTGTACCCCCCAACAGTAACAGGCACCGTTCTCCGTAACCCTCACCCTAACAGGCACTGTGGTCCATAACCGTCCCCACCCTAACAGGCACTGTGCTCCATACCCCCCACCCTAACAGACACTGTGCTCCGTACCCCCCCAGCCTCACAGGCACTGTGCTCCATACCCCCACCCTAACAGGCACTGTGCTCCATACCCCCCACCCTAACAGGCACCGTGCTCTGTACCCCCCACCCTAGCAGACATTGTGCTCCATATCCCCCACCCCAACAGGCACAGTGCTCCGTACCCCCCACCCTAACAGGCACTGTACTCTGTACACCCCACCCTAACAGGCACAGTGCTCCATACCCTCCACCCTAACAGACACTGTGCTCCATACCCCCCCACCCTAACAGGCACTGTGCTCTGTAACCCCCACCCTAACAGGCACTCTGCTCCCTAAACCCCACCCTAAGAGACACTGTGCTCCGTACCCCCCACCCTAACAGACACTGTGCTCCGTACCCCCCACCCTAACAGACATTGTGTTCCATAGCCCCCAATCTAACAGGCACTGTGCTCCCTAAACCCCACCCTAACAGGCACAGTGCTCCGTACCCCCCCCACCCTAACAGGGACTGTGCTCCATACCCCCCACCCTAACTAGCACTGTGCTCTGACACCCTCACCCTAACAGGGAATTTGCTCTGTACCCCCCCACCCCATCCTAACAGGCAATGTGCTCCATAACCCACACCCTAACAGGCACTGTGCTCCATACCCCCCACCCTAACTAGCACTGTGCTCTGACACCCTCACCCTAACAGGGAATGTGCTCCGTACCCCCCCACCCTAACAGGCACAGTGCTCTGTACCCCCCCCCCACTCGAACAGACACTGTGCCCGTACCCCCCTCCTAACAGCCACTGTTCTCTGTACCCCCCAACAGTAACAGGCACCGTTCTCCGTAACCCTCACCCTAACAGGCACTGTGCTCCATAACCGTCCCCACCCTAACAGGCACTGTGCTCCATACCCCCCACCCTAACAGACACTGTGCTCCATACCCCCCACCCTAACAGACATTGTCCTCCATACCCCCACCCTAACAGGCACTGTGCTCCGTACCCCCCCAGCCTCACAGGCACTGTGCTCCATACCCCCCACCCTAACAGGCACCGTGCTCTGTACCCCCCACCCTAGCAGACATTGTGCTCCATATCCCCCACCCTAATAGACACTGTGCTCCGTACCCCCCACCCTAACAGACATTGTGTTCCATACCCCCACCCTAACAGGCACTGTGCTCTGTAACCCCCACCCTAACAGACATTGTCCTCCATACCCCCACCCTAACAGACACTGTGCTCCATACCCCCCACCCTAACAGACACTGTGTTCCATACCCCCACCCTAACAGGCACCGTGCTCTGTACCCCCCACCCTAACAGACATTGTGTTCCATACCCCCACCCTAACAGGCACCGTGCTCTGTACCCCCCACCCTAACAGACATTGTGTTCCATACCCCCACCCTAACAGGCACCGTGCTCTGTACCCCCCACCCTAACAGACATTGTGTTCCATACCCCCCACCCTAACAGGCACTGTGCTCCGTACCCTCCCACACACACCCTAACAAGCACTGTGCTGCGGACCCCCCACCCTAACAGGCACAGTGCTCCATAACCCCCACCCTGTATGGACAGTGCTTCATACCCTCCACCCCACCCTAACAGGCACTGTTCTCCATGACCCCCTGGCACTGTGCTCCGTACACCCCACCCCCCCCAACAGGCACGATGCTCTGTACCTCCCACCCTAACAGGCTCTGTGCTCCATACCCCCACCCTAACAGGCACTGTGCTCCGTACCCCCCACCATAACAGCCACTGTGCTCTGTACCCCCCACCCTAGCAGACATTGTGCTCCATACCCCCCACCCTAATCGACACTGTGCTCCGTACCCCCCACCCTAACAGACATTGTGTTCCATACCCCCACCCTAACAGGCACTGTGCTCCCTAAACCCCACCCTAACAGGCACTGTGCTCCATACCCTCCCACACACACCCTAACAGGCACTGTGCTCCGTACCCTCCACCCTAACAGGCACTGTGCTCCATACACCCCACCCTAACATACATTGTGCTCCGTACCCCCACCCTAACAGGCACTGTGCTCTGTACCCCCCACCCTAACAGACACTGTGCTCCATACCCCCCCACTCTAACAGGCACTGTGCTCCGTACCCTCCACCCTAAGAGGCACTGTGCTCTGTACCCCCCACCCTAACAGGCACTGTGCTCTGTACCCCCCACCCTAACAGGCACTGTCCTCCATACCCCCCACCCTAACAGGCACTGTGCTCTGTACCCCCCACCCTAACAGACACTGTGCTCCATACCCCCCCACCCCATCAGGCACTGTGCTCCATACCCTCCACCCTAAGAGGCACTGTGCTCTGTACCCCCCACCCTAACAGGCACTGTGCTCCATACCCCCCACCCTAACAGGCACTGTGCTCTGTACCCCCCACCCTAACAGACACTGTGCTCCATACCCCCCCACCCTAACAGACACTGTGCTCCATACCCCCCCACCCTAACAGGCACTGTGCTCTGTACCCCCCACCCTAACAGGCACTGTGCTCCATACCCCCCACCCTAACAGGCACTATGCTCTGTACCCCCCACCCTAACAGACACTGTGCTCCATACCCCCCACCCTAACAAGCACTGTGCTCAGTACCCCCATCCGAATAGGCACTGTGCTCTGTACCCCCCACCTTAACAGAGACTGTGCTCCATATCCCCCACCCCAACAGGCACAGTGCTCCGTACCCCCCACCCTAACAGGCACTGTACTCTGTACACCCCACCCTAACAGGCACAGTGCTCCGTACCCCAAACCCTAACAGGCACTGTACTCTGTACCCTTCACCCTAACAGACACTGTGTTCCACAAGCCGCACCCTGACATGGACTGTGCTCCATACTCTCCCCCAACACCCTAACAGGCACTGTGCTCAGTATCGCCCCCCACCCTAACAAGCGCTGTGCGCTGAAAACCCCACCCTAACAGGCACAGTGCACCGTACCCCCCAACCCTAACAGGGACTGTGCTTCGTACCCCCCCACCCCACCCTAACAGGCACAGTGCTCCGTACCGCCCCACCCTAGGAGGGAATGTGCTCCGTACCCCCCCAACCCTAACAGGCGCAGTGCTCCATACACCTCCCCCCCACCCTAACAGGCACTGTACTCCATACCTCCTCACCCTAACAGGCACTGTACCCCGTACCCACCCCCCAACCCTAACAGGCACAGTGCTCCATACCCCTCCCACCCTAACAGGGACTGTGCTTCGTACCCTCCCCACCCCACCCTCACAGGCACTGTGCTCCATACCCCCCATCCTAACAAGCACTGTGCTCTGACACCCCCACCCTAACAGGGAATGTGCTCCGTACCCCCCCACTCTAACAGGCACAGTGCTCTGTACCCCCCCCCACACGAACAGACACTGTGCCCGTACCCCCCCCTCCTAACAGCCACTGTTCTCTGTACCCCCCCACAGTAACAGGCACCGTTCTCCGTAACCCCCCTACCCTAACAGGCACTGTGCTCCATAACCGCCCCCACCCTAACAGGCACTGTGCTCCATAGCCCCCACCTTAATAGACACTGTGCACCATACCCTCCACCCTAACTAGCACTGTGCTCTGACACCCTCTCCTTAACAGGGAATGTGCTCCGTACCCCGCCACCCTAACAGGCACAGTGCTCTGTACCCCCCCCCCCTCCGACACGAACAGACACTGTGCCCATACCCCCCCTCCTAACAGCCACTGTTCTCTGTACCCACCCACATTAACAGGCACCGTTCTCTGTAACCCTCACCCTAACAGGCACTGTGCTCCATAACCGTCCCCACCCTAACAGGCACTGTGCTCCATAACCGCCCCCACCCTAACAGGCACTGTGCTCCGTACCCTCCACCCTAACAGACACTGTGCTCCATACCCCCCACCCTAACAGACATTGTCCTCCATACCCCCACCCTAACAGGCACTGTTCTCCGTACCCCCCCACCCTCACAGGCACTGTGCTCCATACTCCCCACCCTAACAGGCACCGTGCTCTGTACCCCCCACCCTAGCAGACATTGTGCTCCATATCCCCCACCCTAATAGACACTGTGCTCCGTACCCCCCACCCTAACAGACACTGTGCTCCGTAACCACCCCCCATCCTAACAGACACTGTGCTCCGTACCCCCCACACACACCCTAACAGGCACTGTGCTCCGTAACCACCCCCCACCCTAACAGGCACAGTGCTCCATAATCCCCACCCTGACATGGACAGTGCTTCATACCCCCCCACCCCACCCTAACAGGCACTGTTCTCCATGACTCCCTGGCACTGTGCTCCGTAAACCCTCCCCCCAACAAGCACAATGCTCCATAACCCCCACCCTAACAGACATTGTCCTCCATACCCCCACCCTAACAGCCACTGTGCTCTGTACCCCCCACCCTAGCAGACATTGTGCTCCATACCCCCCACCCTAATAGACACTGTGCTCCGTACCCCCCACCCTAACAGACATTGTGCTCCATACCCCCACCCTAATAGACACTGTGCTCTGTACCCCCCACCCTAACAGACATTGTGTTCCATACCCCCACCGTAACAGGCACTATGCTCCATACACCCCACCCTAACAGGCACTGTGCTGCGTACCCCCCCACACACACCCTAACAAGCACTGTGCTGCGTACCCCCCACCCTAACAGGCACAGTGCACCATACCCCCCACCCTAGCAGACATTGTGCACCATACCCCCCACCCTAACAGACACTGTGCTCCGTACCCCCCACCCTAACAGACACTGTGCTCCGTACCCCCCCACCCTAACCGACATTTTGCTCCGTACCCCCCACCCTAACAGACATTGTGCTCCGTACCCCCCACCCTAACAGACATTGTGCTCCATACCCCCCACCCTAACAGACATGGTGCTCCATACCCCCCACCCTAACAGGCACTGTGCTCGGTACCCCCCACCCTAAGAGGCACTGTGCTCCATAACCCCCATCCTAACAGACACTGTGCTCCATACCCCCCACCCTAACAGACATGGTGCTCCATACCCCCCACCCTAACAGGCACTGTGCTCGGTACCCCCCACCCTAACAGGCACTGTGCTCCATAACCCCCACCCTAACAGGCACTGTGCTCCATAACCCCCATCCTAACAGACACTGTGCTCCATACCCCCACCCTAACCGGCACTGTGCTCCATACCCCCCAACTCTAACAGGCATTGTGCTCCGTACCCCCCAACTCTAACAGGCATTGTGCTCCGTACCCTCCAACTCTAACAGGCATTGTGCTCCGTACCCCCCAACTCTAACAGGCACTGTGCTCCGTACCCCCCAACTCTAACAGGCACTGTGCTCCGTACCCCCCCGACTCTAACAGGCACTGTGCTCCGTACCCCCCCGACTCTAACAGGCACTGTGCTCCATACCCCCCCGACTCTAACAGGCACTGAGCTCCGTACCCCCCCGACTCTAACAGGCATTGTGCTCCGTACCCCCCAACTCTAACAGGCACTGTGCTCCGTACCCCCCCAACTCTAACAGGCACTGTCCTCCGTACCCCCCCAACTCTAACAGGCACTGTGCTCCGTACCCCCCCAACTCTAACAGGCACTGTGCTCCGTACCTCCCCCCCAGCAGGCACTGACCTCTGTACCCTCCACCTGAACAGGCACTGTGCTCCGTAACCCCCTGGCACACACCCTAACAAGCACTGTGCTGCGTACCCCCCACCCTAACAGGCACAGTGCTCCATAACCCCCACCCTGACATGGACAGTGCTTCATACCCCCCCACCCCACCCTAACAGGCACTGTTCTCCGTAACCCCCTGGCACTGTGCTCCGTACAACCCCCCCACCCCAACAGGCACGATGCTCTGTACCTCCCACCCTAACAGGCACTGTGCTCCGTACCCTCCACCCTAACAGACACTGTGTTCCATAACCCCCACCCTGACATGGACAGTGCTTCATACCCCCCCACCCCACCCTAACAGGCACTGTTCTCCGTAACCCCCTGGCACTGTGCTCCGTACAACCCCCCCACCCTAACAGGCACGATGCTCTGTACCTCCCACCCTAACAGACACTGTGCTCCATACACCCCACCCTAACAGGCACTGTGCTCTGTACCCCCCACCCTAACAGACACTGTGCTCCGTACCCCCCCACCCTAACAGGCACTGTGCTCTGTACCCCCCACCCTAACAGACACTGTGCTCCATACCCCCCACCCTAACAGACATTGTCCTCCATACCCCCACCCTCACAGGCACTGTGCTCCATACCCCCCACCCTAACAGGCACCGTGCTCTGTACCCCCCACCCTAGCAGACATTGTGCTCCATATCCCCCACCCTAATAGACACTGTGCTCCGTACCCCCCATCCTAACAGACACTGTGCTCCGTACCCCCCCACACACACCCTAACAGGCACTGTGCTCCGTAACCACCCCCCACCCTAACAGGCACAGTGCTCCATAATCCCCACCCTGACATGGACAGTGCTTCATACCCCCCCACCCCACCCTAACAGGCACTGTTCTCCATGACTCCCTGGCACTGTGCTCCGTAAACCCTCCCCCCAACAAGCACAATGCTCTGTACCTCCCACCCTAACAGGCACTGTGCTCCATACCCCTCACCCTAACAGACATTGTCCTCCATACCCCCACCCTAACAGACATTGTCCTCCATACCCCCACCCTAACAGCCACTGTGCTCTGTACCCCCCACCCTAGCAGACATTGTGCTCCATACCCCCACCCTAATAGACACTGTGCTCTGTACCCCCCACCCTAACAGACATTGTGTTCCATACCCCCACCGTAACAGGCACTATGCTCCATACACCCCACCCTAACAGGCACTGTGCTGCGTACCCCCCCACACACACCCTAACAAGCACTGTGCTGCGTACCCCCCACCCTAACAGGCACAGTGCTCCATAACCCCCACCCTGACATGGACAGTGCTTCATACCCCCCCACCCCACCCTAACAGGCACTGTTCTCCGTAACCCCCTGGCACTGTGCTCCGTACAACCCCCCCACCCTAACAGGCACGATGCTCTGTACCTCCCACCCTAACAGACACTGTGCTCCATACGCCCCCACCCTAACAGGCACTGTGCTCCATACCCCCACCCTAACAGACACTGTGCTCCGTACCCCCCCACCCTAACAGGCACTGTGCTCTGTACCCCCCACCCTAACAGGCACTGTGCTCCATACCCCCCACCCTAACAGGCACTGTGCTCTGTACCCCCCACCCTAACAGACACTGTGCTCCATACCCCCCCCACCCTAACAGGCACTGTGCTCCATACGCCCCACCCTAACAGGGACTGTGTTCCGTACTCCCACCCTAACAAGCACTGTGCTCAGTACCCCCATCCGAAGAGGCACTGTGCTCTGTACCCCCACCCTAACAGGCACTGTACTCTGTACCCTTCACCCTAACAGACACTGTGTTCCATAAGCCGCACCCTGACATGGACTGTGCTCCATACTCTCCCCCAACACCCTAACAGGCACTGTGCTCAGTATCGCCCCCCACACTAACAAGCGCTGTGCTCTGAAAACCCCACCCTAACAGGCACAGTGCGCCGTACCCCCCAACCCTAACAGGCACAGTGCTCCGTACCCCCCACACCCTAATAGGAACTGTGCTTCGTACCCCCCCACCCCACCCTAACAGGCACAGTGCTCCGTACCGCCCCACCCTAAGAGGGAATGTGCTCCATACCTCCTCACCCTACCCCGTACCCACCCCCCAACCTTAACAGGCACAGTGCTCCATACCCCTCCCACCCTAACAGGGACTGTGCTTCGTACCCTCCCCACCCCACCCGAACAGGCACTGTGCTCCATATCCCCCCATCCTAACAAGCACTGTGCTCTGACACCCCCACCCTAACAGGCACAGTGCTCTGTACCCCCCCCCACACGAACAGACACTGTGCCCGTACCCCCCCATCCTAACAGCCACTGTTCTCTGTACCCCCCCACAGTAACAGGCACCGTTCTCCGTAACCCCCCTACCCTAACAGGCACTGTGCTCCATAACCGCCCCCACCCTAACAGGCACTGTGCTCCATAGCCCCCACCTTAATAGACACTGTGCACCATACCCTCCACCCTAGCAGACATTGTGCTCCATACCCTCCACCCTAACTAGCACTGTGCTCTGACACCCTCTCCCTAACAGGCACTGTGCTCCATAACCCACACCCTGACATGGGCAGTACTTCATACCCCCCCACCCAACCCTAACAGGCACTGTTCTCCATGCCCCCCTGGCACTGTGCTCCATACACCCCACCCTAACAGGCACAGTGCTCCATACACCCCCACCCTAACAGACATTGTGCTCCATAGCCCCCACCCCAACAGGCACAGTGCTCCGTACCCCCCACCCTAACAGGCACTGTACTCTGTACCCCCCCACCCTAACAGACACTGTGTTCCATAAGCCCCACCCTGACATGGACTGTGCTCCATACCCCCCCTCCCTACCCTAACAGGCATAGTGCTCCGTATCCCCACCCCACCCTAACAGGCACAGTGCTCCGTACCCCCCACACCCTAATAGGGACTGTGCTTCGTACCCCCCCACCCCACCCTAACAGGCACAGTGCTCCATACCGCCCCACCCTAAGAGTGAATGTGCTCCGTACCCCCCCAACCCTAACAGGCACTGTACTCCATACCTCCTCACCCTAACAGGCACTGTGCCCCGTACCCACCCCCCAATCCTAACAGGCACAGTGCTCCGTACCCCCCCCCCACTCTAACAGGGACTGTGCTCCATACACCTCCCCCCCCAACAGGCACAGTGCTCCGTAACCACCCCCAATCCTAACAGGCAGAGTGCTCCGTACCCCCCCCCACCCTAACAGGGATTGTGCTTCGTACCCCCACCCCACCCCCACCCCACCCTAACAGGCACCGTTCTCCGTACCCCCCACCCTAACAGGGAATGTGCTCCATACCTCCACCCTAACAGGCACTGTGCTCTGTACCCCCCCCCCAACAGGCACTATGCTCCGTAACCACCCACCATCCTAACAGGCACTGTGCTCCGTACGCCCCACCCTAACAGGCACTGTGCTCCATACCCCCCACCCTAACAGGCACTGTGCACCATACCCCCCACCCTAACAGGCACTATGCTCCATACCCCCCACCCTAACAGGCACTGTGCTCCGTATCCCCCCACCCTAACAGGCACTGTGCACCATACCCCCCACCCTAGCAGACATTGTGCACCATACCCCCCACCCTAACAGACACTGTGCTCCGTACCCCCCACCCTAACAGACACTGTGCTCCGTACCCCCCCACCCTAACCGACATTTTGCTCCGTACCCCCCACCCTAACAGACATTGTGCTCCGTACCCCCCACCCTAACAGACATTGTGCTCCATACCCCCCACCCTAACAGACATGGTGCTCCATACCCCCCACCCTAACAGGCACTGTGCTCGGTACCCCCCACCCTAACAGGCACTGTGCTCCATAACCCCCATCCTAACAGACACTGTGCTCCATACCCCCCACCCTAACAGACATGGTGCTCCATACCCCCCACCCTAACAGGCACTGTGCTCGGTACCCCCCACCCTAACAGGCACTGTGCTCCATAACCCCCACCCTAACAGGCACTGTGCTCCATACCCCCATCCTAACAGACACTGTGCTCCATACCCCCACCCTAACAGGCACTGTGCTCCATAACCCCCACCCTAACAGGCACTGTGCTCCATAACCCCCATCCTAACAGACACTGTGCTCCATACCCCCACCCTAACCGGCACTGTGCTCCATACCCCCCCAACTCTAACAGGCATTGTGCTCCGTACCCCCCAACTCTAACAGGCATTGTGCTCCGTACCCCCCAACTCTAACAGGCATTGTGCTCCGTACCCTCCAACTCTAACAGGCACTGTGCTCCGTACCCCCCAACTCTAACAGGCACTGTGCTCCGTACCCCCCAACTCTAACAGGCACTGTGCTCCGTACCCCCCCGACTCTAACAGGCACTGTGCTCCATACCCCCCCGACTCTAACAGGCACTGAGCTCCGTACCCCCCCGACTCTAACAGGCATTGTGCTCCGTACCCCCCAACTCTAACAGGCACTGTGCTCCGTACCCCCCCGACTCTAACAGGCACTGTGCTCCGTACCCCCCCGACTCTAACAGGCATTGTGCTCCGTACCCCCCAACTCTAACAGGCACTGTGCTCCGTACCCCCCCAACTCTAACAGGCACTGTCCTCCGTACCCCCCCAACTCTAACAGGCACTGTCCTCCGTACCCCCCCAACTCTAACAGGCACTGTGCTCCGTACCTCCCCCCCAGCAGGCACTGACCTCTGTACCCTCCACCTGAACAGGCACTGTGCTCCGTACCCCCCAACTCTAACAGGCACCGTGCTCCATACCCCCCAACTCTAACAGGCACTGTGCGCTGCACACTAGCTGTGGGAACAATCAAAACTTCCCTTGATGTCCCAGGCCCTTTTGTCAATCTCCCTGAATCAGTCATTGGAAGCAATGTCTCTTTGTTTAATCCATCTACACCCAAAACCATACTGGGAAGCTAGGGAGGAGATAGCAGAGCCTTTGCCTTTGATATTTGAGTCATCATTGTCTACAGGTTTAGTACCAGAGGACTGGAGGATTGCAAGGAGGGCAGTAGAGATGACCCAGGGAATTATAGACCAGTTAGCCTTACCTCTGTTGTAGGAAAGGTTTTGGAAAGGATTATGAGAGATAAGATGTATAATCATCTAGCAAGCAACAATTTGATTTCAGACAGTCAACAGGGTTTTGTCAAGGGCAGATCGTGTCTCACAAACTTCATTGAGATTTTTGAGAAGGTGACCAAGCATGTAGATGAGGGTATGGCCGTTGACGTGGTATACATGGACTTCAGTAAAGCCTTTGATAAGGTTCCACATGGTAGGCTGTGGGAGAAAATGCAGAGGCATGGAATTGAGGGTAATTTCGCAGTTTGGATTAGAAACTGGCTTTCTGAAAGAAGGCAGCGAGTGGTGGTTGATGGAAAATATTCAGCCTGGAGTCCGGTTACTAGTGGTGTGCCACAGGGATCTGTTTTGGGACCACTGCTGTTTGTCATTTTTATAAATGACTTAGACGCAGCCATAGGTGGATGGATTAGTAAATTTGCAGATGACTCTAAAGTCGGTGGAGTAGTGGACAATTTGGAAGAATGTTACAGGTTGCAGGGGGACTTGGATAAACTGCAGGATTGGGCTGAGAGGTGGTGAATGGAGCTCAATGCAGCTAAATGTGAGGTGATGCACTTTGGGAAGAATAACAGGAAGGCAGAGTACTGGGTCAATGGAAAGATTCTTGGTAGTGTGGATGTGCAGAGGGATCTTGGAGTCCATGTACATAGATCCCTGAAAGTTGCCACCCAGGTGAATAGTGCTGTTAAGAAGGCATACGGTGTGTTAGGTTTCATTGGTAGAGGGATTGAGTTCCGGAACCACAATATCATGCTACAACCAGACAAAACGCTAGTGCAGCCACACTTGGAATATTGTATACAGTTCTGGTCGCCCCATTACAAAAAGGATGTGGAAGCATTGGAAAAGGTGCAGAGGAGATTTACGAGGATGTTGCCTGGTCTGGAGGGAAGGTCTTATGAGGAAAGGCTGAGAGACTTGGGTCTGTTCTCATTGGGAAGAAGAATAAGAGGGGATTTGATAGTGACATACAAGATGATCAGAGGATTAGATAGGGTAGACAGTGAGAGTCGTTTTCCCAGGATAATGATGTCAGCTTGTACGAGGGGGCATAACTACAAATTGAGGGGTGATAGATTTAAGACAGATGTCAGAGGCAGGTTCTTTACTCAGAGAGTGGTAAGGGGGTGGAATGCCCTGCCTGCTAATGTAGTCAACTCAGCCACATTAGGGATATTTAAACAATTCTTGGGTAAGCACATGCATGATGATGGGATAGTGTAGGGGGATGAGCTGAGAATAGATCACAGGTCGGCGCAACTTCGATGGCCGAAGGGCCTGTTCTGCACTGTATTGTTCTATGTTCTATGTTCTAAATTGGAGTAGGCATAGACTACTCAGTCCATTGAGCATGCTGGCCTTTTGGAGTGGATCTGATTACTCCTTACACCTGTATGACCCTCAATACCTGACCCCCAATAATCTTTCGCCTCCTCGCTGATTAAGAGTCGACCTTCCTTTGCCTTAAAAAATATTCAAAGACTCCACTTCCAACACCTTTTAAGGATGGGAATTCCAAAGGCTCACATAGAAACCTTGAAAATATGATCAGGAGTAGGCCATTCAGCCCTTCTTGCGTGCTCCACCTTCAACATGACCATGGCTGATTATCCAACCCAGTCCGCTATTCCCGCTTTCTCCCCCACACCCTTTGATCCCTTTAGCGCTAAGAATGACATGGCCCTCTTGGAGAGAAAAATATGTCTTAAATAGACTCATAGAGGTATAAAGCACAGAAACAGACCTCACAGCACTACTACCTCACAGTGCCAGGGACCTGGGTTCGATTTCACTCAGTCTGTGTGGAGTTTGCATGTTCTCCCGATATCTGTATTGGTTTCCTCCGGGTGCCCTAATTTCGTCCCACAATTCAAAGATGTGAAGGTTCGGTGGATTGGCCATGGGAAATTGTCTGTAGTGTCCAGGGATGTGCAGACTAGGTGGGTAACATAGAACATAGAACAGTACAGCACAGAACAGGCCCTTCAGCCCATGATGTTGTGCTGATCTTTGATCCTCATGTAAGGTAAACTTAATGTACGAACCCTCAAATTTCTGTGACCATATGCTGTGGTAAGCCATGGGAAATGCAGGGTTACAGTGATAGGGTAGGGAGTGGGTCTGGGTGGGATGCTCTTTAGAAGGTCAGTGTGGACTTGATGGGCTGAATGGCTTGTTTCCACACTGTAAGGATTCTATGATTCCAATTCATTTGTGCTGACTAGACGTCTCAATCTGGCCTAGATCCATTTGCCAGCACTTGGCCCATATCCCTTTAAACCCTTACTATTCATATACCCATCCAGATACCTGTTCAATGTTGCAATTGTAGCAGCCTCCACTACTTCCTCTGCCAGCTCATTCCATACACGTACCACCCTCTGTGTGAAAAAGTTGCCTCTCAGGCCCCTTTAAAATCTTTCCCCTCTCACCTTAAACCTATGCCCTCTTGTTTTGACTCCCCCACTCCAGGGAAAAGACTTTGTCTATTTACCTTATCCAAGCACCTCATGATTTTATGAACCTCTACAGGGTCACCCCTCAGCCTCTGACACTCCAGGGAAAACATCCCAATTTAAATAGGCAATACCTGATTTTTAACCGATGATCCTAATTCAAGACTGTCCCAAAGATGGGAAATTCCTCATCGTTTTAAATAGCTTGATCAACTCTCTGCACTGTCTGCTGTAAGGAGAGGAGCTGGTTAACTGTGTTGCTTGGGAGCTGGTTTCGATACAATGGAATGTCACCAGTACAAGTTCACTTCCTGAGGTCAGCACTAGGGGATGTGATGGCCTAGTGGTATTATTAGGTAAAAATAAGGACTGCAGATGCTGGAAACCAGAGTCTAGATCAGAGTGGTGCTGGAAAAGCACAGCAGGTCAGGCAGCATCCGAGGGGCAGGAAAATCGACGTTTCGGGCAAAAGCCCTTCATCAGGAATTTCCTGCTCCTCGGATGCTGCCTGACCTGCTGTGCTTTTCCAGCACCACTCTAATCTAGACTCGTGGTATTATTACTCTGCTCTTGATCCCAAGAGCCAGGGAATGTTCTGGGGACCTGAGTTTGAATCCCACCGTGGCAGAATTTCAATTTGATAAAACAAATCTGGGTCCAATGATGATTGCCAATTGTAGGAGAAATCCATCTGGGTCACTAATGTCCTTTCGGAAAGGAAACTGCCGTCTTTAACTGGTCTGGCCTACAGGTGACCCCAGACCCACAGCAAATGAGGTCAACTCTCAACTGCCCTCTGGACATTTGGGGATGGGCAATAAATACTGACCTAGCTGGAAACACCCTCATCCTGTGAATGAATTTTAACAAAAGACCCTGCCTTCTCAATCTCATTCCTCTCCCCTCGGGTTAAACTCCTCTCTTTCTATTGAGTTCATGGCCCCCTTGGACTATGACGACTTTCACTTCACTCTGAGGGCAACAACAACCCTGGCTTCTGTCGGATCTAATTAAAATCCAATTTCTACAAAAGATGTAAAATGGGATACAAGCAAGAGTAGGTTCCTCAGTCTCGGAGTTGAAAAGTGTGACGCTGGAAAAATACAGCAGGTCAGGCAGGAGCAGGGGAGTTGCTGTTTCAGGCATAAGCCCTTTATCAGAAACATCGATTCTCCTGCTCCTCAGATTATGCCTGACCTGCTGTGCTTTTTCGGCGCCACACTTTTCGACTCTGACTCTTCAGCCTCTGTAGTCCTCACTTTCACTCCCTCAGCCTCGGAGCCTGTTGCACTGTTCAATAAGGTCATGGCTAATCTAATTTACACCTTACCTCTAAATTCCTGCGTATCCCCGAATAACCTTTCATCCCTTTGGTCATCAAGAACCTATCTCCCTCTGCTTAAAAATATTTAAATATTCTGCACCCTCTGCCTTTTGAGGAAGGGAATTCTAAAAACTTGCAACCCTCTGAGAGAGAGAAATATTTCCTTGTCTCAGATTTTAATGGGTGCCTCCCCCTGATATGACCCCTAGTTCTGGATTCTTCCACAGGCAGATTAATCCTTCCCAGATCAACCTGGTTAAGACTTCTCAGGATCTTAAACTCCAGAGGATTCAGGCCTAGTTTATACAGTCTTTCTTATTGGATTGGTAAGGAGCCAAGGCGAATGTGTTGGATCGAGATGAGAATAGGGTTTTCAGAAACAGAACGCTTTTAGATTTAAGGTCTCAATCTAACCGGGCCAAACAATGGCGAGAATAGGCTTTCTTAATCTGCGTTGATCTAGACGGTGGTAGAGGCAGTTCCTGTTAACCCATTATGAGCCACAGTTATTTTTCAGTCATCTTTCAGAGTGCAAGGATATCAAACATGATACTGTTTGTTAGCACTTTCCTTGAATAAGGAACTTTGCAGAAAATGAACATATTTTAATTGATATTTCAAAAGCCCTTTCATCTTTCTAAATAAAATAATGGCTTTATTTGAATGGCCAGAGACAAAAAAAACTACAGATGCTGGAATCCAGCAGGAAGCTGGAAGAACACAGCAATCAGGGGGTGGAGAAGTCGACATTTCGGGTGTAACCCATCTTCAGGACTGGGAGTGGGTGTAGGGAGTCTGCAGATAAAGGGAGTGGGGGTGCAGGGAGGAGAAGTGGGGATAGGTGAAGACAGGTAGAGGGAATGATCTGGTTGGTCAATGGGAGGAATGAATCCGATTTTAGATTAGATTACTTACAGTGCGGAAACAGGCCCTCAGCCCAACGAGTCCACACCGACCCTCCGAAGAGCAACCCACCCAGACCCATTGCCCTACATTTACCCCTTCACCTAACACTATGGGCAATTTATCATGGCCAATTCACCTGACCTGCACATTTTTGGACTGTGAGAGGAAACCGGAGCACCCGGAGGAAACCCATGCAGACACGGGGAGAATGTACAAACTCCACACAGACAGTCGCCCGAGGCGGGAATTGAACCTGGGTCCCTGGCACTGTGAGGCAGCAGTGCTAACCACCGTGCCACTGTGCCGCGCACGGTTGGTGGCAGGGATCAGTGGAAGGGAGGGGGAGGGGCTGGGAAGTGCGTCAGGGAATGGGGAGGGATGTTATTTGAAATTGGAGAACTCAATGTTGAGTCCTCTGGGCTGTAGGCTGCCCAGGTGGAAGATGAGGTGTTGTTCCTCCAATTTGCAGCTTGGTTCATTGTGGCGATGGAGGAGGTTGAGGATGGTCCTGTCGGAGAGGGAGTGGGAAGGGGAATTGAAATGGGCAGTGACTGGGAGGTCTGGTCGGCTCCTGTGGGCCCGGCTGAGATACTCGGTGAACCGTTCCCTAAGTTTACGTTCGGTCTCCCCGATGTAGAGAAGACCACATCAGGAGCACCTGATGCAGTAACTCGGTTAATGTGGGCGTCTGGCCTATGTTGACGTCGTGGTTGTTTATTTGTTATTGTTGAGAGCTGTGCAGGGACTGAGAAAGTAAATGCCATCAGGAGTAGAGATTCAGGCACAGCTTTGCAGAAGATTTACACAACATGACAATCGCATCAATTCAAAGTTCCTCACGTGTGCTGTCCACCAAGAGAGCAGCAGTGGCTCGACAGGTAGCCTCCAGGCTGGAGGGGGTGAGTTCTCAGATTCAGATTTATTTAATATTGTCATCTGGACTGAAGTAGAGTGAAAAGTGAATAATGTCGCCACGTTCAGGCTCCATCTCGGATTACGCAATAAATTATTGAATATATTGTATAAATGGTAAAATGCTGAATAAAGTAATATTAAATTGATGATACTAAAACTCAAACTAAAACTAAAACAGCTTTATAAGTTCATCCTTCCCTCTCTGTAGCCTTCACCCTCTCTGCTCTTCCAGTCACTACCATCTGACAATGCTCCTTTCCTGTTGCTTCCATATCCGCTGCATCCAGGCTGGAGACAGTCATGCTGAAACGGTCCCACAGCCTCCTCCAACGCCAGACATCAACTGACAAGCCCTGGCTCTGAGACATCTGTTGAGGTCCTGACTCCGAAATGAGCAATGGAGTCCTGGCTCTGAGTCGTCTGTTGGGGACCTGACTCCGAGCTGACTAACGAGGTCCTGACTCTGAGTTGATCAACAGTGTCCTGAATCTGAGTTGTCTGTTGGGGTCCTGACTCCAAGTTGACCAATAGGTTCCTGACTCCAAGCTGACCAACGGGGTCCTGACTCTGAGTGGTCTGATGGGGTCCTGACTCCAAGTTGACCAATAGGTTCCTGACTCCAAGCTGACCAATGGGGTCCTGACTCTGAGTGGTCTGATGGGGTCCTGACTCCAAGTTGACCAATAGGTTTCTGACTCCAAGCTGACCAACGGGGTCCTGACTCTGAGTGGTCTGATGGGGTCCTGACTCCAAGTTGACCAATAGGTTCCTGACTCCAAGCTGACCAACGGGGTCCTGACTCTGAGTGGTCTGATGGGGTCCTGACTCCGAGCTGACTGACGAGGTCCTGATTCGTCTTCCGATGTCACGATCTGAGAGGGAGTGGGGATGGAGTTACATGGGGTCCTGCCCTCTAGCGGAGGGTGGTCCGAGAGCAACAAAACCAGGAAAAAATTCTCGAGCTGCAAAGACATCAATGGAGCTGTGTGGAACAGCCGAGCCCTGAGCTCAGGAGGTAATCTTTCTCGCCCCCGTCGCTGCTGTCTTGCAAGGTAGATGTCCCAATCCGGCTACTGGAGGGTGTAGTGCAGGCTGACTGACATAGTACAGAACTGAGGGAGTACTGCACTGTCAAAGGGTACTGTCCCTCACCAGCCTGTCCCACCATTCCGCAAGCTCACGGCAGATTTAATCAATCAACAATCCTTCAGCCAACCTTTCACTCCCTTTCTCAACAAGAATCTATTTGCCTCTGATTTTAAAAATATTCAAAGACTCTGCTCCCACTGCCTTTTGAGGTTGACCCTGAAAGGAAAGTTTCCTCATCTCGGTTTTAAATGAATAAGGCTTTCCTTTTAAATGATGTCTCCTAGTTCAAGAATAACCCTCAAGAGGAATCATCCTCTCCATATCCACCCAGTCAGGATCCCTCAGGATCGAATATGTTTCAACCCAGTTGTCTCTTAACGCTTGTAAATTCCAGCGGATTCAATCCTAGACTCCAACTATTCCTCATAAATCAACCTGTCCTGTATGTGTCCAGTAAAACATTTCTGAATTATTTCCAATATATTTACATCTTTCCTTCAATAAAGAGTCCAATACAGTACTCTGGATGTGCTCTCACAACGCCTTTTATAACTGAAACATACCCTCCCATTTTCACAATCCCCCCCAAAAACCCACATTGACTCTGCCTGATTAACTTGAATTTATTTAAATACCCTGTTATAATATCTTTAATAACAACTTTTAACAGTTTCTGTGGACAGATATTAAACTAATTGGCTCATAGTTTCCTGATTTCTGTCTCCCTCCTATTTTTTTAATAAGTAAATTACATTGGTTAATGTTGAATCTAATGTAAACTTCCCCGAATCTACATAATTTTAGATTAGACTGATTAGATTAGATTCCCTACAGTGTGGAAACAGGCCCTTCAGCCCAAGTCCACACCGACCCTCCAAAGAGTTACCCACCCAGACCTTCTGACTGATGCATCTAACACTATGGGCATTTAGCATGGCTAATTCACCTGACCTGGAAACTTAAAAACTGTGCTTCACCAATCTCATGAGTCACACCTTTTCAGAATAAGAGATGTCTCAGGTGGCTGTGGAGGATCCCATACTGTTTTGGAACAGAGCAGGAAGTTCCTCCAGGTGTCCTGTACCTTATTTATCCATGAAGCAATGTGGTAATTATCACATTGTTGCTTGCAGGAGTGAATTGGCTGCTGCATATCCTACATTAGAACTGCAAACATATAATTGGCTGTAAAATATGTGACGTTCTATGATCGGTGCTATAGAAATGCAAGTCTTTCTTTCTCCCCTTTTCTATTCAGTCTATGTCTTCCACTTTAATCCTTATACGAGCACTTTCTCTATGTTTCAGACTGACCTGGAACAGGTGTACTTGAATCAGAAGGAACTATTGAGGAGTCATTGTCTGATTCACTGGTCAGGAATCGGGGTGGGATATGAATGTTTCGAGATGGGGTTCATTACTCTTCTAACTTCCCAGCAAAAGTTAGCACAGATTAAAATGGGCAGATTTAAACAGGTAGCTCATCCACAGGAGGAAACGAGGACTGCAGATGCTGGGGATCAGAATCAAAGAGTGTGGTGCTGGAAAAGCACAGCAGGTCAGGCAGCATCCGAGGAGCAGGAGAATCGACGTTTCAAGCATAAGCCCTTCATCAGGAATGAGGCTTGTGGCCCAAGGGGGCTGAGAGATAAATGGAAGAGGAGAGAGGGGTGGAGCTGGGGGGAAGGTTGTTGAGGGTGCGATAGGTGGATGAAGGTGGGGGTGCAGGTGATAGGTTGGAGAGGAGGGTGGAGTGGACAGGTGGGAAGGAAGATGAACAGGTGGGGCAGTTCAACAGAGTGGTGCCGAGTTGGAGGGTTGGATCTGGGATAAGGTGGGGGGAGGTCAAATGAGGAAACTGGTGAAATCAGAAGGAACCATTGAGGAGTCGTTTTCTGGTCAGGAATCGAGTGGTGGCAGGGGAAGGTGCCAGGAGGGGAGGGTGGGCTGGTGAGGGGGGGCATGCCATTCCCTCCATGACTCCTTTGTTAGGTCCATGCCCCCAACCAACCCACCCTTCCCTCCCGGCACCTTTCCCTGCCACTGCACGAAGTGCAAAACCTGCGCCCACACCTCCCCCCTCACCTCCGTCCAAGGCCCCAGAGGATCCTTCCACATCTGACAGATTTACCTGCACCTCCACACACGTCATCTACTGTATCCATTACTCCCAATGTGGACTCCTCTACATTGGGGAGACAGGGCACCTTCTCGCAGAGCACTTCGGAGAATATCACTGGGACACCCGCACCAACCAACCCCACCCCCCCCATGGCCGAATGTTTCAATTCCCCTCCAACTCAATCGAGGACATGCAGGTCCTGGGCCTCCTCCATCGCTACTCCCTCACCACCCGATGCCTGGAGGAAGGACGTCTCATCTTCCGCCTCGGGACCCTCCAATCCCACGGCATCAATGTGGATTTCACCAGTTTCCTCATTCCCCCCCCACCTTATCCCAGTTCCAACCTTCCAACTCAGCACTGTCCTCATGAACTGCCCTACCTGTCCATCTTCCTTCCCACCTATCCGCTCCCCCTCCTCTCCTCCTTCTCCCCACCTTCATCTACCTATCACATCCCCACGTACTTTCCCCTCAGCCCCACCTCCCTCCCATTTATCTCTCAGCCCCCTTGGGCCACAAGCCTCATTCCTGATGAAGGGTTTATGCCCAAACGTCAATTCTCCTGCTCTTCGGATGCTGCCTGACCTGCTGTGCTTTTCCAGCACCACACTCTTCAAGCTCATCCCCAGGTTCTGGTTAATGTAATCAATGTGAGTTTAGCTGTCTTTTTTTTGCTTTTGGCTGTTAATTTTGTTTTTTTTTGCAGATAAAAGCCTTATGTTAATGTCCACCTCAAAGTTGCATACTTACTTTGAGGAGGGAGAGACAGGTAGGGACAGAGAGAGAGAGAGACAGAGAAAGGAAGGACATGCAAAGAGGGAATGAGAGATGGGAGAGGGCAGAGAGAATACAAGGAAGCAAGATAGATGGAGAGAGAAAGAGAATGAGTTTGGGATAGGGAGAAAAGGGAATGAGAGAATTAGAGATATTGAGAGAGACTGTCAGAGGGAGAGAAATAAGAGTGACAGAAAAAAAGATAGAGATTGAAAGTTTCAGGAATAAAAACAATTCTCAGGAAGAAAAGATAAGATCAGTGTAAGAAAGAGAACGGGATAGAGAAAAAACGGAGAAATTGTTGGTATTCCCTTCCTTTGTGGATTTCAGTGGTTACTGATATTGCTCCTCTGTTAAACTGAACATAATGTGGGGCTGGTGTGTTCCCAAAAGGTCAACTGGGAATATGCAAATGAAACGTTCAGATTAAAATCTGCCTTCAGCAGATAACAGGCTTATCTTCAGAACACAAGGGAAGCTGCTCTCTGGGTTTATTTTAATGAATTTATCCGATTTGGCCTTTTTTATGAGTTAGCTTCAGAAGCTGAGAGAGAAAGAGGAAAAGAAAGGCAACAGGAGGAGGAGAGGAAAATGGAGATGGAGGAAGGAAAGGGAAGAGGGGAGGACAGCAAGATAGAAGGAAAGGGAGAAAGATGGAGAGAGGGTGGTTGCGCACGAGGTTGCAAGAAACTTCAAAACAAATAAATGCATGAGAAAGACAAAGGGAGAGACAGAATGGTAAAGTGATAAAAAGAGAAATAGTGAGAAAAACAGGGAGAGAGAGAGAGACAGAATGGTAAAGTGAAAAAAGAGAAATAGATAGTGAGAAAAACAGGGAGAGAGAGAGAGAGAGACAGAATGGTAAAGTGATAAAAAGAGAAATAGATAGTGAGAAAAACAGAGGGAGAGAGAGAGAGACAGAATGGTAAAGTGATAAAAAGAGAAATAGATAGTGAGAAAAACAGGGAGAGAGAGAGACAGAATGGTAAAGTGATAAAAAGAGAAATAGATAGTGAGAAAAACAGGGAGAGAGAGAGACAGAATGGTAAAGTGATAAAAAGAGAAATAGATAGTGAGAAAAACAGGGAGAGAGAGCGACAGAATGGTAAAGTGATAAAAAGAGAAATAGATAGTGAGAAAAACAGGGAGAGAGAGAGACAGAATGGTAAAGTGAAAAAAGAGAAATAGGTAGTGAGAAAAACAGAGGGGGAGAGAGAGAGACAGACAGAATGGTAATGTGAAAAAAGGAGAAATAAAAAGGTAGAGAGACAAAGACAGAGGGAGGGAGAGACGGAATGGTAAAGTGAAAAAAGAGATGGAAATGTGTTGCTGGAAAAGCGCAGCAGGTCAGGCAGCATCTAGGGAACAGGAGAATCGACGTTTCGGGCATTAGCCCTTCTTCAGGAATGGCTAATTCGGGCATTAGCCCTTCCCGAAACGTCGATTCTCCTGTTCCCTAGATGCTGCCTGACCTGCTGCGCTTTTCCAGCAACACATTTCCATCTCTGATCTCCAGCATCTGCAGACCTCACTTTCTCCTCAAAGTGAAAAAAGAGAGAGAAAGACAAGGTTGGGGGGGAGAGACAGAATGTTAAACTGAAAAAAAAGAGAGAAATAAAAAGTGAGAGAGAAAGACAGAGAGGGGTGAAGGAGTGAGGGGGAGAAAGAGAGAAATGAGTCGAGGGCTAGGAGGCAGAGGGGAGTAGAAAAGTGAACAGCGAAAGGTCAGATTAATTCTCAGCTGCAGCTGAAGTAAGTGCTGGAGAGGGTCAGAGAAAAACCAAAGGCCGGAGTTGTTACTGGCCCAGCTGCAGTTCACAACAAGCGAGGCATGAGGGGGTGGTGGGGGTTGGTGTTGAGGACGGGGAAAGCTAAAAAAAAAAGAGAGATTTAAACGGGAGTCAGCTTCATCCGAGCTGCACGTGCCCACTGATTTCAGCGGATCAGCCTGCTCGCAATGGGAGAATAGAGAAGAATTAGCCGGGAAACAAAGCTAGGTTCAGGCATCAAAAAGCCGTCATCCACACCTACCCTGCCACCCCCTCCTTCCCCAGACCAGAAAGAATGAGCAGACAAGGGGTGACTGCATTTCAAAATGCAATGACAGGTTGCAGATGTTTGATTTTACTGGGAGATTCACTGACCTGCACATACAGCAGGAACAATGCTGAGAACCATGTGCCCATTCCCCATAACTCTGCTTGCTCCAAAAATATGTTTTTAAAGAGACAACTGCAAGTTCCTCATAGGAAAACCCCTTTCCTTCTTTGCTTTGGATTTCTGTCAGGATTACAACTCTGTCAGCAGCTTCAGTCTATGAATACACATTTTTTAAAATATCTGTTCCTGGAATGTGACTGTCACTGACTTAGATCAAAATTTGCTGCCCATTCCTAATCATAGAGTTATATGGCGCAGAAGCAGACCCTTCGGTCCAACCAGCCCATGTTGACCATAATCCCAAACTAAACTAGTCCCACCTGCCTGAGCTTGGCCCATATCCCTCTAAACATTTCTTATTCATGAACTTATCCAATTGTTTGTCAAATGTTGTAATTTTACCCACATCCATCACTTGCTCTGGAAGTTCATTCCACATGCACCACTCTCCATGGGCAGCACGGTGGCTCAGTGGTTAGCACTGCTGCCTCACAGTGCCAGGAACCTGGGTTCAATTCCCACGTCAGGCAACTGACTGTGTGGAGTTTGCACATTCTCCCCGTGTCTGCGTGGGTTTGCTCTGGTTTCCTCCCACAGTCCAAAAATGTGCAGGTTAGGTGAATTGGCCATGCTAAATTGCCCGTAGAGTTAGGTGTAGGGGAATGGGTCTGGGCGAGTCGGTGTGGATTTGTTAGGCCAAAGGGCCTGTTTCCACACTGTAATCTAAAACAATTGCCCCTCATTGTTGTTTTAAAACCTTTCTCCTCTCACCTTAAAAATATGTCCCCTAGTCTTGAAATCCCCCACCCTAGGGAAAACACAACTACCATTCATCTTATCTATATCCCTCATGATTTTATAAACCTCCATAAGGTCACCTCTCAACCTCCTATGCTCCAGGGTAAAAAGTCCTAGTCTATCCAGCTTCTCCTTATAACTCAAGCCCTACATACCTGGCAACGTCTTGGTAAATCTTTTCTGAACCCTCTCCAGTTTAATAATGTCCTTCCTATAACAGGGCAGCCAGAACTGGACACAGTGCCCCAGAACAGGCCTCATTAATGTCCTGTACAACCTACGTCAAAGGCCTTCTGGAAATAAAGGAGAGGAAGCGAGAAGATAATTTAGAAATTTTCAGGATCAGTTGACCCAGACGCTGGTTTGGAACAATACTTTAGATTACTTACAGTGTGGAAACAGGCCCTTCGGCCCAACAAGTCCACACCGACCCGCCAAAGCGTAACCCACCCATACCCCTACATTTACCCCTTACCTAACACTATGGGCAATTTAGCATGGCCAATTCACCTGACCTGCACATTTTCGGATTATGGGAGGAAACCGGAGCACCCGGAGGAAACCCATGCAGACACGGGGAGAATGTGCAAACTCCACACAGTCAGTCGCCTGAGGCGGGAATTGAACCCGGGTCTCCGGCGCTGTGAGGCAGCAGTGCTAACCACCGTGCCACCATGGAGGGAGCAGGGGAGGCTGCATACTGACCTGTACAGGCTGGGAGAATGGGCAAAGAAGCTGCTCCTGATGTTGATGTACTATTGGAAGAAGAGTGAAATATACTGTAAATGGAAGAGCCTTGGGAAAAGTTGATGAGCAGAGAGATCTGGGAGTGCAGGTCCATTGTACCCTGAAGGTGGCTGCACAGATGGATAGAGTGGTCAAGAAGGCATATAGTATGCTTGCCTTCATCGGACGGGGTATTGAGTATAAGAGCTGGCAGGTCATGTTAAAATTGTACAAGACTTTGGTTCGGCCGCATTTAGGATATTGTGTGCGGTTCTGGTCACCACATTACCAAAAGGATGTGGATGGTTTGGAGAGGGTGCAGACAAGGTTCACAAGGTTACTGCCTGGTATGGGAGGTGCTAGCTATGAAGAGAGGTTGAGTAGGTTAGGTTTGTTTTCATTAGAAAAAAGAAGATTGAGGGGGGACCTGACTGAGGTTTACAAAATCATGAAGGGTATGGACAGGGTGGATAGAGACAAGCTTTTTCCCCAGGGTGAAGGATTCAATAACGAGAGGTCACACATTCAAGGTGAGAGGAGAAAAGTTTAAGGAGGATACACGCAGTAAGTACTTCACACAGAGGGTGGTAGGTGAAATATGTTGCCAGCAGAGATAGTAGAGGCAGGCACGGTAGATTCATTTAAGGTGCGTCTGGACAGATGCATGATAGGTGGGGAGCAGAGGGATACAGATGCTTAGGAATTGGGTGATGGGTTTAGACAGTGGAATTGGATCGGTTCAGGCTTGGAGGGCTAATGGGCCTGTTCCTGGCTATAAATTTTCTTTGTTCTAAGAGATCCTGGATCTCACAACATTCTTTGCTGTGAACAGCAATGCTGCTCCTGAGGAGAAGGAAATAAAGACGCGAATGTTATTCCAAGGTGATTGCTTATTCTAACCATCCTCGTCCCAGGTTAGGTGCATCTTTGAAATAGTGGCTGCAGATTTCTTTATATCCATCTGAGAGCGCGGTCTAGCCTTCAGTACAACTGGGAGGATTATACCATCCAGTGGTGCAAAAGTGAGACACCATTACAGAGCTGCTAAGATGGAGATGGTTACACATGTAAAGATGCTAATATGGTAAAGCAATCTCCTTTAGAAATGCTAACTGATGTGCATTCAGAGGGGAAATTAATGATCCCAATTGTAGTGATTGTAACGAGGTCAGCCGGGTGGACCTCATAGAGTGTGAGTTCCCTGATTGGGGCTGTTAATCAGTTTCAATCAGGGAACCTGGACTGACAGATATCAACAGGAGTGCCAGAGGTTCTGTTCACTCTGAGAGCTTGCTCTGAGGGAGCTGGGTCAGTGTCAAGGACTCCCCAAGTATAAGTAAAGGGTGACTTGGTGATGGGATACCGACCCCTGGGGAATTATTTCACGAACAATTTGAGATTTGCATAATTCATTATATCAATAATCTTTGCATTGGACACAACAGTCAGTATTACTGTCCCATTAGACTCGATTATCATCTCCAGAGATGGGACTCTGAGAGTGCAGTTATGCTATAGGTTATGCTGCAAACTAAGAAAGGGATTTGAAAATGTTTATGTTGTGCACTGTCAACACACCTCAGTTTTGCGTTTGCACACATTTCTTAACCTTAACTTCCCAAGAAGAGTAGAAGGAGATTGACCATCAACCAGAGGAACATTGGCCCAGAAACAAACCATTGTTGACCAAGGGGCAAGCAGTGGAAGGTTTTATTGGGTTCGTTGACTCACAATGGAACCTGAAAGAAAGAGAGAATTGGTTAAGGTTTATGATCATGGCATGAAAGAAGTGTTTCTTAGGGACCGAGAAAAGAACAGTGTCCAGAGAGTCTTTCAGAGATGCTCAGCCAAATTCGAAAAGAATAAATGAGTGAACAAGACAATGCTTTCAATTTGCCAGGCATAGACTGAAGGATGCCCAGACCGAAAATATAGTGAGTTTACTGAGAACACAAACTTGAAAGGATTCAGAGAAGGTTTAAAAGGATGTTGCTAGGGTTGGAGGATTTGAGCGACAGAGAGGCCGAATAGGCTGGGGCTGTTTTCCCTGGAGCGTTGGAGGCTGAGGGGTGACCTTATAGAGGTTTACAAAATCATGAAGGGCACAGATAGGGCAAATAGACAAGGTCTTTTCCCTGGGGTGGGGGGAGTCCAGAATTAGAGGACATGGGTATAGGGTGAGAGGGGAAAGATATAAAAGAGACCTAAGGAGCAACTTTTTCACGCAGAGGGTGGTACGTAGATGGAATGAGCTGCCAGAGGAAGTGGGGGAGGCTGGTACAATTACAGCATTTAAAAGGCATCTGGATAGGTATATGAATAGGAAGGGTTTGGAGGGATATGGGCCAAATGCTGGCAATTGGGGCTATTTTAGTTTAGGATATCTGGTCAGCATGGACGGGTTGGACCAAAAGATCTGTTTCTATGCTGTACATCTCTATGACTGTATGACATTCTCTGCGAACCGACCGCAGTTCATAGTCTCAGCTGACTTACTATGACAAAAGGCTATTATTCCCCAGAAGATGTATTGGAAAGGATATACCTGGGACATTGGGCATTATTCAATGTATATCCAGGATTTAGTCAGCAGTGTGGGGTCTAGATAATTCAAAACAGATCAAAGATCTAATAACTCAATCTGTGATTGAACTGGTTTGGAGAAGACTCCTGAATCACTGAAGACAGATCAAAAGTTAAAACTCAGTAGAGGGCAAGAGAAGAAGCATATACTGTTAGGAATATGCTTCATACTAAAGAATTGCTGCAGATTGAATTTTCAATGTTTTGGACAGGCTTGATTTTTTTTAAAAGGTGGTTGAAGGACACAGTGGAAATTCTTCTTAACAAAGTACAGAGGAAACTTAATTATTCAGCATTCATTTATCCGAATGTCGGATTATCCGGCAAGATTGCAAGATTCCAATGTTAGGCTAAACTAAGTTATCCGGAATTTGATTAACTGAAAAAATACTTCCTGCTCTTGTCCTTTGGATTTCTCAGAGAAATTACTGGTCGTAGTTTCTTGAGCTGACCTCAAGGAAAGCACTCGACTGCTCAGGGAGGGTTTTCTGGTTGTTGTGTTTGAGCTCATTCCTGATGAAGGGCGTTTCCCCGAAACATTGATTCACCTGCTCCTCGAATGCTGCCTGTCCTGCTGTGCTTTTCCAGCATCACTCTAATCTTGACTCTAATCTCCAGTATCTGCAGTCCTCAATTTTGCCTGGTTGTTGTATTTGAACGACGAGGAGGTTGAACAGTTCATCCACTTCACCAACACCTTCCACCCCGACCTCAAATTCACCTGGACAGTCTCAGATTCCTCCCTCCCCTTCCTCGACCTTTCTATTTCTATCTCAGGCGACCGAATCAACACGGACATCTACTACAAACCGATCGACTCCCACAGCTACCTGGACTACACCTCATCCCATCCTGCCCCTTGTAAAAACGCTATCCCATATTCCCAATTCCTTCGTCTCCGCCGCATCTGCTCCCAGGAGGACCAGTTCCAATACCGTACAACCCAGATGGCCTCCTTCTTCAAGGACCGCAATTTCCCCCTGACGTGGTCGACGATGCCCTCCACCGCATCTCTTCCACTTCCCGCTCCTCCGCCCTTGAGCCCCGCCCCTCCAACCGCCAACAGGATAGAACCCCACTGGTCCTCACCTACCACCCCACCAATCTCCATGTACAGCGTATCATCCGTCGTCATTTCCGCCACCTCCAAACGGACCCCACCACCAAGGATATATTTCCCTCCCCTCCCCTATCAGCATTCCGTAAAGACCACTCCCTCCGTGACTCCCTCGTCAGATCCACACCCCCCACCAACCCAACCTCCACTCCCGGCACCTTCCCCTTCAACCGCAGGAAGTGCAAGACTTGCGCCCACACCTCCCCCCCCACCTCCCTCCAAGGCCCCAAAGGAAACTTCCATATCCGCCACAGATTCACCTGCACCTCCACACACATTATCTATTGCATCCTCTGCACCCGATGTGGCCTCCTCTATATTGGGGAGACAGGCCGGCTACTTGCGGAGCGTTTCAGAGAACATCTCTGGGACACCCGGACCAACCAACCCAACCACCCTGTGGCTCAACACTTTAACTCCCCCTCCCACTCTACCAAGGATATGCAGGTCTTTGGACTCCTCCATCGCCAGACCACTACAACACGACGGTTGGAGGAAGAGCGCCTCATCTTCCGCCTAGGAACCCTCCAATCACAAGGGATGAACTTGGATTTCACCAGTTTCCTCATTTCCCTGCCCCCCACCTTGTCTCAGTCAAATCCATCGAATTCAGCACCGCCTTCCTAACCTGCAATCTTCTTCCTGACCTCTCCGCCCCCACCCCAGTCTGACCTATCACCCTCACCTTGACCTCTTTCCACCTATCACATTTCCGACGCCCCTCCCCCAAGTCCCTCCTCCCTATCTTTTATCTTAGCCTGCTGGACAAACTTTCCTCATTCCTGAAGAAGGGCTTATGCCCGAAATGTCGATTCTCCTGTTCCCTGGATGCTCCCTGACCTGCTGTGCTTTTCCAGCAACACATTTTCAGCTGTTGTATTTGAACAGTGCTTGCAGGATGTGTTTGGATTGACCTGTTAAAGAAAGCCAGTTACATGACAAGCTGCTCAGATTGCATCCTGCGTTTCTGAAACCTTGGTTACGAGGTCACGTGAGAATTGATTGTTCTTTTGGAAGAGTGGCTGAAAGAACATCTCAATATTACACTACCTGAGCAAACTGTCTCTGTCAAGAGGTCAGAGACAACAGTGCATGATCAATGTGAACAGTCCTGCAAGAACATCAGGTTGACAGACTTCAGAACATCCTACAGATTGTTGTTTTTTTTGCCTACATGATTAACCAGCCTGGGCAAAAAACTGAAACAGCTGCAGATGCTGGAAATCTGAAACAAAACCAGATATTGCTGGTAAACTTTAACAGGTCTGGCAGCACCTGTGAGATAAATTAGAGTTAACGTTTCGGGTCAAGTTACCCTTCTTCAGAACTTATGTGTTTTTTTTAAAACCAACCTGGCTTTTTTTAAAAGTTCATCTCTTAGAAAAGAAAGAGAGAATTTAAAAGGATTTGTATTTTCTATTGTAAAATAGCGTGTGTGCTAACAACTTCTGCATCCTTATTTAATAGAGATGTTCAGCACAGAAACAGACCCTTTGGTCTAACTCATCCATGCTGACCAGATATCCTAAATTAATCTCGTCCCATTTGCTGGCACTTTTTTTTTGAGAATCATAGAATCTCTACAGCAAGGAGGGTCTCCACACAGACCCTCCAAAGAGTAACCCATTCCCCTACTATCCTATATTTACCCCTAACTAATGCACTTAACTTACACATCCCTGAACACTATGGGCAATTTAGTATGGTCAATTCACCTGACCTGCACATCTTTGGATTATGGGAGGAAACAGGAGCACTCAGAACAAACCCACACAGACACGGGGAGAATGCGCAAACTCCACACAGACAGTTGCCAAGAGGCTAGAATCGAACCCGAGTCCCTGGCACTGTGAGGCATCAGTGCTAACCACTGAGCCACCGTGCCAGTGCCAGATGAACATCCTGCATCTTACCTGCTCAAAGAATTCCAGGAAATTTGTCAGTAATGATTTCCCCTTCATGAAACCATGCTGAACCTATATATTTTAAAATATTTTAAAGATCTTATTACATCTTTTATTATAAATTCTAACATTTCCCCTTCATCTCCCTTCCTTTTCAAATAAGACCATTACAGTCACAGTTTTCCAATCCTCTGGAAATTGTCTGATCATCTCTGCCATGGATGATCCATCTCAGCCTCCTCCAGTGGACCCCTGCATCACAGATGCCAGTCTTCAGCCAATTCCATTGACTCCATTGGGGCGTTGATGGTGATAGGTCAGAGGGGAGGGTGGAGCAGATAGGTGGGAAGGAAGATGGACAGGTAAGACAGTTCAAGAGGGTGGTGCCGAGTTGGAGAGTTGGCTCTGAGATTAGGTGAGGGGAGGGGAGTGGAGCTGAGGAAACTGGTGAAGTTGACATTGATGCCATGTGGTTGGAGGGTCCCCAGGTGGAAGATGAGGCGTTCTTTCTCCAGGTGTCGAGTGGCTTGGATTTGTTGGTGGCAGAGGCCCAAGACTTCCATGTCCTTGGGGGAATGGCAGAGGGAGTTGAAGTCGTTGGCGGTGGGGTTGGTTGGTGCATGTTCCCTGAAATGTTCTGCGAGTTGGTGCCCTGTCTCCCTGATGTAGAGGAGACCACATTGAGAGCAATGGACACAGTAGATGATGTGTGTGAAGGCACAGGAAAATCTCTGTTGGATGTGAAAGGATCCTTTGGATGGCGATAGGTAGATGCAGGTGGGGCTTTGATGGAGGTGAGGGAGGAGGTTTGGGCGCAGGTTTTACATGTCTTGTGGTAGCAGGGGATGGTGCTGGGAGCGAAGGGTGGGTTGGTGGGAGCGTGGACCTAACAAGCAACCCTCCAACATAGCACCGCCCTCTTGACCTGTCCATCTTTCTTCCCACCTATCAGCTGCATCTTCCCCTCTGAACAATGACCATCGCCCCTTACCTGCATCTATCTATTGCCTTCCCAGCCCCCTTCCTCCCAACCCCACCCCTACCCCCTATTTACCTCTCAGCCCCCTTCCCCCTTCACAATCCTGATGAAGGGCTTATCCCCAAAACGTCGACTCTCCTGCTCCTCGGATGCTGCCTAACCTGCTGTGCTTTTCCAGCATCACACTTTTTGACTCTAATAGAGAGAAAGCAGATAATTGACCATAATGGGTCTTGGATAAAATATTTTATAATGGACTAGAGTGACTGGAACAACAGTACACTCCTCCCATGTTGGTTATAGCAATACTAAGAATAACAATGTTAAAAATCACCCAACACCAGGTTATAGTCCAACAGGTTTATTTGGAAGCACTAGCTTTCAGAGCGCTACTCCTTCATCAGGTAACTAGTGGGGCAGGATCATAGGACATAGAATTTACTAGCTACCTGATGAAGGACCGGGCTCCGAAAGCTTGTATTGGACTATAACCTGGTGTCGTGTGAATTCTGACCTTGCCCACCCCAGTCCAACACCGGCTCCTCCACATCGAGAATAACAAAGAGCAGTGCAACCCATTCGGCAATCTGTAACTGATGGTGTCTGGCAAACTCCACACAGACAGTCACCCGAGGCTGGAATCAAACCCAGGTCCCTGGTGCTGTGAGGCAGCAGTGCTAACCACTGAGGCACCATTCCACCCAAGGAACAGCAAGGCTCTTCTGAGAAAGAGATGATCTCTTTCAATGCAAAAGACTCTGGCTTAGTCCAGATACCACTACACTGCAAAGAAGAACAGGGCAGCTGCTTTCCATGATAGATAATCATGAGTTTAAATTTTCCCCAGATGATCTTTTGGGGCTCCTCCCCAAGGAACATTCTGGAAATTAAAGATCTTCTGGATAAGGAAATGAATTGATGATAATGGCTACAAGGAACAATGTCCTGCAGAAACTTGGAGAAGCATAGTGTTTCTCAAGTCCCGCTACTCACAGAAGTTAATGATTTAAAGTATGCAGAGTCCCTGATTTACCTGTCTGATGGAATCAATTTAACAACAAACACTGACCAACTTCCTGTACATAACAAGAATCACTATTAATGAACAATAAATAAAACTCTAATCACAAGTAAACAGTTATGAGCTATCTACATATATTTGTTGAGTTAAAACTTGTTACCACTTTAAAATTCCCTATGCACAGATTGACACAAATAGATAAAAAATAGTTTAGTTTGAGTTTGATTCATTGTTGTGTCATGTACTGAGGTACAGTGAAAAGTGTTGTTTTGCCTGCTCTATAGGCAGATTGTTCCATACAAAGTGCATCAGGGTAGCAGAACAGAGTGCAGAATATAGTGTTACAGCCGCAGAGAAGGTCTGTTATAGAGAAAGCAGAGAGAGAGGGAGAGATGGAGAGAGAGAGATCAGGTATAAAAATCAGGGAAGCATAGTTCAATAGCACCAGATCACAGGCTTCAATGAGGTGTTTGTCTCCCTTCCCAAGATTTTCTGTTCTCTGAAGTCTTTCCTTCCAGTGAAATAAGACAAAGAGTTGCAGATGCTGGAAATATGAAACAAAAACAGAAATTGCTGGAGAAACTCAGCAAGTCTGACAACATCAGCGGAGAGAAAGTGGAAATACCTTCCTAGTCCCGTGATTCTGAAGAAGGGTCACTAGTCCCCAAATCTTGCCTCTGCTCCCTCCACAGAGGCTGTCAGACCTGCTGAGTCTCTCCAGCACTCTCTACTTTTCTTTCAGATTTCCATGTTATTTCAGTTCTTTACTGAAGACACAGGGGGTTGACACATGAATTGTTCAGATTCACAATCACTGGTTCGAGGCAAAACGTGCAACAAATAAAGGCAGGCAGTGACTGATTGTCCCCAGATTTGAGTTAATCACTGCAGAGAAATAGAGAGACAGACCTTGGGTACACCAGCCTGGAAAACCATTTGCCTCTGTGTTGCTCAGCTGCCCAGGACCCAATCAGAGAGTTGTTGTCAGAGTGATGAGTTTTGGCATTCACACTGGTTGCTGCCCGGAACTTAGCACTATCCAAAATGATGATGTCACACAACATTTGAGTGCATTGACATGTGTTCTACACTAACCATTATCAAGATCAGATGTATTCTGCACAGCTCCCAAGAGTTCTGGTAATATTGCCTGACCAACAATGTTCATGCTCACTGTAACCATACAATAAACCATCTTGTTAACTAAAACAAGGACCTCTTGAATTTGGGACACGGTGGTGGTTTATCCTCTGTCACTGATAATTGGACAGGCCCAAGGCACAGGATAGACAAATGGTAAGCAGCAAACTGCCTCAAACAACCATTCTTACCATGTACCACATACTGTTCGAGTTGGTGGATACCACGGGATTAAGGTTTAGACAGTACATTTGGATCGGCTCAGGCTTGGAGGGCTGAAGGGCCTGTTCCTGGGCTGTAAATTGTCTTTGTTCTTTGTTCTTTGAAAGGCACTAAGGGTAGAACTATGGTACTTTCTTCAGCTCATCGTTGCTTGACTTTAACTGTCTAGTCGCTACATTCTGAAATTCCCTTCCTCAACCTCTCCACCTTTCACAGGACTATCATTATGGAATCCCTACAGTGTGAAAGCAGGCCATTTGGCCCATCATGTCCACACCACCCCTCTGAAGAGCAACCCAACCAACCCTATCCCTGTAAGTCTGCATTTCCCATGGCTAACCCACCTAGCCCACACATCCCTGGACATTATGGGCTATTTAGCATGACCAATCCACCTAGCCTGCACATCTTTGGACTGTGGGAGGAAACCCATACAGACACGGGGAGAATGTGCAAATTCCACACGGACAGTGGAATTGAACCCTGGATACCTGGCACTGTGAGGCAGCAGTGCCAACCACTGACCCTAAAATATTTTGTTTGATAATTGTTCCTGGGAAGCACATTGAGATGTTTTGCTGCATTAAAGGAAACCCACAAATGCAAGTTTTCGTTCAGGGTCACCTTTCCACCCAGATTCCTTGCAATCCCTTCAGCAACATTATAATGTAATTTTTGTGAATCCCAGTGTAGAACATAGAACATAGAACAATACAGCACAGAACAGGCCCTTCGGCCCACGATGTTGTGCCGAACATTTGTCCTAGCTTAAGCACCCATCCATGTACCTATTCAATTGCCACTTAAAGTTCGCCAATGATTCTGACTCTACCACTCCCACAGGCAGCGCATTCCATTCCCCCACCACTCTCTGGGTAAAGAACCTACCCCTGACATCTCCCCTATACCTTCCACCCTTCACCTTAAATTTATGTCCCCTAGTAACACTCTGTTGTACCTGGGGAAAAAGTCTCTGACTGTCTACTCTATCTATTCCTCTGATCATCTTATAAACCTCTGTCAAGTCACCCCTCATCCTTCGCCGTTCCAATGAGAAAAGGCCTAGCACTCTCAACCTGTGTAGCATTGCCAATCCTCCTGGAATTATCCATTAATCTACAGGGCAATGACTGTCAGCAAATAAAAAAAACACTGGGGAGAAAAGACACAGTGGCATTCAATATTGTTTTATTTAAAATAAATTGAGCAAGTTGATGTATATAGCATATTGCATGTGCAACAACAGAATCAACCAATCAGACGGATAAAATTCCTCTGGCATTCCAATTGGTCGTGGGAAGCTGACGCATTGTGAGGATAGGCTGGTGGGTGACCAATGGCAGGACAGTAGATGGGGCTGGTGGCTGGTAGGAGGTCATGTGACATCCAACCCAAGTGGGCCACTTGGAATGTGCCATGTTTGATTGCTCATTTTGGGGATCTTTGGGTTTAATCACCCGGGAGTGGGATTCAGGCTTCGATTGGTCATGTAGTTCACATTCCCCTCACTTTTGGTGTCGTTCCTTTCTCCTTCAAATCTGTCATTATTACCCCCTCCTCAAAAAAAAATCATTGATTCCTCCAACTTTGTATGCCACTGCCCCATCTCCAAAGTCACTTTCCTCTCCAAAATTTTGGATCTTTTTACAAAAATATTTACCCAATGTGGGTGTCTCTGGCATTTATTTCTAGATGGCATCGAAGACTCACCCACATTGCTGTGGGTCCGGAGTCACATATAGACCAGACCGGGTAAAGATGGCAGATTTCCCTCCCTAGAGAGCATTTGTGAATCCAGTGAAGGGTTTTAAAAATATTTTTGACAGAGGTAGAAGGCCAGTGCAAAAGGCAAAGTGATTGTTAATGTTGGAGAAATGGGAAAAGAAGGGCAAAAGGGCTATAAAGTGCAAAAGGGAGGTAATGGGTCCTTTATCTTAAAAGCAAAGTGAATGAGACACAAACAAGACAAGGCTATGAGGGAAAGGAAGGAACAAAATCAGAAATTGCTGGAAGAGCTCATCAGGTCGGGCAGCATCTGTGGAGAGAAAGCAGAGTTAGTGTGAACTCCACAGATGCTGCCTGACCTGCTGAACTTTCCCAGTCACTCCTGAGTTTGTTTCTGATTCCCAGCAGCTTTGGTTTTTAGTTGAGGGGAAGAAAGGGGTGTGGGTTGGGGCAAATGTAAGAAAAATGGAGAACAGACAAAACATGGTCTGTTTCTGAAGTTACTGAATGCAATACCTTTTGCGCTGGCCTCTGCCTCAGTGAAAAAAGCATGAGAAAAAAAATGTTCCAACACCTTTCAGTTCTGAGGAAGAGGACATTTTGGATTTGAAGCAGTAACTTCTTTTCTCTCTCTCTCCACGGATGCTGTCAGACCTGCTGAATTTCACCAACATTCTCTGTGTTGATGGTAAAACCTTTTGTATTACACGGAGAATGAGCCCAGCCTCTCTAATCTCCCCAGTTTCCTGCATCCGGCCCCTAATCTGTCCCCCACCGTCATGGGAACCTGGACCAGCAAAAAGGTTCCAGTCCACCTACATTAGTCGTCCTCCATTCGGTTCCTCATTGGCCAGCAGCCATGAGAGGGCAGTAGATCTGCCTTTGCCCCCACCCCTGATGCTTTAACCCAGGGGTGGGATAGAGACTGGAAACCGGCATGCGAATCGAACACATGATTGGTCCCTTCTCATCCCCAATCCCCATGGGAGCAGGGCAGGTGATGGCTTAGTGGTATTATCATTGGGCTGCTAATCCAGAGACACAGCTAATGTTCTGGGGACCTGGGTTTGTGTCCCACCACAGCAGATGGTAGAGTTTGAATTCAATAAAATGTCTGGAATGAAGAGTCTAATGATGGCCATGACTCCACTGTTAATTTTCAATAAAATCCCATCTGGTTCACTAATGTCCTTCACTGCAATCCTCCCCTGATCTGGCTTACATGTGATCCACAGCAATGTGGTTGACCCTGGGGTAATTAGGGATGGGAAATAATTGCCTGCCAGTGATGATCTCATCTTGTGAATTACTGCAACAAAAGCAGAAATCCAGCCCCGCATTCCTCATTGTTCTTCGTAGAAACATAAAGAATAAGAGCAGGAGTAGGCCATTCGGCCCTTCAAGTCTGCTCGGCCATTCAATACAATCATGGCTGATCATCCAACTCAATCCCCTGCTCCTGCTTTCACCCCCCCCATACCCTTTGATCCTTTTACCTCTGAGAACTATAGCTAACTCCTTGAAAACATTTAATGTTTTGGCCTCAGGTGCTTTCTGTGGCAGAGAATTCCACACTCTGGGTGAAGCATTTTCTCACAGGTATGACCAACACTAAGTACGGAAATGGAAGCTGGTTTGGTGAAATGGGTGACCCTTGTGTTTCAGGACAATTTAATTTCCTCTCAGTTTAAGCTCAGACTGATCTATGGTTGCCTTTTCCCAAAGAAATGTACTTAGTTCATAAAATTTATAAGCGTACATTTTTGACTTGAAGATCTACAGGAATGGCAGTAAACTTTAAGCCATGATGTGGAGGAGCCAGTGTTGGACAGGTTTATTTGGAAGCACTAGCTTTCAGAGCGCCACTCCTCCACCAGATGAAATACTGTAAAACCTGTTGGACTATAACCTGGTGTTGTGTGATTTTTAACTTACTAAATTTAACTTCTCCTTCAGATCTCAGAATGGTCTGCTCTCATGCACCTGGACACAATTATAATAGTCTTAGTGTTTACAATATTCATTCCACATCAGGTATACGGCCTGAGGGCAAAACATTTCAATGTGAAACGCACAGAAAGTGCAATAAAAAATATTTTCTCCGTGCAACACATTCCACTTTGAGGTGCCTCGATCCAATTTCAATATCCACCACGTTCACAATCTATGCTCTGTGTCAGGGACACAGTCTGTACAGAAGCTTGACAGCGCAGCAGGTCAGGCAGCATCTAGGGAACAGGAGAATCGACGTTTCGGGCATTAGCCCTTCTTCAGGAATGGGACATTCCTGAATGGGCCATTCTGCACAGCCTCCTGCCCTTCAACTGGCCAAGAGGTCTTAGACAGCGCCTTGAGGTGTTTGCTGATCACCGTGACTTTCTGAACTTCAGAGTGAAATAACAAGTTCCACGTCAGAACTAGGTACAGAAAGAGGCCATTCAGCCCCTCGGGCCTGCTCCGCCATTCAATACAATCATGGGCTGATCTCATCACTTTCTTGACCCACTCTCCACAACCCTTCATCCAGTTACTCATTAAAAAGCTGCGCCTTGAGTTTATTCAAAGTTCCAGCATTCACTGCACTGTGGGGGAGTGAATTACGCAGACTTGTGACACTTTGAGAGAAGTAATTCCTCCTTCTCTCTGTTTTAAATCTGCCCCTTATCTTAAAATTATGACCTTTCATTCTGGATTGCTCCACATGAGATAACATCTTCTCTATGTCTACTTTATCAATCCTCTTTAGCATCTTATAGACTTCAATTAGATCTTCTCTCATTCTCCTAATCCCCAGAGAATATCGGCCTAAATTGCTCAACCTCTCTTCATAAGACAAAGCCCTTATCTCTAGAATCAATCTCTGAACTGCCTCTCATACTGCTACATCCCTCCTCAAGTAAGGGGACTAAGACTGTGTGTAATATTCCAGGTACACCTTATATAGTATGCCCCCTTAAATAAATAAAATCATAGGATTGCTGATACTGGAAATCTGAAACAAATACAAAACGTGCTGGAGAAACCCATCCGCATCAGAAACAGGGTTAAGATTGCAAGTCCAAAATGATTCTTCTTCAGAACAAATCTGTTCTAAAGATCATCACAATTAATGAGTAAAGCAGCAGCACAATCTCAAAAGAGCTCTACTCAGATCAAAAACACTTTCAACCTAACTCACACAGCAGCTGAACATTTGTTGCAATTATTTAGCAGAATCTGAGAATACAGAATAGGACCATTCAGCTCAGCATGTCAGTGCCAGCTCAGTGAAATAACTTTCCAATTAATATCACTTCCTTACTCTTTCTCCAACCCCCTGCAAACGTTCCTCTTTTCTGCAGTTTCTAGCGAATTCCCTTTTGAAGTTATTAATGAATTTTCTTTCCAACGTCCTTTCAAGCAGCACGTTCCAAATTGTAATAATTGAATGTTTATTTTCCTGTTTGTTGGGGCCCATGAATTCCTGGTGAATGATAGATTTTGAAAAATAAATCCCAACAATGATAAAATCCTGTTGAGCCAATGATGTTGCAGAAATCCTCTGCTCCCAGCATCCGGTTCAGAATGTCAGCTGACTTTACCCAGTGGCCAGTGATGTGAAACACCAGTACTATTAGCAAGCCTTGGCACCATTACAGAGTCATAATAGAGCCCTATGGCTCCAGGCTTGTGCCTTTGGTTAGTGGCTAAGTACTCTAATCCCTAACTCTGCTGTTTGTGAGTTCAAATCCCCCTCTAGTGATTTGAGCACATCATACAGATGGCAGTTCCCCGAACAGCAGTGTTGGAGGAGCTAATCACTGATAAATGTTGTACTGATTCCCCCAGCCGCCATTTAAATAACGAGGAAATTCCTCTTCCCCAGCTTGGCCAATATCTATTCCTCAACCAAACTACTGATGATCAAATCATTGCTGTTTGTTGGGAGCTTGCTATTCACAGAGTTCCTCCATTAGAACAGTGACTCAGAAGTGCCTCACTACAAATTTGTGAAGTGCTGTAGAGGATTGTGACAGGTGTTACGTAAATGCAAGTTCTTTCCTTTCCAAGAAACTCAGTCTTGGAAGGTGTGAACAGTATGACGCGTGTGGGGACAGAAGACCTAGAGAAATAGGTAGTGGGATGAGGGTGGGGTGGGGTGGGGTGAGGGTGGGGTGAGGGTGGGGTGGGGGGGGAAGCTGCCTTTCCTACACCGCAGAGATCTTGATTAATAATGCAACAAACTGGAAGAGGGAGGGAGGAGAAGGGGAAAATAAATTATCAGAGCAGCAACACACCCCCTCCCCTCATTGGGGATCTCTGGCCAGCCCCACTTCATGATATGGGCCCATTGTTTAACCTGCTGGGGGATGGTTAACAGATACAGTGAGGTTTCTGTCAATTCACTGGGAACTCAGTGCCTGCAGGAGAGCTCTCCAAATGATGTAGCTGACCACTGCCCTCTGTTGGTTTCCATGAAAACAGCAGGAGCTGCAACAGGAGCCCACATCAGGATTAATCCAGTAGCACTCTCCCACCTGGCAAGCTTTGCATTAGATAAGCTCTTTACATTTGGTCAACAAGGCAGCGAACATTTTTAATTTGAAATCTGACATCGAGAGTTCTGTTTCTCAAATATCACTTGCACCTTCCCCACCCTCACCCTGTATTATTGTTGTCTATGCAACATAGAGGAATAATTTATAAACAGGTTATTTCATCAACAAGAAGTTCATAATTGCAGCCGTTATTTCTTGGTCACGGCTGTAATGTGGGACACAGGGCAGCCAGCATGGGCACAGCAAGATCCCACAGACAGGAGTATGGCAACGATCTCGCTATTTGTTTCAGTGACATTGTTTGTGGGACAAATATCGACCAGGACACGAGGTGAACTCCTCCTGTATTCTCAACATTAATGGCTGCAGGATCTTTTCTGCCCATCTCAGATGTTGTGGTTTAAAACTGCATCCGAAAGATGGTGCCTCCAACAGTGCAGCAGTCCGTCAGTACTGCACTGAGGAGATTTTGTGTTTCAGTCCACAGGCTGGGATTGAACCTGCGACAATCTGTCTCAGAAGCAAGGGTCCCAGCCAATAGGCACAGAGGGCTGTGTCCTTCTTCGCTGCTTCATATCTGTTTCCGAAATGGGCAAACAAGAAGTGGGCGGCACGGTGGCACAGCAGTTAGCACTGCTGCCTCACTGCGCCAGAGACCCGGGTTCAATTCCCACCTCAGGTGACTGACTGTGTGGAGTTTGCACATTCTCCCCGTGTCTGCGTGGGTTTCCTCCAGGTGCTCCGGTTTCCTCCCATAGTCCAAAGATGTGCACGTTAGGTGAACTGGCCATGATAAATTGCTCGTAGTGTTAGGTAAGGGGTAAATGTATGGGTGGGTTGCGGGTCGGTGTGGGCTTGTTGGGCCGAAGGGCCTGTTTCCACACTGTAATGTAATGTAATGTAATGTAATCTAAGAACCAATTATCCCAAATGGAAACAGAAATTGCTGGACAAGCTCAGCAGGTCTGGTAGCACCTGTGGGGACCCAAACGTGTACTCTGATTTCTCTCCCCAGATGTGGCCAGACCTGCTGAGTTTGTCGAGCAATTTCTGTTTTTGTTTCTGATTTACAGCATCCGCAGTTCTTTCGGTTTTTAATAAATCCCAGCTGGCAGACAGTGAAGTATGGTTTTGAGAGATAATGCAGTATGTTCGCAGCTTCCTTTGCATTGTGTATAGTTCCCACATGTATAGGTCCTGAAATCAGGCAGGATAAAACAACACTATTGGACCTTAATTGTGTTGAATGGTGGAGGTATTGGAGGTATTGGAGTAGCCATGGGCACCCGCATGGGCCCCAGCTATGCCTGCCTCATCGTAGGATATGTGGAACAGTCCATCTTCCGCAGCTACACTGGCACCAGCCCCCACCTTTTCCCCCGCTACATCGATGACTGTATCGGCGCTGCCTCATGCTCCCACGAGGAGGTTGAACAGTTCACCCACTTTACCAACATCTTCCACCCCAACCTCAAATTCACCTGGACCGTCTCAGACTCCTCCCTCCCCTTCCTAGACCTTTCCATTTCTATCTCGGGTGACCGAATCGACACGGACATTTACGATAAACCGACCGACTCCCACAGCTACCTACACTACACCTCCTCCCACCCTGCCCCCTGTAAAAACGCTATCCCATATTCCCAATTCCTTTGTCTCCGCCGCATCTGCTCCCAGGAGGACCAGTTCCAATACCGTACAACCCAGATGGCCTCTTTCTTCAAGGACCGCAATTTCCCGCCAGATGTAGTCGACGATGCCCTCCACCGCATCTCTTCCACTTCCCGCTCCTCCGCCCTTGAGCCCCGCCCCTCCAACCGCCACCAGGACAGAACTTTTATTGGTGGAGAAATTGAGTTCCGGAGTCCTGAGGTCATGATGCAGTTGTATAAGACTCTGGTGCGGCCGCATCTGGAATATTGTGTGCAGTTTTGGTCGCCATACTATAGGAAGGATGTGGAGGCACTGGAACGGGTGCAGAGGAGGTTTACCAGGATGTTGCCTGGTATGGAAGGAAGATCGTATGAGGAAAGACTGAGACACTTGGGGCTGTTTTCATTAGAGAAAAGAAGGTTTAGGGGTGACTTGATTGAGGTGTACAAGATGATTAGGGGGTTAGATAGGGTTGACAGTGTGAACCTTTTCCCGCGTATGGAGTCGGGTATTACAAGGGGGCATAGCTTTAAATTAAGGGGGGGTAGATATAGGACTGAAGTTAGGGGTAGGTTCTTCACTCAGCGAGTCGTAAGTTCATGGAATGCCCTGCCAGTAACAGTGGTGGACTCTCCCTCTTTATGGGCATTTAAGCGGGCATTGGATAGGTATATGGAGGATAGTGGGTTAGTATAGGTTAGGTGGGCTTGGATCGGCGCAACATCGAGGGCCAAAGGGCCTGTACTGCGCTGTATTCTTCTATGTTCTATGTTCTAACCCCACTGGTCCTCACCTACCACCCCACCAACCTCCATGTACAATGTATCATCCGCCGTCATTTCCGCCACCTCCAAACGGACCCCACCAACAGGGATATATTTCCCTCCCCTCCCCTATCAGCATTCCAAAAAGACCACTCCCTCTGTGACTCCCTCGTCAGGTCCACACCCCCCACCAACCCAACCTCCACTCCCGGCACCTTCCCCTGCAACCGCAAGAAATGCAAAACTTGCACCCACACCTCCCCCCTTACTTCCCTCCAAGGCCCCAAGGGATTCTTCCATATCCACCACAAATTCACTTGCACCTCCACACACATCATCTATTGCATCCGCTGCACCCGATGTGGCCTCCTCTATATTGGGGAGACAGGCCGCCTACTTGCGGAACATTTCAGAGAACACCTCTGGGACACCCGGACCAACCAACCCAACCACCCCGTAGCCCAACACTTTAACTCCCCCTCCCACTCCACCAAGGACATGCAGGTCCTTGGCCTCCTCCATCGCCAGACCATGGCAACACGACGGTTGGAGGAAGAACGCCTCATCTTCTGCCTGGGAACCCTCCAACCACAATGGATGAACTCAGATTTCTCCAGTTTCCTCATATCTCCTCCCCCCATCTTGTCTCAGTCAAATCCCTCGAACTCAGCACTGCCTTCCTAACCTGCAATCTTCTTCCTGACCTCTCCGCCCCCACCCCACTCCGGCCTATCACCCTCACCTTGACCTCCCTCCACCTATCGCAATTCCAACGCCCCTCCCCCAAGTCCCTCCTCCCTACCTTTTATCTTAGCCTGCTGGACACACTTTCCTCATTCCTGAAGAAGGGCTTATGCCCGAAACGTTGATTCTCCTGTTCCTTGGATGCTGCCTGACCTGCTGCGCTTTTCCAGCAACACATTTTCAGCTTTGAATGGTGGAGGGCCTGAATTACCTACGCCAGTTCCTAGATTTTATCCTAGGATCCCTACAGGGTGGAAACAGTCCATACTGACTCTTCAAAGAGTAACCCAGCCAGACTCATTCTCCTAATCTGTTACTTTACATTTCCCCTGACTCATGCACCTAACCTGCACATCCCTGAACACTATGGGGCAATTTAGCATGGCCAATTAACCTAACCTGCACATCTTTAGACTGTGGGAGGGAACCAGAGCATCCGGAGAAAATCCACACAGACATAGATAACGAAGCTAAAATCGAACCCAGGTCCCTGGCGCTGTGAGGGTCTCTCTCTCTCATTCTCATTCTCACTCTCACTCTCTCCCTCTCTCTCTGTCTCTCTCTCTGCCCCTCTCCCTCTCTCTCTCTCTGTTGCTTTCTCTTGCTGTCCATCACTTTTGACTAAAGGGATGTACAGACGAGATGGATTAGCCAGGGGAAATGGAAGGTTATAGGGATTGGGATGGACGTGTTAGAGAAGGTTGGTGTGGACTTGGTGGACCTGGTGGGGAATCTGTGAACTGACAAAGCAGAGGAAATTCAGGCCTGAGCTGTGCCTGATATTAGTCTCCTCTCCCATTCAGAAAGCTGTGAGTTCACCTCCAGAAAGTTGCGTGTCTCATGTTTGCTGTCACTGAGAATGCAGCCTGACTTTGTAATGGGGACTACGTTTCCAAAAGCACTTCGTGTGCTATAACGTGTCAAGACTTCCAATTCTGAGGGTGCCATCTTTCAGGAACTTATTTTTTAAAGCCGAGACCTTGCTAACTTTACTCAGGTGGAGACGGAAGCATGCACAGCACAATTTTGTGTAGGGACCTGTTGAATCCAAAACCAAGATTAAGCAAAGGAGATTTGGTTAAAGATTTGTTGGCACTAATTCTCAGGTGTGGGATAGATGGTTTGTGATCTGACTAATCAATTGGAGGCAAGCAATGACTAAACATGATGTGATTTCCTTATTACAGTTACAGAGTGCTGCTCAGCATGGGCCTTACTGTCTGTAAGGCTGAGATATGTTCAGTCCATCCTTCCGTTTGGATATGGCTGAAACAAGACTCTTTGTGTTGAAACTTCTCAACTTGCACGCATTGGGAGAGTTTTGTTTCACGGTCACTAGTTCTGAGACTGGCTTCAATTCCAGATATATTCATTGAATTTAAATATCGCCAGCAGATGTGGTGTGATTCGGGCCCACGATCCCAGACCATTCCCCTGGATCTGTGTATAATGGGTTTATCGTAGTGAGGTGACATCACACTAAGACATTAAAACTGACTGCCCTCTCAGCAGGATTTAAACAGCCAACACTCTTTTAAATAATTGCTCAAGGAATTCTCCGTAGTGTCCTTTATCAATAACAATGTTTATCCTGGATCAAGCACGTGTGATCCATGCCTCCTTCTGGGATCTTGCTGTGCATATTTCCTACTCTGAAACAGAGTCTGCACTTTCAAAAGTATTCCACTGGTTGCAGAGTGTCTTGGGAGATTCCAACGCAGTTGGCATGTCTCCATGAATAGAGATGGACAAGTTCGGAATGTGCATTTCCAAACCAGAAATTAGCCAGCTATGAAAAGTGTTTCCTTGAAGTTAACTTCAACTAATCGTGCTTCCTGAACTAGAAACTTGACCAGTCAGAGTCTACCTACCTGGACTGACAACTATAATTGTTACTTGCTGTTGCTGCATCTCCATTCTGATGTAAGGTGTGTGAGACACATATTTTTATATCATTCATTTTAGTGTTTGAACTTTGAACTAGTGGCATGTTGACTTTGGTCTTTTTGCGCAAGGGATTTAGCAATTACCTGGTGAATATATCTGGAGCCTTTGGGGGTGATCATGGAGATTGGGTTGCATTGGGAGAGTTTTATAAGCAAAACAGAGTCAACATTGAGGAGTATTAGTTTCATTGCTGCCTGCAAAGATTGGGAATTTTGTTTTTTGCTGAGGAGAAAATTCCGAAAGTTGTGTTCTTTAGTATGTAGAGCTCCTGGTGGAGGTAAGATGTGTGAAACAGTTGCTCCTGAGAAAGGGAGACAGTTTAAAGAAGTTAGAGATTAGTCTACCTCAGTGAGAGGGTTTTAGTTGAAAGCTTCAGATTTGAAGTGTTTACTTAGAAGCCTGAAGGGGTTATTTAAAGTTGAGTAAGTCTCAGCTCAGTTATGTGACTTGTGAAGTAAGAAGCTACCAAACTTTCAAGACTGGGAAGTGAGGCAATATGGGCAGAGCTCAGAAATAGGAAGGGCGCGGTGACAATGTTGGGGCTGAACTACAGGCCTCCCAATAGTGAGCGTGAGATAGAGGTACAAATATGTGAACAGATCGTGGAAAGATGTAGGAGCAACAAGATGGTGGAGATAGGAGATTTTAATTTTCCCAACAGTGACTGGGATTCACTTAGTGTTAAAGGTCTAGATGAAGTGGAATTTGTAAGGAGCATCCAGGAGGGTTTTCTAGAGCAGAATGTGAATAGTCCAACTTGGGAAGGGGTCATACTGGAGAATGGGAAATGAGCCTGGCCAGGTGGTTGAAGTTTCAGTAGGAGATTATTTTGGAAATAGTGATCACAATTCCATAAGTTTTAGAAAACTCATGGACAAAGATGAGAGTGACCCTAAAGGAAGACTGCTAAATTGGGGAAGGCCAACTAAAGCAAAATTCGGCAGGAGCTGGGGAATGTGGATTGGGAGCAGCTGTTTGGAGGTAATATGTGGGAGACTTTTAAAGAGAGGTTGATTCGAGTGCAGGAGAGATGTGTCCCTGTGAAAATGAGGGATAGAAATGGCAAGATTAGGGAACCATGGATGACAGGTGAAATTGTGAGACTAGCTAAGAGGGAAAAAGGAAGCATACATAAGGTCTAGGTGACTGAAGTCAGACGAAGCTTTGGAAGAATATCAGGAATGTAGAACCAATCTGAAACAGGGAATTAAGAGGGATAAAAGGGGTCATGAGATATCTTTAGTGAACAGGGTTAAAGAAAGTCCCAAAGCCTTTCATTCATATTTAAGGAGCAAGAGGGTAACTGGAGAAAGGGTTGGCCCACTCAAGGACAAAGGAGGAAATTTATGCGTGGAGTCAGAGAAAATGGGTGAGATTCTTAATGATGTACAGAGGGATCTGGGTGTTCAAGTCCACTGTTCCCTGAAGTAGCAATGCAGGTCAGTAGAGTGGTCAAGAAGGTATACGGCACACTTTTCTTCATCAGACAGGGTATCGAGTATAAGAGTTGGTAGGTCAGGTTACAGTTGTATAAGACTTTGATTCGGCCACATTTGGAATACTGCGTACAGTCCTAGTCGCCACATTACCAAAAGGATGTGGATGCTTTGGAGATGGTGCAAAGGAGTTACACCAGGATGTTGCCTGGTATGGGGGGTGCTAGTTATGAAGAGAGGTTGAGTAGATTAGGATTATTTTCATTAGAAAGACAGAGGTTGGTGGGGGTCCTGATTGAGGTCTACAAAATCATGAGAAGTATAGACAAGGTGGATAGCAAGATGCTTTTTCCCCAGAGTGGGGGACTCAATTACTCGGGGTCATGAGTTCAAGGTGAGAGAGGTAAGGTTCAGGGGAGATACGTGTGGAAAGTTCTTTATGCAGAAGGTGGTGGGAAAGGCGGGAATGATAGCGTCATTTAAGATGTATCTGGACAGATACATGAATGGGCAGGGAACAGATGGATACAGACCCTTGGAAAATAGGCGAAAGATTTAGATAGAGGATCTGGATTGGCATAGGCTTGGAGGGCCGAAGGGCCTGTTCCTGTGCTGTAATTTTCTTTGTTTTTCTTTGGAACCAAAAGAAACCTGTAAATGTGATAGAAAAGTGAACTCTGTCTGGTGTTTGATCACTGTAAAACTGATGCTATTGGGATAGATGGGATTGTTGTTTTACTGTCTGTTTCAAAATCTTTCAAATAGTCTTCTCTATAAAGAGCTTCATTTTATTTTACATTGTTTTGTGTAATAACCTACTGTAGTATTGTTAAAATCAAATCTGCAGCATGTGTGTCTGTGTGTTCAGTGAAACACCACCTCATTTAATTAAAAAAAAACCACAAATATAACCTATCAATCCAGATTTGAGGTTGGACTCAGACTTGTCCAGTAATAACACTGGGATCATAACACCATGTTAACATTGGTGTGGTGGCTCAGTGATTATCATAGAACATAGAACATAGAAGAATACAGCGCAGTACAGGCCCTTTGGCCCTCGATGTTGCGCCGATCCAAGCCCACCTAACCCACACTAGCCCACTATCCTCCATATGCCTATCCAATGCCCGCTTAAATGCCCATAAAGAGGGAGAGTCCACCACTGCTACTGGCAGGGCATTCTGAACTCATGACTCGCTGAGTAAAGAACCTATCCTTAACACCTGTCCTATACCTACCCCCCCCTTAATTTAAAGCTATGCCCCCTCGTAATAGCTGACTCCATACGTGGAAAAAGGTTCTCACGGTCAACCTATCTAAACCCCTAAACCTTCTTTTCTCCAATGAAAACAACCCCAAGTGCCTCAGCCTTTCCTCATACGATCTTCCTACCATACCAGGCAACATCCTGGTAAACCTCCTCTGCACCCGTTCCAGTGCCTCCACATCCTTCCTATAGTATGGTGACCAAAACTGCACACAGTACTCCAGATGCGGCCGGACCAGAGTCTTATCCAACTGCAATATGATCTCAGGACTCCGGAACTCAATTCCTCTGCCAATAAAAGCCAGTACGCCATATGCCTTCTTCACCGCATTATTTACCTGGGTGGCAACTTTCAGAGATCTGTGTACATGGACACCAAGATCCCTCTGCTCATCCACACTACCAAGTATCCGACCATTAGCCCAGTTCCCCATCTTTTTGTTACTCTTACCAAAGTGAATCACCTCACACTTAGCTACATTGAACTCCATTTGCCACCTTTCTGCCCAGCTCTGCAGCTTCTCTATATCCTGCTGTAACCTGCCACATCCTTCCTCACTGTCAACAACTCCTCCGACTTTCGTATCATCCGCAAACTTGCTCACCCAACCTTCTAGCCCCTCCTCCAGGTCATTTATAAAAATGACAAACAGCAATGGTCCCAAAACAGATCCTTGTGGAACATCGCTAGTAACTGCACTCCAAGATGAACCTTTACCATCAACTACTACCCTCTGTCTTCTCCCAGCCAGCCAACTCCTAATCCAAACCTCCAACTCGCCCTCAATGCCATACCTCCGTATTTTTTGAAGTAGCCTACCATGGGGAACCTTATCAAACGCCTTACTAAAATCCATATACACCACATCTACCGCTTTCCCCTCGTCCACCTCCTTAGTCACCTTCTCAAAGAATTCAATAAGGTTTGTGAGGCACGACCTGCCCTTCACAAAACCATGCTGACTATCCTTGATCACATTATTCCTATCCAGATGTTCATAAATCCTATCCCTTACAATTCTCTCTAAGACTTTGCCCACAACAGAAGTGAGACTCACCGGCCTATAGTTACTAGGGTTATCCCTACTCCCCTTCTTGAACAAGGGAACCACATTTGCTATCCTCCAGTCTTCTGGCACTACTCCTGTAGACAAAGAGGACATAAAAATCAAGGCCAATGGCTCTGCAATCTCCTCCCTTGCTTCCCAGAGAATCCTGGATAAATGCCATCAGGCCCAGGGGACTTATCTATTTTCACCCTTTCCAGAATTTCCAACACCTCTTCCCTACATACCTCAAAGCCATTCATTCTACTTAATTGTGACTCAGTATTCACATCGGCAACAATGTCCTGTTCCTGAGTGAATACTGACGAAAAGTATTCATTCAGTGTCTCCCCAATCTCTTCAGCCTCCACACGCAGCTTCCCACTACTATCCTTGACTGGACCTATTCCTACCCTAGTCATTCTTTTATTCCTGACATACCTATAGAAAGCCTTAGGGTTTTCCCTAATCCTACCAACTAAGGACCTTTCATGTCCCCTCCTTGCTGCTCTTAGCTCTCTCTTCAGGTCCTTCCTGGCTACCTTATAACTCTCAATCGCCCCAATTCAACCTTCACGCCTCATCTTTACATAGGCCGCCCTCTTCCATTTAACAAGGGATTCCAATTCCTTATTAAACCACGGCTCCCTCACATGACCCTTTCCTCCCTGCCTGACAGGTACATACTTATCAAGGACACTCAATAGTTGCTCCTTGAACAAGCTCCACATATCAATTACGCCCTTGCCTTGAAGCCTACTTTTCCAAGCCACGCATCCTAAGTCATGCCTCACCACATCATAATTTCCCTGCCCCCAGCTATAACTCTTGCCCTGCAGTGCACACTTATCCCTCTCCATCACTAGAGTAAAAGTCACCGAATTGTGGTCACTGTCCCCAAAGTGCTCACCTACCTCCAATTCTAACACCTGGCCTGGTTCATTACCCAGAACCAAATCCAGTATGGCCTCACCTCTTGTTGGCGTATCTACATATTGTGTCAGGAAACCCTCCTGCACACATTGGACAAACACTGACCCATTTAACGAACTCGAGCTATAGCTTTCACAATCAATATCAAGAAAGTTAAAGTCCCCCATAACAACCACCCTATTACTTTCACTCTTCTCCTGAATCATCCTCGCAATCCTTTCTTCGACATCTCTAGGACTATTAGGAGACCTGTAGAAAACTCCTAACAGGGTGACCTCACCTTTCCTATTCCTAACCTCAGCCCAAACTACCTCAGATGGCGAGTCTTCATCCATCGTCCTTTCCACCACTGTAATACTATCTTTGACAAGCAATGCCACACCTCCCCCTCTTTTACCCCCACCTCTGACCCTACTAAAACATTTAAACCCTGGAACCTGCAACAGCCAATCCTGTCCCTGTTCTACCCATGTCTCCGTAATAGCCACAACATCGAAATCCCAGGTACCAGCCCACGCTGCAAGTTCACCTACCTTATTTCGTATACTTCTTGCATTGAAGTATACACACTTCAAGCCACTTTCCTGTTTACAGGCACCCTCCTTTGAGATTGATGCCATGTTCCTAACCTCCCTACACTCCAGGTCCTGCACCCTAAAGCTACAGTCTAGGTTCCCATGCCCCTGCAGAGTTAGTTTAAACCCCCCCTCCAAGAGCACTAGCAAACCTCCCCCCAAGGATACTGGCGCCCCTCAGGTTCAGGTGTAGACCATCCTGTTTATAGAGGTCCCACCTTCCCCAGAAAGAGCCCCAGTTATCCAGATACCGGAATCCCTCCCTCCTGCACCATCCCTGTAGCCACGCATTTAACTGTTCTCTCTCCCTATTCCTCGACTCTCTATCGCGTGGCACGGGTAACAAACCAGAGAAAACAACTCTGTTTGTTCTAACTCTGAGCTTCCAACCTAGCTCCCTGAAAGCCTGCCTAACATCCTCAGCCCTCTTCCTACCTATGTCGTTGGTGCCAATGTGGACCACGACTTTGGGCTGCTCCCCCTCCCCCTTAAGGACCCGGAAAACACGATCAGAGACATTACGTACCCTTGCACCTGGGAGGCAACATACCAAACGTGAGTCTCTCTCGCCCCCACAAAACCGCCTATCTGTGCCCCGAACTATTGAGTCCCCAATAACTATTGCTCTGCTCTTCTCCACCCTTCCCTTCTGAGTAACGGGGACAGGCTCCGTGCCAGAGACCTGAACCCCATTGCTTACCCCTGGTAAGTCGTCCCCCCCACAGGTATCCAAAATGGTATACTTATTGTTGAGGGGAACAGCGGCAGGGGGTCCCTGCACTGGCTGCTTCCTCCCAGTCCCCCTCACTGTCACCCATCTGTCTGCAATCTTTGGAGTTACTACTTCCCTAAAGCTCCGATCTATGACCCCCTCTGCCTCCCGAATGATCCTAAGTTCATCCAACTCCAGCTCCAGTTCCCTAACACAGTCTTGGAGGAGCTGGAGATGGGTGCACTTCCTGCAAGTCCATGGCATCCCTCACCTCAAACATGTTGCAAGAGGAACATTGCACTGCCTTCACTGCCATCCCGCTAAAAGTAACCTTTTGTTTTGAACCAGGGACCCAGGTTCGATTCCAGCCTTAGGTGACTGTCTGTGTGGAATTTGCACATTCTCCCAGTGTCTGTGTGGGTTTCCTCCCAAAAATGTGCAGATTATGTGGATTGGCAGTGCTAAATTGCTGGTTGTGTGCAGGCTAGGTGGGTAAGCCATGGGGTATGCAGGAATCAGATAGGGGCATGGGTCTGCGTGGGATGCTCTTTCAAAAAGCCAATTTGGATTTGTTGGGTCGAATGGCCTGTTTCCAAGCTGTAGGGATTTGATGATCATGGTCAAACCAGCCTTCTCATTTGCAAGGATACAGGGAAAAGGCCGGAAACTGGCATTAAGCCAAAATGCTCAGACAGCCAGTGCAAACTTGAACAGCCTCTTTCTACATTGTGACAACTCTGTGACTCATGTTATATAAATTGCTGTCTTTTATTTCAAGTCTATTTCTTGCACTCTGGCCCTGATGAGTGCAGACAAATAGCTTTGATGTTGGATTCCTTTCAACAATGTTGAAAAAACATAATCTGCAGCCACAGTGCAATCCAAGTGTTCTGGGTTCTCAGGCAGTGCGACATCATTGGGTCTCCCATTTCCTTGGAATTGTAACCAGTGAGGGCTGATGTCGGTTCCCTTCAGTGCTGTCCCCTCAGTGGTTCATACAGTCAATTTTCATGGCTCTGAAGCTTCACGACGAATAAATTACAGAGCTGGTCTTCATTGGAGCCTAAAAATAATGTTATTGGGCTTGTAACACGTGCAGCAAAGCCAATTTGGCAGGAATAGCCGCAGCATTTATGTGGCTGGTCCTGTTCAGTTTCTGGACAGTAGCCCCCAGATGTTCATAATTGTTCTTGGACTGAGGTATCCCTGTTGGAGCTTGAAAGAGATTTAATCCTCTTCTTTTATACAGTTTCTTTTTAAACTAATGGCTGAATATATTCAAGAACTAAACAATGGAGAGTGAGAGTAAACCCTAATGTTTTCTGCGTGAACTTGTACTTGGGCACTGCAGCAGCCCTCAGCGTAGACATATATTTAGGGAGATGTTTGACAAGCATATGATGGGGAAAGATTAGAAGGTTAGGTGACTGGTGGATGAAGGATGAGAAGGTGTTTATTTGTAGCATAATAACAAACACTGACCAGATGTGCCAAATGGCCTTTTCCATGCTGCACTGGAGTGCCGGGGTCGGGGTCAGGAGCAGGAGGTTTCGAGGGGATGTGAGGGAAATATTTTTTACCGAGAGGATGGTGGGAATCTAGAACTCATTGCCTGGCAGGGAGGGAGAGGCAGAAATCTTCAGAACATTTAGGAAGTATTTAGATGCGAACTTGTGATGCCAAAGCAACAAAGCGATTGACCAAGTGCTGGCAGATGGGATTAGAATAGTTAGATGGCTGTTTTTGATTGGTGCAAGCTCAATGGACTATACAGGTCATTCTGCTATAGCGCGCATTTTGTTAACACAAATACACTATAATGCGATTGATGAACTGGGGACACTGTTTCTATAGTATGAATTTTTACAGTGTGTATTGGTTATAATGCAATTCCAACTGCATTATTTTAAATGGTGCTGCTATTATGCAATTTTCTTATAACACAGGATAGGACAAAAACAGAACTATCACGTTATAGCAGAACTGATGTAGGATCTTCTGCTATACACAGAGGGCTGTGATAAAGACTGTACAGTTTATAGCTATTTTAAATATTATTTATTTTAAGTTTAAGTTCACAACATATGGGTTTTCTGCACATCTGCAGTTTATATAGAACTTGCATGTATTTCTGTAGTCATGATGATTTATTATAAAACAGTTTATGAGAGCTACTTTGGCAGCAGTAACAGGGTTTTGCTGACCTTAGGATGTTTTATGACTGAAATAATGGCACAGAGGCCAGTATCCCATCACCAAGTCAACATTCATTTACATGTGCACAGTATACTGGCTGTGGCTATCCAGCTCAGAGTCAGTACCTGAAGTCAGGAGACTTTCTGACTTCCTGGTTTATATCTGTCAGCCAGGGCTCTCTGGTTGGGCCAGGTTAACAGCCCAATCAAGGATCTCATAATCAATAAAGTCCTACCTGGTTCCACTCACTACAATGACTTAGCAAGGTAAGTCATCATGCTTTAAGGTCTGTTAGAAATGTTTAGATTGATGGATATTTTGCATTTAAGGGAATACTGATAGCCCAGAGAGGGACAACTTTCTCTTTAGCTTTACTTTGTTTTGAACAGCTTTGTGAAGACCTTGGATGGAGCCAGAAGTATACAGCAGTGCATCTGGGAAGGGGGGAATATAATACAACTAGATTACTTGCGAGCAGGGAACTTGTGATGGTCCCAAACCAGAAGTGTTTGGATAAAGCCCTGAAGAGGTCACTTGAAGCTGGGTATGTTTTAGCTCAGTCATATAATAGTTCCAGGAAGAATCTAGCAATGTTTCCAGTCTGGGAGTTAAAGATACAGTTACTTTAAGCTTCTTGAGATGTTGTGGTTCTGTTCACCGAGTTGTTCACCGCCAATATACCGGCCACAGCAGCGGACAGCTGGAACTGACAACAGGGAGCGGCAGAGACAAACCACTAAAAATGCCGGAGGAAACATCACAGAAGCGCTTCACAGGAGGCTCCCAAGCACCGAGGATGTCACCTAGACAGGGGACGAAACGTCTGCAACACAAATTCCCAGCTCGGCGAACAGAACCACAACAACGAGCACCCGAGCTACAAATCTTCTCGCAAACTTTGAGCTTCTTGAGATGTTAGAAAAAGATTTTTTTCTCTGGTATGATTACAATACAAAGGATGTTGTTGTTTTTGTAATTTCTAAAGGAGTATTTCAGAATTAACATATAAAAATCCCTGAATTTATCTTATAAGTAAACAGCAAGGTTTATTATATTATACTTTCATTGACTTTGGGTAATAAGTTTTTACTTTTATTGTTATAACAAAATCTGCAGCATTGTGTGCTTACGTTTCAGTAAGTTATCATTTTGTTACAATCTAAAAAAACCGAATATGATCTATCAAACCAGATTTCAGTCTGGGACCTGATGTGTCCAGTAATAACATCAGCTGGGATTGGTCGGTTTGTGGTATATTATCTATGCTCAATTCTGTGAAGGTGAATCATTTTAACGAAGGTCAGAAAGTCCTTTTGGAGCAGTGAACTAAAGGTAGCACTTGCAAGAGCAGGGCAGATGGTTTAATGTCTCCACTAAAAGATGACAGCACTGACAATGCAGCATTCCCACTATTATTGCACTGGAGCATCAGCCTAGTTTAGCAGCCCAATGTGTCTGAAGTGGGATTAAACCTGCAACCATCTCACTTGGAAGCAAGTGTGGTACCGACTGAGATACGACTAACAATTTGTCCCAACAGCAATGTCCTGAATGGCCTGCCGACCCTGTTCTTTGGATGAGAAATGCCAGGAAAGGTAGGAGAAACCCCTGTTCTACTTCCAGAACATTCTAACCAGAAACACTTGTTACCATTGACTGATCCAACACAAATAATTAAACTGCAATTTTCTTTGCAGTTTCCAAATCACTTAAATTTCAAGAAAGCAGAATTACATCAAAAACCACAGTGTTGATGGAAACACAATTGTGAAACATCAATGTATTTGTCAAGTAATTAAGTATTTTTAACAAAAAACAAAATAATGCTGATGTCAGAAACTGGATAAAGAAATTAATAGCAGGGAAGTTTTGGATATATTCAACAGGCCAGGCAATATCTGCCGAGACAGATACACAGTTAAGTTTTAAAATTGATAGCCTTTCATTGGAACTAGAATAAGTTACAGACATAACAGACAGCGATGAGAGGTGATTTTGCAGGATATTGCCTGGGCTGGAGAGTTTCAGTTTTGAAGTGAGATTGGACAGACTGCGGCTGGTTCCCTCAGAGCAGAGCTGATTGGGAGGGATAGGGACTTAGATGATGTTCTGGAGATCTGGGTTCGGATCCTGCTATGGCAGGTGGTGGAATTTGGACTTAATTTTTAAAAAAATCTCTGAAATTAAGACTCTAATGATGATCCCATCTGGTTCACAAAGACTCTTTAAACATAGAACAGTGCAGCACAGGAACAGGCCCTTTGGCCCACCAAGTCTGCACTGACCATGATGCTATTCTAAACTATTCCCATTGACCTGAGCTTGGTCCATATCCCTCTATTCCCTGCCTGTTCATGTGACTGACTAAATGTCCCTTAAACTTTGTGATTGTATCTGTTTCTACCACCTCCCCGTCAGTGTATTCCAAATACATATCACCCTCTGTTTCACAAGACATGGCGGCCCTTTTTAAATTATATTGATGCTGACTTATCAGCAATATTAATTAGGGCCGTGGTGTAGCCGTGGGAATCAACGAGGTAAAAACAATGTCTGCAGATGCTGGAAACCAGATTCTGGATTAGTGGTGCTGGAAAAGCACAGCAATTCAGGCAGCATCCAAGGAGCAGCGAAATCGACGTTTCCGGCATGAAGGGCTTTTGCCCGAAACGTCGATTTCGAAGCTCCTTGGATGCTGCCTGAACTGCTGTGCTCTTCCAGCACCACTGATCCAGAGCCATGGGAATCAGTCTGGGTGCCTGTGGGGCCCAGCGAGAAGGAGACCTGGGGAAAATGAATACGGGTACTGTAGATGGTGCTCCCAGGGATGGGAGCCTCCGTGGAGGTGTGATGAGTGAGATAGAATAAAGTAGTGAGATATTATTAATTTAAGTTATTTGAATTTATTTTAAGTTAGTATTTAATATTTATTTAATATGTTTGTAGTTTAATTTAAGTTAAATAGATATGTTTGTTCTGGTAGAATAGTATGCTGTTTATTAACAATGGTATTGTGTTATGGCTTTTTGTACTGCCTTTTTCTGTTTTGATGGTGTTATTCTTTTTATATATAAATGTTTTGTAAAAACGTTTTAGAAGGTTTTCAATAAAAATATTTATAAAAAGACCCCTGCCCACTTTCACCTTCAAACTATGCCCCTAGTATTTGACATTTCAAGGCTGGGTAAAGGAATTGGACTCCCCACCCTACCTATGCCTCTTCTAATTTTATGAACTTTCAGGTCACGCCTCAGTGTTTGACGCTCTCGAGAAAACAATCCCAGTTAGTCCAGCCTCTCCTTATAGCTGATACACTCCAATCCAGGCAACATCCTGGTAAACCTATTCTGGACTCTCTCCAAAACATACACATCCCACAGTGCATCATCTGGAACTAATCCAAATGTGGCTGAACTAAAGACTTATATAGCTGCAACATGACTTGCTAACATTTATATTCAATGCTCTGACCAGTGAAGGTAAGCTTTCTGTATCCCTTTATTACCACCTTATCCATTTGTTTTGTTACTTTCAGGGAGTTATGGACTTGAATGTCAAGATCCCTCTCTATATCAGTGTTCCCAAGAGTCCTGCTAATAACTGTGTACTTTCCTCTTGCATTTGATCTCCCAAAATACATCACCTTACACTTGTCTGGATTAAACTCCATCTGCCATTTCTCTGGCCAACTTTCCAGGTATATCCTTGATAACTTTCCTCAAAGGTGGCATGGTGGCTCAGTGGTTAGTACTAGTGCCTCACAGCACCACGGACCTGGGTTCAATTCCTGCCTTGGGCGACTGGCTGTGTGGAGTTTGCATGTTCTCCCCGTGTCTGTGTGGGTTTCCTCCCATAGTCCAAAGATATGCAGATTAGATGAATTGGCCTTGCTAAATTGCCCATAGTGTTTGGCGTGTTAGTCAAGGGTAATTATAGGGTAAAGGTCTGGGTCACTCTTTAGAGGGTCAGTATGGGCTTGTTGGGCCGAAGGGTCTGTTTCCATACTGTAAGTAATCTAATCTATTCACAACTCCACGTTCATGTCATCTGCAACCTTCATGACACCACCTATATTTTCATCCAAAGGGTTTATGTATATTACAACAACAGAGATCCCAGCACTGAGTCTTGTGGAGTTACCATTGGTTACAGACCTCCTGTCAGAAAAACATCTCCACAACTGCCCTCTTTTTCACGACCAATCCAGTTTTGTATCTAACTTGCCACCTCACCACGTGATTTGATCTTCTGGATCAGTCTACCATAAGGGATCTTTTCAAATGCTTTAGGGGAGTCTATGCTTGAGACAACATCCAAAGCCTTAACCTCAACAATCATCTTCATCACTTTGCCAAAAAAACTCAATCAAGTTTGTAAGACAAGACTTCCCCCACACAAGGCCATGCTGACTATCCTCCTTAGATCCCAGCAGGCCATGTAGACTTATAGAGTCATAGAGATGTACAGCTCGGAAACAGGCCCTTCGGTCCAACCTGTCCATGCTGACCAGATATCCCAACCCAATCTAGTCCCACCTGCCAGCACCCAGCCCATATCCCTCCAAACCCTTCCTATTCATATACCCATCCAGATGCCTTTTAAATATTGCAATTGTACCAGCCTCCACCACATCCTCTGACAGCTCATTTCACACATGCACCACCCTTTCCATGAAAACGTTGCCCCTTAGGTCCCTTTCATATCTTTCCCCTGTCACCCTGAATCTATTCCCTGTAGTTCTGGACTCCCCGACCCCAGGGAAAAGACTTTGTCTATTTATCCTATCTATGCCCCTCATAATTTTATAAACCTCTATAAGGTCACCCCTCAGCCTCCGACGCTCCTGGGGAAACAGCCCCAGCTTATTCAACCTGTCCCTATAGCTGAAATCCTCCAACCCTGGTAACATCGTTAGTAAATCTTTTCTGAACCCTTTCAAGTTTCACACCATCCTTCCGATAGGAAGGAGACCAGAATTGCACACAATATTCTAAAAGTGGCCTAACCAATGTCCTGTACAGCTGCAACATGACCTCCCAACTCCTGTGCTCAATACTCTGACCAATAAAAGAAAGCTTACCAAACACCTTCTTCAGGGTGGCACGGTGGCACAGTGGTTAGCACCGCTGCCTCACAGCGCCAGGGACCTGGGATCAATTCCTGCCTCAGGCAACTGTCTGTGTGGAGTTTGCACTTTCTCCCCGTGTCTGTGTGGGTTTCCTCTGGGTGGTCTGGTTTCCTCCCACAGTCCAAAACTGTGCAGGTCAGGTGGATTGTCCATAGTGTTAGGTGCATTAGTCAGAGGGGAATGGGTCTGGGTGGGTTGCTCTTTGGAGGGTCGGTGTGGACTAGTTGGGCCGAAGGGCCTGTTTCGACACTGTAGTGAATCTAATCTAATCACTATCCTATCTACCTGTGACTCCACTTTCAAGGAGCTATGAACCTGCACTTCAGCAACACTCCCCAGGACATTACCATTAAGTGTGTAGGTCCTGCTCCGTAATGTTTTTCAAAGATACCCAACACCTCCAACTTCTTAACATTGAAATACCCTGGAATATCAATATACCTCTCCCTGATTTTACTATCATCAAGAAACCCCCTGGATGCACCTAATAAACTTGGTTCATCAAGGAGAAGTGATTGCCTAGTGGCCAGATTGTAAAAGCTTGGCTTCAAATCCTGGCGTGGTAGAATTTAGTTCCAGAGCCGAGAGCTTTGCTTCATGAAGCACAAATAAGCAGTTTAGGCTGATACTCACTGGAGTTTAAAAAATAAGAAGAGACCTAATTGAGGTCTATAAGATGCTAAAGGGGATTGACACAGTAGAGGGGCAGAGGAAGTCTCCCCTTGTGAGACAATCTAGAATGCGTGGTTATAGTGTTAGGAAAAGGAGCGGCAGGTTTAAACCAGAGACATTGGGGAATTACTTCTCTCAACGGGACACAAATCTGTGAAATTCACTCTCCCAGAGTGCGGTGGATGCTGGGAAATTGAGTAAATGTAAGGAGGAGATAGACAGATGCTTTAATCAGTAACGGGGTGAAGGGATAGTGAGAGCAGGCCAGAGAGTAGAGTTGAGGCCATGATGAGGCCAGCCATGATGGTATTGAAAGGCAGAGCAGGCTCGAGGGGCTGACTGGCCTCCTCCTGCTCCTACTTCTGTTGTTGGTATGGTTTATAAGGCCCTGAGTGAGAATTGAACTAATGGCCTTAATTAGCCCGAAGGGCAGTTTACTGCAGGGGCCCAACGAAGGGGCAGCACTCCGAAAGCTTGTGATTTCAAATTAATTGAACTATTACCTGGTGCATTGTGACATCTGACATTCTGACCTCTGACCTCGTCAATGCTGGCACTTCCAGAACATACTGAAGGGACCGTTGTGCTGGGAAAGGTGATGTAACTCAGAGGGAATCAGCACAGAAAGAGTATGTTTCCTGTTGACTGTGTGCAGACAGCAACACTCAGCATACAATGGCACCATTGTCTGGAGCGCACGGATTTGAATGGATTTGCATGTTCCGGTTCCATGGATCCGACACTCTCAGACATGGCGAGTGTGTCAGTTTTGAATGAAGGAATGCCAATGCCTAGCAGTCTTCTCAATCTGACTTGGAAACAACTAAATATTGTTGTAACAAAGTCCCCATTTGGTGTAAATGTGAGAAAAAACCAAATAAAGAAATAATGCAGTTGTTAGGGTGACAGAAGAAGTTTCTAAACTAATAAGTGCACAAGCGTGCCATTGAAATTTACAGCAGGGATGAAGGCCAGTCAGCCCATCATATTGGTGATTGCTGATAATATCCAAGCAATTCGCCCTCAAATGCAAGGGGATTGGAATTCCATAAATATAGAAGCAGAATGAGACTAGAGTCCATTTACATCCCAAAAACTCTGGGGTGTAGTCCATCTGGTCCAGGTGTTTTATCCACCTTCAGACCTTTCAGCTTTTCCAGCACCTTCCCCTTAGCGATGGCCACCACGCTCACCACTGTCCCCTGACCCTCTTGATGTGCTGCCATGTTACTGGTGAGGACTGATGCAAAGTACCTCTTCAGTTCCACTTCTGTGTTCCCCATTCCCACTTCTCCAGCCTCATTTCCAGCAGTCCAACATTCAGTCTCATTACACGAGTAAAGAGGTCTTGCTGCAGTTGTATGAAGGTGTTGATGAGGCCAAACCTGGCGTACTGTGATCACTATATTTAAGGAAGCATTTATTTCCATTGGGGGTAGTACAACGAAGATTCAATCGATTGGTTCCTTGGAGGAGCGGGTGAGTGAGAGCCCAAGACAATTAGATCTGTATTCTCTCTGAAGTTTCAATAAACAGGAGGTAATCTCATTGAAACATTCCTGATTATTAAGGGCTTGAAAGGATAGATTCTGAGTGTGGTCACCAACTCTGGGATTTAATCCTGGAGCCTCCTCCTATCAACCAGTCAAATAGCATAAACTCTTATCTCCAATGTTTTTATGTTTAACAAATTAAAGCATTCTGAACAAAAGCTTAAAAATGCCATTTAGGTTACTCTCCCACTGATGTTAGGCTTGGCCAACATTTTAAAATATCAGGAGATTTGGAATGTGTAGCTATTGTTTTTCCAAAGATCAGTCAATTTGGATTAGCATTTAGTTTATAAAGCTTATTTTCAGATTGTTTAATCTCTATCAGGTCACAGAGCTCATAACTAAAGCTGGCTCACTGCAACTGAAAACACTTTGCAAAATGATCGAAAAATCCAACCCATTATTTCAGCAAACATAAAGTATGCACTCTCTCCATCAGATTCAAATGATCCAGTGTAGAAGCAGGACATTCAGCCCTCTGTACCTTGCAAGCCCTTTCACAAAACTATCCAACAGATACCTTCCCCTGCTCTTTTCTGTCACATTTTAAGCCTTTTCCCTTCATTGATTCCAATTCCATTCTTCATAATCTCACCAACCCCACCAATTTCAGGCATTTTTCAGAGGTAACACATCTTATCCAAGTAGCCCTTCAGTCAGCTATTCAGCCTTGAGAGGCATCAGCAATAAGCACAATCTTGTTTCACCCAATGTTTACACATACAGACACACACAGATACAGACATACACACACAGACACAGACACAGACACAGACACAGATATACTCACACAGACACACACACAGATACAGACATACACATACACACAAATATATACACAGATAGATATACACACACAGATACAGACAAACACACACACACATATATACACAGACAGACACAGAAAGGGACACTGATATACAAATACACACACATATATACAAATACAAATACTGACACACACACACATTTTGATCCATGCCGAGGAAGGGTCACTGGACCTAAAATGTTAATTCTGATTTCTCTCCACAGATGCTGCTAGACCTGCTGAGCTCAACTTATTACAGACCATGTTTGAGGATAGACCAGCTGTTGCCATGGCAATGTGCTTCAAAAAGTAATTCTCTGTGCAGCGCTTTGGAACTTTGTGAGTTTGTGAAAGGTGCTATATTAATGCAGACTTCTTCTCTAAAAGCCCACTGATAATCATCAGCTGTGTCACCTCAGTAGGTTTTCCAGCATGAACCTGGCCCGAGGTCAATGCATGTGCTATTGCAAACTCACGGTCGCTGCTGCTCTTTGTCAGCTCAGTAAGGCAGCCTGTGGTTGGGTCACTTTGAATTTAAGAAGTGACAGCTGAGATAGCTCAGAGCCTTGTCGCTCCCTGTAACTGTTCAACTTAATTTATTGTCAAAGACATTGAAAACACGTCTGACTCTCATGTTCTGATGATATTAGTTAATGCCAGAAGTAGAGTTTCATATATTATCTCGCACTGTGTCACTTAGCCTGAGCTAAGTCAAGGCAGTGGAGTGATGTGAGTCACCGATAGGAGTCCCCACTGTGGGGATCTTGGTCTATTATTGTGAAATGGAGGTGAATGGCCAATGTTCAAAGTGATGGACATCTCTGAGTTGGAAGGAGCTTGAGGTAAATTTGGAAGTCAACACCAAAATGACCACTTTGCCCTGAGATTATGAAACCGAAGCCAGGACTGCAGGCAGTCAGTCCATGTGACATTTTACAAATTCCAATTTTGTAAATAGAACCAGTCTGACTCAAGGTTGGAATACAGACAGACTGTAACCTCACACCTTTAATGCACTGTCTGAGCTGAGATGTCACCTTTTTTCAACAAAACCTTAAGCAATCTCAGGAATGTGACTTGAAAGAAGTTCTGAGATTCACACATTAATGAACCGAAACCTGCAATCCACTCTGAAAGACGAAAGATTTAACTGCAATCTAGGTTTCTTCAATATCTCATCTCTGTGTATGCCACAAATGATGTTGTGCTATAAATTCTGTGTCTTATGATCTTCCCCCACTAGCTACCTGACACGGGAGCAGTGCTCTGAAAGCGAGTACTTCCAAATAAACCTGTTGGACTATAACCTGGTGTGCGTGATTTTTAATTATGAAATTGAAGACATTTTACTTTCCAAGCAGATTAAGATTCAGAGCTTAAAAATGTGTTGCTGGAAAAGCGCAGCAGGTCAGGCAGCATCCAAGGAACAGGAGAATCGACGTTTCGGGCATAAGCCCTTCTTCAGGAATGAGGAAAGTGTGTCCAGCAGGCTAAGATAAAAGGTAGGGAGGAGGGACTTGGGGGAGGGGCGTTGGGAATACGATAGGTGGAAGGAGGTCAAGGTGAGGGTAATAGGCCGGAGTGGGGGTGGGGGCGGAGAGGTCGGGAAGAAGATTGCAGGTTAGGAAGGTGGTGCTGAGTTCAAGGATTGGGACTGAGAAAAGGTGGGGGGAGGGGAAATGAGGAAACTGGAGAAATCTGAGTTCATCCCTTGTGGTTGGAGGGTTCCTAGGCGGAAGTTGAGGCGCTCTTCCTCCAGGCGTCGTGTTGCCATGGTCTGGTGATGGAGGAGTCCAAGGACCTGCATGTCCTTGGTGGAGTGGGAGGGGGAGTTAAAGTATTCAGCCACGGGGTGGTTGGGTTGGTTGGTCCGGGTGTCCCAGAGGTGTTCTCTGAAACGTTCCGCAAGTAGGCGGCCTGTCTCCCCAATATAGAGGAGGCCACATCGGGTGCAGCGGATGCAATCTTCTTCCCGACCTCTCTGTCCCCATCCCCTCTCTGGCCTATCACCCTCACCTTAACCTCCTTCCACTTATCGTATTCCCAACGCCCCTCCCCCAAGTCCCTCCTCCCTACCTTTTATCTTAGCCTGCTTGGCTCACCCTCCTCATTCCTGAAGAAGGGCTCATGCCCGAAACGTCAATTCTCCTGCTCCTTTGATGCTGCCTGACCTGCGTGTGAAGTGTGTTGCACTAATGACTGTGGAAGTTCAGATGAGTGAGTGTCCTGTGTTAATGGGAGAGTTTTGTTAGCTGTCAGCCAGTAGCGCTGTTTGAACAGGATATTTTCCTTGCAGACATTGGGAACTCCTGCATGTGCATTCACAGGAAGCCACTCAAGCTGAGTGGGTCCCAACATCCCAGAAATAATCCTTGCAGTTTCCAGCAGATGGACATCTACTGCATTTGTGTGGTTTTTCCTGAGCCAGGCTGAGCAGAATTACTCTGCTGCTGGGTAGGCCAAGCGACATGAAGCAGTTTTTAATGTGCTGGCTCTGCTATCCCAGGTGCTACCCACCAATCTCCGTAGGAGATTCACTCTCGTCCTGATCTCAGCTCCAGTATCCTGGAGGCATTGCCAGGAAATCAGCATACAGTTAAGAGAGTTGCCAAACGACTTGGTTGTGGGGTCAGGAGTGAGTGTCGCCCGGAGAGGTGGAGGTGACATTCTTTCTGGGCCTGTCAGGTTGAAAAAACAGCCTTGGCACTGGTTGGCGGAAGTCTCCATTTCCTGAAGGCAGTTTTCCAGATAAAGTGAATCTTCTGCGAGTGTAACTCAAAAGTCATGTACAAACTTCAGGAGCCAGTTTTTAGATTTTAAGGTGCTGTAACCAACCTCCTCCGTGTCTATGGTCACTCAAATCTCACTCCAATCAGCTTCAAACTACCAGCTAGAAACTCAGTGCCAAAAACACACTGAAAACTCCCGAAAGGAAACTGAGGCTTTCAGTTTGGGTCAATTTCTCACCGCTGGCCTTTGTCAAAAAGGGATTGAGTTATAAGATTAAGAAATCTTATTGCCGTAACATTAGTCTTCCTTCAATCTCGATACCAACTCCGTCATACCCATGTCTTATTTGGGTCTTGGTTTTAGTACCTGGGACTTTGATATTGTGGCCATTTCAGACACATGGGTAGAGCAGGGCTAGGAATGGCTATGGCAGCTTCTAGGATTTAGATGTTCCAGTAAGAACAGAGAAAATGGTAAAAGTGGGGGTGGTTTGGCACTGTTAGTCAAGGACAGTATTACAGTGGCTGAAAGGACGTTTGAGGACTCCTCTACTGAGGTAATGTGGGCTGAAATTAGAAACTGGAAAGGAGAGGTCACCCTGTTGGGAGTTTTCTCTCCGCCTCCAAATAGTTCCAGAGATGTTGAGGAAAGGATAGTAAAGATGATTCTGGATAGGAGCAAGAGGGTAGTTGTTATGGGGGCCTTTAACTTTCCAAATATTGACTGGGAATATTATAGTTCAATTACTTTAGATGAGTCAGTTTTTGTCCAATGTGTGCAGGAGGGTTTCCTGACACAGTATGTAGACATTGGATTTGGTACCTGGGAATGAACCCAGCCAGGTGTTAGATTTGGAAGTAGATGAGCACTTTGGTGATAATAACGACAATTCAGTTATGTTTACTTCAGTGATGGAAAGGGATAGGGCAAGCGTTATAGTTGGGGGAAAGGCAACTACGATGAGATTAGGCAAGATTTAGGATACATAGGATGGGGAAGGAAACTGCAGGGGATGGGCACAATAGAAATGTGGAACTTTTTAAGGAACAGCTACTACGGGTCCTTGATAAGTATGTACTGATCAGGCTGGGAGGAAGTTAAAGAGTTTTGAGATGACTTGTAGCTCAAAGTGAGGTTCTGGATGTAGGTTTGCTCGCTGAGCTGGAAGTTTCATTTTCAGACGTTTTGTCAGCATACTAAGTAACATCATCAGTGAGCTTCCGGATGAAGAACTAGTGGTATTGCCTGCTTTCTATTTATGTGTTTAGGTTTCCTTGGGTTGGTGATCTCATGTCCTGTGGTGACATCATTTCCTGTTCTTTTTCTCAGGGGTGGTAAATGGGATCTAAGTCCATGTGTTTGTTAATAGAGTTCCGGTTGGAATGCCATGCTTCTAGGAATTCTCGTGCGTGTCTCTGTTTGGCTTGTCCTCTGATAGATGTGGTGTCCTTCCTCATCTGTCCTATCCTTTTGTGGCTAGTTGATGTTCATGTATCCTGGTGGCTAGATTTCTGCCTGTTTGTCCAATGTAGTGTTTGTTACAGTTCTTGCACAGTGTTTTGCAAATGACGTTAGTTTTGCTTGTTGTCTGTACAGGGTCTTTCAAATTCATTAGCTGAGGTTTTAGTGTGTTGGTGGGTTTGTGGGTTACCATGATGCCAAGGTGTCTGAGTAGTCTGGCAGTCATTTCCGAGTTGTCTTTGATGTAGGGGAGAGTGGTTCTTAGCAGAGGTAGTAATGCAGAGAGTCTCTGAGGAAGATGGTTCAAGTCCTACTCCATGATGTCGGCATAAAAATTGAGCCAGCGTAGTGCTGATGGAGTGCTGGGATTATCAGAGGTGTTGCCTTTTGGATGAAGATATTAAACAAAGGCTTTGTCTGCTCTCTACAATGGTTCCTGTGGCGCTACTTCAGAGATGAGGAAGGATCTTATCTGTGGTGAGATTGGTCACTTTAATCTCTTGACCACATTACAAACATATCTGAATCAGAAGATCTGGTCATTATCATTTTTAAAATTCATTTCCAGGATCAGGACATCCCTAGCTAGGCCAGCATTTACTACCCATCCCTAATTACCCAGAGGGCAGTTAGGAGTCACCCACATTGCTGTGGGTCTGGAGTCACATGTAGGCCAGACCAGGTAAGGATGGCAGTTTCCTTCCCTAAAGGGCACAAGTGAACCAGGTGGGTTTTTCCCAACAATCAACAATGGATTTATGGTCATCATTAGACTCTTAATTCCAGGTTTTAAAAAAAAATTGAATTAAAATTCCACCACCTGTCATGGCAGGATTCAAACCTGGGTCCCCAAGGCATTACCTTGGTCTCTGGATTAACAGACTAGTAATAACACCATTAAGCCATTGCCTCCCTGATATTGCTATGCATGGGAGCTTGCTTTGCAGAATTTGGAGCAGAAACAATACTGCCTACATTGTACAGGTGTACTTGGATTTCTCCAGTCTCCTCATTTCTCCTCCCTCCACCTTGTCTCAGTCCCAACCCTCGAACTCAGCACCGCCTTCCTAACCTGCAATCTTCTTCCTGACCTCTCCGCCCCCACCCCCACTCCGGCCTATCACCCTCACCTTGACCTCCTTCCACCCATCACATTTCCAACGCCCCTCCCCCAAGTCCCTCCTCCCTACCTTTTATCTTAGCCTGCTGGACAAACTTTCCTCATTCCTGAAGAAGGGCTCATGCCCGAAACGTCGATTCTCCTGTTCCTTGGATGCTGCCTGACCTGCTGCGCTTTTCCAGCAACACATTTTCAGCCCATCCTGTGACTGCAGAGTACTTAAAACATGCAAATATTTTTAATAATGAAGTTTCCTGTGGTACTCAAATAAGAGCTGGTTGAATTGATGTAGTTTATTAAATCTTTGAGCTGACAGACAAGTCCTTCAGTAATTAATGCTGCGATCTCAGTCAACCTTATTTTGCATATCTTTGCTTTTCATTCCTCTTACCCCAATGTTGTCCTGTCGCGGTGCCAAGAAACACATTGCTCCAAAAACCTGGTCAGTCAAATATCAATAAGAGAAAACAATTATTTACATTTTATCGTGTCTTTCACAACTTCACATCGGCTGACTCTGCAGCCAATGAAATCGTTTTGAAGAATTGTCTCTGTTGTCACATGAGGAACATGGTGGACAAACTCCCATAAACATAAAAGATGCAGGAGTAGCCAAATAGTTCTTGGTGAGACCTCTTCTGGAGTACAGGTCGTTCTGCTATAACACACGTTTTGTTAACATGAAGTCACTATAATGCGATTGACGATTTAGGGACACTGTTTCTAAAGTGGAAGTTTTAAAGCATATATGGGTTATAATGTGATTCCCATTAGTTTAAATGGTGCTGCTAATACACAATTTTCTTCTAACATGGGATTGCATGAGAATGGAATGACCATGTTGTATTGGAACTGACTGCACTGTGTCCATTTCTGGTCTTCCCAATATAGGAAGGACATTGTTAAGCTGGAGAGGGTTCAGAGCAGATTTATCAAGACGTTGCAGGGAACGGAGTGTCTGAGTTATAAGGAGAGGCTGGATAAGCTGGGACTTGTTTCACTGGAGCGTAGGAGGTTGAGAGGTGACGTTATAGAGACTTATAAGATCATGAGGAGTGTAGGGAATGTGAATCATAAGTGTCTTTTCCCGAGGCTGGGGGATTTCAAGATTAGGGGGACAGATTTTAAAGTGAGAGGAGAGAGATTTAAAAAAGACAGGATGGGCAATTTGTTTAAACAGAGGGTGGTTCATGAGTATAATGAACTTCCAGAGGAAGTGAGGGATGTGGGTACAGTTACAACATTTAAAAGACATTTGGATAAGTGCATGAACAGGAAACGTTTGGAGGGATATGGGCCAGGAGCAGGCAGGTGGGACTAGTTTAGTTTGGGATTACAGTCGGCATAGACTGGTTGGACTGAAGGGTCTGTTTCTGTATAGTATGGCTCTATGACTCTATTACTAAATCTACAGGCCGTTCATTAAGATCCTTGCTATCCTTAATCTCCAATCCAGTTTCTTGTCAAATCTGCATATTCTTTGCTTTGCTCACAATTCAATAATCTACAAGGATCTGTGGTAAATAATTCAAAAGACTCAAACCTAAAGAAATGACTGTTCCTCATCCTGAGGTAGTGATGCCTTGATCTAGTCTCTCCACATGTAAGCCTCAAGAAACCTCCTGAGGGAGAGTGTGGATCCATTCCACTCCATTTCCCCTCTTAGGGAAATAAACCCCACAAACCAACCTACTGCACCTCTGCTGCTCCCTTTGTAAAATACATCCTTCTTTGGTATTAAAAACATTTCAGTTATGAGGAGACACTGGATAGACTGGCTTTGTTTTTCCGTGGAGCAGAGGAGGCTGAGGGGGGTTCTGATTAAGGTAGACAAAACTATGAGAGGTAAGGGCAGAGTAGATCATGAGAATCCCTTCCCCATGGCTGACATATCTAAGCCCAGAGGGTATGAATTTAACCTGAGAAGTAAGTGGTTTAGAGGATATCTGACAAAAGATGTTTCTCACCCAGAGGGTGGTAGAAATATAGAATGAGCAGCCTGAGAGGGTGGTGGGGCAGGTACTGTAACAACATTGAAGAAGCATCTGGATGAGCACTTACAATGCCAGGGCATAACAGGCTATGGACCAAGTGCAGGGAAATGGGATTGGTGTAGTTTAGTGTTTGTTGCTTGGCACAGACATGGTGGGCCGAAGGGCCTGTTTCTAAACTATATGACTCTATGACCCTATGAGAGAGCAACACTGTAGAGAACTCCAAGGGCAGTCTTACCCACTAGATTTCCTTGGTATTCCAACTATCTTGCAGGAGGAATAAGATATTATTTCCTTAAAATAAAACAAAGAATTGTGGATGCCGAAGATCTGAAACGAAAACTGACATTAGTGGAAAAACTCAGCAGGTCCAGCAGCATCTATAAGCAGAAAGCAGAGTTAATGTTTTGACCCTTCTTCAGAAGGGTCCCAGTGACCCTTCTTCAGAAGCCTTCTTCCTTTCTTATTGTTATATCTGTATGTCATGCAAGTTACCAAAACAACTCTAAACCTCAATATCTAATAGTTCCATACCATTTGAAAATTCGTTTAAAAACATTTTTTATTTGATTTGATTTGATTCATTATTATTGCATGCATCTTGATACAGTGAAAGTTTTGTTTTGCATGCAGCACAAACACATCATAGTGTACAAAGTGCATTAGGATAGTAGAACAGAGTGAGGAATACAATGTTACAGCTGCAAAGAAGGTGCACAAAGAGCAAGATTAACTTTAAATTTAGAGAGGCCTGTTCAGGACCCTAATAACAACGGGGAAGAAGCTGTTTTGAATCTGTTAGTATGTGTGTTTAAACTTTTGTATCTTCTGCCCAATGGAAGAGGGTGAACAAGAGTATAACTGAGGCAGGAAGGGTCTTTGATGATGTTGCCTGTGTTCCCAAGAAAGTGAGAAGTGTAGATGGAGTCAGTGGATGGGAGGCTGGTTGATGTGATGGACTGGGCCGTGTTCACAACTCTCTGTAGTTTCTTACGGTCCTGGGCAGAGCAGTTACTGGAAGAAACCATGATGTGTCCAGATAGAATGCTTTCTATGGTGCATCTGTAAAAATTGGTCAGAGTCTTTACAGACATGCTGAATTTCCTTAGCCTCCTAAGGAAGTAGAGGTGTTGTGCTTTTTTGACTGTTGTATCAATGTACGTGGACCAGAAAGATTGTTGTTGTTCTGTTGCGATTAAACTGAATAACCTTACATTCCCCCTCTCCAATATTGTAATCTATGGTCTGCTTTGTACCCCTCATTTAACCTGTGTATATCCCTGTACAGGCTTTGTGTTCCCCACACAACTTACTGCTGCTGAGTTTTGGATTCTTAGCTACATCATGCTTGGTCTGTTCATTTTTTAAGCCATTCATTTAGATTGTAGATAATTGAGGTTCCAGCACGGATCTGTATGTCATTCCAATAGCTGGAGCCTGCAATTCCAAAAAAAGCCCCTCATATTCTTACTCTCTATTTTTAGCCTTTTAAACAATCCCCGATCCGTGCTGTTATAAAACCAACAACAGACTAAGACCCATCTTGTGTAATAGACTTGTGGTGCTTTGTCAAATACCTTTTGAAATTCCAAATATATCCAACAGTTCCCTACATCTAAGCTGCTAGTTACACCCATGAAAAATCTCTAATAGGTTTATACAACACAACTTCCCTGTCATAAAACCATGCTGGCTCTGCCGAATTATATTACAATTTTCTTTGCAGTTTTGTTATCGTTTCCTCCATAATAAATTTCTCCATTTTCCCGATGACAGATGGCCTGTAGTTTTCAATTTCTCTCATCCCTCCTTTCTGTCATCGCAATGTTATATTTGTTAAGTTACAGTCCCCAGAGGCTGTTCCAGAATTTAGGAAGTTTTGGAAAGTCACATTCGGTGCTTTCATGAACTCTGAAACTACCTTTCCTTTATTACTGGGATGTAGCCTATCAGGTCCAGGGAATTTGTTTGGTTTCAATTCCATTCCTTTCTCCAGTTGTTTCTTCTTTGCTAATATGAATTCCTTTAAGTTCCTTGCTGTCATTAGGTTGACTCTTGGTTCCTCATTATTTCTGGAACATGCTTTGTATCTTGCATTGTGAAGACAGATGCTTATTTTCACTGTGATTTGGTAATGACAACTTATAAATTCCTTTAAATCTCTTACAGGATTAGACAAGGTAAATACAGGTAGGATTTTCCTGAAGACCAGAATGAGGGGTCATGGTCTAAGGATACAGGGTTGGCCATTTCGGACTGAGATGAGGAGAGTGGGGAGCCTGTGGAATTCTCTGCCACAGCAAGTGTTTTTTTTTCCAATTCATTCATGGGATGAAGGCTTTGCTGTTTGGGCCAGCATTTATTACCCATCCCAAATTACCCAGACGGCAGTTAAGTGTCGACCACACTGCTGTGGGTCTGGAGTCACATGTAGGCCAGACCAGGTCAGGATGGCAGTTTCCTTCCCTAAAGGACATTAATGAACCAGGTGGGATTTTCCTGACAATGGATTCATGACCATCATTAGATTCTTAATTCCAGACTTTTAAAAATTGAATATAAATTCCATGGGCGGTATGGTAGCACAGTGGTTAGCACTGCTGCCTCACAGCACCAGGGACCCGGGTTCAATTCCAGCCTCAGGCGACTGACTGTGTGGAGTTTGCACTTTCTCCCCGTGTCTGCATGGGTTTCCTCCTGGTGCTCTGGTTTTCTCCCACAGTCCAAAGATGTGCAGGTTGGTGTGGATTGGCCAGGCTAAATTGCCCATAGTGTTCAGGCATGTGTAGGTTTGGGGATTAGTCAGGGATAAATATAGCATAGTAGGGGAATGGGTCTGGGTGGGTAACTCTTCAGAGGCTCAGTGTGAACTTGTTAGGCCAAAGGGCCTGTTTCCACACTGTAGAAATTCTATGATTCTATCTGCCAGGATAGGGTTTAAACCTGGAAACCCAAATCATTACCTGCGTCTCTGGATTAATAGCCCAAGAATGATACTACCAGGCCATTGCCTCCCTGGATAGGTTGAGGGGAAAACATTGAATATTTTCAAGAAGGAGTCGTTAGGGCTGAAGGGATCAGCAGAAACAGAGGACTGAGTTGGATGATCAGCCATGATCATGTTGAATGGCAGAGTGGGCTCGAAGGGCCGAATGGCCTGTGCGTGCTCCTAGTTTCTATGACAAGCTTATCTGTGATCAATGTTCTGGTGAAGATACAACATCAGAGTTGAAGTGTGTGGTGCTGGAAAAGCACAGCTGGTCAGGCAGCATCCGAGGAGCAGGAAAATCGACATTCCGAGCATAAGCCTTTCATCAGGCACTTTATCTGCAGTCCTCACTTTCTCCAAGATACAATATCAGCTCAGGAAAAAGCTTTGAGCTAGATTACCCTAAAAATACATTGAATTGAAATGCTCTGACACATTTCCAGTCCTTGGTGGGACTTGAACTTGTGCCTTCTGGTCCAGAGAAAGTACCATTGTGCCGAATAGTCCCAGGGTGACATATACACTTGGTCAGAGACAAGGGTATTGTTTTTCAATCACCAATTTCCAAACTGAATTGGTGAATGGCACTGGTGGTGACCCTTACACTATTGGCCTTTACTTAGTTGAGCGTAAGTCTTAGGATCAGGTCTTAGAGTTTAACATCAGGACTGGGGTTAGAGTCTAGTGTTAAGGTTTCCTGTATGCTATTCATGTTCAGCATGCATGGCTGGTTGTTCAGGACTTCTGGTTAGATATGAATGGTTTGTGGTTAGGGCAAAGAATTGGTGGTTAGGGGGTTAGTGGTTACTAGTTAAGGGTTTAGCGGTTCATGATTAGAATCTGATAAAGCACACGTGATTCCAAGAGTGAAACCTGCTGTTGATGTCAACATTGTCCTTTCTGAAGAGAGGAGCTTTAAAACGTCTACCTGCCCTGAGCAAAGTTACATCAGAGAAGTTAAATAAATCCACACAAAAACAAATACTAGATGCACTGAAATCTGGGGCTTATTAAGGATTTGGTTCCTTTGGACCCACTTCAAGAGCTTCCTTGGCTGTCTCTCATGTATGGTTCTCTTAGTTACATAAATAAAAATAAACCAAATTGCCTCTAATTTATAGCAATATAAACAATTTCACACCCTTGACCAGCAGCGTGTGGCACCGCAGTGGATTCCTGCATTGAATGGAAGTTTATCACCGAAGATTCCAATGAATGAAAGTCTGTATCTTAAAACCTAAGTGTTAGCAGATGACAGGGTGAGGGCTCCTAATAGTTAACAGCTGACAGCATTGCTATTGTACTCTGCACAAGTCCGGCTCTGACTTTGAGATACATTCCAATAGTGTTAAAGATTTAATCTATTATGGTTATTTCAAAGAGGACTCAGAGACCCTATAAAGCTTATTGAGAGATAATTCTCTGTTTGAAGCAAGTCCAACTCCAGCTCAGAAAGCATTGCCCACCTCCTGGATTTCATAGCCAAGAGAAATCACTCAGAAATTAAAATAAACAATGTATTTCATCCGACTTATATTGGCGATATTAAAACCACCTTGCAGCCAATAGATTGAGCTATTGCAGAGATTGCGTTGCTGTTTGGCTTACTTCCATCATAAAGGGCTTATCTTTACTTGACTGTGTACCTGGGGGTGAACACCCACTGTACTCCATGCTGTTACAGCAAAGTTCTCATCTCTGTAGCATTCGGATAATGCCTGCAATATACTTTTTAAGGGGTCATGCCGTAATAGTGCAGGAAATGGAACAATTAATTTGCAGACACTAAGGTCAAGCAAACAGCAATAGGATCGATCGTGAGATGACTGACGGGAGCGCTCTGCTCTTACAGCCACAAAATCCTTTTGGACGATTAAGTCCATGCTGGCTCTCTGTAGAACAATCCAATCAGTACTGTTCTTCTTTGGAATAATACCCTGTAATCTTTCATCTTTCCACCATTTCCAGATTCTTCAATTATACCTCCTCTTGTTTCACTTGTGGATTGTGTATAGGTCTAATTGGGGCTGAACAGGACATTGAGTTTGGCCACTTTGGGAATACTGCACTCAGTTCTGGTCACCCTCCTAGGGGAAGGATGTTGTGAAACTTGAAAGGTTCAAGAAAGGATGTTACTGGGCTTGGAGGATTTGAGCTATAGGGAGAGGTTGAACAGGCTGGGGCTGTTTTCCCTGGAGTGTTGGAGGCTGAGGGGTGACCTTATAGAGGTTTATAAAATCATGAGGGACATGGTTAGGGTGAATAGACAAGGCCTTTTCCCTGGGGTCGGGGAGTCCAAAACTAGAGGGCATAGGTTTAAGCTGAGAGGGTAAAGATTCAAAAGGAACCTAAGTGGCAACTTTTTCACGTAGAGAGTGGTGCATGAATGGAATGAGCTGCCAAGGAAGTGGTGGAGGCTGGTACAATTACAACATTTAAAAGGCATCTGGATGGGTATATGAATAGGAAGGGTTTGGAGGGATATGGGCCAAGTGCTGGCAAATGGGACTAGATTAATTTAGGATATCTGGATGGCATGGAGTTGGACTGAAGGGTTTGTGTCTGTGCTGTACATCGCTATGACTCTATTACTCTCTTTAATGGGCCCACATTTACTTATGAAATCACACAGCTGATTAATCTTCTTTCACACATATTGATAATAATATTCACAATTCATTTTTATGTCTCTTGCTAGTTCACTGCCCCTGGTATGTCCTCACTCCTGATCAATTCCTTTATCCTCCTCTGTTAAATTCTAAATACGATCGAATTCCAGGTTTATTATTCTTTTTGGACCTATTACAAGCTTTTAACTCCTCCTGTTAGTCACTGCTGGAGAATGTTTCACGTGTGGCTATTTTACCTTAAGGGAATGTAGACTTGATGCGAATTAATCCTTTAAATGTTTGCCATGTTAAATTCTTTGCCAATGTGCATTATTAGTGGGGCACAGAGGAAACGGAGGAAGGGAAAAGCAAGCACTTAAAGGAACAAAATCGTAGATTGTTGGAAAATCTCAGTAGGTCTGGCAGCATCTGTGGAGAGAGAGAGAAAGTAGAGTTAACATCTGGGGCTCCTTCTTCAGAACATGCTGCCAAAACCTGCTGAGTTTTTCCAGCAATTTCTGATCTTGTTTCAGATTTCCAGCATTGGCGATATTTTGCTTCTAGTCCATATAATCCAGTCTGACACACCAACGTCGCATTGACTGAGTGAGACGTAAAACTGAGGCCCTAGAAGAGCTCACAGGATTACAGAACCATAGATGTGTAGCCTGAGGCCATTCAGCCCATCATGGCAGATTTGAGTTCTCTCAGGGGGACATAAAAGATTCCAAGGCACCGTTTTGATCAAGAGCATGGAAGTTCTCCCCAGTATCCTGGGGCATTACTTATCCATGAGCACAGAGGACACTCAGTGATTGTGGGAATGTTCCTGCTGCTGGGCTGACCATGGCTTCCTCCCCAGACTGTAGTGAGATGGACCCCTTGACCCAGACTTCCCCAGGGAGACTGTGGCCATGCCCTTAGATGGATGGTGGATGCTGCTCTCGATTGACTGCACTAGGACCCCCACCCCAAAAGAAAATCAGCTCCCATTGACAGAGGATAACTCCCCATAGGCACTGAGAAATGGCCATTTGCTTGAAGTCCCATTCCTTAAAGCAGATAGCATACTTTACAGTTCTCTCAAGGCTTTTAATGTATAATTCTCTCATTGCTACAGACCAAAATCCCGGTATTTTTAGATTCAGACAGGAAGAAATATTCATGTGGCACTTGGATACAGCAGTGAATTTACAGACTGGAAAATTCAACCAAAAGCAAAATAGTTTGGACTGTAGCAATTTAACTAATTTGTGGGTGAGGTCGTTGAAGGTGGATTTTTACAGACCTTGGTTCTTGTGCCTCAGGGTTTGGCTCACGTCTCAGGGAGTCAGTCTCAGGGAGCACCTTCCCTTGATACATAACGGACAGGGAGTTGGAACAGTCACCACCTCAGTACCTTGGGTGACCCTTCGGAAAGGTCAGCCTGGATACTGAGAGGGAAAGTCCAGGAAAGAGAAGGCAGAAGAGGCCAGTCAAGCAAAGAAGGAACAAGAGCAGAAACTGACAAACAGTTCTGAAGAAGGGTCAGTGCACCCAAAACATTAGCACTGTTTCTCTCTCTCTCTCTCCACAGATGCTGGCAGACCTGTTGAGTTTCTCCAGCATTTTTCTGTTTGCATTCCAGGAGACAGCATCTTGATGCTCAGTGGTTAGCACTACTGCCTCACAGTGTCAGGGACCCAGGTTCAATTCCAGCCTCGGGCGTAGAGTGCAGTTTGCACATTCTCTGTAGGGTTTGCTCCAGTTTCCTCCCACAGTCCAAAGATGGTCTGGAATACTATACCCAGTTATGGGAAAGATATTATTTAGCTGGAAAGGGTTCCGAAGAGATTTGCCAGGATATAGAAGGTTTGAGTTACCTGGAGCTTTTTTCACTGGAGCGTAGGAGGTTGAGAGGTGACCTGATAGAAGTTTATACAACAATGAGGTATAGGTAGACTTGATGGTAGTTGTCTTTTCCCTCAGATGGGGGATTTGAAGACTGGGGCACATTTTTAAGGTGATGGGGAGAGATTTAAAAAAGGCATAAGAGATAACATTTTTACGTTCATGTGTGAATGAACTTCCTGAGGAAGTGGTGGATGTGGGTACAGTTGCAGTGTTTAAAAGACATTTGGAGAAGGACACGAATGGGAAACATTTAGAGGGATATGGACCAGGAGCAGGCAGGTGGAACTAGTTTAGTTTGGAATAATGTTCGGCACAGACTGGTTGGACTGAAAGTTCTGTTTCTGTGCTGTATGACTCTATGACTCTATGTGCAGGTTAGGGTGGATTGGCCATGCTAAATTGCCCAGTAGTGTCCAGGGATGTGCAGGCTAGATCAGTTAGTCATGGGAAATGTAGGGTTACAAGGATAGGGGTGAGTTTGTGTAGGATGCTCTTCGGAGGGTCAGTGTGGACTCAATAGGCTGAATGGTTTGCTTCCACACTGCAGGGACTCAATGATTGTAGATCTATAATTTTTTCCTGCAATTTCCCTTTTTGTTTCTGATTTCCAGCATCCGCAGTTCTTTCAGTTTTTTTTATTTACATTAAAAGGAGCGTTTGTTTTCAGAAGTCTAGAGTGTGGACCATAAAAACAGGATATTGGGTGTGTTAAACTTTCTCGTGGCCACTGTGCTGAGACATAATGGTAATGTCACTGTAATGTCACCCTGTGCCTTGGAGTGGAGAGGGGGCGGGGGGAAAGGTTCAAAATCTCTCCCTTAACAGGTGGCTCAAACTGGAATTCAACAAAGTCTGAAATTAAAGCGAGCCAAATGATGTGATAAGCATTGTCAATTCGTTTTTTGAATGATACCCATTGGCTCTCTAATGCCATTTCTAAAGGAAATTTGCCATCATTACTCAGTCTGGCCCACATGTGATCCCAGACCCAGAGCAATGTGATTGTCTTTGAAATACCTTAACAAGCCCCTTCAGTTCGAGGGCAATTAGAGATGGACAATAAATCCTGGCCTTGCTTATGATGCCAAGATCCTAAACATAGACAGCAATATTATGGCCAGCTCTGGACATCAGACTTTAAAAATGATGTTAAGACCTTAGAGAATCTGAAATGATTTTAGACTGGATACAGAATGCCGGTTCGTCGGATTTATTCCCCTGAGATTAAGCAAAAGCAAATAGCACAGTAATTGGGGCAGCAGTCATTCAAGAAAGTCCTGGGTCTGGAGTCCCATGTAGGCCAGACCAGGTGAGAATGGCAGTTTCCTTCCCTAAAAGACATTGGTGAATCAGATGGGGTTTTCCAGACCATCGGCAATGGTGTCATGGTCATCTTTAAGCTGCTTATTCCAGATTTTCTTTGAATTCAATTTCACCATCTGCTGTAGTGGGACTCGAACCTCGGTCCCCAGATGTTTACCAGGATTGTTGGGTTAATAGGCTAGTGATAATATTATTGAGCCATCAACTCCACATCCCCCAAAATAAGTCTATTGAATTTTTAAAATCAATGACAATTTCTTTAAAAATATAGAGAACGTTATCTTATTTCATCTCAATGTGTGGCCTGTACTCTGCCACGTGGGTACTGGGTAAGACCATCGGACCATAAGACATAGGAGTAGAAATAGGCCGCTCTGCTCAGGTGGCATGGTGGCACACTGGTTAGCACTGCTGCCTCACAGCGCCAGGGAGCTGGGTTCGATTCCACCCTCGGGACAATAATCTGTGTGGAGTTTGCACATTCTCCCCGTGTCTGTGTGGGTTTCCCCCGGGTGCTCCAGTTTCATCCCACAGTCACAAAGATGTGCAGGTCAGGTGAATTGGCCATGGGAAATTGCCCGTGGTGCTAGGTGCATTAGTCAGAGGGAGGTGGATCTGGGTGGGTTGCTCTTCGGAGGGTTGGTGTGGGCTTGTTGGGCTGAAGGGCCTGTTTCCACACTGTAGGGAACCGAATCTAACCTAAGTCTGCTCTGCCATTCAATCATGGCTGATAGGTTTCTGAAGGAGAAAATGAGGGCTGCAGATGCTGGAGATCAGAGCTGAAAATGTGTTGCTGGAAAAGCGCAGCAGGTCAGGCAGCATCCAAGGAGCAGGAGAAGCTGAAAATGTGTTGCTGGAAAAGCGCAGCAGGTCAGGCAGCATCCAAGGAGCAGGAGAAGAAGGGCTCATGCCCGAAACATCGATTCACAAGGAAAGAAGGGGGCTATGGGATGAGTGGACTGCATGAATTGGAATGGGATGGGATGGCAGAGATGCAGCATGGGGAGTGTGTGGAAGGACGAAGTAATGAAGGGTTTAAGAGCCCCCAATAAAAGTGCGGGGGTACTGAGATTAGTCTTTCTCCACAGCTGTCTGCTCACCCAACATCCCTCCATATTTGAGGAGAAAGTGAGGTCTGCAGATGCTGGAGATCAGAGATGGAAATGTGTTGCTGGAAAAGCGCAGCAGGTCAGGCAGCATTTAGGGAACAGGAGAATCGACGTTTCGGGCATTCATTCCTGAAGAAGGGCTAATGCCCGAAACGTCGATTCTCCTGTTCCCTAGATGCTGCCTGACCTGCTGCGCTTTTCCAGCAACACATTTCCATCCCTCCATATTTGCCTCGCAACTTGCTCTGGGGTGGATTTGGACTTCAAAGCTCCTTGGATGCTGCCTGAACTGCTGTGCTCTTCCAGCACCACTAATCCAGAATCTGGTTTCCAGCATCTGCAGTCATTGTTTTTACCTCCTGTCAGCACCCACCCATCTGGAATAGAAATCTGACATTCCCTGGCACTTCCTCCCAAGTTGGGTTTGTGGAGCTGGGTGACGTTTCCCAACTCCTCACCCGCAGCCTGGGAGTGAAAATTCAAGCCGGAAGCCATCAATCTCAAGCCTGAACATGGTCAACAGTTGGACATCAAATGTCCACTCATCCAGAGAATTCCAAAGAAGAACCTACTCAATCCTGAGTGACCAGCCCGTTACCCTGAGACTGGACAGTGGACTGTCCAGCCAAGGCCAACAGTCACTCTGAATCCATGCTCGAAGAGTCCTCAATGTGGGGACCACCCCATTATGTTAAACTGCAGACATTGACAGTCTGTTCTACTCAATCCCTCCACCCAGACAGGCCTCACCTCCCAGAGATTTATTGCGTCACTGCAACCTGTCTAAAACATGTAAATCATTCTCCAGGGGAATTAACGATGGGATGGATTATACTGCCCATGATGGAGTATAAAAAGGAACCCTTCCTTCGGAAAGGAGGCTAAAGGTCAATAATGCTCTCCTGGTGGAGTTGCAGAAAAGTCAGGAAAGGCGGAACTCAGTCTCTTTCTACTCAAAACAATGGTCCTCTGCTTTCTCCACTTCACACCAACATGTGCATTGTAGCAAGCCAAGTAACCAGAGCACAGCGTACAGCCGATCCCTCCAACTGGGGAATATTAGTGATTCTAAACTTGAGTGGAGCTTCAATTCCAGCTCCCTCCGCTTTTTGCCTTTGGCCCACACTGCAGGGTACTTCCATCTTGATCGGGCCACATGGCTGATGGACTAATCTTTCCAGGAAGCAGGGGTCTTGCTGCCATGGGCTGTCCCTTCAGTGCCCAATTTCCAGATCCCCTCACTGGAAGGTAGATGGCGATCAGAAGTTCTGGCTTGTTCTCGCCATTTTCCTAGCCCAGGGAGGTGAGATCGACGGTAATGCCCTGGTCTCTGGCCACAGCTCAGATCGGCTTATGTCTCACAGTCTCCGTGACAACTTGGAGACATCCTCTAGGTGAATGGCTAATGGAGTTGGAATATCTTGACTTGGAAATACATTGCTGTCCCTTCACTGTCATTGGGTTAAAATCCAGGAATTCCATCTCTAACAGCATTGTGGGTCAACTCACAGCTCACAAACTACAGCGGTTCAAGCAGGCAGCTCACCTTCTCAACGAACTGCGAGGGACGGGCAATAAATGCTGGCCCAGTCCACATTCTGTGTGTGAATTGAATCTAAAAATATATTTCCGTGTCAGGGTGGTAAGCGGTTTGGAGGGGGTGGTGTTCCTTTGTATCTGCTGCCCGTGTTCTTCCAGATGGAAAAGATCATTAGTTTGGAAGGTGCTGTCTAAGGAGCCTGGGCTTGAACCCATAACCTTCGGAATGAAGAGCAATGAAAGCTCCTGGGCTGACAATGACCACATTCCCCTAACGATTTCTCATGGAGTAAGTTCCATTTACCTGACAGGTCCCATGACCCACACACTGTCACAGGGTCTTGTCCACTGTCAGTAAACAAAGGCTTGGCCATTTGCCAACTGGAAGCACACTCACCCTTTGAGTGTACTCAGTACCAGATAAGACAGGTGCAGGAAGCACGGGAAACCACACTTAGAATTAACATCCATCTTTTCGGAGGGTTTTCTGTCACTAAGTCATTTATCTGTGTAATTCCAGGGGGCCTTCTCAGTTGTAGGAAATGGCGGTGTCTGAGGTCACAGCAATGACACTCAGCTGCAGATGTACAGAAGAACATCTGAAATAGGAGCAGAAGTAGACCATTCAGCCCCTCGAATCTCGTCTGCCTTGTGATAACATCATGGCCGATCTGTTTGTGTTTCGAACTCTATATTCCCATCTGTACCTGATATCCTACCATCCCTTGCCCATCATGAATCTAACAACTTTTTGCCTTAAAGATATTCAACGGCCACAGCTCCATCATCACTGAAGGCAGAACATCAAAGTTGCATAATCCATTGAGAGGAAATAAAATCTCGTTTCTGCCTTAATTTTAACTCAGTGCTCCTTAGTTCCAGACTCACCTGCAAAGATTCCTTTCCACCTTCACCTTGTTAAGACCGTTTGGGATCTTATACTCTTCAATCAAGTCACTCCTCACTATTTTGAACTCCAATGGAAACAAGGCGAAAGTGAGGACTGCAGACGCTGGAGCTCAGAGTCAAGATTAGAGTGGTGCTGGAAAAGCACAGCAGGTCAGGCAGCATCCTTGAAAAGGTAGAATCCTTACAATACAGAAAAGGTTGAGTCTGCACCAACCCTCTGAAGATCATCCACCCAGACCCAACCCCTCTCCCTGCAACCCTACATTTCCCATGGCTAACATCCCTGGACACTATGGGCAATTTAGCATGACCAATCCAACTAACTTGCACATCTTTGGACTGTGGGAAGAATTCAGAGCACCCAGAGGAAACCCACACCAGACACAGGGAGATGCAAATGCCACACACGTAATCACCTGAGAGCTGGGATTGAACCTAGGTCCCTGGTGCTGTGAGGCAGCAGTACTAACTACTGAGCCACCATGCCAACCTTAATCTTTAGCTTTTGTCATTCCACCATTACTCAGGCCACACCTTCAGTTGTTTGGGTAAGGACTGGAATTTCATTCCCAAATTTTTTCCAGCCCTGATCTCTCTTTCCACCCCCGATTTCTTTCGTTTTACCATTGACCTCTCCCTTTCTCGCTCTCCTTCTCTCTCTCTCTCCACCCCAATCTCTTGCTCTCTTACTCCATCCCTGATCTCTCTCCCTCCTCTCTTCAAATCCTCCTTAAAACTGAACTGTTTGACCAAATCTTTGGTCAGCTGACCTCAAATCGCCACTTGTGGTTTCAGGGGAGGTGATGCATTGATAGTTATGTCTCTGAGCAAGGATTCCAGGACCCAGGCTCCTATCCTGACATTATGAAATTGAATCTCACAATGTCAGATGGTGACATTTGAATTGGTTTTAAAAGAAATTGATTAAGATGAACCAGTCTAATGGCAACTGCATAACCGCCATGAATTGATGTAAAAACCCATTGAGTTCACTCATGCTCTTTAGGGAGGGCAATCTGCCATCCTTACCAGGTCACAGGTCACTCCAATCACCAACAATGTGGTTTACTCTTAATTGTCTCTCTGGGCAATTTGGGATGGGCAATTAATGCTGGCATAGCTAGCAATGCCCAATACCGTGTACAAAATTTTAAAAGTATCATATTTTATTCATGACATTCCTGTGAAGTGCTTTGAGAGGATTTATAACATTAAATAAGACCGTAAGATAAGATATAGGAGCAGGATTAGGTCTTCTCTACTATTCAATCAAGGCTGATATGTTTCTCAACCTCATTCTCCTGCCTTCTCCCTGTAACCTTTGATCTCCTTATCAATCATGAACCTATCTAGCTCTGCCTTAAATACACTCAATGACTTGGCCTCCACAGTCCTCTGCAGCAATGAGTTCCAAAGATTCCCCATCCGTTGACTGAAGAAATTCCTCCTCATCTCAGTTATAAAGGGTTACCCTTCACTCTGAGGCTGTGCCCTTGAGTACTAATCTCTCCTACAGCGGAAACATCTTCTTCATGTCCACTCTATCCAGGTGTCTTGGTATTCAGTAAGTTTCAAACAGACTCCCCCATCGTTCTGAACTCCACTGAGTACAGACCCAGAGCCCTCGACCACTCCTCATATGACAAGCCCTTCATCCCCCAGAACATTCTTATGAACCCTCCAATGTCAGCACATCTTCCTTACATACGGGGCCAAAGCTGCTCACAATATTCCAATTGTGGTCTGACCAGTACATTCTTGTTCTTGTACCCTGGCTCTCCTGAAATGAATGCATTTGCCTTCATAGCTGCCAACTGCGTGTTAACTTCCAAAGAATCCTGAACTATGATTCCTAAGTGCCTAAGATTCCTAAGATTACTGAAGCTTTTCCCCATTTAGAAAATAGTTCATGCCTCTATTCTTCTGATCAAACTGCATTACCTCACAATTTCCCACATTGTGTTCCATCCGTCACTTCTTTGCCCACTCTCCTGTCTAAGTCCTTCTGCAGTCTCCCCAGTTCCTCCACACTGGCAGTCCCTCTGCCTGGTCTTGTGTCAATAGCAAACTTTGCAACAATGCCCTCAATTCCTTCGTCCAGATCATGAATGTATAATGTGAGTAGCTGTGGTCCCAACACTGACCCCTGCAGAACTCCACTCATCACCGGCTACCATTCTGAAATGACCCCTTTATCCCCACTCTCTGCCTGCTGCCAGTCAGCCAATCCTCTATCCATGCCTGTACCTTGTCTTGAAATCCAAATAGATCACGTCCACTGGCTCTATTTTGTCTAACTTGCTCATTGCCTCCTCAAAGAATTCTAACAGATTTGTCAGGCGTGACCTCCCCTTGACAAAGACGTGCTGACTCAGCCCCATTTTACTTTGGACTTCCAACTACTCTGCAATCCCATCCTCATTAACGGACTCCAAGGTCAGACTAACTGGTCTATAGTTTCCTGTCTTCTGCCTCCCTCCCTTCTTAAACAGGGGGGGTTACATTAGCCATTTCCCAGTCTTCTGGGATCCTCCCTGACTCCAGAGATTCCTGAAAGATCACTACCAATACCTCCACAATCTCCTTCAGAACTCTGGGATGTAGTCCATCTGGTCTGGGTGATTTATCCATCTTCAGATCTTTCAGCTTCCCCAGCACCTTCTCCTTAGTGATGGCCACTGCACTCACCTCTGTCACCTTACTCTCTTGAAGTTCTAGAGCTTCTGGTGTCTTCCACTGTGAAAACTGCTGCAAAGTACTAATTCAGTTCCTCCACCATTTCCTTGTTCCCGATTACCACTTCTTTAGCCTCATTGTCGAATGGTCCAACGTCTACTTTCACCCTGCCCTTACCTTTTATACATCCAGCTAATAGGTTCCTCCTTGTGGGCTCAAGGGTGAGGTGTTTGTTGCCTCTTTTCTGGGTCCCATGGCCACACTGGGATTCACACAAAGGTCTAATCCCCTTCCATTTGCTCATTTCACCAGGATGTGGAGGTGCCAGCGTTGAACTGAGGTGGACAAGTTCAGAAGTCACATGACACCCCCAGGTTCTAGTCCAACAGGTTAATTTGAAATCACAAGCTTTCGGAGCACTGCTCCTTTGTCAGTGAAGTGAGAGGGAACACACAGGCACAGAATTTACAGGCAGGGAGAACAAGGGCAGAGAGATCAAAAGATCATACAGATGGTGTGAGTGGAGTCGGATAATAAATCTCTGTGGGTGATCGAGAGTGTCAGACAGTGTGAATGAAGTGTTAACAGCTGAATAACAAGTGAACGGATGGCCCAAAATCTGCTTAAATAAGGCAGAGAGATAATTATAAAAAATTAAATTTTGTCTCCAGCACCACCTTGATTTTAATCTGTGGGCTTCTCTCTCAATTCACCTGATAAATGAGCAGTGCTATGAAAGCTTGTGATTTCAAATTAACCTGTTGAACTATAGTCGAAAGTGTAGTGCTGGAAAAGCACAGCAGGTCAGGCAGCATCCGAGGAGCAGGAGAATCGACGTTTCGGACAGACCTGCTGTGCTTTTCCAATACCACACTCTCAACTCTGATCTCCAACACCTGCAGTCCTCACTTTCTCCCTGTTGAACTATAACCTGACTTCTGACCTCATTTCACCAAAATTCACCAGCATTTTCCAAATCCACGAATACTTCCACCTTGACAGACAAGGGCAGCAGATATTTGTCCACACCACCCCCTACAAGTTCCCCTCTGAGCCAAAGGTGTGCAGGTTCGGTGGATTGGCCATGGGAAATGCAGGGTTATGGTTATAGGGTAGGGAGGTGGCTTTGGGGGGGATTCCCTTCAGAGGATCGGGGTGGAGTTGATAGGCCACACTATATGGATTATGTGATTCTAAGCCCCTCACCATCCTGACTTGGAAATATGTCACCATTCCTCCAGTACTGCTGGGTCAAAATCCTGGAAATCTCCTCCTAATGGCAGTGTGGGCCAACCCACAGCACATGGACAATAGCGATTCAAGAAGGCACCCCCAAAGTCATAAGAGGCAACCAGGGACAAGCAATAAATGTTGGCCCAGCCAACGACACTCATTCCCCCAGTGTCCCTCTCTGGCCTATCCATTCAGGTCCTCCAACCCTATTGCCCTCCTTTATAAGACTGTCCCAATCTGGCTCAGGTATTTCCCTCAGTGCTGCCCCCAGCTCCTGCTTCCAGCATCGTTCAGGTTCCTGCAAGTTCCGTTGCAGTACCAGAAGTCCCCAGCACTCCCAATGGTGCTGTTTCTACTGGAGAGCTGCCTGCTCCTGACTGGCTTGCGGCCTCCTGAAGTGAACACCAAGCTTCGTGACAATTAACAGCCAATCGCCAGGCAGCGGAGCAACCGCCTGGAGCCAGAGAGAACTATCTCCACCACGACATCCCCCCAAAACAACTCCCCCGTTATGGCTCACTTTGAGGGAATGCTGCATTGTCAGAGGTGCCATCTATCAGATGGTATGTTAAACTGAGATCCTGTCTGCCCACTTGCAGAGTGCTCCACAGCCACTATTTTTAAGCAGAGAGATGGATTCTCCTTGGTGTCTTGGCCAACATTAATCCATCAGTTGCCGTCCCAGATGTAGTTTGATTCAATCATTATCACCTTGCAGTTTGGGAGAGTTTTGCTGTATATGCATTGGCGGCTGAATGTCGTGCATGATCACGGGGACAACATTTCAAAAAGACTTCATTGGCAGTAAAAAGCTTTGAGATGTCTGTAGATCAATTCAGCAAGGCTCCTCTGACAGCACCTTCCAAACCTGCAACCTCTCCATCTAGAAGGATGGGGGCAGCAGAAACATGGAACACTGTCCCCTGCAAGTTTCTCTCCAAGCCACCCACTATCCTGACATTTTATTCACTCATGGGACATGGGTGTTACTGGCCGGGCCAGCATTTATTGCTGGTCCCTAATTTCCTTTGAGAGGGTGGTGGTGATCTGCCAAGGTCCATAAGTTCTTGGCAATAGATTGCAAATATATTCTCTCGGTGTTGCTAGGCTATTGTGGGTCTACCTACTATAGTGGTTCAAGAAGACAGCTCACCTGCACCTTCTCAAGGGACAATCTTTCATGAAAGCGATGCAGCATCGAGTGGGCAACTTAAAATAAAGATCAGGAAAATGTGGAATTGGAATGTAAGTCTTTCTTTCTCTGATCTCCTGGAGTTTAATGTAGCGATGGTGGGATTTTCTTGGGGTCTATCCTACCATTGTTTCTCTGAGTGTTTTATCTTTTAGCCTTAAACCTCCCCCATACCCCCTCAAGTGATTGGCAAGGAAGGTGCCTATTGAACTGGGCAAAGACTTGATGGGCAAGAGCCCCTTTGCTCCACCCCACCCTCAGCCATATCTTGGCAAAGCGAGCAAATCCCTGGTGTGCCTCTTGGCGTGGTCCCATGCCAATACGTTTCTTTGTTTGTTGGAGTCTCTGTTTCATAAAATAACAAATCCTTCATTAAATCTGAATGTTTGTATAATTGGTTAATTTTTTGTACAAACATGACTGCCTCGTTTCCTTTCTGTGAACTGTAGGCAGTTTGGGACTGTCGTTACTAAGGCGAGACTCTGCATTACAGTTCGATGCCAGTGGGCGAGAGTCTGGATGGGAGTTGCCCAGAGCATTAGCCGTCTTGGCATCCTGCCTCTTTCATCTAATTGTTGTTATTGGATCCTAACCTCTGTTATTCTTGAAAGCATTTGCACTAACAATTATAACAAACTGCCCTGTAAAATGAAAACCATAGATGGATTAAACTGAAGTCCATTTTTAGCATGAGTCCCATGTGCTGGGGCTTGTGAGGAGCAGGGTTAACTAACCCTACTCAACTGGGATGCCAGACCAGTCAACCATCAGACCTCTACAATGAAGGTTCATAATATATTCGTGTTCATTGAGGAGTTGGGCACTACAATGGAGGAAAAATCGATTTGCGAGTTCAATTTCTTGAACATCGAAATTTTTTGTTTTAAAGTAAAAAAGTCATTTTTCACATTGATTTCAAAGCAGACGGGTGGGAGAAGTGTTAAGAAGCTTAGAGACTCCAGACGTAGAAGGCGGTGGGGGTATCAGAGAGGAAGATGTTCTACAAAGCTGTGGAAGCCATGAGTGTAGGGAACCCATGTTAAGTAACAGTGAGCTGAGTTAGCAGTGTGTTTAAGCGACCTGGGAGAAATATTATCTGGATAAACTGATGAAGGCACATCAATTTGCTGATGTGAAACTGATTACATCTGTGCCAGCTGAGTAGGAGAGAGAGGGTGCGACTCTTCACTTAGAGTCATAGAGTCATAGGGATGTACAGCATGGAAACAGTCCCTTCGGTCCAACTTGTCTATGCCGACCAGATATCTGAAACCAATCTAGTCCCATTTGCCAGCACTTGGCCCATGTCCCTCTAAACCCTTCCTATTCATATACCCATTCAGATGCCTTTTAAATGTTGTAATTGTATCAGCCTCCACCACTTCCTCTGGCAGCTCATTCCATACACACACCACCCTCTACACTCTGTGTGAACATGTTGCCTATTAGATCCCTTTTAAATCTTTCCCCTCTCACCTTAAACCTATGCCCTTTAGTTCTAGGCTTCCCCATCCCAGGGAAAATACCTTGGCTATTTGCCTGATATTCTCTTGGGTATTTCTGAGCTGCCAGTGATGTAAATTATTCCTCCTGATGTTGGCAAGGAGAAGACTCCATTCATTCTCATACAGGCTAGCATGGTTTGTGTCTTGTCTTTAGTGTAATAAGCTTTTATATTGCTTTGATGAAGGTACATTGCAGCCTCTTGTGAATATATTCAGTGACGGACTCTCTACAGAAAACAAAATGACAAATAAAGCTTCTTTATTTCACAGAATTGTTATGCTGGCGAGGATCCCATTTGGTCCATCGTGTAGGTACTAAACCCAGATCCCTTGAGTCTAGGCCTCTGGATGACCAGTCCAGTGAGTTAACTGCTGCATCCTCCAGATAGTTGTTAGGATGTGGTCATTGCTGGTAGTCATTACCTGTTCCCTGAAGTGAGTGATAATTAAGAGTCATATTAATGTAGGTCTGGAGTCACATGTTGGCCAGTCCATGCCAAGGACGACAGATTTCTCTTCCCCCACTCAATCACACTATTTCAATAACATTTCATGTTATTGAAATTCTTATTGAATTCTTTGAAAAGGTGACGAAGGAGGTTGATGAGGGGAAAGCGGTAGATGTGGTATATATGGATTTTAGTAAGGCGTTTGATAAGGTTCCCCATGGTAGGCTACTGCAGAAAATACGGAGATATGGCATTGAGGGTGAGTTGGAGGTTTGGATTAGGAATTGGCTGGATGGAAGAAGACAGAGGGTAGTAGTTGATGGCAAAGTTTCTTCATGGAGTGCCGTCACTAGCGGTGTTCCGCAAGGATCTGTTTTGGGACCATTGCTGTTTGTCATTTTTATAAATGACCTGGAAGAGGGGTTAGAAGGTTGGGTGAGCAAGTTTGCGGATGATACGAAAGTCGGAGGAGTTGTTGACAGTGAGGAAGGATGTGGCAGGTTACAGCAGGATATAGAGAAGCTGCAGAGCTGGGCAGAAAGGTGGCAAATGGAATTCAATGTAGCTAAGTGTGAGGTGATTCACTTTGGGAAGAATAACAAAAAGATGGGGTACTGGGCTAATGGTCGGATACTTGGTAGTGTGGATGAGCAGAGGGATCTTGGTGTCCATGTACACAGATCTCTGAAAGTTGCCACCCAGGTAAATAGTGCAGTGAGGAAGGCATATGGCGTACTGGCTTTTATTGGTAGAGGAATTGAGTTCCGGAGTCCTGAGGTCATGATGCAGTTGTATAAGACTCTGGTGCGGCCGCATCTGGAATATTGTGTGCAATTTTGGTCGCCATACTATAGGAAGGATGTGGAGGCACTGGAACGGGTGCAGAGGAGGTTTACCAGGATGTTGCCTGGTATGGAAGGAAGATCGTATGTGGAAAGACTGAGACACTTGGGGCTGTTTTCATTAGAGAAAAGAAGGTTTAGGGGTGACTTGATTGAGGTGTACAAGATGATTAGGGGGTTAGATAGGGTTGACAGTGTGAACCTTTTCCCGCGTATGGAGTCGGGTATTACAAGGGGGCATAGCTTTAAATTAAGGGGGGGTAGATATAGGACTGAAGTTAGGGGTAGGTTCTTCACTCAGCGAGTCGTAAGTTCATGGAATGCCCTGCCAGTAGCAGTGGTGGACTCTCCCTCTTTATGGGCATTTAAGCGGGCATTGGATAGGTATATGGAGGATAGTGGGTTAGTATAGGTTAGGTGGGCTTGGATCGGCGCAACATCGAGGGCCAAAGGGCCTGAACTGCGCTGTATTCTTCTATGTTCTATGTTCATATATTTTATTGAATTCAAATCTCACCATCTGTCATGGTGGGATTCACACACCCATACCCTCAGACCATTAGCCTGGAGTTCTAGATTACTGACTTAGTGACAAATAGGGAGGCAATGGCCTAGTGGTGTTATTGTGAGATTATTCACCCAGAAACTCAATTAATATTCTTGGGACCTGGTTTCAAAACCTGCCATGGCAGATGTTGGAAGTTGAATTCTGGAATTAAGAGTCTAATGATGACCATGAATCCGTTGTTGGAAAAACCCATCTGGTTCAGTAATGTCCTTTAGGGAAGGAAACTGCCATCCTTACCTGGTCTGGCCTACATGTGACTCCAGACCCACAGCCATGAGGTTGACTCTTAACTTCCCTCTGGGCAATTAGCGATGGACAATAAATGGCCCAGACACAGATGTTCATCGTCCCATAAGGGAATAAGGAAAAGAGTGACAATTGCACCTCCTCCTTACAGTCCATCACAGTCTAGTGTTACCATCAGCTGTGATTGTAACACCTCCCAAACTGGATTTAAACAATTTCAAGACCACTATTTCAAAACAAAAGAGCAAGGGAGTTCTCCCTAGTGTCTGTAGGAAAGTCTATTCCTCAACCAACATCAATTAAAACCAGAAAACTCAGCAGATCTTGGTATCTGGAGGGTGGAGAATAATGTTTCAAATGATGTTTTTAAGCACTGAAGCGAGACAACTCAGAGTCACATCTGACTTGTCACGTTAACTCTGCTTTACCCCCGCAGAAGCTGCCAGACCTGCTGAGTTTCTCTAGCACTTTCTGTTTCAATTTCAGATTTCCAGAATCCTCCTTATTTTATTGTCATTGGCAGATTATCTGGTCATTATCTTATTGCTATCTGTGGGAGCTTGCTGTGCCCAAATTTGCTGCCATGTTTCCTGTATTACAGGAGTGACTATACTTTGGAAACATCAATAGGCTGGAAAGGAAGTAGGGAAGGGTGCTATTTAAATACAAGTCTCTCCAAAGCAAACTGACACCCTGTTTGGAAATTTCAGTATTTACACTAAGTAAGTTAAATTCCTAAAATTTGGAATTAAAAAGCTGATCTCCGGATGGTGACCATCATTATTCAGGGTGGCACGGTGGCTCAGTGGTTAGCACTGCTGCCTCACAGCACCAGGGTCCTGGGTTTGATTCCCGACTGTCTGTGTGGAGTTTGCACATTCTCCCCGTGTCTACGTGAGTTTCCTCCAGGTGCTCCAGTTTCCTCCCACAATTCAAAAGATGTGCAGGTTAGGGTGAATTGGCCTGGCTAAATTGCCCACAGTGTTAGGTGTATTAGTCACGGGTAAGTATAGGGTAGGGGAATGGGTTTGAATGGGTTTCTTTTCGGAGGGGCAGCGTGGACTTGTTGGGCCGAAGGGCCTGTTTCCACACTGTAGAGAATCTAATCTAATTATTGCACTAAAACCCCATCTGATTCACTAATGCCCCTTGAGGGAAGGCCTGCAGTTGTACTTAACTGGTCTGGCCTATGTGTAACTCCAGGCCTCACAATAACGTGATGGGATCTTGTGGGGGGGATGACTTACCAGGGGTAAGTAACGGGGCTCAGGTCTCTGGCACGGAGCCTGTCCCCGTTACTCAGAAGGGAAGGGTGAAGAAGAGCAGAGCAGTAGTAATTGGGGACTCGATAGTTCGTGGCACAGATAGGCGGTTTTGTGGGAACGAGAGAGACTCACGTTTGGTATGTTGCCTCCCAGGTGCAAGGGTACGTGACGTCTCTGATCGTGTTTTCCGGGTCCTGGAGGGGGAGGGGGAGCAACCCGAAGTCGTGGTCCACATTGGCACCAACGACATAGGTAGGAGGAGTGCTGAGGATGTTAGACAGGCTTTCAGGGAGCTAGGTTGGAAGCTTGGAGTTAGAACAAACAGAGTTGTTGTCTCTGGTTTGTTACCCGTGCCACGTGATAGAGATTCGAGGAATAGGGAGAGAGAACAATTAAATGCGTGGCTTCAGGGATGGTGCAGGAGGGAGGGGTTCCAGTTTTTGGATAACTGGGGTTCTTTCTGGGGACGGTGGGACCTCTATAAACAGGATGGTCTACACCTGAACCTGAGGGGATCCAGTATCCTTGGGGGGAGGTTTGCTAGTGCTCTTGGGGGGGGTTTAAACTAACTCGGCAGGGGCATGGGAACCCAGATTGTAGCTTCAGGGTGCAGGGCCTGGAGTGTAGGGAGGTGAGGAACATGGCATCAATTTCCAAGGAGGGTGCCTGTAAACAGGGAAGTTGTTTGAAGTGTGTATACTTCAATGCAAGAAGTATACGAAATAAGGTAGGTGAACTTGCAGCGTGGGTTGGTACCTGGGACTTCGATGTTGTGGCTATTACGGAGACATGGCTAGAACAGGGACAGGATTGGCTGTTGCAGGTTCCGGGATTTAAATGTTTTAGTAGGTTTAGAGGTGGGGGTAAAAGAGGGGGAGGTGTGGCATTGCTTGTCAAAGACAGTATTACAGCGGTGGAAAGGACGATGGATGAGGACTTGCCATCTGAGGTAGTTTGGGCTGAGGTTAGGAATAGGAAAGGTGAGGTCACCCTGTTGGGAGTCTTTTACAGGCCTCCTAATAGTCCTAGAATCATTGAAGAAAGGATTGGGAAGGTGATTCAGGAGATGAGTGACAGTAATAGGGTGGTTGTTATGGGGGACTTTAACTTTCCTGATATTGATTGGGAAAGCTATAGCTCAAGTTCGTTAGATGGGTCAGTGTTTGTTCAATGTGTGCAGGAGAGTTTCCTGACACAATATGTAGACAGGCCAACAAGAGGTGAGGCCATACTGGATTTGGTTCTGGGTAACGAACCAGGCCAGGTGTTAGAATTAGAGGTAGGTGAGCACTTTGGGGATAGTGACCATAATTCGGTGATTTTTACACTCGTGATGGAGAGGGATAAGTGTGTACTACAGGGCAAGAATTATAGCTGGGGTAAGGGAAATTATGATGCGGTGAGGCATGACTTAGGATGTGTGGCTTGGAAAAGTAGACTCCAAGGCAAGAGTGTAAATGATATGTGGAACTTGTTCAAGGGGCAACTATTGAGTGTCCTTGATAATTATGTACCTGTCAGGCAGGTAGGAAAGGGTCGTGCGAGGGAGCCGTGGTTTAATAAGGAATTGGAATCCCTTGTTAAATGGAAGAGGGCGGCCTATCTCAAGATGAGACGTGAAGGTTCAATTGGGGCGATTGAGAGTTATAGGGTAGCCAGGAAGGACCTGAAGAGAGAGCTAAAAACAGCAAGGAGGGGACACGAAAGGTCCTTAGTAGATAGGATTAGGGAAAACCCTAAGGCTTTCTATAGGTATGTTAGGAATAAAAGAATGACTAGGGTAGGAATAGGTCCAGTCAAGGATAGTAGGGGGAAGTTGCGTGTGGAGGCGGAAGAGATTGGGGAGACACTGAATGAATACTTTTCTTCAGTATTCACTCAGGAACAGGGCATTGTTGTCGATGAGAATACTGAGGCACAAATAAGTAGAATGGATGGCTTTGAGGTATGTAGAGAAGAGGTGTTGGAAATCCTGGAAAAGGTGAAAATAGATAAGTCCCCTGGGCCTGATGGCATTTATCCTAGGATTCTCTGGGAAGCAAGGGAGGAGATTGCAGAGCCATTGGCCTTGATTTTTATGTCCTCTTTGTCTACAGGAGTAGTCCCAGAAGACTGGAGGATAGCAAATGTGGTTCCCTTGTTCAAAAAGGGGAGTAGGGATAGCCCTAGTAACTATAGGCCGGTGAGTCTCACTTCTGTTGTGGGCAAAGTCTTAGAGAGAATTGTAAGGGATAGGATTTATGCACATCTAGATAGGAATAATGTGATCAAGGATAGTCAGCATGGTTTTGTGAAGGGCAAGTCGTGCCTCACAAACCTTATTGAATTCTTTGAAAAGGTGACGAAGGAGGTTGATGAGGGGAAAGCGGTAGATGTGGTATATATGGATTTTAGTAAGGCGTTCGATAAGGTTCCCCATGGTAGGCTACTGCAGAAAATACGGAGATATGGCATTGAGGGTGAGTTGGAGGTTTGGATTAGGAATTGGCTGGATGGAAGAAGACAGAGGGTAGTAGTTGATGGCAAAGTTTCTACATGGAGTGCCGTCACTAGCGGTGTTCCGCAAGGATCTGTTTTGGGACCATTGCTGTTTGTCATTTTTATAAATGACCTGGAAGAGGGGTTAGAAGGTTGAGTGAGCAAGTTTGCGGATGACACGAAAGTCGGAGGAGTTGTTGACAGTGAGGAAGCATGTGGCAGGTTACAGCAGGATATAGAGAAGCTGCAGAGCTGGGCAGAAAGGTGGCAGATGGAATTCAATGTAGCTAAGTGTGAGGTGATTCACTTTGGGAAGAATAACAAAAAGATGGGGTACTGGGCTAATGGTCGGATACTTGGTAGTGTGGATGAGCAGAGGGATCTTGGTGTCCATGTACACAGATCTCTGAAAGTTGCCACCCAGGTAAATAGTGCGGTGAGGAAGGCATATGGCGTACTGGCTTTTATTGGTAGAGGAATTGAGTTCCGGAGTCCTGAGGTCATGATGCAGTTGTATAAGACTCTGGTACGGCCGCATCTGGAATATTGTGTGCAGTTTTGGTCGCCATACTATAGGAAGGATGTGGAGGCATTGGAACGGGTGCAGAGGAGGTTTACCAGGATGTTGCCTGGTATGAAAGGAAAATCGTATGAGGAAAGACTGAGGCACTTGGGGCTGTTTTCACTAGAGAAAAGAAGGTTTAGGGGTGACTTGATTGAGGTGTACAAGATGATTAGGGGGTTAGATAGGGTCGACAGTATGAACCTTTTCCCGCGTATTGAGTCGGGTATTACAAGGGGGCATAGCTTTAAATTAAGGGGGGGTAGATATAGGACTGATGTTAGGGGTAGGTTCTTCACTCAGCGAGTCGTTAGTTCATGGAATGCCCTGCCAGTAACAGTGGTGGACTCTCCCTCTTTATGGGCATTTAAGAGGGCATTGGATAGGTATATGGAGGATAGTGGGTTAGTGTAGTTTAGGTGGGCTTGGATCGGCGCAACATCGAGGGCCCAAGGGCCTGTACTGCGCTGTATTCTTCTATGTTCTATGTTCTATGTTCTATGTTAACGCCGTCTGAAATGGTCCTCTGAGCAAGCCACTTAGTTCAGGGACAATTGAGGGTCAGCAACAAATGCTGGCCCTTTAAAGGCAATACCTATCCAACTGGGATATAGGGACAGGAGAAGGCCATTTGGCCCCTCAAACCAGACTGGCATTTAATCAGTTCGTGGCTGCTCTGAATATTAGCTCCATTTGGTCACCTTTGATCCATCTCCCTTGATGGCCTTCACCAAAATAACAATCAGTTGCCCTGCATTGGATTGATGCCTAGCATCCAAAGTTTTCTTGGGGAGACAGTACTAGGTTTTTAATTATCCTTTGTGGGAAATTATGCTCCATGAACAATCCAACTCTAACTTTAAGACTGAGTTTCCTTTTCCTGATACCCCCAGTGGAGGAGGTCATGAGTAGACACCCTCCTAACTCTAAACCTCGTACAAACCAGACATGGTGGTGTCCATATTTGACCATACCACTCCAAACCTACTGTGTCCCGAGGTCCTGTTTACTGCCTCAGCCATGTGTTCTCTTCCAATCCTGCTCAACCTTCACCCATTGCTCATTACCATATCTCTCTCATTCCTCCCACCATCTTTCTTCATGTTGCCAGGCGAGAGGTTCTCTGGCCTTTTGCCTTACAATTGTTGAGGGCCATCAACTCTGCCTCAGTTGGCTCCAAACTCACCTTTGGGTCAGAAGCTCAAGGATTTGGAGCCTGGATCCCAGTTAGCAGCATTTTCGCAACAGCAATGTTGGGCAACTCAATGACACCGACATCATGTGGAAAGACCGAAAATGTGCTCAGGACCTGAACCAATCCAAAAGCTGCTAAAAGATAATCCAACAATCCAAACCTGGTGAGGGAATGTTATTGTCTTTATATCCTGAAAACATTCTGTCCTGAACCAATAATCCGGAACAGATAATTTAATAATTCACCCTTTTGCTGCTTTGTTGATCTTGTTGTGTAGAAAGATGGCCTTTCAGTTTAACAACAGTATCTGCAATACTTCCATTTATTTTTTTAATGACAATCAGCATTATGTGGCAATTTCCCTAAATGCACTTCCCCTTAAAATTCTATCGCCCACAATTAAAACAGTGAACTAATTTTGTTGTAAGAGAATAATTAAGTAACTTAGTGTGAAATGAAAATGCCAAGTCAGCGGACATCCCTGGCTTTAATGAGACTCACCATTTTGTATGGGAGGCAGCACTCGGTATACCTACACATCAGCTGTTAACCTGTTAACGATATAACACAACATTACTAAACTATGAGCCGGCAGAAAAGCTTCCCACAACCAATGGATCACATCTAAGCTCTGCAGTCCTGCCCCATCCAGTTGTGAATGGTGGTGGACAATTAAACCAGTCACTAGAGGAGAAAGCTCCACAAATACCTGCATCCTTATTGATGGAGGAGCCCAGAGTATCAGTTTAAACTTTTGTAGCAATTTTTAGCCAGGAGTGTCGAGTGGATGATCCATCTTGGCTTCCTCCTGAGGTCCGCAGCAACACATCAGCCAAATCCATTCACTCTGTGCGAGAGAAATGGCTGAGGTTACTGGATACTGAAAAGGCTGTGGGGCCTGATAATATCCCATGTGGAGCTGAAAATGTGTTGCTGGAAAAGCGCAGCAGGTCAGGCAGCATCCAAGGAGCAGGAGAATCGACGTTTCGGGCATGAGCCCTTCTTCAATGCCCGAAACGTCAATTCTCCTGCTCCTTGGATGCTGCCTGACCTGCTGCGCTTTTCCAGCAACACATTTTCAGCTCTGATCTCCAGCATCTGCAGTCCTCACTTTCTCCTAATATCCCATGTAGTTTCTTACTCCAGAACGGGCTGTCCCCATGACCACACTGTTCCAAGATAACCACGACACTGGCATCTGACAACATGCAATATTGCCCAGGACACATCCAGCCAGGCCCTTCCAGCTCCTTATATTTCTAACTCAGTCCATTGTTCAGCTTTGTTCTTTCCCACCTTGGTCATTTGCTCATGGTTTATTGTTTTCATTTCCCTCTGCCATTGAAGAAGAATATCCTGCGTATCTCTCTTTTCAAATTAACCTGCTTAGAGATATAGAGGTTTACAAAATTATGAGGGGCATAGATAGGGTAAATAGGCAAAGCCTTTTCCCTGGGATCGGGGAGTCTAGAACTAGAGGGGTATAGGTTTAGGGTGAGAAGGGAAAGATATAAAAGAGACCTCAGGGACAACTTTTTCACGCAGAGGGTGGTACGTGTATGGAATGAGCTGCCAGAGGAAGTGGTGGAGGCTGGTACAATTGCAACATTTAAGAGGCATCTGGTTGGGTATATGAATAGAAAGGGTTTGGAGGGATACGGGCTGGGTGCTGGCAGGTGGGACTAGATTGGGTCGGGATATCTGGTCAGCATGGACGGTTGGACCGAAGGGTCTGTTTCCATGCTGTACACCTCTATGACTCTATGACCTCTGGAGCAGATAGAACTTGAACTCAGGCCTCCTCGTCTAGAGGTCAGGACAGTCCCACTGCACCACAAGAGCTTTCCAGAATAATTGATCATTGTGCAAGATTGCTTATAGTTAGCATCTGAGCAGAATTTGTCTTTTTTATATCTTTCCCCTCTCACCCTAAACCTATGCCCTCTAGTTCTGGACTCTCCGACCCCAGGGAAAAGACCTTGCCTACATATCCTATCCATGCCCCTCATAATTTTGTAAACCTGTATATCTCTAAGCAGGTTAACTCAAAAAGAGAGATACCCAGGACATTCTTTTTCAATGGCAGAGGGAAATCCTTTCCCTGTCAGAGGTGATCAAAATGCAGCAATGCAATGTCAAAACCTTGCTTTGGCGCTTGATACTTTTCCTAATCATGGATCGGAAAGATCTTGTCATATTTTCTGCTGGAGTGTGGGTAGTGAGATAATGATGTGAGCTGGGTTTAGTTCTGGAGTCTGCCTTAACAATGGAACCTTGTTTCTTGCCAATGAGTGCCCAGTCTCCCTTTGTGCCACATGCTTTACAGATGTATTTTTTGAAAAAGCTGAAGAGCTTTTATGAATGTCTGACAAACCATGTCTGTGGCAGACCTTGTTGGTTTTGTGCACTTCACTGACCACAACTGAAATGATGGCCACATGTAACGCATGTCCTGGGGACCAGGGTTCAAATCCCACCATGGCAGTTGGTGGAATTTGAGTTCAATTAAAAATGAAATCTGAAAGTAAACGTCTACCGATGACCATGAATCTATTGTTGATTGTCAGAAAAACCCATCTGATTCACTAACACCTTTTAGGGAAGGAAACTGCTATCCTTACCTGGTCTGGCCTACATGTGACTCAAGACCCACAGCAATATGGTTGACACTTCATGCCTTCTGAGTAACTGGTTTTTTTAGATTAGATTAGATTACAGTATGGAAACAGGCCCTTCGGCCCAACAAGTCCACACCGACCCGCCGAAGCGCAACCCACCCATACATTTTTTTTAGATTTTAGATTAGATTAGATTAGATTACAGTGTGGAAACAGGCCCTTCGGCCCAACAAGTCCACACCGACCCGCCGAAGCGAAACCCACCCATACCCCTACATTTACCCCTTACCTAACACTACGGGCAATTTAGTATGGCCAAATCACCTGACCCTGCACATCTTTGGACTGTGGGAGGAAACCGGAGCACCCGGAGGAAACCCACACAGACACGGGGAGAACGTGCAAACTCCACACAGTCAGTCGCCTGAGTCGGGAATTGAACCCGGGTCTCAGGCGCTGTGAGGCAGCAGTGCTAACCACTGTGCCACCGTGCCGCCCACTTATGGTGGTGGTCAATAAATGCTGGTCCAGCCAGCAACGCCCTTATTCAATGAATGAATAGAGAAAGGATCATTATTGTTGGCCTGACATTGTGGTTTCATATTTGCATCCCTCCTTCAGTGAGATTGCTTTTCTTTTTACCTGAAAGAGTCTTGTTAAATACTTTGATTGGTGTGAAGGTGATGACTAACTCAATGAGCCACTCTGATTGGTTCTTTTTGCAAAAGTCACACCCATACCCATTGTTGTGGCATCTTCTGACAAACTGGTCAACAGGTACTTGGGGTCACTGTCTGTATGACATAAGTTGGAATCTGTTAATCATAGAGTCATAGAGATGTACAGCACGGAAACAGACCCTTCGGGCCAACTCGTCCATGCCGACCAGGTATTTCAACCTAATCTAGTCCCAGCTGCCAGCATCTTACCCATATCTCTCCAAACCCTTCCTATTCATATACCCATCCAGATGCCTTTTAAATGTTGTAATTGTACCAGCCTCCACCACTTCCTCTGGCAGCTCATTCCATACACGCACCACTCTCTGCGTGAAAAAGTCGGCCCTCAGGTCTCTTTTATATCTTTCTCCTCTCACCTAAAGCTATGCCCTCTAGTTCTGGACTCCTTGACCCCAGAGAAAAGACTTTGTCTATTTAGCCTATCCATACCCCTTATGATTTTATAAACCTCTATAAGGTCACCCCTCAGCCTCCGACGCTCCAGGGAAAACAGCCCCAGCCTATTCAACCTCTCCCTATAGCTCAAATCCTCCAACCCTGGCAACATCCTTGTAGATCTTTTCTGAACCTTTCAAGTTTCACAGCATCTTTCTGATAGGAAGGAGACCAGAATTGCACGCAATGTTCCAACTGTGGCCTAAGCAAAGTCCTGTCCAGCCGCAACATGACCTCCCAACTCCTGTACTCAATACTCTGATCAATAAAGGAAAGCATACCAGACACCTTCTTCACTATCCTACCTACCTGCGACTCCACTTTCAATGAGCTATGAACCTGCACTCCAAGGTCTTTTTGTTCAGCAACACTCCCTAGGACCTTACCATTAAGTGTATAAGTCCTGCTAAGATTTGCTTTCCCAAAATGCAGCACCTTGCACTTATCTGAATTAAACTCCATCTGCCATTTCTCAGCCCAATTGACCCATCTGATCAAGTTCCTGACATTAATCCTTCCCTTGAGCTGGTCTTCCAGAACTTATGGACTGGAACTGCAGATAGTTTCTTCCTGGAGCTGTTATACACCTGAGCTTAAAGGTGCTCAACTTTAAGTAACCTCTCCAGGGTTTTATCCTAGCAGTTCTGGTTTGGAACCTACAATAACTGTTTATTCTGAGCTAGCCTAGTCTCACTATATTCTTTCCTTCTCAGGAGCATGCAGTTATCTTTCTCCAAGGACTTTCAAGGATTGTTCAAAACTCAAAGCAAAACTAACATATAAATATCTATCCCTCAAAACTATTGATGAATCCCCTAAGCTTCAAAAAAGCTCTCTTGGCCTTTTAAACTGGAGCTTGTTTGTTTCTTTATTTGGTTGTAAAACCCTATCAATATACACAAAAGGAAAGTGGAGTTGGGGATAATCAGAACAGTCATGATCCCATTAAATAGCAGAGCAGACTCAATGGGCAGAATGGCCTGCATCTGCATTTAGGTCTTATGTTCTTATGGTGTAAATGTAAAGCTAATCTTCAAAAACTGTTGTAAAAGAAATCACCATGGCTACAAAAAAAAAGTTTAATTATAGAACATAGAACAGTACAGCACAGTACAGGCCCTTCAGCCCATGATGGTGTGCCAAGCATTTATCTTAAAATCTAAGGTCAATCTACACACCCCTCAATTTACTGCCATCCATGTGTTAGTCCAGCAGTCGTTTAAATGTCCCTAATGTATCTGACTCTACTACCACCACTGGCAATGCATTCCACGCATCCACTACTCTCTGTGTAAAGGACCTACCTCTGACATCTCCCTTAAATCTTCCTCCAATCACCTTAAAATTATGACCCCTCATGACAGACATTTCTGCCCTGGGGAAAAGTCTCTGGCTATCTACTCTATCTATGCCTCTCATTATCTTGTAAACAATTATTAACTTCATTCACACTAACCCAGAATCCAAGCTCTCAAACGTTGAGTCACAGAGTCATAGAGTCATACAGCCCTTTGCTCTAATTCGTCCTCACCGGCCAGGGTTCCTAAACTGAACTAGTCCTGTTTCCCTGTGTTTGGCCTATATCCCTCTAAACCCTTCCTATTTCTGTACCTGAGTAAAAGTCTTTTAAACGTTGTGATTACCCTTGCCTCTCTCACTTCCTCTAGTAGCTTATCCCATATATAGACCACTCTCAGCTCCTCAGGTCTCTTTTAAATCTTTCCCCTGTCACCTTCAACTGATGCCTGCTAGTTTTGGACTCCCCTACCTTGGGAAAAGACCTTGGCTTTTCACCTTAACTTGCAATGAATAAAATTAAAAATATAGCACGTTGTTTACATCACAAACTGGCGAAATGCATTTTTTTGAAAACATTTACATTCTCATCAAAAACAAATTATCTCTGTTTTCTTGATGAGTGGTTAATTCTCACTCTACAGAACTATAGAACTATGATACTGTCATTGTTTGTTCAGCAACACTCCCTAGGACCTTACCATTAAGTGTATAAGTCCTGCTAAGATTTGCTTTCCCAAATTGCAGCACCTTGCATTTATCTGAATTAAACTCCATCTGCCATTACTCAGCCCAATTGACCCATCTGATCAAGATCCTGACATTATTCCTTCCCCTGAGCTGGTCTTCCAGAACTTATGGACTGGAACTGCAGATAGTTTATTGAGGCTGAGGAACTTTCTGTTTTTTGAATTCTCTGTTGTCTAATGCTGCTGTCCGGCCTGTCTTCAAATAGCCTTTCAACTATTTGTATTGGAATCTTTTGCAGTCGACCACTGGGGATACCATGGGGATTTAACCTGATGCAGCAATGTTTATGTTATCCCCTGAAACACAAGAAGCTGACCATGGTCCTGTGGTATTGAAGAATCTGGCAGACATTTATGCCAACTAACAGATAGCTACAATCATTAAATCTCAGATACATCAATGTATGAGCTAATGTTGATTCATTAGGTTATAGAGGAGAATACTTATAGTAGAGTTTCATGTGATCCTAGGGTAAGAAGGAGTATAAGATCTTATTCACCAAAGATCATTAGACAGCACAAGAACAGCAGATACATGGGAACACCACCCCCTGCAAATTCCCCTCCTAGCCACTCACCATCCTGACTGGGAAATGTGTCACCAATCCTTCACTGTTGCTGGGACAAAATCCAGGAATTCCCTTCACAGGGGACACTGTGGGTCTACCTATAGCACATGGACTGCAGAGGTTCAAGAAGGCAGCTCCCCACCACCTTCTCAAGGAGGGTAATAGTTGTCTTCGAAACAAGTGCAATAAATACTGGCCCAGCCAAAAAAATTCCAAATTCCGTGAGTGAATTAAAAAAAAGACTCAGATGTTTTGCCGTAGAAGGCCAGGTGCAATTATTTCTTTATGGGCTGAGTGCGTCTCTGGCTAGGCCAGCGTTTATTACCCATCCCTAAATGCCCAGAGGCAGTTAAGAGTCAACCACATTGTTGTGGGTCTGGAGTCACCTGTAGGCCAGACCAGGTAAGGATGGCAGTTTCTTACCTGAAGGACATTAGTGAACTAGGTGGGTTTTTTCAACAATGGATTCATGGTCAGCATTAGACCCTTAACTCCAGATTTTTGTTGAATTCATATTCCACCATCTGCTGTGGTGAGATTCAAACTCAGGTCCCCTGAACATTACCTGGGTCTCTGGATTAAAAGTCCAGCGATAACACCACGAAGCCGTCGCCTACAATTCTGCTGCACCAGTGGACTGCAATGTTCCACCAAGTGATGCCATCACCAATCAATGCAACAACAGAAAGAAAATAACTCAAAATTTGAGAATCTTATCTTAACATTGCCTCAGAATTTCTCAGAAAGTCCTCACATAAAAAAAACCTGCAGGAGCGATAACAGGAAGAGGTTGATATTTTGAGAATCCATCTGATGTTGGTCTGGTGCAGATAAGCTCATGGATTACGGATTCATTTGGAGCTGTACCTCTTTGGGAATGACAGGAAGAGTAGATGGACACCCAAAGGACATGTGACATGTATAAACAGTTCATTAGACTTCACATCCAGACCCGCTTGCATTTCTTTTTCTCTGTCCTTATCAGAACCCCTCTATGATCCATTGTCTTCACATAAAGAGTTATTGGTGTTGAGGATTCGCACTCCAGAGGCTGGTTGCAATATTCTGGGGACATGGGCTCAAATCCTATCATTGCAACTAGTTGGAATTTCAATTTAAAAATTCTGAGATTGAAAGCTTCTCTCGTTAAGGGTAACCGTAAACCTACCATCGGTTCTTGTAAAATCCCATCTGGGTCACTAATATTCTCGAGAGAGGGAAGTTTGCTGTCTTTAACTAAATGTGACTCCAGACACACAGCTCATTGCATCAAGAGGAGTGGGAGAATAAGCTTGCGAGGAGAGAGATGGGAAGGAGGGTAAGGTCCTGGGGAGTGTTGCTGAACAAAGAGACCTTGGAGTGCAGGTTAATAGCTCCTTAAAAGTGGAGTCCCAAATAGTTAGGATAGTGAACAATGAATTTGGTATGCCTTCCTTTATTGGTCAGTTCATTGAGTATAGGATTTTGGAGGTCATGTTGTGGCTGTACAGGACATTGGTTAGGCCACTTTTGGAATATTGCAAGCAGTTCTGGGCTCCTTCCTATCAGAAGGGTGTTCTCGAGTCATGGAGATGTACAGTATGGAAACAGACCCTTCGGTCCAAACCATCCATGCCGACCAGCTATCCCAACCCAATCTAGTCCCACTTGCCAGCACCCAGCCCATATCCCTCCAAACCGTGTTGTGAAACTTGAAAGGGGTCAGAAAAGATTTACAAGGATGTTGCCAGGGTTGGAGGATTTGAGCTATAGGGAGAGGCTGAACAGGCTGTGGCTGTTTTCCCTGGAGCGTCGGAGGCTGAGGGGTGACCGTATAGAGGTTTATAAAATCATGGGGGACTTGAATAGGGTGCATAGACAAAGTCTTTTCCCTGGGGTTGGGGGAGTGCAGAACTAGAGGGCATAGGTTTAATGTGAGAGGGGAAAGATATAAAAGAGAGCTAAGGGGCAATCTTTTTATGCAGAGGGTGCTGCGTGTATGGAATGAGCTGCCAGAGGAAGTGGTGGGGGCTGGTACAATTACAGCATTTAAAAGGCATCTGGATGGATGAATGAATAGGAAAGGTTTAGAGAGATATGGGTCAAAATTAGAGTCGTGCTGGAAAAGCACAGCAGGTCAGGGAGCATACAAGGACCAGGAAAATCGATGTTTCGGGCCAAGCCATTCATCAGGAATTATGATTCTCCTGCTCCTCGGATGCTGCCTGACCTGCTATGCTTTTCCAGCACCACACTCTAATCTTGACTCTAATCTCCGACATCTGCAGTACCACTTTCGCCTTAAGAGGGATATGGACCAATTGCTTGCAAATGGGACAAGATTAGGTTGGGACAAGATCTAGTTAGCATGGACGAGTTGGACTGAAGGGTCTGTTTCTGGGCTGTACATCTCTATGACTCTAGGTGTGTGTTGAGTCAAATTGCCTCTTTCCTCACTGCACAAGATTTGAAATTTATTCCGCGTGTAAATGCAGTTAGATACTTTGCAATCACAATTATTCCTTGAATTGTAACTGAGGTGGACCTCAGGTTTGGAGGATGGCACTTGGCAGGCACTTGTCTCTTAACCTGTCTGAAATGGTGGAACCACCAACTCAATTCGAGGGCCTCCAAAGACTGGCATTGCCAAAGATGCTTACATCTCATCTGAGTATAAAACAAAGCTATGCTGGAATCAGAGAAGAATTTTAATATTTCTTTGCAATATCTGATTTTAGATCAATCGGCATTACATTGGCTTAGAAACACGAAACATATGGTCATATCTTAAGTGTCAATTTTCTCATTTTTCTTGGAGGGTTTCTCACTGTATCTTACCAAATGCTCCACATTAACTGCCTACCTCCCCATCTGGATGCCACCTCCCTTTCCCGATTTCAGCCCCATTCTACCTCTTGACATTTCTGGAACACCTTGCCCATGTTGGGATATCCTGGAATATTCCGACATCATCCCCCCACCCCACAACCCCACCCCCAGTGTTCTCACCTTCTCTAAATCTCCATGGTGCAACTGGTCAAGCTGTGTCAGTCCTGGAAAATTCTTGACATTTAGATTTGATTCCCTGCAGTGTGGAAACAGGCCCTTCGGCCCAACACATCCACACCGACCCTCCGAAGAGTAACTCACCTTGACCCATTCCCCTACATTTACCCCTGACTAATCCACCTAACACTACGGGCAATTTAGCTTGGCCAATTCATCTGACCTGCACATCTTTGGACTGTGGGAGAAAACCGGAGCACCCGGAGGAAACCCACACAGACACGGGGCAAACTCCACACAGACAGTTGCCCGAGGCAGGAATTGAACCCAGGACCCTGTGAGGCAGCAGTGCCAGTCACTGAGCCAGCGTGCCACCCCACAAATGTGACAGGCACTGGGAGCAGTCTATGTCCCTCTGTGTGGGCAGGGACCTGAAGCTCATGCTGGATGGGGTGGGGTAGGAGGGGCAGAGGTGGGATTTCTTCTTACCCTAGGGCCAGGGGAGAGGGTCATGATGCCCTTCCATACCCCGCGTAGTCCAAGGTCAATGTGGTCCCAGCATCTGGAGGGATGCCCAGCACTGTTGGAGGAAGAGCAGTGTCCCTCTTTACCCTGCCAGTGTAAATGTCACCATCTGATACCTCACCCTCACTCTATCTCTGTTCCTGTACCCACCAGGCTCCTGCTCTACCACACTCATTACCTGGTACATCCGCCCCCACTCACACACCCACCCCAAGCCCCAATACCACTGACTCCGTGTGCTCTCTGTGCTGCCCACTCAGAGACCATACCCCCATACCAACAGAGATAGCTGTGCCACCCACTTCCATTTCCCTCAATGCCTGTCTCTCATTCCAAGAGGAAAACACCACCCCAGAGGTGGAGAGGATCCTGACTCTGCCTGCCTGGAATGACTAACTGACTGTGTCCAAGCCCCTGGACTAGGATCAGAGGCTCCCTTGACTCACTGTGCCAGGAGCCAAGGCTTCCCTCTCCCCCGGACATGACTGAGGCATCACTGGCGCCAATGACACGTTTCCGGCCTTGGTGTCAGGGCGAAAAAACTCTCCGTGAGACAGAAGTGATATGAGTCTGGTATCTCAAAGGGAGGGGGCACAGCAAGGTAAGATAGGGCAGAGCAGGGATGCTGTGAGCTCAGAGTGACTGAAGGTCACAGAGATACAGCCTGGGGCAGACCCTCAAAATCTCACCTTGATGCCCAGAACTCAGAGAATCCCGACAGGGCAGAAAGAGGCCATTCAGCCCATTGAGTCTGCACTGAGCCTCTGAAGACCATCCCACCCAGACCCAGCACCCCCTTACCCTACATTTCCCATGACTAACCCGCACAGTCCTGGACACTAGGGGTAACCCAATTAACATGCACATCTTTGGACGGTGGGGAGAGACCAGAGCACCAAGTAGAAACAAGGAAAATACGCAAACTCCACACAGAGAGTTGCCTGAGGCTGGAATCGAACCCGGGCCCTCAGAGCTGTGAGGTAGCAGTGCTAACTACTGAGCCACCATGCTGACAATGTTTTACATTGTTAACTTGAGTTAAAATAGGCCCCATGGAATTTCTCGCATAGTTCTCCCACTGTGGTCTACATCATTCAGGAGTAGACCATTCAGTCCATCAAATCCACTCGCTCATTCAACTAATTCTCTCTCTTACACCATACTCCCACTCTCTTCCCATCCCCCTTGATACCTTTAGCCTCTAGAAATCTATTTCTTTCTTAGAAGTATTCAGTAACTTCATCTCCACAGCCTCCTGTGGTGGAGAATTCCTTACGTTCATTGTCCCCTGAGTAAAGATGTTGACTCTGAAATGGCCCAACCCACGCCCAGAGATTGAGACCTCTTGTTCTGGACCCTAGTCAGGGAGAACATCATCCCTACATCCAGCATGTCCAGCCCTGTCAGAGGTTTCAGTGTTTCAGTGAGATCCCTCTCATTCTACTATATCCAGTGAATACAGGCTCAATCGACGGAACTTCTCCCTCATTGGTCAGTGACAACACTGAGGCACATTTATCTCCACGGTGAGAGATTGCGGAGCTCGGAGATGCAGAGGGATCTGGAGGTCCTCATGAATGATTCAGAAAAGGTTATTCTGCAGCACCCCAGGTGATAATTAGGAAAACAAACAGAATGTTATCATTTATCATGAGGGAATTGAAGAGAAAAGTAGGGAGGTTCTAGTGAATTGGGGTTTATTGTCACATACACACATGAGTACAGTCAGTAGTTTATAAGTCACCACTTCCAGTACCATCTTAGGTACAAAGTACCTAGGTACAGAATCTCAGTACACACAGAAAATAAGGAAAACAAAACCAAAAGGTAACCATTACATTTCTTCTTACTAAAACGTGAATAAACAGTTCGACACCAGAGTCCATAGCACCTGGCCAGGCTGGGCTCAAACTCGTCTGCTTGGCCTGACCCCCAACACTGGCCGCCCCTTGGGCTGCCCGTTCCTGCTCTCATCCCCAGCCGCCCTTTGAGCTGCCTGCTCTCACTACACCAGTTCTAGAGTGTTCTGGTGTAACCACATTTGGAGTAACGTGCACACTATTGGTCACATTTCAAATGACAGATGTAAATGTACTGGAGGCAGTTCAGAGATGGATTTACTGGACTGATACCTGGAATGAGGATGTTGTGTTATGAGGAAAGGTTGGACAGGTTCGGCTTGTGACCACAGGTAGAAGGTAAAAAAGGATCAAGACAAAAAGGTGGAAAATTATAGGCCAATTAGCCTAACCTCAGTTGTAGGTGGGGAGGCTGCAGAAAGGTTTAGACAGTTTAGGAGAGTGATCCAGGAAATAGCTGATGAAATTCAATTTGAGCAAGTGCTAGGTCTTGCACTTTGAAAAAATGAATACAGGCATGGAATATTTTCTAAACGGTGAGAAAATTCATAAAGCCAAAGTACAAAGGGATCTGGGAGTGCTAGTCCAGGATTCTCTAAAGGTTGACTTGCAGGTTGAGTCAGTGGTTAAGAAAGCAAATGTAATGTTGTCATTTATCTCAAGAGGGTTGTAATATAAAAGCAGAGATGTGCTTCTGAGACTTTATAAAGCTCTAGTTATGCCCCATTTGGAGTACTGTGTCCAATTCTGGGCCCTACACCTCAGGAAGGACACACTAGCACTGGAGCGTGTCCAGAGGAGATTCACACGGATGATCCCGGGAATGATAGGCCTAACATACGATGAACGGCTGAGGATCCTGGGATTGTATTCATTAGAAAGTTGAGGGGAGATCTGATAGAAACTTACAAGATAATGCATGGCTTAGAAAGGGTGGACGCTAGGAAGTTGTTTCTGTTAGGCAGGGAGACTAGGACTCGTGGGCACAGCCTTAGAATTAGAGGGGATCAATTTAGAACAGAAGTAAGGAGGCATTTCTACATCCAGAGAGTGGCAGGTCTGTGGAATTCACTGCCACAGAGTGCAGTGGAGACCAGGACGTTAAATGTCTTCAAGGCAGAGATTGATAAATTCTTGATCTCGCAAGGAATTAAGGGGTATGGGGAGAGTGCGGGTAAGTGGAGTTGAAATGCCCATCAGCCATGTCTAAATGGTGGAGTGGACTCGATGGGCTGAATTGCCTTACTTCCAGTCCTATGTCTTATGGTCTTATGGTTTTAAGAAGTGATTTAATTGACATGGAGGCGCCAGTGTTGAGCTGGGGTGAGCAAAGTTATTAACGTTGATTTGGTTGAAACATAGAAACACGGTGGCACAGTGGTTAGCACTGCTGCCTCACAGCGCCAGAGACCCAGGTTCAATTCCCGCCTCAGGCGACTGACTGTGTGGAGTTTGCACGTTCTCCCCGTGTCTGTGTGGGTTTCCTCTGGGTGCTCCGGTTTCCTCCCACAGTCCAAAGACGTGCAGGGCAGGTGAATTGGCCATGCTAAATTGCCCGTAGTATTAGGTAAGGGGTAAATGTAGGGGTATGGGTGGGTTGTGCTTCGGCGGGGCGGTGTGGACTTGTTGGGCCGAAGGGCCTGTTTCCACACTGTAAGTAATCTAATCTAATCCTAACGGGTCTTCACAGTGTACATGGGAAGAATGCTTCCTCTTTGGGAGAATCAATGTTTCATAATCTAGAGCCAGCCATTTAAAACAGATGGTCAAACGTTTTTTTCTCTCAAAGGGCTGTGAGTCCTTTGAAAGTTGGTGGATGCGGAGTGCTTGAATATTTTGAAGGTAGAGGTAGATAGACTCTGGTTAGGAGAAGAGGTGAAAGGTTATGGAAGGAATGCGGGGTGAAGTAGATTGATTGAGGTGTCAATATGAGCAGCCAAGACGTTTATTAAACTGAAGCAGACTCCAGGAGCTGCTGGATTACTCTGGGTGTATGTCAACTGATTGGATACGTGGTTACGGGAAGGAGGATGGGACATCTGAGTGAGATAGGTAAGAGGCCCTGAGGGGGGCAAAAGAGCTGGGGTCTCAGACATTCCAATTCCCCAACAGATATGGATGAGAGCGAGGGCTGTATGTGGATAAGCAAACTGACCATGGCACGGTGGTATGTGGAGCACCATGGAGTGGCACAGTGGGTTAACGCTGCTGTTTCATAGCACAAGGGACCTGCATTTGATTCCAGCCTGAGGTGACTGTCTGTGTGGAGCCTGCACGTTTTGTGTCTGTGCGGGCTCCCTCCGGGTGCTTCCACACAAATGTGCAGGCTAGGTGGCTTACCCATGGGAAATGCAAGGTTTTAGAGCTAGGCTCGGATGCTCTTCAGATGGTCAGTGTCGACTCAATGGGCCAAATGGTCTTTTTTTGCATCCTACAGATTCTGTTCAATGATTTTATCAATTTATAAGACCATCGAATGTCTCCTATCAGCTAAGGTGGAAGTCCATGAAATTGAGGACAAATTATTGACATAGATGGAAAGTTGGTTAGAAACAGAGCGTTGGAATAATGGGTAAGTACTCAAGTTGGCAGGACATGACGAGTGGTGTCCCTTGGTGATCTGAGTTGGGGCCTCAATTATTCAGAATATTCATTAATGACTTGGATAATGGCATAAAAGGTCAAATATCCAAATTTGCCGACAACACAGAATTGGGCAGAATTAGAGACAGCGTTGATGACGGTGTAAAATGAGCACAGGATGTTGATAAGATTAGGTGAATGGGCAAAGCTGTGGCAGGTGGGGTTTAATATCAGCAATGAGCTGAAAATGTGTTGCTGGAACAGCGCAGCAGGTCAGGCAGCATCCAGGGAACAGGAGAATCGACGTTTCGGGCATAAGCCCTTCTTCAGGAAGCCCTTAATATCAGCAATGCCAGGTTACCCATTTCGGATCGAGAAGGATAGATCACGGTATTATTTGTAAGACACAACACTAAGTACGGTAGATGTCCAATGAGATTTGCGGTTCAGGTGCATAGCTCTTTAAAATGTCACACACAGGTGCAGAAAACAATCAAGAAGGTTAACGGAATGCTGGTCTTTATATCACAAGCATAAGGATGGCGGAGTTATGCAGCAGTTCTACAAAACCCTAGTTCGACCCCCACTTAGAGCACTTTGAGCAAATCTGAGTATCACACCTGAGGAAGGATTGACCCTGGAGGGAGTTCACTGCAGATTTACAATGATGATACCTAGTCTTCAGGGTTAAATTATGAGGAAAGATTAAACAAATATAGAAGTTCAAGGGTGATCTAATTGAGATTTTCAGGATATTGATGGGGAAAAGACAGGGTAGATCGTGATGTAATATTTCCACTGTTTGGGGATTCGAGAATTGGGCGCACAGTCTGAGAGTTCGGGCCAGACCGTTCTGGAGAGATCTTAGGAAGCAGTTCCATACACAAAACGTAATGGAGGTTTGGACTTCTCTTCCTCAAATGGCAGTTGATGCTCTTTAGATTGTGAAATTTAAATGTGAAATTGACACATTTTTATTAAGCAAAGACATTAAGGGATATCGGCCCAAGACAGATATATGGTGCTGGCATAGATCAGCCAAAATCTGATTGAATGATGGAGCAGGGTTGAGGGGCTGAATGGCCTCCTCCTGCTTGTATGGTCCTTTGTTAAGGTGCAGGAGCAGATGTAGCCCATCAAGTCTGGCACATCATCCAATGAGATCCTGGCTGACATGATAATTGTCAAATCCACCTTCTTGCCTTTTCTCCAAAACCCTCAGTTCCCTGACTGATTAAACATCTGTCTCTCTCAGCCTTGAAAATACTTAATGACCCAACCTCAACAACCCTCAGAGGTAAAGAATTCACTCCCTCCTGAGAGAAGAAATTCCTCCTCATCTCTGTCTTAAATGGGCAACTCCTTATACTGGAATGATTCCCTCTAGTCCCAGACTCTCCCACACGAGGAACAATCTCTCCACATTTACCCTTTCAAGACCCTGAAGAGTCTTAGTTGTTTCAATAAGGTCAGCTCACATTCATCTAAACGTCAATGAGTATGGGCCCAATCTACTCAACCTCTGGTCTCCAAACTGGAACCTTCTCTGGACTCCTTCCAATGCCAGGCTAACTTCCCTGAGGTAAAAGACCCCAGACTGTTCAGCATATGTCAGCTGTGGTCTGACCAGTGCCTTGTATAATTTTATCAAGGCCTGTCTAGGTTAGATTCCCGATAGTGTGGAAACAGGCCTGTCAGCCCAAACCGACCCTCCAAAGAGTAACCCACCCAGACCCTTTTCCCTCTGACTAATGCACTATGGCTAATTCACTTAACCTGCACACCTTTGGACTGCGGGAGGAAACGCACACAGACACAGGGAGAATGTGTAAACACCACACAGACAGTCACCCAAGGCTGGAATCAAACCTGGGACGCTGGCGCTGTGAGGTAGCAGTGCTAACCACTGAGCCACTGTGCCACCTCCTGTTTGGCTTTTTAAATCACCTATTAGAACAAAGAATACAGAACAAAGAAAATTTACAGCCCAGGAACAGGCCCTTCGGCCCTCCAAGCCTGAGCCGATCCAAATGTACTGTCTAAACCTGTCGCCCAATTCCTAAGCATCTGTATCCCACTGCTCCCCACCTACTCATGCATTTATCCAAACGCATCTTAAATGAATCTACCGTGCCTGCCTCTACCACCTCTGCTGGCGACGTATTCCAAATACCCATCACCTTCCGTGTTAAGTACTTGCCACGTGTATCCCCCTTTAACTTTCCACCTCTCATCTTGAAAGCGTGACCTCTCGTTATTGAATCCTTCACCCTGGGAAAAAGCTTGTCTCTATCCACCCTGTCTGTACCCTTCATGATTTTGTAAACCTCAATCAGGTCCCCCCACAATCTCCTTTTTTCTAGTGAAAATAAACCTAACCTACTCAACCTCTCTTCATAGCTAGCACCTTCCATACCAGACAACATCCTCGTAAACCTTCTCTGCACTCTCTCCAAAGCGTCCACATCCTGTACACAATATTCTGAATGCGGCCGAACCAATGTCTTGTACAATGTTAACATGACTTGCCAGCTCTTATATTCAATACCCTGTCCAATGAAGGCAAGAATACTTCCTGACCACTCTATCCACCTGTGCAGCCACCTTCAGGGTACAATGGACCTGCACTCCCAGATCTCTCTGCTCATCAACTTTTCCCAAGGCTCTTCCGTTCACTGTATAATTCGCTCTAGAATTAGTCTTGCCTAAATGCATCACTCACATTTGTCTGGATTGAAATCCATCTGCCACTTTTCCGCCCAACTCTCCAGTCTATCTATATCCTCCTGTATTCTCTGACAGTCCCTTATGCTCTCTGCTACTCCACCTATTCTGACAACCCTATTGGCCCATGCAAGTCTCGCCAGTCTGCCTGCACATTTGGTCCTCTAATTCCCATTGACTGTTTGGGGGCCTATAGTACAACCCCAATAATGTCACCATCCCCTTTCTATTTCTTAGCTCTGCTGTAGCTCGGCTATTTCTTAGCTGCCTACTTTGGAGCTAATCCAGTGTGGGAACAAAAAGTCAAGTAGTGGTGTCAGGGGGCAGCATAGCGGAGGGGGTAGAAACTGTGCAGTAACAGTTTAGATGCTCAGTGTCAGGGTTCAGGACATCTGCTCAGAACTGGACAGGATCTTGGAGTAGGAGGGGAAGGGTCCAATTGTCACTGTCCAAGGCAGTTTAAATAACCACAGCAGGATAAGGCAATGGCTCTGCTTCGCTCATGTGAGGACATTTGTATAGGTACCTAGAAAAGAAATGATTAAGTGATGAGGTGTTCCTCTGGAGAATGGGTGAATAGTAAACAATAAGGAAATGGAGGAGGAAATGGATAAATATTTTGCTTTTGTCTTCAGTACTGAGAGTCATAGATCATAGAGGTGTACAGCATGGAGACAGACCCTTCGGTCCAACCCGTCCATGCTGACCAGATATCCCAACCCAATCTGGTCCCACCTGGCAGCACCCAGCCCATATCCCTCCAAACCCTTCCTATTCATATACCCATCCAAATGCCTCTTAAATGTTGTAATTGTACCAGCCTCCACCACTTCCTCTGGCAGCTTATTTCATACACATACCACCCTCTGTGTGAAAAAGTTGCCCCTTAGGTCTCTTTTATATCTTTCCCCTCTCAACCTAAACCTATGCCCTCTAGTTCTGGACTTCCACACTCTAGGGAAGAGACTTTGTCTATTTACCTTATCCACGCCCCTAATGATTTTATAAACTTCTATAAGGTCACCCCTCAGCCTCCAACACTCCAGGGAAAACAGCCCCATCCTATCCAGCCTCTCCCTATAGCTCAAACCCTCCAACCCTGGCATCTTTTCTGAACCCTTTCAAGTTTCGCAACATCTTTCTGATAGGAAGGAGACCAGAATTGCACATAATATTCCAACAGTGGCCTAACCAATGTCCTGTACAACCACAACATGACCTCCCAACTCCTATACTCAATACTCTGACCAATAAAGGAAAGCATACCAAACGCCTTCTTCATTATCCTGAATACAAAATAGAATAGTAAAACATTCCAGTAAATCAGGAGATGGAAGAAAAAGAACTTTGTGACATTGCAATCACCAGGGAACTGGTACATCAGCAAATTCATGGATAGTAAAAAAGGTGGCTAATGGGGTGGTAGATGTATTGGTGCTGATTTTCTATAATTCACCAGATTTGGGAAAGGTTCCATCAGTCTGCAAAGTAGCAGATATAACCCTCTATGGTTGTAGGTTTGCTCGCTGAGCTGGAAGGTTCATTTCCAGATGTTTCGTCATCCTACTAGGTAACATCTTCAGTGGGCCTCCAGGCGAAGCACTGCTGATCATTCCTGCTTTCTATTTATCTATTCAATAAACAGAAAGCAGGAATTATCAGCACTGCTTCACCTGGAGGCCCACTGAAGGTGTTGAAAATGTGTTGCTGGAAAAGCGCAGCAGGTCAGGCAGCATCTAGGGAACAGGAGAATCGACGTTTCGGGCATTAGCCCTTCTTCAGGAATGAATCTAATGCCTGAAACGTCGATTCTCCTGTTCCCTAGATGCTGCCTGACCTGCTGCGCTTTTCCAGCAACACATTTCCATCTCTGATCTCCAGCATCTGCAGACCTCACTTTCTTCCCACTGAAGGTGTTACCTAGTAGGCTGATGAAACATCTGGAAATGAAACTTCCAGCTCAGCGAGCAAACCTACATCCAGAACCTCAACCTGAGCTACAAGTCTTCTCAAAACTTGCTATAACCCTATATTCAAGAAGGGAGAATGTCGGTAAATAGAAAAATATAACTGTGGGCCAGTTGGAATAGAATAAAATCTCTCCAGTGTGGGGACAGGCCGTTCAGCCCATCAAGTCCACACCGACCCTCCAAAGAGCATCCCAGCCCCCCACAACCCTTGCAACTCTCATGGCTAACCCATCTAGCCTACACACTGTAGATAACTTAGCACAGCCAATCCGCCCTGACCGGCACATCTTTGGACTGTGGGAGGAAACCAGAGCACCCAGAGGAAACCTACGCAGACACGGGGAGAATGTGCAAACTCCACACAGACTGTCACCCGAGGGTGGAACCAAACCCGGGGCCCTGACGCTGTGAGGCAGTAGTGCTAACCACTGAGCCACCACGTTACCCCAAGCTTGACATCTATCTTGTGGAAGCTGTTAGATTGCTCAGGAAGTTATAGCTGTTCGAAAAATTCAAGATTATCTCGAAGAAAGAGCATTATTTCATTAAAAGGAAACCATTTTTCATCAATTTATTGGGTTCTTTGAATGAGTAATATGTGATGTATTACACCGAGATTAACAGAATCAAAAGTCACACGCCACCAGGTTATAGTCCCGTAGAGTTATTTGAAATCACAAGCTTTTGGAGCACTGACCCTTTGTCCACCTGACAGAGACCCCGCCCATGCACTCAGATCCTGTGCAGACCAGCTGGTGGGAGGTATTCACTGACACCTTCAACCTCTCCCTTCAACAAACCAAAATCCCACCTGCTTTAAGAAGACCACCATCATCCCACGACCTAAAAAAGCACATGCGATGTGTCTTAATGAATACCGCCCAGTGGCCATGATCTCCATAATCATTAAGTGCTTCGAAAGGCGGGTCATGGCCCACATCAACTCCAATCTTCTCTTCTGCCTCGATCCCCTAGCAAGGTTAGATCTCATGGAATACAGGGAGAACTAGTCATTTGGATACAGAACTGGCTTAAAGGTAGAAGACAGAGGGTGGGGGTGCAGGGTTGTTTTTCAGACTGGAGGCCTGTGACCACTAGAGAGCCACAAGGATCGGTGCTGGGTCCTCTACTTTTTGTCATTTACATAAATGATTTGGATGCGAGCATAAGAGGTACAGTTTGTTTGCAGATGTCACCAAAATTGGAGGTGTAGTGGACAGCGAAGAGGGTTACCTCAGATTACAACAGGATCTGGACCAGATGGGCCAATGGGCTGAGAAGTGGCAGATGGAGTTTAATTCAGATAAATGCGAGGTGCTGCATTTTGGGAAAGCAAATCTTAGCAGGATTTATACACTTAATGGTAAGGTCCTAGGGAGTGTTGCTGAACAAAGAGACCTTGGAGTGCAGGTTCATAGCTTCTTGAAAGTGGAGTTGCAGGTAAATAGGATAGTGAAGAAGGCATTTGGTATGCTTTCCTTTATTGATCAGAGCATTGATTACAGGAGTTGGGAGGTCATGTTGCGGCTGGACAGGACATTGGTTAGGCCACTGTTGGAATATTGCGTGCAATTCTGGTCTCCTTCCTATCGGAAAGATGTTGTGAAACTTGAAAGGGTTCAGAAAAGATTTACAAGGATGTTGCCAGGGTTGGAGGATCTGAGCTACAGGGAGAGGCTGAACAGGCTGGGGCTGTTTTCCCTGGAGTGTCGGAGGCTGAGGGGTGACCTTATGGAGGTTTACAAAATTATGAGGGGTATGGATAGGATAAATAGGCAAAGTCTTTTCCCTGGGGTGGGGGAGTCCAGAACTAGAGGGCATAGGTTTAGGGTGAGAGGAGAAAGATATAAAAAAGACCTAAGGGGCAACTTTTTCACACAGAGGGTGGTACGTGTATGGAATGAGCTGCCACAGGAGGTGGTGGAGGCTGGTACAATTGCAACATTTAAGAGGCATTTGGATGGGTATATGAATAGGAAGGGTTTGGAGGGATATGGACCGGGTGCTGGCAGGTGGGATTAGATTGGGTTGGGATATCTGGTCGGCATGGACGGGTTGGACCGAAGGGTCTGTTTCCCTGCTGTACATCTCTATGACTCTATGACTCTAAATTGTCTATCGATGTAACAGGTCCACAGCAGACACCATTTACCTAGCCCTGCACTTAGCCCTGAAACATCTGGACAACAAGGACACCTACCTCAGACTTCTACTCATCGACTGCAGTTCTGCCTTCAACATCATTATCCACTCCAGACTGATCTCCAAACTCTGAGACCAAGGTCTCCGCTCCGTCCTCTGCAACTGGATCCTCAGCTTTCTGACCCACAGACCGCCATCAGTGAAGATAGGTAACTGTACCTCCCCCACGATAATCTTTAACACTGCAGCTCCCCCCCTCTCCCCAAGGATGCGTTCCCAGCCTGTACCTCCCACCATTGTGTGGCCAAATTCCAGACCGGGGCCATTTACAAGTTTGCAGCAACACCACTGTAGTCAGATGGATATCAAACAACGATGGGTCTAAATTCAGAGTCAGAAAGGAGACAGATGGTGCAATGAGCGCAACCTCTGTCTCAGTAGTGGTAAAAGTAAAGAACTGACCATTGACTTCAGAAAGAAAGGGGAACACGCCCATTGATCTTCCTTCTACAGCACTGGGCATTCCTCCAGACGTTGAGACTGCACTGACCCAGGGGGTGCCCTCGGACCAGGCCAAGCAGGGTCTCATGCTATAATCTTCCACTGCTGGCTTGGGCGTGGGATGTCTCACTTCTGCACCACCTCATTCAGCAGGACCCCCAGGTCCCTGCACCAAAACTCCCCCCCAGTCTGCTGTGTCTGGGGCAAATATGAAGAACCATGCAGGGGAAACCCCAGGTCTGTCAGTGATTGTCCAGGCACACAATGGGCTTTCCAAGATGGATTGGGCATAAGGGATTCCAGGGCATGCTGTCAGTAACAAATTGTTACAAATATGGCTCATGGGGAAATGGGGCTGAGATTGGAGAGAACAGACACTATAGGGGTTGGGCATATAGTTAATTATAGAATCATACAGTATGGAATCAGGCCATTCAGCCCATTGAGACATCCCATCCAGATCCAACCCCTTACCCTAGCCCTGTAACCCTGCATTTCCCATGGCTAACCCAAACCACCTTGCATACTGTGGTCAACTTAACATGGCCCATCCAAAGAAGCTGCACATCTTTGGACTGTGGGAGGAAACCAGAGCACCCGGAGGAAACCCACGCAGACACGGGGAGAACGTGCAAACTCCACACAGACAGTCACCCGAGGCTGGAATCAAACCCGAGCCCCTGGTGCTGTGAGAATGATGGAGATTAGATCTGGTAAGAGATCTCACTCGACCTTGTGGTGAAAAACAGTTTTAAAGAATTCAACACAACTCAGACTTAAGTCAAGTAAAGTCAAGTAAACAAGATTGAGCCCAGTGTTTGGAGTCTACAGCAATGCTTCACATCTCTACTTGCTCAGAAGGTGAAAGAAATTCGATGTGTCCACAGTGACTTTTATCAGTATTTATGGATGCATCATAGAAAGCATCCTATCCAGATACACCACAGCTTGGTATGGCAACTGCTCTGTCCAACGCCACAAGAAATTGCCGCGAGCTGTCAACACAGCCCAGTCCATCACACAAACCAGCCTTCCTTCCACTGACCTTATTTACATCCGTCATTAATTTATGAACTTCTAAAAGGGGAGTAGGGATAACCCTAGTAACTATAGGCCGGTGAGTCTCACTTCTGTTGTGGGCAAAGTCTTAGAGAGAATTTTCTCTGGGAAGCAAGGGAGGAGATTGCAGAGCCATTGGCCTTGATTTTTATGTCCTCTTTGTCTACAGGAGTAGTCCCAGAAGACTGGAGGATAGCAAATGTGGTTCCCTTGTTCAAAAAGGGGAGTAGGGATAGCCCTAGTAACTATAGGCCGGTGAGTCTCACTTCTGTTGTGGGCAAAGTCTTAGAGAGAATTGTAAGGGATAGGATTTATGCACATCTGGATAGGAATAATGTGATCAAGGATAGTCAGCATGGTTTTGTGAAGGGCAAGTCGTGCCTCACAAACCTTATTGAATTCTTTGAAAAGGTGACGAAGGAGGTTGATGAGGGGAAAGCGGTAGATGTGGTATATATGGATTTTAGTAAGGCGTTTGATAAGGTTCCCCATGGTAGGCTACTGCAGAAAATACGGAGATATGGCATTGAGGGTGAGTTGGAGGTTTGGATTAGGAATTGGCTGGATGGAAGAAGACAGAGGGTAGTAGTTGATGGCAAAGTTTCTTCATGGAGTGCCGTCACTAGCGGTGTTCCGCAAGGATCTGTTTTGGGACCATTGCTGTTTGTCATTTTTATAAATGACCTGGAAGAGGGGTTAGAAGGTTGGGTGAGCAAGTTTGCGGATGATACGAAAGTCGGAGGAGTTGTTGACAGTGAGGAAGCATGTGGCAGGTTACAGCAGGATATAGAGAAGCTGCAGAGCTGGGCAGAAAGGTGGCAGATGGAATTCAATGTAGCTAAGTGTGAGGTGATTCACTTTGGGAAGAATAACAAAAAGATGGGGTACTGGGCTAATGGTCGGATACTTGGTAGTGTGGATGAGCAGAGGGATCTTGGTGTCCATGTACACAGATCTCTGAAAGTTGCCACCCAGGTAAATAGTGCGGTGAGGAAGGCATATGGCGTACTGGCTTTTATTGGTAGAGGAATTGAGTTCCGGAGTCCTGAGGTCATGATGCAGTTGTATAAAACTCTGGTACGGCCGCATCTGGAATATTGTGTGCAGTTTTGGTCGCCATACTATAGGAAGGATGTGGAGGCATTGGAACGGGTGAAGAGGAGGTTTACCAGGATGTTGCCTGGTATGGAAGGAAAATCGTATGAGGAAAGACTGAGGCACTTGGGGCTGTTTTCACTAGAGAAAAGAAGGTTTAGGGGTGACTTGATTGAGGTGTACAAGATGATTAGGGGGTTAGATAGGGTCGACAGTATGAACCTTTTCCCGCGTATTGAGTCGGGTATTACAAGGGGGCATAGCTTTAAATTAAGGGGGGGTAGATATAGGACTGATGTTAGGGGTAGGTTCTTCACTCAGCGAGTCGTTAGTTCATGGAATGCCCTGCCAGTAACAGTGGTGGACTCTCCCTCTTTATGGGCATTTAAGAGGGCATTGGATAGGTATATGGAGGATAGTGGGTTAGTGTAGTTTAGGTGGGCTTGGATCGGCGCAACATCGAGGGCCCAAGGGCCTGTACTGCGCTGTATTCTTCTATGTTCTATGTTCTATGTTCTAAGGTCACCTCTCACCTCCAGCGAAAAAATATCCCAGTCTTTCCAGCCTTTCTTCATAACTCAAACCTTCCATACCCAGCAACATCCTGGTAAATCTCTTCCAAACCGTCTCCAGCTTAATAATATCCCTCCTATAACTGGGAGACCAGAACTGGACAGTGTTCCAGAAGTGGCCTCACCAATGTCCCGCACAACCTCAACATGACTTCCCAACTCCAATAACACCCTGCTGGAAGTGATTAGTGAATTCTGCTCCTTCAAGACCACAAATGGACAGGCAGACAGGCAGAGAGACAGTCAGACAGACAAACAGGCAGACAGTCAGACAGACAAACAGGCAGACAGTCAGACAGACAAACAGGCAGACAAGCAGACCAACAGACAGGCAGACAGAGAGACACGCAGGCAGAGTGATAGACAGACAGGCAGGCAGGCAGGCAGAGAGATAGACAGCCTGTAGCTTGCTGCAGAACATGATCTACACACAGTGAACACAGCATCCACTATTGACTGATGCACAGAATGTGTAGGGATTAACATCACATCAACCTCTCAAACAGTTTGATTTGAATTATTTCATGGGAAGTTGGTCATCACTGGGAAGTCAGCATTTGTTGCCTCTTATTGCCCTTGGATTGAGTGGCTTTGTAAGGCAACTTCAGAGGGCAGCTAAAAGTTAACCCCAGCACTGTGGGTCTGGAGTCACGTGTAGGCCAGACCAGGTAAGGATGGCAGATTACCCTCTATAAAGGACGTTTATGACCCAGATGGGATTTTTACAACGACTGATGAGCATTAAATGGCCACCATTGTGGGTACTACTCCAGACTAATTATTTAATTCAAATTCCAGGAGGTTCAGTGGTAAGGTTTGAACTCCTGCCATCAAAGCCTGGGCCTACTAGATGATAAACCTGCTGGCTTCACATCCTCAGTGCCTCTTTGGTGCTCACTGCACTATGCTGGGGGGCTCTGGAATATAGGAATAATTTACACTCTTCAGGGAAAGAAGCTAAATCACTCCCGTCCTCACTGTACATGATAGATATATCTGGGCAGTCCCTTCAACGAAGGAGTATTCGTGCTGCCAGCCCTCAATAGCCGATGGTATACCTCATGGTATTATCACTGGTACATTAATCCCGAGACCCAGGTAATGTCCTGGGGACCCGGGTTCAAATCCTGCCATGGCAGATGGTGGAACTTGAATTCAATAAAAATCTGGAATTAAGAATCTAATGATGACCATGAATCGATTGTTGGAAAAACCCATCTGGCTCACGAATGTCCTTCAGGGAAGGAAACTGCCATCCTTACCTGGTCTGGCCTACATGTGACTCCAGACCCACAGCAATGTGGTTGACTCTGAACTGCCCTCTGGGGAAATTAGGGATGGGTAATAAATGCTGGGCCTAGCCAGCAACACCCTCATCCCATGAATGAATAAAAGAAAATAAAAGGGAGGTGGTTTCATTGGCCGGTTTACAGGACTGGGGCAGTCACACTCCAGAAGTGTGGTAATGGGAGCTGGGTGAGCAACGGGGCATGTGCACAGCTCCACCCACACGCCATGACATGAAGGCCCTGGGCATTGGTTTGGGAGCCTGGGCCGCCCTTTGTGGCAATAGAGGGAAATGATGACACCCCTCCTGGGCTGGCAATGGCCAATCACTAGAGCAGCTTAGCAACAGGCACCACACAGGACAGCAACAATGTCAGGCAGCAGGAATGGCTTCAGCAATTGACTTCTTCAGGTGCGATGTAGGAAGGTCTGTGCCTTGGTAGATGTGGACAGTTTGCTACCATTTAGAGATGGGAGGATGCCATCCATTGCTGTTACTTGGTCAAAATGAGGGATGGTTTGCTCAATTGGCTGTACACCTGCCTTATAACACAGAGAGATGCAAACAGTGTGGGCTGCGTCCTCGCCCTGCCTGAGGTTACCGGAAGGAATCTCTTGCTCAATCTCTTCCCTTACCTGGGGTTTGGTGACCCTCAGGTTAAGCCACCACCCGTTACCTCTCTCTAGTGCAGCTCTAAGGTCTGGCAAGACCATGGTAACTTTCCCTTTGCTTGGTCAATACCCTGAAACTCCCTCTGAACTGTCCCTACATCCCCAGACCAAGAAGGCAGCTCATCTCCACCTTCTCAAGGGACAGTTAGGGACAGGCAATAAATGCTGGGCCCAGCCAGCGATGACCACATTCTATAAGCAAATAAAAAGGTCACCGACTGTCTGTGGGTCAGAGCGATAACCAGTCATTTAGCTTTCAGATGATGCCCTCAGAGTTGGCATTAGGAAGAGAGGGCTAAAGGATGGGTGAAGGGTGGCAGGATATCCAACACTGACAAACCCTAGCTCCTCTCACAAATCTGTTAATGGACCTTCCTCTCCGATCTCAGTCTCCCAATAACAACCCAGCATTATAGATGTAAAGCTGGAGGAGCCCAGCAGGACAGACAGCATCCGAGGAGCAGGAAAGTCAATGCTTTGGGCTGAAACCCTTTGTCAGGAAACGTTGACTCTCCTGCCCCTCGAATGCTGTCTGACCTACTGTGCTCTTCCAGCTTCACATCTATTGACTCAGACATCCAGCATCTGCCGTCCTCACTGTCTACGGGCCCAGATGGTTCAGTGCACATTGTGAGTGTTCTCTCAAAAGGACTGCTTCGAGGAGCATAGAAATAGAGGCCATTTGGCCCATCATGTCTGCACTGGCTCTCCAATAATGAGTTTGTGACATTCTCCTGCCTTTTCCCAAAACTGTGAGTGTCTCTTCCGTCCAAATGACCATCCGATGCCCCGCAGCGAATCTCAGATGACTCCTGCCTCCACCCTGTCTCACGGCTCTGCACTCCTGCTTTTGCTTTACATTGCTGGGCTTTCTGTAATATGGCAGGTTTGATAATTTTCTCTTTCTGTGGCATTTTTCACCCAAGGAAAAAACACATACAAAAAGACACCCTTATCAACACATGACAAACTGAGAAGCAACAGAAGACTGCAACGGATATTGGCAAACAGCGAGATTGCACTAATCAGAATGAATCAGCTCTCTGCCATGCATCCGGTTGGGTTGGATCCCTTTTCCACAATCTGATTAGCTTCATTCCATTTCTATTTCGAGGATTTTGCAAAATTTCCGTTACCTTTCAACAGGAAGGAGCGGTTAACTTGTGCAACGGGACTATCGTATAATTAATAGTCCTGCACTATCAGAATTGAGCTATGGGGGAAGAGAACAGCACTCTGTCATGATCAGGCACTCTTACCCCTTTTAATGGACCTCCCATTGCTGAGTGAAATGTGGAATGAGTCCTCGCTAAAAATCCAAAAGATAAAGATGCAAATTTAAACACCCTCTACTCTTTTCAAAGTCTGTCTGGTTTCGCAATCTCATCAAGGGTCCAGGATGATTAAATTGTGAGGACAGGTCGTGTGGTTGTGTAGAGTTATGTAGAATTTAAATTCCAGAAATGGTGAGCTTGAGACAACTTGGATGCAAAACAAATTTTAAACTCAAACACAATCCGGCCGTAGAGGCTGTGCTATTAAATATACTTGAGGCTGAGAAAAACAGCTATTTAATCAGAAAGGGAATTGCGAGTTATTGGAGAACAGGCAGACAGGGTTTGAGGGTTATCAGGTCAACCATGATCTCAGTGAACAGTGGAATAAACTCGATGGGCTGAATGGCCTACTTCTGCTCCTACATTTGCAAACTGCCATTATTGATTGAAACAAAGGTGGGACAGGAGGTGGTGCTGAAAAATGTGTTGCTGGAAAAGCGCAGCAGTTCAGGCAGCATCCAAGGAGCAGGAAATCGACGTTTCGGGCATAAGCCCTTCTTCAGGAATCCTGCACCTTGGATGCTGCCTGACCTGCTGCGCTTTTCCAGCAACACATTTTCAGCTCTGATCTCCAACATCTGCAGTCCTCACTTTCTCCTCGACAGGCGGTGGTGTTTGACTTTCCCCTCAGAGAAAGGTAACGCATTTCAATTGTTTAATGAGGCTTCAATCCTCAGGGGTTTTTTTCTGAAATCTTTGTTTCATCGTTAACACTGGCCAATCAGAATTCCAGAAAGCTGTTGGCCAATGGGAGGCGAGGGTTGCTGCTGTCAACGAGTTGCACCTTTCCAACATCTCCTATGGGGCCTGAAGGGCCAAGAGAGCAGCCCTTGCCAGTCTCCTGTCAAACTTCACGGTGCCATGGCAGCTCAGTGGTTAGCACTGCTGCCTCACGATACAAGGGACCTGGGTTTGATTCCACCCTCGGGAGACTGTCAGTGTGACGTTTTCACATTGTCTGCGTGGGCTTCCTCCCACACTCCAAAGATGTGCAGGTTAGGTGGATTGGTCATGCTAAATTACCCATAGTGTCCATGAATGTGTAGGTTGGGCCCATTAGACATGGGGTTTCAGGGATGGGGTGGGTCTGGGTGGGATGCCTTTTGGAGATTTGGTGTTGGACCAAATGGCCTGTCCCCACACTGTAGGGATTCTACAACTAATAGGACCCCAATCCCCTTGCTACGACCCAGTGACCTCCCAGTATCAAGACAACAGGCATTTGAGTAATATCTGTAACTCCAGACCTTGCAGACAGGGCACTTGGTGAAATTATAATCTCGCGCAGCTGATACTGAGCAAACTGATGGAGGTGCAGGTTGTGACATCTCAAGGTTTTCATAGGGGCTTAAAAGATAAAGTCAGTGAGATATTAGACAGATTGGTGTTCATTTTCCAAGATTCTGGAAAAGTTCCATTTGATTGGAGGGTAGCAAATGTAACCCCTGTATTCTAGAATGGAGGGAAAACACACAGAAAACTATGGGCCCATTTAGGTTGATGCCTATTGAGGATTTTATGAAAAGGACAGTTGTCCACATGCAGCAATCCTCATCTCCCTTTGGCTACTGGTTTTCCAAAGTCAAAGAAATCTGATTGTCTCGTCATAGAGCCATACAGTATGGAAACAGACCCTCCAGCCCAACTCATCCATACCAATCAGACATACTAAACTGAACTGCATTTAGCCCATATCCCTGTAAACCTTTCCTATCCAAGTGTCTTTTAAATGTTGTAATTGTACCAGCCTCCACCACTTCCTCTGGCAGCTCATTCCATACACGTACCACCAACTGTGTGAAAAAAGTTGCCCCTTAGTTCTCTCTTAAATGTTTCCCCTCCCACCCTAAACCCACGCCTCTCCGGTTTTGGACTCCTCTACCCTGGGAAAAAGACCTATCCATGGCTTTCATGCCTCTATAAGTTCACCCCTCAGCCTCTTACGCTTCAGGGAAAAAAGTCCCAGCCTAACCAGCCTCTCCTTATAACTCAAACCTTCTAGTCTTAGTAACTTCCATGTAAATGTTTTATGCACCCTTTCCAGTTTAATAACATCCTTCTTATAGTGGGCGACCAGAATTGTACACAGTACTCCAAATGTGGCCTCACCAATGTCTTGTACAGCCACAACATGATGTCCCAACTCATGTAAACGATGTTCTGACCAATGAAGGCAAGCTTACCAAATGCTGCCTTCAGCACCCTGTCTAGCTGTTACACCGCTTTCAAGAAGTTATATATCCACACCATTAGTTCTCTCTGATAGACAACACTGCCCAGGGTCCAACCCTTAACTGTGTAAGTCCTGCCCCTGGTTTGTCAAACTGCAACACCTCACATTTATCTAAATTAAATTCCATGGGCCATGCCTTGTCCCACTGGCCTACTTAGTGAAGATCCCATAGTCTCATCTCATTGGCAGTCTCTCACAGATGAGGATAACTCTCTTCCACTTTCAGGGTGAGTCCGTAGGTGGCTGATGGGTCTACGGCAGGCTGTGGGACAGGTGGTTGGTGGTGGTCATGGGAAGGGGGTGGGTGAGGCGTTGGTGTGGCAACCTGCTCCTTGCGCTATTTTCCTTTGTAAGATCGAAGGTGGCCACGTATGCGCGGAGGTTCTGTTCTCCTGCATTTCCCCTGTCGCACGGTGAAAATCATATCCGTTGTGTCTGTCCGTGACTACACGCCACTCTGCGATTCCGAGAGGAGTTCCTCAGCCACAGAGAGGAGACAGTCGAGGAGGATCTGGATGATGACTTTTCCAATGGTCGACAGGAGATTCCCCTGTAGTTACCCCTCATCACCAACTCACTGTTCCCCAAAAGGGAGAAATACAAGGCAATGTGGGAGCTCCAAACACTAGCACCTCCTTGACTACTTCATCGTCCGAGCAAGGGATTGGAAAGACATTAATATCCCCCATGCTATGACAGGAGCCAATGACTGCTGGTCAGTCCATTGCCTGATCCAAGCCAGGGTCAATATAAATATAGCCCACTGCAGCAGAGACAATTGAAGCAGCTTATTCTTAGCTAACCTTCTTCGCTGTCCACTCTATCACCAATTTTGGTGTTATTCACAAACTTACAAACAATGCCTCTAAATTCTCATTCAAATTGTTCAGATAAATGACAAACAACAGTGGATCCAGCACCAATCCTTGCAGCAGACCGCTGGTCGCAGTCTGAACCACAATCCTCTCCCACCACTCTCTGTCTCCTACTGTCAAGCCAATTTTATATCCAAATGGCGAGCTCACCCTGGAACACGTGTGATCTAACCTTAGTGATCAGTCTACGATGCGGAACCTTGCTGCAGGCCTTGCTAAAGTCGATGTAGACAAAGTATACCTTTTTAGAACATCGAACATAGAACAGTACAGCACAGAACAGGCCCTTCAGCCCACGATGTTGTGCCGACCACTGATCCTCATGTATGCACCCTCAAATTTCTGTGACCATATGCATGTCCAGTAGTCTCTTAAATGTCCCCAATGACCTTGCTTTCACAGCTGCTGCTGGCAACGCATTCCATGCTCTCACAACTTTCTGTGTAAAGAACCCGCCTCTGACATCCCCTCTATACTTTCCTCCAACCAGCTTAAAACTATGACCCCTCGTGTTAGTCATTTCTGCCCTGGGAAATAGTCTCTGGTTATTGACTCTATCTACGCCTCTCATTATCTTGTATACCTCAATTAGGTCCCCTCTCCTCCTCCTCTTCTCCAATGAAAAAGTCCGAGCTCAGTCAACCTCTCTTCATAAGATAAGCCCTCCAGTCCAGGCAGCATCCTGGTAAACCTCCTCTGAACCCTCTCCAAAACATCCACATCTTTCCTATAACAGGGCGACCAGAAATGGACGCAGTATTCCAAGTGTGGTCTAACCAAAGTTTTATAGAGCTGCAACAAGATCTCACGACTCTTAAACTCAATCCCCCTTTTACTTTCAACTATTTTCGTAGTCACCTCTTCAAAAAACTCAGTCAAATGTTTGAGACACAGTTTCTCATGGACAAAGCCAGGCTGACTATCCCTAATCAGTCCTTGTGTTTCATCCCTCAGAATCTCCAACAACTTATGTCAGGCTCACCAATCTGTACTTCCCTGGCTTTTTCTTGCAGCCTTCTTAAATAAGTGCACAACATTAGCCACCGTCCAGTCTTCCATCACCTCACCCGTGGCTGTTGATGACACAAATGGTTCTGCTAGGAGCCCTGCAATTTCTTCCCTAATTTCCCACAACGTCCTGGGATACACTTGATTAGGCCCTGGGGATTTATCTACCTTTATGTGTTTTAAGATCTCCAGAACCTCCCCTTCTGTAATGTGGACTCTTTTCATGACATCACTATATATTTCCATGCCTCTCTTCACAGTAAATACTGACTAGAGTTATTCATTTAGGATCACATCCATCTTCTATGGTTCCACACATAGACGACATCTTAGGTCTTTGAGGTGCCCTATTCTCTCCTGAGTTACTCTCTTGCCCTTAATATACTTATAGAATCTCTTTGGATTCTTTTTAACACCATCAACCTAATCTATCTCATGTCCCCTTTTTGCCCTCCTGATTTCCCTGTTAAGTATGCTCCCACACCTTCTATACTCCTCAAGGGATTCATTTGATCCTATCTGTCTATACCTGACATATACCTCCTTCGTTTTCTTGACCAGAGCCTCAATCTCTCTAGTCAGTCAGTGTTACATGCCCATGCCAGCATTGCCCTTCTCACTAACAGGAACACGCTGTCCCTGAACTCTCATTATCTCACTTTTGAAAGCCTCCCACAAGCCAGATGTCCCTTTACCTGCGAAAATCCTCCTCCAATCAACTTTTGAAAGTTCCTGTCTAATACCATCAAAATTGAACTTTAAAGTATGGACCAGACAAATCCTTTTCCATATTTATTTTAAAACTAATAGAATTTTCCTCACTGGTCCCAAACTGCACCCCCACTAACACCTCAGTCATTTGCCCTGCCTTATTTGAAGTGGTCAGATTTTGTCCCTTCTCTACGAGGGCCATGTACATATTGATCAAAAAGTTTTTTTTGAACACACTTAACAAATCCCTCCTCATCCAGCCCTTTAACACGATGGCAGTCCTAGCCTATACTTGGAAAGTTAAAATCCTGTACCATTACAACCCGATTGTTCTTGCAGCTATCTCCCTACACATTCACTCCTCAATTTCCTGCTGACTGCTTGGGGGATTATATTACAATCCCCTCCAAATGATCACCGCTTATTATTTCGCAGTTCCACTCAGTTCATGTCAATGGACAATCCCTCAGGAATATCCTGCCTAGGTATTGCTGGGGTGTTTTCCCTCATCAAAAATGCCGCTTCCCCTCCTCACTTGCCTCCTCTTCCATCCTTCCTATAGCATCTGTATCCTGGAATACTGAGGTGCTTGTCCTATCCCTTAGCCAAGCTTCTATTGTCAAGAGCATTGACTAATTAGTTATGACCCTGCTCCACAGCTATCTAATGAAGGAGCAGTGTTCCAAAAGCATGTACTTCCAAATAAACCTGTTAGACTGTAACCTGGTGTTGTGCGATTTTTAAATATTTGAGGTCAGAGAGGATAAGTGGTTGGTGGGGAATGGATGCAGTTTCAGGGTGACAATCTTTAATACATTGTCAGAGTCATCAGTGCTGGGGCTGCAATTATTTACAATTTATATTCATGATTTAGCTGAGGAAAGTGAACACATTGTGGCCACATTTGCCAATGACACAAGAACAGGTGGGAAGGCAAGAGGTGGGTCTGTCGAGGGATACAGAAAGGTTAAACAAATGGGAAAAAAAATATGGTGGATGGAAAAATGTGCAAATGTGCACTTTGGAGAGAGAATGAAGGAGCTGAATATATACAGAGAAAGACTGCAGAAAGCTATAGCACAGAAGGATTTGCAAATCCTGTGCATCAATCACAAAAGGCTGGCTCCCATTGACTCCATCATTTCGTCCTGTTGCCACAGAAAGGCTGCCAACATCATTAAAGACCCCTCCCACCCAGTAATGCTCCATTCCAATGTCTTCCTTCAGAGGAACTTGAACACACACATCAACAGATTCAGGAACAGCTTCTTCCCCGCTGTTATTAGACTAATGAATGAACCTCTCTAATTTTACATTTAATGTTGATCTTGCTCTATGTGCACCTTAACTGCAGCAGTAACACTGTATTCCTGGCTCTGTTCAATCACTCTGTGCACAGGAAAGGTGTACAGTGTACACAGGGCACACACACAGGAAAGGTGTACAGTGTGGACAGGACCCACACACAGGAAAGGTGTACTCAGTGCACACACACAGGAACAGTGTATAGTCTACACAGGGTACACAGAGAGGAACGGTGTACAGAGTACACAGGGCACAGAGACAGTAAAGGTGTACAGCGTATACAGGGTACACAGACAGAAAGGTGTACAGTGTACACAGGGCACACAGACAGGCAAGGTGTACAATGTAGACAGGGTACATAGACAGGAAAGGTTTACAGTGTACACAGGACACACACAGGAAAGTTGTACAATGTACACAGGGCACACACACAGGAAAGGTGTACAGTGTACACAGGGCACACACACAAGAAACGTGTACAGTGTACACAGGGTACACAGACAGGAAAGGTATGCAGTGTACACAGGGTACAAACAAAGGAAAGGTGTACAGTGTACACACACACAGGAAAGGTGTGAAGTGTACACAGGGTACACAGAGAAGAAAGGTGTACAGTGTACACAGGGTAAACAGAGAGGAAAGGTGCATAGTGTTCACAGGGCACTCACACAGGAAAGGTGTACAGTGTGCACAGTCCACACAGGCAGGAAAGGTGTACAGTGTACACAGGTCACACACACTGTAAAGGTCTGCACTGTACACAGGCACACACACAGGAACAGTGTACAGTGTACACAGGGTACATAGAGAGGAAAGAGGTACGTGTATACAGGGTACACAGACAGGAAAAATGTACAGTGTACACAAGGCACACAACAGGAAAGGAGTACACAGGGCACACAGAGAGGAAAGGTGTACAGTATACACAGGGTATGCACAGGAAAGGTTTACAGTGTACATATAGCACACACACAGGAGAGGTGTACAATGTACATAGGGCACACACATAGGAAAAGTGTACAGTGTATACAGGGTACACAGACAGGAAAGGTGTACAGTATACACAGGTCACACACACTGTAAAGGTGTGCACTGTACACAGGGCACACACAGAGGAACATTGTACAGTGTACACAGGGTACACAGATAGGAAAGGTGTAAAGAGGACACAGGGCACACAGGCAGGAAAAGTGTACAGTCTTCACAGGGTACAAAGACAGGGAAGGTGTACAGTGTACACAGGATACACACACAGGAAAGGTGTACAATGTACACAGGATACACACACAGGAAAGGTGTACAGAGTACACCGGCACACAGACAGGAAAGGTGTGCAGTGTACACAGACCACACACACAGGAAAGGTGTACAATGTACACAGGGCACACAGTCAGCAAAGGTGTTTACAGAGCAGACAGACAGGAAAGGTATACAGTGTACACAGTGTACGCACACAGGAAAGGCGTACAGTGTACACAGAGCACACACACAGGAAAGGTATACAGAGTACAGAGGGCACACAGGCAGGAAAGGTGTACAGTGTATATGGGACATGCACACAGTAAAGGTGTACACTGTACACAGGGCACACAGTCAGGAATGGTGTATACACGTCACACAGACAGGAAAGGTGTATACAGGGCACACAGACAGGAAAGGTGTACAGCGTACAAAGGACACACACACAGGAAAGGTGTACAGTGCACACAGGGCACACAAACAGGAAAGGTATACAGTGTACACAGGGCACACACACAAGAAATGTGTACAGTGTACACAGGGTATACAGACAGGCAACGTGTAGAGTGTACACAGGGCACACACACAGGAAAGGTGTACAGTGTATACAGGGCAGTCACACAGAAACGGTATACAATGTCCACAGAGCAGACACAGAGGAAAGGTGTACAGTGTACACAGGGCACACACATTGGAAAGGTGTACAGTGTATACAGGATAAACAGACAGTAAAGGTGTACAGTATACACAGGGCACACACACAGGAAAGGTGTGCAGAGTACACAGGGCACACACACAGGAAAGGTGTACAATGTACACAGGGCACACAGACAGGAAAGGTGTATACAGGGCACATAGACAGGAAAGGTCTACACAGGGCATGCACACAGGAAAGGTGTACAATGTACACAGGGTATGCACACAGGAAAGGCATACAGTGTACACAGGGCACACACACAGGAAAGGTGTACAATGTACCCAGGGCACACAGTCAGGAAAGGTGTATACAGGGCAGACAGACAGAAAGGAGTAGAGTGTACAAAGGGTACGCACACAGGTAAAGTATACAGTGTATAAAGGGCACACATTCAGGAAAGGTGTACAGTGTACACAGGGCACACACACAGGAAAGGTGTACAGTGTAAACAGGGCACACACACAGGAAAGGTGTATAGTGTATATAGGGCACACACAGAGGAAATGTGTACAGTGTTTATATGGCACAGACAGGAAAGGTGTACAGTGTACACAGGGCACACAGACAGGAAAGGTGTACAGTGTACACAGGATACACACACAAGGAAGGTGTACAATGTACACAGGGCACTCACGCAGAAACGGTGTACAGTGTACACAGAGACCACAGACAGGAAAGGTGTACAGTGTACACATGGCACACACACAGAGGAAAGGGGTACAGTGTATACAGGTACCATAGACAGGAAAGGTGTACAGTGTATACAGGGTACACAGACAGAAAGGTGTACAGTGTACACAGGGTACGCACACAGGAAAGGTGTACAGTTTACACAGGGCACTCCCACAGGAACTGCGTACCGTGTACACAGGGCACACAGACAGGAAAGGTGTACAGTGTACACATGGCACACACACAGGAAAGGTGTACAGTGTACATAGGGCACACACAGAGGAAACGTGTACAGTGTATACAGGGCACACAGGCAGGGAAGGTGTACAGTGTACACAGGACACACACACAGTAAAGGTGTACACTGTACACAGGACACACATACAGGAAAGGTGTGCAGTGTACACAGGGCAAACAGACAGGAAAGGTGTACAGTGTACACAGGGCACACAGACAGGAAAGGTATATACAGGGCAGACAGACAGGAAAGGTGTACAGTGTACACAGGGTATGCACACAGGAAAGGTGTACAATGTACACAGGGTACACACAGAAAATGTGGACAGTGTACATAGGGCACACACACAGGAAAGGTGTACAGTGTATACAGGGCACTCACACAGGAACTGTATACAGTGTACACAGGGCACACAGGCAGTAAAGGTGTGCAGTGTATACAGGGTATACACACAGGAAAGGTATACAGTGTACACAGGGCACACAGACAGGAAAGGTGGACAATGTACACAGGGCACACACACAGGAAAGGTGTACAGCGTACACAGGACAACACAGGAAAGGTGTACAGTGTACACAGGGTACACACACAGGAAAGGTGTACCAAGTACACAGGGCACACAGGCAGTAAAGGTGTGCAGTGTATACAGGGTATACACACAGGAAAGGTATACAGTGTACACAGGGCACACAGACAGGAAAGGTTGACAATTTACACAGGGCACACACACAGGAAAGGTGTACAGTGCACACAGGGTACACAGACAGGCAAGGTGTAGAGTGTACACAGGGCACACACACAGCAAGGTTGTACAGTGTATACAGGGCAGTCACACAGAAACGGTGTGCAATGTACACAGAGCACACACAGAGGAAAGGTGTACAGTGTACACAGGATACACACACGAGGAAGGTGTACAATGTACACAGGGCACTCACACAGAAACGGTGTACAGTGTACACAGAGCACACACACAGGAAAGGTGTACAGTGTATACAGGGCACTCACACAGGAACTGTATACAGTGTACACAGGGCACACAGACAGGAAAGGTGTACAGTGTACACAGGGCACATAGACAGAAAAGTTGTACAGTGTATACAGGGTACACAGACAGAAGGGTGTACAGAGTACACAGGGTATGCACATAGGAAAGGTGTATAGTGTACATAGGGCACTCACACAGGAAAGGTGTATAGTGTATACAGGGCACATAGACAGGAGAGGTGCACAGGATACACATTGCACACATACAGGAAAGGTGTACAATGTACACAGGGCACACAGTCAGGAAAGGTGTACAGTGTACACAGGGCACACACACAGGAAAGGTGTACAGAGTACACAGGGCACACAGGCAGTAAAGGTGTGCAGTGTATACAGGGTATACACACAGGAAAGGTATAGTGTACACAGGGCACACAGACAGGAAAGGTGGACAATGTACACAGGGCACACACACAGGAAAGGTGTACAGCGTACACAGGACACACACACAGGAAAGGTGTACAGTGCACACAGGGTACACAGACAGGCAAGGTGTAGAGTGTACACAGGGCACACACACAGGAAGGTTGTAGAGTGTATACAGGGCAGTCACACAGAAACGGTGTGCAATGTACACAGAGCACACACAGAGGAAAGGTGTACAGTGTACACAGGGCACATACACAGGAAAGGTGTACAGTATACACAGGGCACACACACAGGAAAGGTGTACAGTGTATACAGGGTACACAGACAGAAGGGTGTACAGAGTACACAGGGTATGCACATAGGAAAGGTGTATAGTGTACATAGGGCACTCACACAGGAAAGGTGTATAGTGTATACAGGGCACATAGACAGGAGAGGTGCACAGGATACACATTGCACACATACAGGAAAGGTGTACAATGTACACAGGGCACACAGTCACCAAAGGTGTATACAAGGCACACAGACAGGAAAGGTGTATACAGGGCAGACAGACAGGAAAGGTGTACAATGTACACAGGGTACACATAGAAAATGTGGACAGTGTACACAGGGTACACAGACAGAAAAGGTATACAGGTTACATAGGGCACAGACACAGGAAAGTGTACAGTGTACACAGGGCACACTGGCAGGAAAGGTGTACAGAGTACACAGGACACAAGGTTGACACTGTACACAGGGCACACATACAGGAAAGGTGTACAGTGTACACAGGGCATACACACAGGAAAGGTGGACAGTGTATACAGGGCACACACACAGGAAAGGTGTACAGAGTATACAGGGCACACCCACAGGAAAGGTGGACAATGTACACAGGGCAGACACACAGGAAAGGTGTACTCAGTGCACACATACAGGAACAGTGTACAGTCCACACAGGGTACATAGAGAGGAAAGGTGTACAGAGTACACAGGGCACATAGACAGAAAAGTTGTACAGTGTATACAGGGTACACAGACAGAAGGGTGTACAGAGTACATAGGGTATGCACATAGGAAAGGTGTATAGTGTATACAGGGCACATAGACAGGAAAGGTGCACAGGATACACATTGCACACACACAGGAAAGGTGTACAATGTACACAGGGCACACAGTCAGGAAAGGTGTACAGAGTACACCGGGCACACAGGCAGTAAAGGTGTGCAGTGTATACAGGGTATACACACAGGAAAGGTATACAGTGTACACTGGGCACACAGACAGGAAAGGTGGACAATGTTCACAGGGCATACACACAGGAAAGGTGTACGGCGCACACAGGACACACACACAGGAAAGGTGTACAGTGCACACAGGGTACACAGACAGGCAAGGTGTAGAGTGTACACAGGGCACACACACAGGAAGGTTGTACAGTGTATACAGGGCAGTCACACAGAAACGGTGTGCAATGTACACAGAGCACACACAGAGGAAAGGTGTACAGTGTACACAGGGCACACACACTGGAAAGGTGTACAGTGTATACAGGATAAACAGACAGGAAAGGTGTACAGTATACACAGGGCACACACACAGGAAAGGTGTACAGTATACACAGGGCACACACACAGGAAAGGTGTACAATGTACACAGGGCACACAGTCACCAAAGGTGTATACAGGGCACACAGATAGGAAAGGTGTATACAGGGCAGACAGACAGGAAAGGTGTACAGTGTACACAGGGTACGCCCACAGGAAAGGTGTACAATGTACACAGGGCACACACACACGGAAGGTGTACAGAGTACACAGGGCACACAGGCAGTAAAGGTGTGCAGTGTATACAGGGTATACACACAGGAAAGGTATACAGTGTACACAGGGCACACAGACAGGAAAGGTGGACAATGTTCACAGGGCATACACATAGGAAATGTGTACAGCGTACACAGGACACACACACAGGAAAGGTGTACAATGTACACAGGGCACACAGTCACCAAAGGTGTATACAGGGCACACAGACAGGAAAGGTGTATACAGGGCAGACAGACAGGAAAGGTGTACAGTGTCCACAGGGTACGCCCACAGGAAAGGTGTACAATGTACACAGGGTACACATAGAAAATGTGGACAGTGTACACAGGGTACACAGTCAGGAAAGGTGTACAGTTTACATAGGGCACAGACACAGGAAAGGTGTACAGTGTACACAGGGCACACAGGCAGGAAAGGTGTACAGTGTACACAGGGCATACACACAGGAAAGGTGGACAGTGTATACAGGGCACACCCACAGGAAAGGTGGACAATGTACACAGGGCACTCACACAGAAACGGTGTACAGTATAGACAGGGCAGACACACAGGAAAGGTGTACTCAGTGCACACATACAGGAACAGTGTACAGTCTACACAGGGTACATAGAGAGGAAAGGTATACAGTGTACACAGGACACATAGACAGAAAAGTTGTACAGTGTATATAGGGTACACAGACAGAAGGGAGTACAGAGTACACAGGGTATGCACATAGGAAAGGTGTATAGTGTACATAGGGCACACACAGGAAAGGTGTATAGTGTATACAGGGCACATAGACAGGAAAGGTGTATACAGGGCAGACAGACAGGAAAGGTGTATACAGGGCACACAGACAGGAAAGGTGTATACAGGGCACATAGACAGGAAAGGTGTACACAGGGCATGCACACAGGAAAGGTGTACAATGTACACAGAGTACGCACACAGGAAAGGCATACAGTGTACACAGGGCACACACACAGGAAAGGTGTACAATGTACCCAGGGCACACAGTCAGGAAAGGTGTATACAGGGCAGACAGACAGGAAAGGAGTAGAGTGCACAAAGGGTACGCACACAGGTAAAGTATACAGTGTATAATGGGCACACATTCAGGAAAGGTGTACAGTGTACACAGGGCACACAGACAGGAAAGGTGTACAGTGTAAACAGGGCACACACACAGGAAAGGTGTACAGTGTAAACAGGGCACACACAGAGGAAATGTGTACAGTGTTTATATGGCACAGACAGGAAAGGTGTACAGTGTACACAGGGCACACAGACAGGAAAGGTGTACAGTGTACACAGGATACACACACAAGGAAGGTGTACAATGTACACAGGGCACTCACACAGAAACGGTGTACAGTGTACACAGAGACCACAGATAGGAAAGGTGTACAGTGTACACATGGCACACACACAGAGGAAAGGGGTACAGTGTACACAGGGCACACAGGCAGTAAAGGTGTGCAGTGTATACAGGGTATACACACAGGAAAGGTATACAGTGTACACAGGGCACACAGACAGGAAAGGAGGACAATGTTCACAGGGCACACACAGGAAAGGTGTACAGCGTACACAGGACACACACACAGGAAAGGTGTACAGTGCACACAGGGTACACAGACAGGCAAGGTGTACAATGTACACAGGGCACACACACAGGAAGGTTGTACAGTGTACACAGGGCACACAGGCAGTAAAGGTGTGCAGTGTATACAGGGTATACACACAGGAAAGGTATACAGTGTACACAGGACACACAGACAGGAAAGGAGGACAATGTTCACAGGGCACACACAGGAAAGGTGTACAATGTACACAGGGCACACAGTCACCAAAGGTGTATACAGGGCACACAGACAGGAAAAGTGTATACGGGGCAGACAGGCAGGAAAGGTGTACAGTGTACACAGGGCATACACACAGGAAAGGTGTACAGTGTATACAGGGCATACAGGCAGGGAAGGTGTACAGTGTACACAGGACACACACACAGTAAAGGTGTACACTGTACACAGGACACACATACAGGAAAGGTGTACAGAGTACACAGGGCACATAGACAGGTAAGTTGTACAGTGTATACAGGGTACACAGACAGAAAGGTGTACAGTGTCCACAGGGTATGCACATAGGAAAGGTGTATAGTGTACATAGGGCACTCACACAGGAAAGGTGTACAGTGTATACAGGGCGCACAGACGGGAAAGGTGTACAGTGTACACATTGCACACACACAGTAAATGTGTACACTGTACACAGGGCACACACACAGGAGAGGTGTACAGTGTACACAGGGCAAACAGACAGGAAAGGTGTACAGTGTACATAGAGTACACACACAAGAAAGGTGTACAGTGTACACAGGGGAAACAGACAGGAAAGGTGTACAGTGTACACAGGGTACACACACAAGAAAGGTGTACAATGTACACACGGCACTCATACAGAAACGGTGTACATTGTACACAGAGCACACAGACAGGAAAGGCGTGCAGTGTACACTGGGTACAGAGACAGGAAAGGTGTACAGTGTACACAGGGCACACAGAGTGGAAAGGTGTACAGTGTACACAGGGTACACAGACAGGAAAGTTGTACAGTGTACATAGGGCACACACAGAGGAAAGGTGTACAGTATATATACAGGGCACACGGACAGGAAAGATGTACAGTGTACACAGGACACTCACACAGTAAAGATGTACACTGTAGACAGGGCACACACACAGGAGAGGTGTACAGTGTACATTGCTTGCAGGGCAAACACACAGAAAAGGAGTACAGTGTACACAGGACACACACAGAAAAGGTGTACAGTTTACACAGGCCACACACACAGGAAAGGAGTACAGTGTACACTGGCACACACACAGGAAAGATGTACTCAGTGCACACACACAGGAACAGTGTACAGTCTACACAGGGTTCATAGAGAGGAAAGGTATACAGTGTACACAGGACACACACACAGTAAAGGTGCACACTGTACACAGGGCAAACACACAGGTGAGTTGTACAGTGTACACTGGGCAGACACACAGGAAAGGTGTACCGTCTACACAGGGCACACAGTCAGGAATGGTGTATACACGTCATACAGACAGGAATGGTGTATACAGGGCACACAGACAGGAAAGGTGTACAGTGTACACAGGGTACACACACAGGAGAGGTGTACAGTGTACACTGGGCACACACACAGGAAAGGTGTACAATGAACACAGTGCACACAGTCAGAAATGGTGTACACACGTCATACAGACAGGAAAGGTGTATACAGGACACACCGACAGGAAAGGTGTACAGTGTACACAGTGTACACAGAAAAGGTGTACAGTGTACGCAGGGTGCACAGACAGAAAACGTGTACAGTTTACACAGGGCACACACACAGGGAAGGTGTACAGTGTCGACAGGGCACACACACAGGAAAGGTGTACTCAGTGCACAGACAGGAACAGTGTACAGTCTACACAGGGTACATAGAGAGGAAAGGTTTAGAGTGTACACAGGGTACACAGACAGGAAAGGCGTGCAGTGTACACTGGGTACACAGACAGGAAAGGTGTACAGTGTACAGAGGGCACACACACAGGAAAGGTGTACAGTGTACACAGGGTACACAGACAGAAAAGGTGTACAGTTTACACAGGCCACATACACAGGAAAGGTGTACAGTGTACACTGGCACCCACACAGGAAAGGTGTACTCAGTGCACACAGACAGGAACAGTGTACAGTCGACACAGGGTATATAGAGAGGAAAGGTGTACAGTGTACACAGGACACACAGATAGGAAAGGTGTACAGTATATACAGAGTACACAGACAGAAAGGTGTACAGTGTACACAAGGCAAACAACAGCAAAGGTGTACACAGGGCACACAGACAGGAAAGGTGTACAGTGTACTCAGGGAAACAGACAGGAAAGGTGTACAGTGTACACAGGGCACTCACAGGAAAGTTGCACAATATACACAGGGCACACAAACAGGAAAGAAGTACAGTGTATATGTGGGAAGCAGAGCGGAAAGGTGTACAGTGTACACAGGGCACACACACAAGAAAGTTGGAAAGTGTACAAAGGGTACACAGACAAGAAAGGTGTACAGTGTATATGTGGGAAGCAGAGAGGAAAATGAGTACAGTGTATACAGGGCAGACACACAGCAAAGGTGCACAATGTACACATGGCACACAGACTGGAAAGGTGTACAGTGCACACAGGGCACACAGGCAGGAAAGGTGTACAGTGTACACAGGATACACACGCAAGAAAGCTGTACAATGTACACAGGGCACTCACACAGAAATGGTGTACAGTGTACACAGAGCACACAGACAGGAAAGTATACAGTGTACAAATGGCACACACACAGGAAAGGTGTACAGTGTACACATTGCACTCCCACAGGAACTGCATACAGTGTACACAGGGCACACAGAGTGGAAAGGTGTACAGTGTACATAGGGCACACACACAGGAAAGGTGTACACTGTACACAGGGCATACACACAGGTGAGGTGTACAGTGTACACTGGGCAGACACACAGGAAAGGTGTATAGTGTACACTGGCACACACACAGGAAAGATGTACTCAGTGCACACACACAGGAACAGTGTACAGTCTACACAGGGTTCATAGAGAGGAAAGGTATACAGTGTACACAGGACACACACACAGTAAAGGTGCACACTGTACACAGGGCATACACACAGGTGAGGTGTACAGTGTACACTGGGCAGACACACAGGAAAGGTGTACCGTCTACACAGGGCACACAGTCAGGAATGGTGTATACACGCCATACAGACAGGAAAGGTGTATACAGGGCACACAGACAGGAAAGGTGTACAGTGTACACAGGGTACACACAGAAAACGTGTACAGTGTACACAGGGCACACACACAGGAGAGGTGTACAGTGTACACTGGGCATACACACAGGAAAGGTGTACAATGAACACAGTACACACAGTCAAAAATGGTGTACACACGTCATACAGACAGGAAAGGTGTATACAGGGCACACCGACAGGAAAGGTGTATACAGGGCACACCGACAGGAAAGGTGTACAGTGTACACAGTGTACACACAGAAAAGGTGTACAGTGTATGCAGGGTGCACAGACAGAAAACGTGTACAGTTTACACAGGGCACTCACACAGGGAAGGTGTACAGTGTAGACAGGGCACACACACAGGAAAGGTGTACTCAGTGCACACAGACAGGAACAGTGTACAGTCTACACAGGGTACATGGAGAGGAAAGGTTTAGAGTGTACACAGGGTACACAGACAAGAAAGGCGTGCAGTGTACACTGGGTACACAGACAGGAAAGGTGTACAGTGTACACAGGGCACACACACAGAAAAGGTGTACAATGTACACAGGGGACACACTGAAAAGGTGTACAATGTACACAGGGTACACAGACAGAAAAGATGTACAGTTTACACAGGCCACGCACACAGGAAAGGTGTACAGTGTACACTGGCACACACACAGGAACAGTGTACTCAGTGCACACAGACAGGAACAATGTACAGTCTACACAGGGTATATAGAGAGGAAAGGTGTACAGTGTGCTCAGGACACACAGACAGGAAAGGTGTACAGTGTATACAGGGTACACAGACAGAAAGGTGTACAGTGTACACAAGGCAAACAACAGCAAAGGTGTACACAGGGCACACAGACAGGAAAGGTGTACAGTGTACACAGGGCACACAGACAGGAAAGGCGTACAGTATAAACATGGTACATAGACAGGAAAGGTTTACAGTGTACACTGGCACACAGACAGGAAAGATGTACTCAGTGCACACACACAGGAACAGTGTACAGTCTGCACAGGGTTCATAGAGAGGAAAGGTATACAGTGTACACAGGACACACACACAGTAAAGCTGTACACTGTACACAGGGCACACACACAGGTGAGTTGTACAGTGTACACTGGGCAGACACACAGAAAAGGTGTACCGTCTACACAGGGCACACAGTCAGGAATGGTGTATACACGTCATACAGACAGGAATGGTGTATACAGGGCACACAGACAGGAAAGGTGTACAGTGTACACAGGGTACACACAGAAAACGTGTACAGTGTACACAGGGCACACACACAGGAGAGGTGTACAATGAACACAGTGCACACAGTCAGAAATGGTGTACACACGTCATACAGACAGGAAAGGTGTATAGAGGGCACACCGACAGGAAAGGTGTACAGTGTACACAGGGTACACAGAAAAGGTGTACAGTGTACACAGGGTGCACAGACAGAAAATGTGTACAGTTTACACAGGGCACACACACAGGGAAGGTGTACAGTGTCGACAGGGCACACACACAGGAAAGGTGTACTCAGTGCACAGACAGGAACAGTGTACAGTCTACACAGGGTACATAGAGAGGAAAGGTTTAGAGTGTACACAGGGTACACAGACAGGAAAGGCGTGCAGTGTACACTGGGTACACAGACAGGAAAGGTGTACAGTGTACAGAGGGCACACACACAGGAAAGGTGTACAGTGTACACAGGGTACACAGACAGAAAAGGTGTACAGTTTACACAGGCCGCATACACAGGAAAGGTGTACAGTGTACACTGGCACCCACACAGGAAAGGTGTACTCAGTGCACACAGACAGGAACAGTGTACGGTCGACACAGGGTATATAGAGAGGAAAGGTGTACAGTGTACACAGGACACACAGATAGGAAAGGTGTACAGTATATACAGGGTACACAGACAGAAAGGTGTACAGTGTACACAAGGCAAACAACAGCAAAGGTGTACACAGGGCACACAGACAGGAAAGGTGTACAGTGTACTCAGGGAAACAGACAGGAAAGGTTTACAGTGTACACAGGGCACTCACAGGAAAGTTGCACAATATACACAGGGCACACAAAGAGGAAAGAAGTACAGTGTATATGTGGGAAGCAGAGCGGAAAGGTGTACAGTGTACACAGGGCACACACACAAGAAAGTTGTAAAGTGTACAAAGGGTACACAGACAAGAAAGGTGTACAGTGTATATGTGGGAAGCAGAGAGGAAAGGTGTTACAGTGTACACAGGGCAGACGCACAGCAAAGGTGCACAATGTACACATGGCACACAGACTGGAAAGGTGTACAGTGCACACAGGGCACACAGGCAGGAAAGGTGTACAGTGTACACAGGATACACACGCAAGAAAGCTGTACAATGTACACAAGGCACTCACACAGAAATGGCGTACAGTGTACACAGAGCACAGAGACAGGAAAGGTATACAGTGTACACATTGCACTCCCACAGGAACTGCATACAGTGTACACAGGGCACACAGAGTGGAAAGGTGTACAGTGTACACACAGAAAAGGTGTACAGTGTATGCAGGGTGTACAGACAGAAAACGTGTACAGTTTACACAGGGCACTCACACAGGGAAGGTGTACAGTGTAGACAGGGCACACACACAGGAAAGGTGTACTCAGTGCACACAGACAGGAAAGGTGTACAGTCTACACAGGGTACATGGAGAGGAAAGGTTTAGAGTGTACACAGGGTACACAGACAGGAAAGGCGTGCAGTGTACACTGGGTACACAGACAGGAAAGGTGTACAGTGTACACAGGGCACACACACAGGAAAGGTGTACAATGTACACAGGGGACACACTGAAAAGGTGTACAATGTACACAGGGTACACAGACAGAAAAGGTGTACAGTTTACACAGGCCACGCACACAGGAAAGGTGTACAGTGTACACTGGCACACACACAGGAACGGTGTACTCAGTGCACACAGACAGGAACAATGTACAGTCTACACAGGGTATATAGAGAGGAAAGGTGTACAGTGTGCTCAGGACACACAGACAGGAAAGGTGTACAGTGTATACAGGGTACACAGACAGAAAGGTGTACAGTGTACACAAGGCAAACAACAGCAAAGGTGTATACAGGGCACACAGACAGGAAAGGTGTACAGTGTACACAGGGCACACAGACAGGAAAGGCGTACAGTGTACACAGGGCACACAGACAGGAAAGGCGTACAGTATAAACATGGTACACAGACAGGAAAGGCGTACAGTGTACTCAGTGCACACACACAGGAAAGATGTACTCAGTGCACACACACAGGAACAGTGTACAGTCTACACAGGGTTCATAGAGAGGAAAGGTATACAGTGTACACAGGACACACACACAGTAAAGCTGTACACTGTACACAGGGCACACACACAGGTGAGTTGTACAGTGTACACTGGGCAGACACACAGGAAAGGTGTACCGTCTATACAGGGCACACAGTCAGGAATGGTGTATACACGTCATACAGACAGGAATGGTGTATACAGGGCACACAGACAGGAAAGGTGTACAGTGTACACAGGGTACACACAGAAAACGTGTACAGTGTACACAGGGCACACACACAGGAGAGGTGTACAGTGTACACTGGGCATACACACAGGAAAGGTGTTCAATGAACACAGTGCACACAGTCAGAAATGGTGTACACACGTCATACAGACAGGAAAGGTGTATAGAGGGCACACCGACAGGAAAGGTGTACAGTGTACACAGGGTACACAGAAAAGGTGTACAGTGTACACAGGGTGCACAGACAGAAAACGTGTACAGTTTACACAGGGCACACACACAGGGAAGGTGTACAGTGTACACAGGATACACACGCAAGAAAGCTGTACAATGTACACAGGGCACTCACACAGAAATGGTGTACAGTGTACACAGAGCACACAGACAGGAAAGGTATACAGTGTACACATGGCACACAGACTGGAAAGGTGAACAGTGCACACAGGGCACACAGGCAGGAAAGGTGTACAGTGTACACAGGATACACACACAAGAAAGCTGTACAATGTACACAGGGCACTCACACAGAAATGGTGTACAGTGTACACAGAGCACACAGACAGGAAAGGTATACAGTGTACACATGGCACACACACAGGAAAGGTGTGCAGTGTACACATTGCACTCCCACAGGAACTGCATACAGTGTACACAGGGCACACAGAGTGGAAAGGTGTACAGTGTACATAGGGCACACACACAGGAAAGATGTACAGTGTACACACGGCCCTCACACATGAACTGCATACAGTGTACACAGGGCACACAGACTGGAAAGGTGTACAATGAACACAGGGCACACAGTCAGGAATGTTGTATGCACATCATACAGACAGGAAAGGTGTACAGTGTACACAGGGTACACACAGAAAAGGTGTACATTGTACACAGGGTACACAGACAGAAAAGGTGTACAGTTTACACAGGCCACACACACAGGAAAGGAGTACAGTGTACACATGGCACACACACAGGAAAGATGTACTCAGTGCACACACACAGGAACAGTGTACAGTCTACACAGGGTTCATAGAGAGGAAAGGTATACAGTGTACACAGGACACACACACAGTAAAGGTGTACACTGTACACAGGGCACACACACAGGGGAGTTGTACAGTGTACACTGGGCAGACACACAGGAAAGGTGTACCGTCAACACAGGGCACACAGTCAGGAATGGTGTATACACATCATACAGACAGGAAAGGTGTATACAGAGCACACAGACAGGAAAGGTGTACAGTGTACACAGGGCACATACACAGGAAAGTTGTACAGAGTACACCGGGCACACAGGCAGTAAAGGTGTGCAGTGTATACAGGGTATACACACAGGAAAGGTATACAGTGTACACAGGGCACACAGACAGGAAAGGTGGACAATGTACACAGGGCACACACAGAGGAAAGGTGTACAGCGTACACAGGACACACACACAGGAAAGGTGTACAGTGCACACAGGGTACACAGACAGGCAAGGTGTACAATGTACACAGGGCACACACACAGGAAGGTTGTACAGTGTATACAGGGCAGTCACACAGAAACGGTGTGCAATGTACACAGAGCACACACAGAGGAAAGGTGTACAGTGTATACAGGATAAACAGACAGGCAAGGTGTACAGTATACACAGGGCACACACACAGGAAAGGTGTGCAGTGTACACAGGGCACACACACAGGAAAGGTGTACAATGTACACAGGGCACACAGTCACCAAAGGTGTATACAGGGCACACAGACAGGAAAAGTGTATACGAGGCAGACAGGCAGGAAAGGTGTACAGTGTACACAGGGCATACACACAGTAAAGGTGTACAGTGTATACAGGGCATACAGGCAGGGAAGGTGTACAGTGTACACAGGACACACACACAGTAAAGATGTACACTGTGCACAGGACACACATACAGGAAAGGTGTACAGAGTACACAGGGCACATAGACAGGTAAGTTGTACAGTGTATACAGGGTACACAGACAGAAAGGTGTACAGTGTCCACAGGGTATGCACATAGGAAAGGTGTATAGCGTACATAGGGCACTCACACAGGAAAGGTGTACAGTGTACACAGGGCATACACACAGTAAAGGTGTACCGTGTATACAGGGCATACAGGCAGGGAAGGTGTACAGTGTACACAGGACACACACACAGTAAAGATGTACACTGTGCACAGGACACACATACAGGAAAGGTGTACAGAGTACACAGGGCACATAGACAGGTAAGTTGTACAGTGTATACAGGGTACACAGACAGAAAGGTGTACAGTGTCCACAGGGTATGCACATAGGAAAGGTGTATAGCGTACATAGGGCACTCACACAGGAAAGGTGTACAGTGTATACAGGGCGCACAGACGGGAAAGGTGTACAGTGTACACATTGCACACACACAGTAAATGTGTACACTGTACACAGGGCACACACACAGGAGAGGTGTACAGTGTACACAGGGCAAACAGACAGGAAAGGTGTACAGTGTACATAGAGTACACACACAAGAAAGGTGTACAGTGTACACACGGCACTCATACAGAAACGGTGTACAGTGTACACAGAGCACACAGACAGGAAAGGCGTGCAGTGTACACTGGGTACAGAGACAGGAAAGGTGTAGAGTGTACACAGGGCACACACACAGGAAAGGTGTACAGTGTATACAGGGCACTCACACAGGAACTGTGTACAGTGTACACAGGGCACACAGAGTGGAAAGCTGTACAGTGTACACAGGGTACACAGACAGGAATGTTGTACAGTGTACATAGGGCACACACAGAGGAAAGGTGTACAGTATATATACAGGGCACACGGACAGGAAAGATGTACAGAGTACACAGGACACTCACACAGTAAAGATGTACACTGTACACAGGGCACACACACAGGAGAGGTGTACAGTGTACATTGTTCACAGGGCAAACACACAGGAAAGGTGTACAGTGTACACAGGACACACACAGAAAAGGTGTACAGTTCACACAGGCCACACACACAGGAAAGGAGTACAGTGTACACTGGCACACACACAGGAAAGATGTACTCAGTGCACACACACAGGAACAGTGTACAGTCTACACAGGGTTCATAGAGAGGAAAGGTATACAGTGTACACAGGACACACACACAGTAAAGCTGCACACTGTACACAGGGCACACACACAGGTGAGTTGTACAGTGTACACTGGGCAGACACACAGGAAAGGTGTACCGTCTACACAGGGCACACAGTCAGGAATGGTGTATACACGTCATACAGACAGGAATGGTGTATACAGGGCACACAGACAGGAAAGGTGTACAGTGTACACAGGGTACACACAGAAAATGTGTACAGTGTACACAGGGCACACACACAGGAGAGGTCTACAGTGTACACTGGGCATACACACAGGAAAGGTGTACAATGAACACAGTGCACACAGTCAGAAATGGTGTACACACGTCATACAGACAGGAAAGGTGTATACAGGACACACCGACAGGAAAGGTGTACAGTGTACACAGTGTACACAGAAAAGGTGTACAGTGTACACAGGGTGCACAGACAGAAAACGTGTACAGTTTACACAGGGCACACACACAGGAAAGGTGTACTCAGTTCACACAGACAGGAACAGTGTACAGTCTACACAGGGTACATAGAGAGGAAAGGTTTAGAGTGTACACAGGGTACACAGACAGGAAAGGCGTGCAGTGTACACTGGGTACACAGACAGGAAAGGTGTACAGTGTACAGAGGGCACACACACAGGAAAGGTGTACAGTGTACACAGGGTACACAGACAGAAAAGGTGTACAGTTTACACAGGCCACATACACAGGAAAGGTGTACAGTGTACACAGGGTACACAGACAGAAAAGGTGTACAGTTTACACAGGCCACATACACAGGAAAGGTGTACAGTGTACACTGGCACCCACACAGGAAAGGTGTACTCAGTGCACACAGACAGGAACAGTGTACGGTCGACACAGGGTATATAGAGAGGAAAGGTGTACAGTGTACACAGGACACACAGACAGGAAAGGTGTACAGTATATACAGGGTACACAGACAGAAAGGTGTACAGTATACACAAGGCAAACAACAGCAAAGGTGTACACAGGGCACACAGACAGGAAAGAAGTACAATGTATATGTGGGAAGCAGAGCGGAAAGGTGTACAGTGTACACAGGGCACACACACAAGAAAGTTGGAAAGTGTACAAAGGGTACACAGACAAGAAAGGTGTACAGTGTATATGTGGGAAGCAGAGCGGAAAGGTGTACTACACAGGGCAGACACACAGCAAAGGTGCACAGTGTACACATGGCACACAGACTGGAAAGGTGTACAGTGCACACAGGGCACACAGGCAGGAAAGGTGTACAGTGTACACAGGATACACACGCAAGAAAGCTGTACAATGTACACAGGGCACTCACACAGAAATGGTGTACAGTGTACACAGAGCACACAGACAGGAAAGGTATACAGTGTACACATGGCACACACACAGGAAAGGTGTACAGTGTACACATTGCACTCCCACAGGAACTGCATACAGTGTAGACAGGGCACACAGAGTGCAAAGGTGTACAATGAACACAGGGCATGCAGTCAGGAATGTTGTATACACATCATACAGACAGGAAAGGTGTACAGTGTACACAGGGTACACACAGAAAAGGTGTACATTGTACACAGGGTACACAGACAGAAAAGGTGTACAGTTTACACAGGCCACACACAGGAAAGATGTACTCAGTGCACACACACAGGAACAGTGTACAGTCTACACAGGGTTCATAGAGAGGAAAGGTATACAGTGTACACAGGACACACACACAGTAAAGGTGTACACTGTACACAGGGCATACACACAGGTGAGGTGTACAGTGTACACTGGGCAGACACACAGGAAAGGTGTACCGTCTACACAGGGCACACAGTCAGGAATGGTGTATACACGTCATACAGACAGGAAAGGTGTATACAGGGCACACAGACAGGAAAGGTGTACAGTGTACACTGGGCATACACACAGGAAAGGTGTTCAATGAACACAGTACACACAGTCAGAAATGGTGTACACACGTCATACAGACAGGAAAGGTGTATACAGGGCACACCGACAGGAAAGGTGTACAGTGTATGCAGGGTGCACAGACAGAAAATGTGTACAGTTTACACAGGGCACTCACACAGGGAAGGTGTACAGTGTAGACAGGGCACACACACAGGAAAGGTGTACTCAGTGCACACAGACAGGAACAGTGTACAGTCTACACAGGGTACATGGAGAGGAAAGGTTTAGAGTGTACACAGGGTACACAGACAGGAAAGGCGTGCAGTGTACACTGGGTACACAGACAGGAAAGGTGTACAGTGTACACAGGGCACACACACAGGAAAGGTGTACAGTGTACACAGGGAACACACTGAAAAGGTGTACAATGTACACAGGGTACACAGACAGAAAATGTGTACAGTTTACACAGGCCACGCACACAGGAAAGGTGTACAGTGTACACTGGCACACACACAGGAACAGTGTACTCAGTGCACACAGACAGGAACAATGTACAGTCTACACAGGGTATATAGAGAGGAAAGGTGTACAGTGTACACAGGACACACAGACAGGAAAGGTGTACAGTGTATACAGGGTACACAGACAGAAAGGTGTACAGTGTACACAAGGCAAACAACAGCAAAGGTGTACACTGTGCACACAGACAGGAAAGGTGTACAGTGTACACAGGGCACACAGACAGGAAAGGCGTACAGTATAGACATGGTACATAGACAGGAAAGGTTTACAGTGTACACCAGGCACTCACAGGAAAGGTGTAAAATGTACACAGGGCACTCACAGGAAAGGTGTAAAATGTACACAGGGCACACAAACAGGAAAGATGTACAGTGTACGCAGGGCACACTCGCAAGAAAGTTGTAAAGTGTACACAGTGTACACAGACAAGAAAGGTGTACAGTGTATATGTGGGAAGCAGAGCGGAAAGGTGTACAGTGTACACAGGGCACACACACAGCAAAGTTGCACAGTGTACACGTGGCACACAGACTGGAAAGGTGTACAGTGTACACAGGGCACACAGGCAGGAAAGGTGTACAGTGTACACAGGATACACACGCAAGAAAGCTGTACAATGTACACAGGGCACTCACACAGAAATGGTGTACAGTGTACACAGAGCACACAGACAGGAAAGGTGTACAGTGTACACATGGCACACACACAGGAAAGGTGTACAGTGTACACAGGGCACTCCCACAGAAACTGCATACACTGTACACAGGGCACACAGAGTGGAAAGGTGTACAGTGTGCATAGGGCACACACACAGGAAAGGTGTACAGTTGACATAGGGCACACACAGAGGAAAAGTGTACAGTGTATACAGGGCACACAGACAGGAAAGATGTACAGAGGACACAGGGCACACAGAGTGGAAAGGTGTACAGTACATAGGGCACACACACAGGAAAGGTGTACAGTGTACACAGTGCACACACAGAAAAGGTGTACAGTGTATGCAGGGTGCACAGACAGAAAATGTGTACAGTTTACACAGGGCACTCACACAGGGAAGGTGTACAGTGTAGACAGGGCACACACACAGGAAAGGTGTACTCAGTGCACACAGACAGGAAAGGTGTACAGTCTACACAGGGTACATGGAGAGGAAAGGTATACAGTGTACACAGGACACACACACAGGAAAGGTGTACAGTGTACACAGGGCACACACACAGGAAAGGTGTACAGTGTACACAGGGCACACACACAGGAAAGGTGTACAGTGTACACAGGGAACACACTGAAAAGGTGTACAATGTACACAGGGTACACAGACAGAAAATGTGTACAGTTTACACAGGCCACGCACACAGGAAAGGTGTACAGTGTACACTGGCACACACACAGGAACAGTGTACTCAGTGCACACAGACAGGAACAATGTACAGTCTACACAGGGTATATAGAGAGGAAAGGTGTACAGTGTACACAGGACACACAGACAGGAAAGGTGTACAGTGTATACAGGGTACACAGACAGAAAGGTGTACAGTGTACACAAGGCAAACAACAGCAAAGGTGTACACTGTGCACACAGACAGGAAAGGTGTACAGTGTACACAGGGCACACAGACAGGAAAGGCGTACAGTATAGACATGGTACATAGACAGGAAAGGTTTACAGTGTACACAAGGCACTCACAGGAAAGGTGTAAAATGTACACAGGGCACTCACAGGAAATGTGTAAAATGTACACAGGGCACACAAACAGGAAAGATGTACAGTGTACGCAGGGCACACTCGCAAGAAAGTTGTAAAGTGTACACAGTGTACACAGACAAGAAAGGTGTACAGTGTATATGTGGGAAGCAGAGCGGAAAGGTGTACAGTGTACACAGGGCACACACACAGCAAAGTTGCACAGTGTACACGTGGCACACAGACTGGAAAGGTGTACAGTGTACACAGGGCACACAGGCAGGAAAGGTGTACAGTGTACACAGGATACACACGCAAGAAAGCTGTACAATGTACACAGGGCACTCACACAGAAATGGTGTACAGTGTACACAGAGCACACAGACAGGAAAGGTGTACAGTGTACACATGGCACACACACAGGAAAGGTGTACAGTGTACACAGGGCACTCCCACAGAAACTGCATACAATGTACACAGGGCACACAGAGTGGAAAGGTGTACAGTGTGCATAGGGCACACACACAGGAAAGGTGTACAGTGTACATAGGGCACACACAGAGGAAAAGTGTACAGTGTATACAGGGCACACAGACAGGAAAGATGTACAGAGGACACAGGGCACACAGGCAGGAAAGGTGTACAGTGTACACAGGACACACACAGGAAAAGTGTACTGTGTACACAGGGCATACACACAGGAAAGGTGTACAATGTACACAGGGCACAAAGTCAGGAATGTTGTAAACACATCATACAGACAGGAAAGGTGTACAGTGTACACAGGGTACACACAGAAAAGGTGTACAGTGTACACAGGGTACACAGACAGAAAAGGTGCACAGTTCACACAGGCCACACACACAGGAAAGGTGTACATTGTACACACGGCACACACACAGGAAAGATGTACTCAGTGCACACACACAGGAACAGTGTACAGTCTACACAGGGTTCATAGAGAGGAAAGGTATACAGTGTACACAGGACACACACACAGTAAAGGTGTACACTGTACACAGGGCACACACACAGGTGAGGTGTACAGTGTACACTGGGCAGACACACAGGAAAGGTGTACCGTCTACACAGGGCACACAGTCAGGAATGGTGTATACACATCATACAGACAGGAAAGGTGTATACAGAGCACACAGACAGGAAAGGTGTACAGTGTACACAGTGTACACACAGAAAAGGTGTACAGTGTACGCAGGGTGCACAGACAGAAAACGTGTACAGTTTACACAGGGCACTCACACAGGGAAGGTGTACAGTGTAGACAGGGCACACACACAGGAAAGGTGTACTCAGTGCACACACACAGGAACAATGTACAGTCTACACAGGGTATATAGAGAGGAAAGGTGTACAGTGTACACAGGACACACAGACAGGAAAGGTGTACAGTGTATACAGGGTACACTGACAGAAAGGTGTACAGTGTACACAAGGCAAACAACAGCAAAGGTGTACACAGGGCACACAGACAGGAAAGGTGTACAGTGTACTCAGGGCACACAGACAGGAAAGGCGTACAGTATAGACATGGTACATAGACAGGAAAGGTTTACAGTGTACACAGGGCACTCACAGGAAAGGTGTAAAATGTACACAGGGCACACAAACAGGAAACATGAAAGATATGGGCGGCATGGTGGCACAGTGGTTAGCACTGCTGCCTCACAGCGCCAGAGACCCGGGTTCAATTCCCGACTCAGGCGACTGACTGTGTGGAGTTTGCACATTCTCCCTGTGTCTGCGTGGGTTTCCTCCGGGTGCTCCGGTTTCCTCCCACAGTCCAAAGATGTGCAGGTCAGGTGAATTGGCCATGCTAAATTGCCCGTAGTGTTAGGTAAGGGGTAAATGCAGGGGTATGGGTGGGTTGCGCTTCGGCGGGGCGGTGTGGACTTGTTGGGCCGAAGGGCCTGTTTCCACACTGTAAGTAATCTAATCTAATCTAATCTAATGTACAGTGTACGCGGGGCACACTCGCAAGAAAGTTGTAAAGTGTACACAGTGTACACAGACAAGAAAGGGGTACAGTGTATATGTGGGAAGCAGAGCGGAAAGGTGTACAGTGTACACAGGGCACACACACAGCAAAGGTGCACAGTGTACACATGGCACACAGACTGGAAAGGTGTACAGTGCACACAGGGCACACAGGCAGGAAAGGTGTACAGTGTACACAGGATACACACGCAAGAAAGCTGTACAATGTACACAGGGCACTCACACAGAAATGGTGTACAGTGTACACAGAGCACACAGACAGGAAAGGTGTACAGTGTACACATGGTACACACACAGGAAAGGTGTACAGTGTACACAGGGCACTCCCACAGAAACTGCATACAGTGTACACAGGGCACAGAGTGGAAAGGTGTACAGTACATTGGGCACACACACAGGAAAGATGTACAGTGTACACAGGGCCCTCACACAGGAACTGCATACAGTGTACACAGGGCACACAGACTGGAAAGGTGTACAGTGTGCATAGGGCACACACACAGGAAAGGTGTACAGTGTACATAGGGCACACACAGAGGAAAAGTGTACAGTGTATACAGGGCACACAGACAGAAAAGATGTACAGAGGACACAGGGCACACAGGCAGGAAAGGTGTACAGTGTACACAGGACACACACAGGAAAAGTGTACTGTGTACACAGGGCATACACACAGGAAAGGTGTACAATGTACACAGGGCACACAGTCAGGAATGTTGTATACACATCATACAGACAGGAAAGGTGTACAGTGTACACAGGGTACACACAGAAAAGGTGTACAGTGTACACAGGGTACACAGACAGAAAAGGTGCACAGTTCACACAGGCCACACACACAGGAAAGGAGTACAGTGTACACTGGCACACACACAGGAAAGATGTACTCAGTGCACACACACAGGAACAGTGTACAGTCTACACAGGGTTCATAGAGAGGAAAGGTATACAGTGTACACAGGACACACACACAGTAAAGGTGTACACTGTACATAGGGCACACACACAGGTGAGGTGTACAGTGTACACTGGGCAGACACACAGGAAAGGTGTACCGTCTACACAGGGCACACAGTCAGGAATGGTGTATACACATCATACAGACAGGAAAGGTGTATACAGAGCACACAGACAGGAAAGGTGTACAGTGTACACAGGGTACACACAGAAAACGTGTACAGTGTACACAGGGCACACACACAGGAGAGGTGTACAGTGTACACTGGGCATACACACAGGAAAGGTGTACAATGAACACAGTGCACACAGTCAGAAATGGTGTACACACGTCTTACAGACAGGAAAGGTGTATACGGGACACACCGACAGGAAAGGTGTACAGTGTACACACAGAAAAGGTGTACAGTGTACGCAGGGTGCACAGACAGAAAACGTGTACAGTTTACACAGGGCACTCACACAGGGAAGGTGTACAGTGTAGACAGGGCACACACAGGAAAGGTGTACTCAGTGCACACAGACAGGAACAGTGTACAGTGTACACAGGGCACACATACAGCAAAGGTGCACAGTGTACACATGGCACACAGACTGGAAAGGTGTACAGTGCACACAGGGCACACAGACAGGAAAGGTGTACAGTGTACACAGGATACACACGCAAGAAAGCTGTACAATGTACACAGGGCACTCACACAGAAATGGTGTACAGTGTACACAGAGCACACAGACAGGAAAGGTGTACAGTGTACACATGGCACACACACAGGAAAGGTGTACAGTGTACACAGGGCACTCCCACAGAAACTGCATACAGTGTACACAGGGCACACAGAGTGGAAAGGTGTACAGTGTACATAGGGCACACACACAGGAAAGATGTACAGTGTGCACAGGGCCCTCACACAGGAACTGCATACAGTGTACACAAGGCACACAGAGTGGAAAGGTGTACAGTGTGCATAGGGCACACACACAGGAAAGGTGTACAGTGTACATAGGGCACACACAGAGGAAAAGTGTACAGTGTATACAGGGCACACAGACAGGAAAGATGTACAGAGGACACAGGGCACACAGGTAGGAAAGGTGTACAGTGTACACAGGACACACACAGGAAAAGTGTACTGTGTACACTGGGCAGACACACAGGAAAGGTGTACAATGAACACAGTACACACAGTCAGAAATGGTGTATACACGTCATACAGACAGGAAAGGTGTATACAGGGCACACCGACAGAAGAGGTGTACAGTGTACACAGTGTACACACAGAAAAGGTATACAGTGTACGCAGGGTGCACAGACAGAAAACGTGTACACTTTACACAGGGCACTCACACAGGGAAGGTGTACAGTGTAGACAGGGCACACACACAGGAAAGGTGTACTCAGTGCACACAGACAGGAACAGTGTACAGTGTACACAGGGTACATAGAGAGGAAAGGTTTAGAGTGTACACAGGGTACACAGACAATAAAGGGGTGCAGTGTACACTGGGTACACAGACAGGAAAGGTGTACAGTGTACACAGGGCACACACACAGGAAAGGTGTACAATGTACACAGGGGACACACAGAAAAGGTGTACAGTGTACACAGGGTACACAGACAGAAAAGGTGTACAGTTTACACAGGGTGCACAGACAGAAAACGTGTACAGTTTACACAGGGCGCTCACACAGGGAAGGTGTACAGTGTAGACAGGGCACACACACAGGAAAGGTGTACTCAGTGCACACAGACAGGAATAGTGTACAGTCTACACAGGGTACATAGAGAAGAAAGATTTAGAGTGTACACAGGGTACACAGACAGGAAAGGCGTGCAGTTTACACTGGGTACACAGACAGGAAAGGTGTACAGTGTACACAGGGCACACACACAGAAAAGGTGTACAGTGTACACAGGGTACACAGACAGAAAAGGTGTACAGTGTACACAGGGGACACACAGGAAAGGTGTACAGTGTACACTGGCACACACACAGGAAAGGTGTACTCAGTGCACACAGACAGGAACAGTGTACTGTCTACCAGGGTATATAGAGAGGAAAGGTGTACAGTGTACAAAGGACACACAGACAGGAAAGGTGTACAGTGTATACAGCGTACACAGACAGAAAGGTGTACAGTGTACACAAGGCAAACAACAGCAAAGGTGCACACAGGGCACACAGACAGGAAAGGTGTACAGTGTACACGCCGCACACACACAGGAAAGATGTACAGTGTACACAGGGCACACACACAGTAAAGGTGTAAACTGTACACAGGGTACACAGACAAGAAAGGTGTACTGTCTGCACAGGGTAAACAGAGAGGAAAGGTGTACAGTGTACACAGGGCACACACACAGTAAAGGTGTAAACTGTACACAGGGTACACAGACAAGAAAGGTGTACTGTCTGCACAGGGTAAACAGAGAGGAAAGGTGTACAGTGTACACAGGGCACACACACAGGAAAGGCGTGCAGTGTACACTGGGTACACAGACAGGAAAGTTGTCCAGTGTACACAGCGCACACACACAGAAAAGGTGTACAGTGTACACAGGGTACATGCACAAGAAACGTGTACAGTGTACACAGGGCACACACACACAGGAAAGGTGTACAGAGTACACAGGGCACACAGGCAGGAAAGGTGTACAGTGTACACGGAGCACACACACTGGAAAGGTGTGCAGTGTACTCAGGGCACACACACTGGAAAGGTGCACAGTGTATGCATGATAAACAGACAGGAAAGGTCTACTGTATACACAGGGCACACAGAGGGGAAAGGTGTATAGTGTACACAAGGTACTCAGACAGGAAAGGTGTACAGTGTACACAGGGCACACACACAGGAAAGGTGTGCAGTGCACACAGGGTACACAGACAGGAAAGGTGTACATTGTACACACGGCACACACACAGGAATGGTGTACTCAGTGCACACACACAGGAACAGTGTCCAGTCTACACAGGGTACATAGAGAGGAAAGGTGTGCAGTGTACACAGGGTACACAGACAGAAAGGTGTACAGTGTACACAAGGCAAACAACAGGAAGGGTGCACACAGGTCACACAGACAGGAATGGTGTACAGTGTAGACAGGGAACACACAGGAAAGTTGTACAATGTACATAGGGCGCACACACAGGAAAGTTGTACAGTGTACACAAACCGGAAAGGTGAACAGTGTACACAGGGCAGACACACAAGAAACGTGTGTACAGTGTACACAGACAGGAAAGGCGTGCAGTGTACACTGGGTACACAGACAGCAAAGGTGTACAGTGTACATAGTGCACACACAGGAAAGGTGTACAATGTACACAGGGACCACACACAGCAAAATTGTACATTGTACAAAAACAGGAAAGGTGTACTGTGTACACAGGACACACACATAAGAAAAGTGTACAGTGTACACAGACAGGAAAGGCTTGCAGTGTACACAGGGCACACACACTCAGGAAAGGTGTTCAGTGTACACAGGGCTCACAGAAACAAAAGGTGTGCAGTGTACACAGGCACACACAAAGGAAAGTTGCACAGTGTAGTCAGGGCACACACACAGGAAAGGTGTACAGTGTACATAGGGTACACAGACAGGAAAGGTGTACAGTGTACACAGGGTACACACATAGAAAAGGTGTACAGTGTATACAGGTACACAGACAGCAAAGGTGTACACTGTACACAGGGCACACAGGCAGGAAAGGTGCACAATGTACACATGGCACAGACACAGGAAAGGTGTACAGTGTACACAAGGTACACAGACAGGAAAGGTGTACAGTGTACACAGAGTACACAGGCAGGAATGGTGTACAGTGTACACATGGCACACACACAGGAAAGGTGTACAGTGTATACCGGGTACACACGCAGCAACGATGCACAATGTACACAGTGCACACACAGAGGAAATGTGTACAGTGTATACAGTGTAAACAGATAGGAAAGGTGTATACTGTACACAGGGCACACACACACAGGTAAGGTGTACAGTGTACACAGGTCACACGTGCTGTAAAGGTGTACAGTGTTCACAGGGTACATAGAGACGAAAGGTGTTCAATGTACACAGTGCTCATAGACAGAAAAGGTGTACAGTGCACACAGGGTACACACACAGGGAAGGTTTTGCAGAATACACAGGACACTCACACAGAAACGGTGTACAGTGTACACAGGGCACACTCACAGGAAAGGTTTACAGAGTACACAGGGCACACACACACAGGAAAGGTGTACAGTGTATACAGGGTACACACACAGCAAAAGTGCATAATGCACACAGGGCACACACACAGGAAAGGTGTACAGTGTACACAGGGCACACATGCAGGAAAGGTGTATAGTGTATACAGGTCACACACACTGTAAAGGTGTACAGTGTACACAGGGTACATAGAGAGGAAAGGTGTACAATGTACACGGTGCTCACAGACACGAAAGGTGTACAGTGTACACAGGGTACACAACAGGGAAGGTATATAGTGTACATAGGACACTCACACAGAAACGGTGTACAGTGTACACATGGCACACTCACAGGAAAGGTGTACAGTGTACACATGGCGCACACACAGGAAAGGTGTACAGTGTATACCGGGTACACACACAGCAACGGTGCACAATGTACACAGGGCACACACAGAGGAAAGGTGTACAGTGTACACAGGCTACATAGACAGGAAAGGTGTACAGTGTACACAGGGTACACAGACAGGAAAGGTGTACAGTGTACACAGGGCACACACAGGAAAGGTGAAAAGTGTACACAGGGTACACAGGCAGGAAAGGTGTACAAGGTACACAGGGCACACACATAGGAAAGGTAAACAGTGTACACAGGGTACACAGACAGGAAAGGTGTACAGTGTACACAGGGTACACAGAGAGGAAAGGTGTACAGTGTATACAGGTACACACAAGGAAAGGTGTACACTGTACACAGGGCACACTCACAGGAAAGGTGCACAATGTACACATGGCACAGACACAGGAAAGGTGTACAGTGTACACAGGGTACACAGGAAGGAAAGGTGTACAGTGTACACAGAGTACACAGGCAGGAATGGTGTACAGTGTACACAGACAACATAGGCAGGAATGGTGTACAGTTTACACAGGGCACACACACAGGAAAGGTGTACAGTGTATACAGTGTAAACAGATGGGTAAGGTGTACACTGTACACAGGGCACACACACAGGTAAGGTGTACAGTGTACACATGGCACACACACTGTAAAGGTGTACAGTGTACACAGGGTAGATAGAGAGGAAAGGTGTACAATGTACACAGTGCTCACAGACACGAAAGGTGTACAGTGTACACAGGGTACACACACAGGGAAGGTATATAGTGTACACAGGACACTCACACAGAAACGGTGTACAGTGTACACAGGGCACACTCACAGGAAAGGTGTACAGTGTATACCGGGTACACACACAGCAACGGTGCACAATGTACACAGGGCACACACAGAGGAAAGGTGTACAGTGTACACAGGCTACATAGACAGGAAAGGTGTACAGTGTACACAGGGTACACAGACAGAAAAGGTGTACAGTTTAAACAGGGCACACACACAGGAAAGGTGTACAGTGTACACATGGCACACACACAGGAAAGGTGTACAGTGTATACCGGGTACACACACAGCAACGGTGCACAATGTACACAGGGCACACACAGAGGAAAGGTGTACAGTGTACACAGGCTACATAGACAGGAAAGGTGTACAGTGTACACAGGGTACACAGACAGAAAAGGTGTACAGTGAACACAGGGTACACAGACAGAAAAGGTGTACAGTTTAAACAGGGCACACACACAGGAAAGGTGTACAGTGTACACATGGCACACACACAGGAAAGGTGTACAGTGTATACCGGGTACACACACAGCAACGGTGCACAATGTACACAGGGCACACACAGAGGAAAGGTGTACAGTGTACACAGGCTACATAGACAGGAAAGGTGTACAGTGTACACAGGGTACACAGACAGGAAAGGTGTACAGTGTACACAGGGCACACACAGGAAAGGTGAAAAGTGTACACAGGGTACACAGGCAGGAAAGGTGTACAAGGTACACAGGGCACACACATAGGAAAGGTAAACAGTGTACACAGGGTACACAGACAGGAAAGGTGTACAGTGTACACAGGGTACACAGAGAGGAAAGGTGTACAGTGTATACAGGTACACACAAGGAAAGGTGTACACTGTACACAGGGCACACTCACAGGAAAGGTGCACAATGTACACATGGCACAGACACAGGAAAGGTGTACAGTGTACACAGGGTACACAGGAAGGAAAGGTGTACAGTGTACACAGAGTACACAGGCAGGAATGGTGTACAGTGTACACAGACAACATAGGCAGGAATGGTGTACAGTTTACACAGGGCACACACACAGGAAAGGTGTACAGTGTATACAGTGTAAACAGATGGGTAAGGTGTACACTGTACACAGGGCACACACACAGGTAAGGTGTACAGTGTACACATGGCACACACACTGTAAAGGTGTACAGTGTACACAGGGTAGATAGAGAGGAAAGGTGTACAATGTACACAGTGCTCACAGACACGAAAGGTGTACAGTGTACACAGGGTACACACACAGGGAAGGTATATAGTGTACACAGGACACTCACACAGAAACGGTGTACAGTGTACACAGGGCACACTCACAGGAAAGGTGTACAGTGTATACCGGGTACACACACAGCAACGGTGCACAATGTACACAGGGCACACACAGAGGAAAGGTGTACAGTGTACACAGGCTACATAGACAGGAAAGGTGTACAGTGTACACAGGGTACACAGACAGAAAAGGTGTACAGTTTAAACAGGGCACACACACAGGAAAGGTGTACAGTGTACACATGGCACACACACAGGAAAGGTGTACAGTGTATACCGGGTACACACACAGCAACGGTGCACAATGTACACAGGGCACACACAGAGGAAAGGTGTACAGTGTACACAGGCTACATAGACAGGAAAGGTGTACAGTGTACACAGGGTACACAGACAGGAAAGGTGTACAGTGTACACAGGGCACACACAGGAAAGGTGAAAAGTGTACACAGGGTACACAGGCAGAAAAGGTGTACAAGGTACACAGGGCACACACATAGGAAAGGTGAACAGTGTACACAGGGTACACAGACAGGAAAGGTGTACAGTGTACACAGGGTACACAGAGAGGAAAGGTGTACAGTGTATACAGGTACACACAAGGAAAGGTGTACACTGTACACAGGGCACACTCACAGGAAAGGTGCACAATGTACACATGGCACAGACACAGGAAAGGTGTACAGTGTACATTGGGTACACAGGAAGGAAAGGTGTACAGTGTACACAGAGTACACAGGCAGGAATGGTGTACAGTGTACACAGACAACATAGGCAGGAATGGTGTACAGTTTACACAGCGCACACACACAGGAAAGGTGTACAGTGTATACCGGGTACACACACAGCAACGGTGCACAATGTACACAGGGCACACCCAGAGGAAAGGTGTACAGTGTACACAGCCTACATAGACAGGAAAGGTGTACAGTGTACACAGGGTACACAGACAGGAAAGGTGTACAGTGTACACAGGGCACACACAGGAAAGGTGAAAAGTGTACACAGGGTACACAGGCAGGAAAGGTGTACAAGGTACACAGGGCACACGCATAGGAAAGGTGAACAGTGTACACAGGGTACACAGACAGGAAAGGTGTACAGTGTATACAGGGTACACACACAGCAAACGTGCATAATGCACACAGGGCACACACACAGGAAAGGTGTACAGTGTACACAGGGCACACACACAGGAAAGGTGTACAGTGTACACAGGGCACACATGCAGGAAAGGTGTACAGTGTATACAGGTCACACACACTGTAAAGGTGTACAGTGTACACAGGGTACATAGAGAGGAAAGGTGTACAATGTACACAGTGCTCACAGACACGAAAGGTGTACAGTGTACACAGGGTACACAACAGGGAAGGTATATAGTGTACACAGGACACTCACACAGAAACGGTGTACAGTGTACACAGGGCACACTCACAGGAAAGGTGTACAGTGTACACATGGCACACACACAGGAAAGGTGTACAGTGTATACCGGGTACACACACAGCAACGGTGCACAATGTACACAGGGCACACACAGAGGAAAGGTGAACAGTGTACACAGGCTACATAGACAGGAAAGGTGTACAGTGTACACAGGGTACACAGACAGAAAAGGTGTACAGTTTAAACAGGGCACACACACAGGAAAGGTGTACAGTGTACACATGGCACACACACAGGAAAGGTGTACAGTGTATACCGGGTACACACACAGCAACGATGCACAATGTACACAGGGCACACACAGAGGAAAGGTGTACAGTGTACACAGGCTACATAGACAGGAAAGGTGTACAGTGTACACAGGGTACACAGACAGGAAAGGTGTACAGTGTACACAGGGCACAGACACAGGAAAGGTGAAAAGTGTACACAGGGTACACAGGCAGGAAAGGTGTACAAGGTACACAGGGCACACACATAGGAAAGGTGAACAGTGTACACAGGGTACACAGACAGGAAAGGTGTACAGTGTACACAGGCTACATAGACAGGAAAGGTGTACAATGTACACAGTGCTCACAGACACGAAAGGTGTACAGTGTACACAGGGTACACAACAGGGAAGGTATATAGTGTACACAGGACACTCACACAGAAACGGTGTACAGTGTACACAGGGCACACTCACAGGAAAGGTGTACAGTGTACACATGGCACACACACAGGAAAGGTGTACAGTGTATACCGGGTACACACACAGCAACGGTGCACAATGTACACAGGGCACACACAGAGGAAAGGTGTACAGTGTACACAGGCTACATAGACAGGAAAGGTGTACAGTGTACACAGGGTACACAGACAGAAAAGGTGTACAGTTTAAACAGGGCACACACACAGGAAAGGTGTACAGTGTACACATGGCACACACACAGGAAAGGTGTACAGTGTATACCGGGTACACACACAGCAACGGTGCACAATGTACACAGGGCACACACAGAGGAAAGGTGTACAGTGTACACAGGCTACATAGACAGGAAAGGTGTACAGTGTACACAGGGTACACAGACAGGAAAGGTGTACAGTGTACACAGGGCACACACAGGAAAGGTGAAAAGTGTACACAGGGTACACAGGCAGGAAAGGTGTACAAGGTACACAGGGCACACACATAGGAAAGGTGAACAGTGTACACAGGGTACACAGACAGGAAAGGTGTACAGTGTACACAGGGTACACAGAGAGGAAAGGTGTACAGTGTATACAGGTACACACAAGGAAAGGTGTACACTGTACACAGGGCACACTCACAGGAAAGGTGCACAATGTACACATGGCACAGACACAGGAAAGGTGTACAGTGTACACAGGGTACACAGGAAGGAAAGGTATACAGTGCACACAGAGTACACAGACAGGAATGGTGTACAGTGTACACAGACAACATAGGCAGGAATGGTGTACAGTTTACACAGGGCACACACACAGGAAAGGTGTACAGTGTATACAGTGTAAACAGATGGGTAAGGTGTACACTGTACACAGGGCACACACACAGGTAAGGTGTACAGTGTACACATGGTACACACGCTGTAAAGGTGTACAGTGTACACAGGGTAGATAGAGAGGAAAGGTGTACAATGTACACAGTGCTCACAGACACGAAAGGTGTACAGTGTACACAGGGTACACACACAGGGAAGGTATATAGTGTACACAGGACACTCATACAGAAACGGTGTACAGTGTACACAGGGCACACTCACAGGAAAGGTGTACAGTGTACACATGGCACACACACAGGAAAGGTGTACAGTGTATACCGGGTACACACACAGCAACGGTGCACAATGTACACAGGGCACACACAGAGGAAAGGTGTACAGTGTACACAGGCTACATAGACAGGAAAGGTGTACAGTGTACACAGGGTACACAGACAGGAAAGGTGTACAGTGTACACAGGGCACACACAGGAAAGGTGAAAAGTGTACACAGGGTACACAGGCAGGAAAGGTGTACAAGGTACACAGGGCACACACATAGGAAAGGTGAGCAGTGTACACAGGGTACACAGACAGGAAAGGTGTACAGTGTACACAGGGTACACAGAGAGGAAAGGTGTACAGTGTATACAGGTACACACAAGGAAAGGTGTACACTGTACACAGGGCACACTCACAGGAAAGGTGCACAATGTACACATGGCACAGACACAGGAAAGGTGTACAGTGTACACAGGGTACACAGGAAGGAAAGGTGTACAGTGTACACAGAGTACACAGGCAGGAATGGTGTACAGTGTACACAGACAACATAGGCAGGAATGGTGTACAGTTTACACAGGGCACACACACAGGAAAGGTGTACAGTGTATACCGGGTACACACACAGCAACGGTGCACAATGTACACAGGGCACACACAGAGGAAAGGTGTACAGTGTACACAGGCTACATAGACAGGAAAGGTGTACAGTGTACACAGGGTACACAGACAGGAAAGGTGTACAGTGTACACAGGGCACACACAGGAAAGGTGAAAAGTGTACACAGGGTACACAGGCAGGAAAGGTGTACAAGGTACACAGGGCACACACATAGGAAAGGTGAACAGTGTACACAGGGTACACAGACAGGAAAGGTGTACAGTGTATACAGGGTACACACACAGCAAACGTGCATAATGCACACAGGGCACACACACAGGAAAGGTGTACAGTGTACACAGGGCACACATGCAGGAAAGGTGTACAGTGTATACAGGTCACACACACTGTAAAGGTGTACAGTGTACACAGGGTACATAGAGAGGAAAGGTGTACAATGTACACAGTGCTCACAGACACGAAAGGTGTACAGTGTACACAGGGTACACAACAGGGAAGGTATATAGTGTACACAGGACACTCACACAGAAACGGTGTACAGTGTACACAGGGCACACTCACAGGAAAGGTGTACAGTGTACACATGGCACACACACAGGAAAGGTGTACAGTGTATACCGGGTACACACACAGCAACGGTGCACAATGTACACAGGGCACACACAGAGGAAAGGTGAACAGTGTACACAGGCTACATAGACAGGAAAGGTGTACAGTGTACACAGGGTACACAGACAGAAAAGGTGTACAGTTTAAACAGGGCACACACACAGGAAAGGTGTACAGTGTACACATGGCACACACACAGGAAAGGTGTACAGTGTATACCGGGTACACACACAGCAACGGTGCACAATGTACACAGGGCACACACAGAGGAAAGGTGTACAGTGTACACAGGCTACATAGACAGGAAAGGTGTACAGTGTACACAGGGCACACACAGGAAAGGTGAAAAGTGTACACAGGGTACACAGGCAGAAAAGGTGTACAAGGTACACAGGGCACACACATAGGAAAGGTGAACAGTGTACACAGGGTACACAGACAGGAAAGGTGTACAGTGTACACAGGGTACACAGAGAGGAAAGGTGTACAGTGTATACAGGTACACACAAGGAAAGGTGTACACTGTACACAGGGCACACTCACAGGAAAGGTGCACAATGTACACATGGCACAGACACAGGAAAGGTGTACAGTGTACATTGGGTACACAGGAAGGAAAGGTGTACAGTGTACACAGAGTACACAGGCAGGAATGGTGTACAGTGTACACAGACAACATAGGCAAGAATGGTGTACAGTTTACACAGGGCACACACACAGGAAAGGTGTACAGTGTATACCGGGTACACACACAGCAACGGTGCACAATGTACACAGGGCACACCCAGAGGAAAGGTGTACAGTGTACACAGCCTACATAGACAGGAAAGGTGTACAGTGTACACAGGGTACACAGACAGGAAAGGTGTACAGTGTACACAGGGCACACACAGGAAAGGTGAAAAGTGTACACAGGGTACACAGGCAGGAAAGGTGTACAAGGTACACAGGGCACACACATAGGAAAGGTGAACAGTGTACACAGGGTACACAGACAGGAAAGGTGTACAGTGTATACAGGGTACACACACAGCAAAAGTGCATAATGCACACAGGGCACACACACAGGAAAGGTGTACAGTGTACACAGGGCACACATGCAGGAAAGGTGTACAGTGTATACAGGTCACACACACTGTAAAGGTGTACAGTGTACACAGGTAACATAGAGAGGAAAGGTGTACAATGTACACAGTGCTCACAGACACGAAAGGTGTACAGTGTACACAGGGTACACACACAGGGAAGGTATATAGTGTACACAGGACACTCACACAGAAACGGTGTACAGTGTACACAGGGCACACTCACAGGAAAGGTGTACAGTGTACACATGGCACACACACAGGAAAGGTGTACAGTGTATACCGGGTACACACACAGCAACGGTGCACAATGTACACAGGGCACACACAGAGGAAAGGTGTACAGTGTACACAGGGTACACAGACAGGAAAGGTGTACAGTGTACACAGGGTACACAGACAGAAAAGGTGTACAGTTTAAACAGGGCACACACACAGGAAAGGTGTACAGTGTACACATGGCACACACACAGGAAAGGTGTACAGTGTATACTGGGTACACACAAAGCAACGGTGCACAATGTACACAGGGCACACACAGAGGAAAGGTGTACAGTGTACACAGGCTACATAGACAGGAAAGGTGTACAGTGTACACAGGGTACACACACAGGAAAGGTGAAAAGTGTACACAGGGTACACAGGCAGGAAAGGTGTACAAGGTACACAGGGCACACACATAGGAAAGGTGAACAGTGTACACAGGGTACACAGACAGGAAAGGTGTACAGTGTACACAGGGTACACAGAGAGGAAAGGTGTACAGTGTATACAGGTACACACAAGGAAAGGTGTACACTGTACACAGGGCACACTCACAGGAAAGGTGCACAATGTACACATGGCACAGACACAGGAAAGGTGTACAGTGTTCACAGGGTACACAGGAAGGAAAGGTGTACAGTGTACACAGAGTACACAGGCAGGAATGGTGTACAGTGTACACAGACAACATAGGCAGGAATGGTGTACAATTTACACAGGGCACACACACAGGAAAGGTGTACAGTGTATACCGGGTACACACACAGCAACGGTGCACAATGTACACAGGGCACACACAGAGGAAAGGTGTACAGTGTACACAGGCTACATAGACAGGAAAGGTGTACAGTGTACACAGGGTACACAGACAGGAAAGGTGTACAGTGTACACAGGGCACACACAGGAAAGGTGAAAAGTGTACACAGGGTACACAGGCAGGAAAGGTGTACAAGGTACACAGGGCACACACATAGGAAAGGTGAACAGTGTACACAGGGTACACAGACAGGAAAGGTGTACAGTGTACACAGGGTACACAGAGAGGAAAGGTGTACAGTGTATACAGGTACACACAAGGAAAGGTGTACACTGTACACAGGGCACACTCACAGGAAAGGTGCACAATGTACACATGGCACAGACACAGGAAAGGTGTTACAGTGTACACAGGGTACACAGGAAGGAAAGGTGTACAGTGTACACAGACAACATAGGCAGGAATGGTGTACAGTTTACACAGGGCACACACACAGGAAAGGTGTACAGTGTATACAGTTTAAACAGATGGGAAAGGTGTACACTGTACACAGGGCACACACACAGGTAAGGTGTACAGTGTACACAGGTCAAGCACACAGGGAAGGTTTGCAGTGTACACAGGACTCTCACACAGCAACGGTGTACAGTGTACACAAGGCACAGTCACAGGAAAGGTGTACAGTGTACACATGGCACACACACAGGAAAGGTGTACCGTGTATACCGGGTACACACACAGCAACGGTGCACAATGTACACAGGGCACACACAGAGGAAAGGTGTACAGTGTACACAGGCTACACAGACAGGAAAAGTGTACAGTGTACACAGGGTACACAGACAGAAAAGGTGTACAGTTTAAACAGGGCACACACACAGGAAAGGTGTACAGTGTACACATGGCACACACACAGGAAAGGTGTACAGTGTATACCGGGCACACACACAGCAACGGTGCACAATGTACACAGGGCACACACAGAGGAAAGGTGCACAGTGTACACAGGCTACATAGACAGGAAAGGTGTACAGTGTACACAGGGTACACAGACAGGAAAGATGTACAGTGTACACAGGGCACACACAGGAAAGGTGAAAAGTGTACACAGGGTACACAGGCAGGAAAGGTGTACAAGGTACACAGGGCACACACATAGGAAAGGTGAACAGTGTACACAGGGTACACAGACAGGAAAGGTGTACAGTGTACACAGGGTACACAGAGAGGAAAGGTGTACAGTGTATACAGGTACACACAAGGAAAGGTGTACACTGTACACAGGGCACACTCACAGGAAAGGTGTACAGTGTACACATGGCACAGACACAGGAAAGGTGTACAGTGTACACAGGGTACACAGGAAGGAAAGGTATACAGTGCACACAGAGTACACAGACAGGAATGGTGTACAGTGTACACAGACAACATAGGCAGGAATGGTGTACAGTTTACACAGGGCACACACACAGGAAAGGTGTACAGTGTATACAGTGTAAACAGATGGGTAAGGTGTACACTGTACACAGGGCACACACACAGGTAAGGTGTACAGTGTACACATGGTACACACGCTGTAAAGGTGTACAGTGTACACAGGGTAGATAGAGAGGAAAGGTGTACAATGTACACAGTGCTCACAGACACGAAAGGTGTACAGTGTACACAGGGTACACACACAGGGAAGGTATATAGTGTACACAGGACACTCATACAGAAACGGTGTACAGTGTACACAGGGCACACTCACAGGAAAGGTGTACAGTGTACACATGGCACACACACAGGAAAGGTGTACAGTGTATACCGGGTACACACACAGCAACGGTGCACAATGTACACAGGGCACACACAGAGGAAAGGTGTACAGTGTACACAGGCTACATAGACAGGAAAGGTGTACAGTGTACACAGGGTACACAGACAGGAAAGGTGTACAGTGTACACAGGGCACACACAGGAAAGGTGAAAAGTGTATACAGGGTACACAGGCAGGAAAGGTGTACAAGGTACACAGGGCACACACATAGGAAAGGTGAGCAGTGTACACAGGGTACACAGACAGGAAAGGTGTACAGTGTACACAGGGTACACAGAGAGGAAAGGTGTACAGTGTATACAGGTACACACAAGGAAAGGTGTACACTGTACACAGGGCACACTCACAGGAAAGGTGCACAATGTACACATGGCACAGACACAGGAAAGGTGTACAGTGTACACAGGGTACACAGGAAGGAAAGGTGTACAGTGTACACAGAGTACACAGGCAGGAATGGTGTACAGTGTACACAGACAACATAGGCAGGAATGGTGTACAGTTTACACAGGGCACACACACAGGAAAGGTGTACAGTGTATACCGGGTACACACACAGCAACGGTGCACAATGTACACAGGGCACACACAGAGGAAAGGTGTACAGTGTACACAGGCTACATAGACAGGAAAGGTGTACAGTGTACACAGGGTACACAGACAGGAAAGGTGTACAGTGTACACAGGGCACACACAGGAAAGGTGAAAAGTGTACACAGGGTACACAGGCAGGAAAGGTGTACAAGGTACACAGGGCACACACATAGGAAAGGTGAACAGTGTACACAGGGTACACAGACAGGAAAGGTGTACAGTGTATACAGGGTACACACACAGCAAACGTGCATAATGCACACAGGGCACACACACAGGAAAGGTGTACAGTGTACACAGGGCACACATGCAGGAAAGGTGTACAGTGTATACAGGTCACACACACTGTAAAGGTGTACAGTGTACACAGGGTACATAGAGAGGAAAGGTGTACAATGTACACAGTGCTCACAGACACGAAAGGTGTACAGTGTACACAGGGTACACAACAGGGAAGGTATATAGTGTACACAGGACACTCACACAGAAACGGTGTACAGTGTACACAGGGCACACTCACAGGAAAGGTGTACAGTGTACACATGGCACACACACAGGAAAGGTGTACAGTGTATACCGGGTACACACACAGCAACGGTGCACAATGTACACAGGGCACACACAGAGGAAAGGTGAACAGTGTACACAGGCTACATAGACAGGAAAGGTGTACAGTGTACACAGGGTACACAGACAGAAAAGGTGTACAGTTTAAACAGGGCACACACACAGGAAAGGTGTACAGTGTACACATGGCACACACACAGGAAAGGTGTACAGTGTATACCGGGTACACACACAGCAACGATGCACAATGTACACAGGGCACACACAGAGGAAAGGTGTACAGTGTACACAGGCTACATAGACAGGAAAGGTGTACAGTGTACACAGGGTACACAGACAGGAAAGGTGTACAGTGTACACAGGGCACAGACACAGGAAAGGTGAAAAGTGTACACAGGGTACACAGGCAGGAAAGGTGTACAAGGTACACAGGGCACACACATAGGAAAGGTGAACAGTGTACACAGGGTACACAGACAGGAAAGGTGTACAGTGTACACAGGCTACATAGACAGGAAAGGTGTACAATGTACACAGTGCTCACAGACACGAAAGGTGTACAGTGTACACAGGGTACACAACAGGGAAGGTATATAGTGTACACAGGACACTCACACAGAAACGGTGTACAGTGTACACAGGGCACACTCACAGGAAAGGTGTACAGTGTACACATGGCACACACACAGGAAAGGTGTACAGTGTATACCGGGTACACACACAGCAACGGTGCACAATGTACACAGGGCACACACAGAGGAAAGGTGAACAGTGTACACAGGCTACATAGACAGGAAAGGTGTACAGTGTACACAGGGTACACAGACAGAAAAGGTGTACAGTTTAAACAGGGCACACACACAGGAAAGGTGTACAGTGTACACATGGCACACACACAGGAAAGGTGTACAGTGTATACCGGGTACACACACAGCAACGGTGCACAATGTACACAGGGCACACACAGAGGAAAGGTGTACAGTGTACACAGGCTACATAGACAGGAAAGGTGTACAGTGTACACAGGGTACACAGACAGGAAAGGTGTACAGTGTACACAGGGCACACACAGGAAAGGTGAAAAGTGTACACAGGGTACACAGGCAGGAAAGGTGTACAAGGTACACAGGGCACACACATAGGAAAGGTGAACAGTGTACACAGGGTACACAGACAGGAAAGGTGTACAGTGTACACAGGGTACACAGAGAGGAAAGGTGTACAGTGTATACAGGTACACACAAGGAAAGGTGTACACTGTACACAGGGCACACTCACAGGAAAGGTGCACAATGTACACATGGCACAGACACAGGAAAGGTGTACAGTGTTCACAGGGTACACAGGAAGGAAAGGTGTACAGTGTACACAGAGTACACAGGCAGGAATAGTGTACAGTGTACACAGACAACATAGGCAGGAATGGTGTACAGTTTACACAGGGCACACACACAGGAAAGGTGTACAGTGTATACCGGGTACACACACAGCAACGGTGCACAATGTACACAGGGCACACACAGAGGAAAGGTGTACAGTGTACACAGGCTACATAGACAGGAAAGGTGTACAGTGTACACAGGGTACACAGACAGGAAAGGTGTACAGTGTACACAGGGCACACACAGGAAAGGTGAAACGTGTACACAGGGTACACAGGCAGGAAAGGTGTACAAGGTACACAGGGCACACACATAGGAAAGGTGAACAGTGTACACAGGGTACACAGACAGGAAAGGTGTACAGTGTACACAGGGTACACAGAGAGTAAAGGTGTACAGTGTATACAGGTACACACAAGGAAAGGTGTACACTGTACACAGGGCACACTCACAGGAAAGGTGCACAATGTACACATGGCACAGACACAGGAAAGGTGTTACAGTGTACACAGGGTACACAGGAAGGAAAGGTGTACAGTGTACACAGACAACATAGGCAGGAATGGTGTACAGTTTACACAGGGCACACACACAGGAAAGGTGTACAGTGTATACAGTGTAAACAGATGGGAAAGGTGTACACTGTACACAGGGCACACACACAGGTAAGGTGTACAGTGTACACAGGTCAAGCACACAGGGAAGGTATGCAGTGTACACAGGACTCTCACACAGCAACGGTGTACAGTGTACACAAGGCACACACACAGGAAAGGTGTACAGTGTACACATGGCACACACACAGGAAAGGTGTACCGTGTATACCGGGTACACACACAGCAACGGTGCACAATGTACACAGGGCACACACAGAGGAAAGGTGTACAGTGTACACAGGCTACACAGACAGGAAAAGTGTACAGTGTACACAGGGTACACAGACAGAAAAGGTGTACAGTTTAAACAGGGCACACACACAGGAAAGGTGTACAGTGTACACATGGCACACACACAGGAAAGGTGTACAGTGTATACCGGGTACACACACAGCAACGGTGCACAATGTACACAGGGCACACACAGAGGAAGGGTGTACAGTGTACACAGGCTACATAGACAGGAAAGGTGTACAGTGTACACAGGGTACACAGACAGGAAAGGTGTACAGTGTACACAGGGCACACACAGGAAAGGTGAAAAGTGTACACAGGGTACACAGGCAGGAAAGGTGTACAAGGTACACAGGGCACACACATAGGAATGGTGAACAGTGTACACAGGGTACACAGACAGGAAAGGTGTACAGTGTACACAGGGTACACAGAGAGGAAAGGTGTACAGTGTATACAGGTACACACAAGGAAAGGTGTACACTGTACACAGGGCACACTCACAGGAAAGGTGCACAATGTACACATGGCACAGACACAGGAAAGGTGTTACAGTGTACACAGGGTACACAGGAAGGAAAGGTGTACAGTGTACACAGACAACATAGGCAGGAATGGTGTACAGTTTACACAGGGCACACACACAGGAAAGGTGTACAGTGTATACAGTGTAAACAGATGGGAAAGGTGTACACTGTACACAGGGCACACACACAGGTAAGGTGTACAGTGTACACAGGTCAAGCACACAGGGAAGGTATGCAGTGTACACAGGACTCTCACACAGCAACGGTGTACAGTGTACACAAGGCACACTCACAGGAAAGGTGTACAGTGTACACATGGCACACACACAGGAAAGGTGTACCGTGTATACCGGGTACACACACAGCAACGGTGCACAATGTACACAGGGCACACACAGAAGAAAGGTGTACAGTGTACACAGGCTACACAGACAGGAAAAGTGTACAGTGTACACAGGGTACACAGACAGAAAAGGTGTACAGTTTAAACAGGGCACACACACACGAAAGGTGTACTCAGTGCACACACACAGGAAAGGTGGACAGTGTACTCAGGGCACTCACACAGGATAGTTGTACAATGTACACAGGCCTCACACACAGGAAAGGTGTACAACGCACAGAGGGCACACACACAGGAAAGGTGTACAGTGTACACAGGGCACAAAAACAGGAAAGGCGTACAGTGTACACAAGGCACACACACAAGAAACGTGCACTGTGTATACAGGGTACACACACAGGAAAGGGGTGCAGTGTACACAGGGTACACAGACAGAAAGGTGTACAGTGCATACAGGGCACACAGGCAGGAGTGGTGTACAGTGTACACAGGGCACACAGACAGGAAAGGTGTACAGTACACAGGGTACACAGATACGAAAGGTGTACAGTGTACACAGGGCACACGCAAAGGAAAGGTGTACAGTATACACAGGGTACACAGGCAGGAAAGGTGTACAGTGTACACAGGGTACACAGACAGGAAAGGTATACAGTGTACACAGGGTACACAGAGACGAAAGGTGTACAGTGTACACAGGGCACACACACAGGAAAGGTGAACAGTGTACACAGGGTACACAGATAGCAAAGGTGTACAGTGTACACAGGGTACACAGAGAGGAAAGGTGTACAGTGTACTCAGGGCACTCACACAGGAAAGTTGTACAGTGTACACAGGGCACACACAGGATAGTTGTACAATGTACACAGGTCTCACACACAGGTAAGGTGTACAACGTACAGAGGGCACACACACAGGAAAGGTGTACAGTGTACACAAGGCACACACACAAGAAACGTGCACTGTGTATACAGGGCAAACAGATAGGAAAGGTGTACAGTGTACACAGGGTACACAGAGAGGAAAGCTGTACAGTGTATACAGGGCACACACACAGGAAAGGTGTACAGTGTACACAGGGTACACAGAGAGGAAAGGTGTACAGTGTACACATGGCACACACACAGGAAAGGTGTACATTGTATACCGGATACACACTCAGCAACGGTGCACAATGTACACAGGGCACACGCAGAGGAAAGGTGTACAGTGTATACAGTGTAAACAGACAGGAAAGGTGTACACTGTACATAGGGCACACACACAGGTAAGGTGTACAGTGTACACAGGTCACACACGCTGTAAAGGTGTACAGTGTTCACAGGGTACATAGAGAGGAAAGGTGTTCAATGTACACAGTGCTCATAGACAGGAAAGGTGTACAGTGTACACAGGGTACACACACATGGAAGGTATGCAGAGTACACAGGACACTCACACAGAAACGGTGTACAGTGTACACAGGCCACACTCACAGCAAAGGTGTACAGTGTACACAGGGCACACACACACAAAAAGGTGTACAGTGTATACAGGGTACACACACAGCAAAAGTGCATAATGCACACAGGGCACACACACAGAAAAGGTGTGCACAGGGCACACATGCAATAAACGTGTACAGTGTATACAGGTCACACACACAGGAAAGGTGTACAGTGTACACATGGCACACACACAGGAAAGGTGTACAGTGTATACCAGGTACACACACAGCAACGGTGCACAATGTACACAGGGCACACACAGAGGAAAGGTGTACAGTGTACACAGGCTACATAGACAGGAAAGGTGTACAGTGTACACAGGGTACACAGACAGAAAAGGTGTACAGTTTACACAGGGCACACACACAGGAAAGGTGTACAGTGTAGACAGTGCACACACACACAAAAGGTGTACTCAGTGCACACACACAGGAACAGTGTCCAGTCTACACAGGGTACATAGAGAGGAAAGGTGTACAGTGTACACTGGGCACAGAGGCAGGAAAGGTGTACAGTGTATACAGTGCACACACACACAAAAGGTGTACTCAGTGCACACACACAGGAACAGTGTCCAGTCTACACAGGGTACATAGAGAGGAAAGGTGTACAGCGTAGTCAGGGCACAGAGGCAGGAAAGGTGTACAGTGTATAGAGGGTACATGGACTGGAAAGGTTTACAGTGTACACAGGGCACACACAGGAAAGTTGTACAATGTACACAGGGCACACACACAGGAAAGCTGTACTCAGGGTACACACACAGGAAATGTGTAGAGTCTACACAGGGTTCATAGAGAGGAAAGTGTACAGTGTACACTGGGCACACACACAGGAAAGGTGCACAGTGTATACAGGGTACACAGACAGAAAGGTGTACAGTGTACACAAGGCAAACAAGGGGAAAGGTGTACACAGGGCACTCACGCAGGAAAGTTGTGCAGTGTACACAGGGCACACACAGGATAGTTGTACAATGTACACAGGGCTCACACACAGGAAAGGTGTACAATGCACAGAGGGCACACACACAGGAAAGGTGTACAGTGTACACAGGGCACAAAAACAGGAAAGGCGTACAGTGTACACAAGGCACACACACAAGAAACGTGTACTGTGTATACAGGGTACACAACAGGAAAAGGCGTACAGTGTACACAGGGTACACAGACAGGAAAGGGGTACAGTGTACACAGGGGACACAGAGAGGAAAGGTGTACAGTGTATACAGGGCACACACACAGGAAAGGTGTAAAGTGTACACAGGGTACACAGGCAGGAAAGGTGTACAGTGTACACAGGGCACACAGACTGGAAAGGTGTACAATACACAGGGTACACAGACAGGAAAGGTGTACAGTGTACACAGGGTACACACACAGGAGAGGTGTACAGTGTACACAGGGTACACAGGCAGGAAAGGTGTACAGTACACAGGGTACACACACAGGAAAGGTGTACAGTGTACACAGGGCACACACACAGGAAAGGTGTACAGTGTATACAGGGTACAAACACAGGAAAGGTATACACTGTACACAGGGCACACACACAGGAAAGGTGTTCAGTGTACACCGGGCACATGCACAGGAAAGGTGTACAGAATACACAGGGCACACACACTGGAAAAGTGCACAGTGTATACATGATAAAGGTGTACAGTGTACACAGGATACACAGAGAGGAAATGTGCATAGCGTACACAGGGTACACACATAAGAAAGGTGTAAAGTGTACACAGGGCACACAGAAAGGAAACGTGTACAGTGTACAAAGGGCACACAGACAGGAAAGGTGTACAGTGTACACAGAGCACACACACAGGAAAAGTGTACAGTGTACTCCGGGCACACACACAGGAAAGGTGTTCAGGGTACACAGACAGGAAAGGTGTACAGTGTACACACGTTACACAGAGATGAAAGGTGTACAGTGTACACAGGGCGCACACACCGGAAAGGTGTACAGTGTACACAGGGCATTCACACAGAAATAGTGTACAGTGTACAAAGGGCACTCTCACAGGAAAGGTGTACAGTGTACATATGGTATACACACAGGAAAGGTGGTCAATGTACACAGGGCACACACACAGGAAAGGTGTACAGTGTACACAGGGTACACACACAGGAAAGGTATACAGTGTACACAGGGCACACACACGGGAAAGGTGTTCAGTGTACACCAGGCACACACACAGGAAAGTTGTACAGAGTTCACAGTGTACACAAACTGGAAAGGTGTACAGTGTATACAGGATAAACTGACAGGAAAGGTGTACAGTGCACACAGGGTACACAGAGAAGAAATGTGTACAACGTACACAGGGTACGCACATAAGAAAGGTGTACAGTGTACACAGGTCACAGAGAAATGAAAGGTGTACAGTGTACAAAGGGCACACAGACAGGAAAGTTGTGCAGTGTACACAGAGCACACAGACAGGAAAGTTGTGCAGTGTACACAGAGCACACACACAGGAAAGGTGTGCAGTGTACACAGAGCACACACACAGGAAAGGTGTACAGTGTACACAGGGCACACACACAGGAAAGGTGTACAGTGTACACAGGGTACGCAGAGATGAAAGGTGTACAGTGTACACAGGGCACACACACAGGAAAGGTGTACAGTGTATACAGAGTACACACACAGGAAAGGTGTACAGTGTACACAGGGCACACACACAGGAAAGGTGAACAGTGTATTCAGGGCACACACACAGGAAAGGTGTACAGTGTACACAGGGCACACACACAGGAAAGGTATACAGTGTATACAGGGTACACACACAAGAAAGGTATACAGTGTATATAGGATGAACAGACAGGAAAGGTGTACAGTGTACACAGGGCGCACACACCAGAAAGGTGTACAATGTACACAGGGCATTCGCACAGAAATAGTGTACAGTGTACACAGGGCACTCTCACAGGAAAGGTGTACTGTGTACACATGGTATGCATACAGGAAAGGTATATAGTGTACACAGGTCACACAGACAGGAAAGGTGTACAGTGTACACATGTAACACAGACGGGAAAGATGTACAGTGTACACAGGGAACACACACAGGAAAGGTGTAAAGTGTACAGAGGGTACACAGACAGTAAATGTGTACAGTGTACACAGACATGAAAGGTGTACAGTGTATTCAGGGCACACACACAGGAAAGGTGTACAGTGTACACAGGGCACACACACAGGAAAGGAGTTCAGGGTACACAGGGTACACAGACAGTAAATGTGTACAGTGTACACAGGGTACGCAGAGATGAAAGGTGTACAGTGTACACAGGGCACACACACAGGAAAGGTGTACAGTGTATACAGAGTACACACACAGAAAAGGTGTACAGTGTACACAGGGCACACACACAGGAAAGATGTACAGTGTATTCAGGGCACACACAGGCAAGGTGTACAGTGTACAAAGGGCACACACACAGGAAAGGTATACAGTGTATACAAGGTACACACACAAGAAAGGTATACAGTGTACACAGGGAACACACACAAGAAAAGTATACAGTGTATACAGGATGAACAGACAGGAAAGGTGTACAGTGTACACGGGGCATTCACACAGAAATAGTGTACAGTGTACACAGGGCACTCTCACAGGAAAGGTCTACTGTGTACACATGGTATGCACACAGGAAAGGTATACAGTGTACACAGGGCACACAGACAGGAAAGGTGTACAGTGTACACATGTAACACAGACGGGAAAGATGTACAGTGTACACAAGGAACACACACAGGAAAGGTGTAAAGTGTACAAAGGGTACACAGACAGTAAATGTGTACAGTGTACACAGGGTATACAGACAGGAAAGGTGTACAGTGTATTCAGGGCACACACACAGGAAAGGTGTAAAGTGTACACAGGGCGCACACACAGGAAACATATATCGTGTATACAGGGTACACACACAGGAAAGGTATCCAGTGTACACAGGGAACACACACAAGAAAGGTGTACAGTGTATACAGGATGAACAGACAGGAAAGATGTACAGTGTACACAGGGCGCACACACCGGAAAGGTGTACAGTGTACACAGGGCATTCACACAGAAATAGTGTACAGTGTACACAGGGCACTCTCACAGGAAAGGTGTACAGTGTACACATGGTATACACGCAGGAAATGTATACAGTGTACTTAGGGCACAAAGATAGGAAAGGTGGACAATGTACACAGAGCACACACACAGGAAAGGTGTACAGTGTACACAGGCACACACACAGGAAAGGTGTACAGTGTATACAGGGTACACACACAGGAAAGGTACACAGTATACACAGGGCACACACAGAGGAAAGATGTTCAGTGTACACCAGGCACACACACAGGAAAGTTGTACAGAGTACACAGGGCACACACACAGGAAAGGTGTGCAGTGTATACAGATAAACAGACAGGAAAGGTGTACAGTGCACACAGGGTACACAGAGAGGAAATGTGTACAGCGTACACAGGGTACACACATAAGAAAGGTGTACAGTGTAGACAGGACACAGAGAAAGGAAAGGTGTACCGTGTGCAAAGGGCACATAGCCAGGAAAGTTGTGCAGTGTGCACAGAGCACACACACAGGAAACGTGTACAGTGTCCACAGGGCACACACACAGGAAAGGTGTTCAGGGTACACAGGATACACAGACAGGAAAGGTGTACAGTATACACACAGTACACAGAGATGAAAGGTGTACAGTGTACACAGGGCGCACACACCGGAAAGGTGTACAGTGTACACAGGGCATTCACACAGAAATAGTGTACAGTGAACACAGGGCACTCTCACAGGAAAGGTGTACAGTGTACATATGGTATACACACAGGAAAGGTGGACAATGTACACAGGGCACACACACAGGAAAGGTGTACAGTGTATACAGAGTACACACACAAGAAAGGTATACAGTGTACACAGGGCACACACACAGGAAAGATTTTCAGTGTACACAGGGCACACACACAGGAAAGTTGTACAGAGTTCACAGTGTACACAAACTGGAAAGGTGTACAGTGTATACAGGATAAACTGACAGGAAAGGTGTACAGTGCACACAGGGTACACAGAGAGGAAATGTGTACAACGTACACAGGGTACACACATAAGAAAGGTGTACAGTGTACAAAGGGCACACAGACAGGAAAGTTGTGCAGTGTACAAAGGGCACGCAGACAGGAAAGTTGTGCAGTGTACACAGAGCACACACACAGGAAAGGTGTACAGGGTACACAGGGTACACACACAGGAAAGGTGTACAGGGTACACAGGGTACACACACAGGAAAGGTGTACAGTGTGCACAGGGCACAGAGGAAGGAAAGGTGTACAGTGTACAAAGGGCACACAGACAGGAAAGTTGTGCAATGTACACAGAGCACACACACAGGAAAGGTGTACAGTGTACACAGGGCACACACACAGGAAAGGTGTACAGGGTACACAGGGTACACACACAGGAAAGGTGTACACTGTACACATGGCACACACACAGGAAAGGTGTACAGTATACACAGGGCACACACACAGGAAAGGTGTACAGTGTACACAGACAGGAAAGGTGTTCAGGGTACACAGGGTACACAGACAGTAAATGTGTACAGTGTACACAGTGTACACAGACAGGAACGGTGTACAGTGTATTCAGGGCACCCACACAGGAAAGGTGTACAGTGTACACAGGGCACACACACAGGAAAGGTATACAGTGTATACAGGGCACACACACAGGAAAGGTATACAGTGTATACAGGGTACACACAGAAAAGGTCGACAGTGTACACAGGGCACACACACAGGAAAGATGTTCAGTGTACACCAGGCACACACACAGGAACGTTGTACAGAGTACACAGGGTACACACACTGGAAAGGTGTACAGTGTATACAGGATAAACAGACAGGAATGGTGTACAGTGTACACAGGGTACACAGAGAGGAAATGTGTACAGTGTACAAGGGTACACACATAAGAAAGGAGTACAGTGTATACGGGGCACAGAGAAAGGAAAGGTGTACAGTGTACAAAGGGCACACAGACAGGAAAGATATTCAGTGTACACAGGGAACTCACATAGGAAAGGTGTACAGTGTACACAGGGTACACAGGGATGAAAGGTGTACAGTGTACACAGGGCACACACACAGGAAAGGTGTACAGCGTATACAGGGTATACACACAGGAAAGATGTACAGTGTACACAGGGCACACAGACAGGAAAGGTGTACAGTGTACACAGGGCACACAGACAGGAAAGGTGTACAGTGTACACATGGCACACACACAGGAAAGGTTTACAGTATATACAGGGTAAACAGACAGGAATGGTGTACAGTGTACACAGAGTACACACGCATAAAAGGTGTACAGTATATACAGGGTAGACAAACATGAAAGGTGTACAGTGTACACAGGGTAAACAGACAGGAATGGTGTACAGTGTACACAGAGTACACACACATAAAAGGTGTACAGTATATACAGGGTAGACAAACATGAAAGGTGTACAGTGTACACAGGGTAAACAGACAGGAATGGTGTACAGTGTACACAGAGTACACACACATGAAAGGTGTACAGTATACACAGGGTACACAAAAAGGAAAGGCGTGCCGTGAACACAGGGTACACAGACGGGAAAGGTGTACAGTGTACACAGGGTAAACAGACAGGAAAGGTGTTCAGTGTACACAGGGCACACAGACAGGAAAGATGTACACTGTACACAGGGCACACACACTGGAACGTTGTACAGCGTACACAGGGCACACACACACAAGAGGGTTAAAGTGTATACAGGGTAGAAACACAGGAAAGGTGCATAGTGTACACAGGGCACACACACAGGAAAGGTGTACAGTGTACTCAGGGTACACACAAAGGAAAGGTGAACAGTGTACACAGGGGACACAAAAAGGAAAGGTGTTCAGTGTACACAGGGCACACAGACAGGAAAGGTATACACTATTCAAAGGGCACATACACAGGAAAGGGATACAGTGTACACAGGGTACACAGACAAGAAAGGTGAACAGTGTAAACACGTCGCACACACATGAAAGGTTTACAGTGTAAACAGGGTGACACACAGGAAAGGTGGACAGTGTACACAGGGCACACAGACAGGAAAGGTTTACAGTGTAAACAGGGTGACACACAGGAAAGGTGTACACTGTACACAGGGCACACAGACAGGAAAGGTGTACAGTGTACACAGGGCACACACACAGGAAAGGTGTTCAGTGTACACAGGGCACACAGACAGGAAAGGTGTACACTGTACACAGGGTACACAGACAGGAAAGGTGTACAGTGTGCACAGGGCACACACACAGGAAAGGTGTACAGTGTATACAGGCACACACACAGGAAAGGTTTCACTGTACACAGGGCACACAGACAGAAAAGGTGTACACTGTGAACAGGGCACACAGGCAGGAAAGGTGTACACTGTACACAGGGCACACACACAGGAAAGGTGTACAGTGTACACAGGGCACACAAACAGGAAAGGTGTACAGTGTACACAGGGCTCACACACAGGAAAGGTGCACAGTGTACACAGGGTACACAGACAGGAAAGGCGTGCAGTGTACACAGAGTACACACACAGGAAAGGTGTACAGTGTACACAGGGCGCACCCACAGGAAAGGTGTATAGTGTACCCGGGGTAAACAGACAGGAAAAGTGTACACAGGGCAAACACACACAAAAGGTTTACAGTGTAGACAGGGTGCACAAACAGGAAAGGTGTACAGTATACACAGGCCACACACACAGGAAAGGTGTACAGTGTATACCGTGTACACACAGCAACGGTATACAGTGTACACTGGGCACACAGACAGGAAAGGTGTACAGTGCACACAGGGCTCACAGACAGAAAATGTGTGCGGTGTACACAGGGCACAAAAAATGGAAAGGTGTACACTGTACACATGGCACACACACAGGAAAGGTGTACAGTGTACACAGGGCACACGCACAGGAAAGGTGTACAGTGTACACAGGGCGCATAGACAGGAAAGGTGCACAGTGTACACAGGGTAAACAGACAGGAAAGGTGTACAGTGTACACAGGGCACACAGACAGGAAAGATGTACAGTGTACACAGGGCACACACACACGAAAGTGTTAAGGTATATACAGGGTACACAGACATGAAAGATATCCAGTGCATACAGGGCATACAGACAGGAAAGGTGCACAGTGTACACAGGGCACACAGACAGGAATGGTGTGCAGTGTACACAGGGAACACACACAGGAAAGGTGTTAAGTGTACACAGGGATCACACACAGGAAAGGTGTACCGTGTACACAGGGCACACACACAGGAAAGGTGTAAAGTGTACTCAGGGTACACACACAGGAAAGGTGTACAGTGTAAACAGGGCGACACAAAGGAAAGGTGTACAGTGTACATAGGGCACACACAGAAAAGGTGTACAGAGCATATAGGGCACACAGACAGGAAAAGTGCACACTGTACACAGGGCACACACACAGGAAAGGTGTACAGTGTACACAGGGCACACAAAAAGGAAAGGATAAAGTGTACTCAAGGTACACACACAGGAGAAGTATACAGTGTATACGGGCTAAACAGACAGAAAAGGTGTACAGTGTACACAGGGCACACACACCGGAAAGGTGTACAGTGTACACAGGGCACACACACAGGAAAGGTGCACAGTGTACACAGGGCACACACACAGGAAAGGTGCACAGTGTACACAGGGCACACACACAGGAAAGGTGCACAGTGTACACAGGGCACACACACAGGAAAGTTGTACAGTGTACACAGGGCACACGCACAGGAAAGGTGCACAGTGTACACAGGGCACACACACAGGAAAGGTGTTCAGTGTACACAGGGCACACACACAGGAAAGGTGCACAGTGTACACAGGGCACACAGACAGGAAAGGTGTACGCTCTACATAGGGTACACACACAGGAAAGGTGCACACTGTACACAGGGTACACAGACTGGAAAGGGGTACAGTGTACACTGGGCACACACACACAGGAAAGGTGTACAGTGTACGCAGGGTACACAGACAGGAACTGTGTACAGTGTACACAGGGCACACACACAGGAAAGGTGCACAGTGTACACAGGGTACACTGACAAGAAAGGTGTCCAATGTACACAGCGCACACACAGGGAAGGTCTACAATGTATACAGGGCACACACACAGGAAAGGTGTACAGTGTACTCAGGGTAAACAGACTGGAAAGGTGCACAGGTTACACAGGGCACACACACAGGAAAGTTGTACTGTATACACAGGACACACACACAGGAAAGGTGTACAGTGTACACAGGGCACACCGACAGGAAAGTTGTACAGTGTACACAGGGCATACACACAGGAAAGGTGTAGAGTGTACACAGGGCACTCGCACAGGAACGGTGTACAATGTACACAGGATACACAGACAGGAAAGATGTGCAGTGTGAATGGGGTGTATACCTAGGAAGGTTGGACAAAGTGCACAGTGCCAGGAAATGTGCAAACACCAGAGAAGTCCTTTACTAATGATGTCCTCACCACAGCCTTGACCTGCTGCGCTTCTCCAGCAACACATTTCCATCTCTGATCTCCAGCATCTACAGACCTCATTTTCTCTTCACAGGCTGGGAAGCTACAATCCAGGATAATCTGACGTTATAATTGAACTGAACAGTTTATTGGGTTTCCTGAAAAGACAATTTTGAATTTTCCAAGTGCACCCGTTTGATTTGTTATGCACTGGGACATAAAAATTTCAACCAAAGCCAGTCCCCATGCCTCAGTACCAATCTACACAGGGTTCTGGTGAGGGAGATCTCACAGCACACACTAAAGGCTGTCGCTTCGTCGATTAATCTGTCAGTGGGCAGAAAGACCGTGCGGCACTCTGTCAGCACTGACCCTCCGACAGTGCATCACTCCCTCAGCACTGACCCTCCGACAGTGCGGCACTCCCTCAGCACTGACCCTCCGACAGTGCGGCACTCCCTCAGCACTGACCCTCTGACAGTGCAACACTCCCTCAACAATGACCCTCCGACAGTGCGCCACTCCCTCAGCACTGACCCTCCAACCGTGTGGCACTCCCTCAGCACGGACCCTCCGACAGTGCATCACTCCCTCAGATCTGACCCTCCAACAGTGCGGCGCTCCCTCAGTACTGACCCTCTGACAGTGCAGCACTCCCTCAGCACTGACCCTTCAACAGTGCGGCACTGCCTCAGCACTGACCCTCCAACAGTGCAGCACTCCCTCAGCACTGACCCTCTGACAGTGCGGCACTCCCTCAGCACTGACCCTCCGACAGTGCAACACTCCGTCAGCACTGACCCTCTAACAGTGCGGCACTCCCAAGTACTGACCCTCCGACAGTGCAGCACTCCCTCAGTACTGACGCTCCGACAGTGCGGCATTCCCTCAGCACTGACCCTCCGACAGTGCAGCACTCCCTCAGTACTGACCCACCGACAGTGCAGCACTCCCTCAGCACGGACTCTCCGACAGTGCAGTGCTCCCTCAGCACTGACACTCCGACAGTGCGGCACTCCCTCAGCACTGACGCTCCGATAGTGCGGCACTCCCTCAGTACTGACCCTACGACAGTGCAGCACTACCTCAGTACTGACCCTCCGACAGTGCAGCACTCCCTCAGCACTGACCTCCGACAGTGCGGCACTCCCTCAGTACTGACACTCCAACAGTGCAGCACTCCCTCAGTACTGACACTCTGACAGTGCAGCATTCCCTCAGTACTGAGGCTCTGACAGTGCGGCAATTCCTCAGTACTGGCCATCCGACAGAGTGCAGCACTCCCTCAGTACCGACGCTCCGACAGTGTGGCATTCCCTCAGTACTGATCATACGACAGTGCAGCACTCCCTCTGCACGGACCCTCCGACAGTGCAGCGCTCCCTCAGCACTGACCCTCCGACAGTGTGGCACTCCCTCAGCACTGACCCTCCGACAGTGCGGCACTCCCTCAGTACTGACCCTCCGACAGTGCAGCACTCCCTCAGTACTGACCCTCCGACAGTGCAGCACTCCCTCAGCACTGACCCTCCGACAGTGCAGCACTCCCTCAGTACTGACACTCCGACAGTGCAGCATTCCCTCAGTACTGACGCTCCGACAGTGCGGCATTCCCTCAGTACTGACCCTCCGACAGTGCAGCACTCCCTCAGTACTGACCCTCCGACAGTGCAGCACTCCCACAGTACTGACCCTCCGACAGTGCAGCACTCCCTCAGTACTGACGTTCCGACAGTGTGGCACTCCCTCAGCACTGACCCTCCGGCAGTGTGGCATTCCCTCAGTACTGACCCTCCGACAGTGCAGCATTCCCTGAGCACTGACCCTCCGACAGTGTGGCACTCCCTCAGAACTGACCATCCGACTGTGCAGCATCCCTCAGTGCTGACGCTCCGACAGTGCGGCATTCCCTCAGTACTGACCCTCCGAGAGTGCGGCACTCCCTCAGCACTGACCCTCCGACAGTGTGGCACTCCCTCAGTACTGACCCTCCGACAGTACAGCACTCCCTCAGCACTGACGCTCCGACAGTGCGGCACTCCCTCAGTACTGACCCTCCGACAGTGCAGCACTCCCTCAGCACTGACCCTCCGACAGTGTGGCACTCCCTCAGTACTGACCCTCCGACAGCGCGGCACTCCCTGAGCACTGACCCTCCGACAGTGCGGCACTCCCTCAGCACTGACCCTCCGACAGTGCCGCACTCCCTCAGCACTGAACCTATGACAGTGCAGCACTCTCTCAGTACTGACCCTCCGACAGTGCAGCACTCCCTCAGCACTGACCCTCTGACAGTGCAGCACTCCCTCAGCACTGACGCTCCGACAGTGCGGCACTCCCTCAGCACTGACCCTCCGACAGTGCGGCACTCCCTCAGCACTGAACCTCTGACAGTGCAGCACTCCCTCAGTACTGACCCTCCGACAGTGCGGCACTCCCTCAGCACTGACCCTCCGACAGTGTGGCACTCCCTCAGTACTGACCCTCCGACAGTACAGCACTCCCTCAGCACTGACGCTCCGACAGTGCGGCACTCCCTCAGCACTGACCCTCCGACAGTGTGGCACTCCCTCAGCACTGAACCTCTGACAGTGTGGCACTCCCTCAGCACTGACCCTCCGACAGTTCAGCACTCCCTCAGTACTGACCCTCCGACAGTGCAGCACTCCCTCAGCACTGACCCTCCGACAGCGCGGCACTCCCCCAGCACTGATCCTCCGACAGTGCAGCACTCCCTCAGCACTGACCCTCCGACAGTGCCGCACTCCCTCAGCACTGACCCTCCGACAGTGCAGCACACCCTCAGTACTGACCCTCCGACAGTGCAGCACTCCCTCAGCATGACCCTCCGACAGTGCAGCACTCCCTCAGCACTGACCCTCCGACAGTGCCGCACTCCCTCAGCACTGACCCTCCAACAGTGCAGCACTCCCTCAGCACTGACCCTCCGACAGTGCAGCACACCCTCAGTACTGACCCTCCGACAGTGCAGCACTCCCTCAGCACTGACCCTCCGACAGTGCAGCACTCCCTCAGCACTGACCCTCCGACAGTGCGGCACTCCCTCAGCACTGACCCTCCGACAGTGCAGCACTCCCTCAGCACTGACCCTCCGACAGTGCAGCACTCCCTCAGCACTGACCCTCCGACAGTGCCGCACTCCCTCAGCACTGACCCTCCGACAGTGCAGCACTCCCTCAGCACTGACCCTCCGACAGTGCCGCACTCCCTCAGCACTGACCCTCCGACAGTGCAGCACTCCCTCAGCACTGACCCTCCGACAGTGCAGCACACCCTCAGCACTGACCCTCTGACAGTGCGGCACTCCCTCAGCACTGACCCTCCGACAGTGCGGCACTCCCTCAGCACTGACCCTCCGACATTGCCGCACTCCCTCAGCACTGACCCTCTGACAGTGCGGCACTCCCTCAGCACTGACCCTCCGACAGTGCAGCACTCCCTCAGCACTAACCCTCCGACAGTGCAGCACACCCTCAGTACTGACCCTCCGACAGTGCAGCACTCCCTCAGCACTGACCCTCCGACAGTGCCGCACTCCCTCAGCACTGACCTTCTGACAGTGCAGCACTCCCTCAGCACTGACCCTCTGACAGTGCAGCACTCCCTCAGCACTGACCCTCCGACAGTGCCCACTCCCTCAGCACTGACCCTCTGACAGTGCGGCACTCCCTCAGCACTGACCCTCCGACAGTGCAGCACTCCCTCAGCACTGACCCTCTGACAGTGCGGCACTCCCTCAGCACTGACCCTCCGACAGTGCCGCACTCCCTCAGCACTGACCCTCCGACAGTGCAGCACTCCCTCAGCACTGACCCTCTGACAGTGCAGCACTCCCTCAGCACTGACCCTCCGACAGTGCCCACTCCCTCAGCACTGACCCTCTGACAGTGCAGCACTCCCTCAGCACTGACCCTCCGACAGTGCAGCACTCCCTCAGCATGACCCTCCGACAGTGCAGCACTCCCTCAGCACTGACCCTCCGACAGTGCCGCACTCCCTCAGCACTGACCCTCCAACAGTGCAGCACTCCCTCAGCACTGACCCTCCGACAGTGCAGCACACCCTCAGTACTGACCCTCCGACAGTGCAGCACTCCCTCAGCACTGACCCTCTGACAGTGCAGCACTCCCTCAGCACTGACCCTCCGACAGTGCGGCACTCCCTCAGCACTGACCCTCCGACAGTGCAGCACTCCCTCAGCACTGACCCTCCGACAGTGCAGCACTCCCTCAGCACTGACCCTCCGACAGTGCCGCACTCCCTCAGCACTGACCCTCCGACAGTGCAGCACTCCCTCAGCACTGACCCTCCGACAGTGCCGCACTCCCTCAGCACTGACCCTCCGACAGTGCAGCACTCCCTCAGCACTGACCCTCCGACAGTGCAGCACACCCTCAGCACTGACCCTCTGACAGTGCGGCACTCCCTCAGCACTGACCCTCCGACAGTGCGGCACTCCCTCAGCACTGACCCTCCGACATTGCCGCACTCCCTCAGCACTGACCCTCTGACAGTGCGGCACTCCCTCAGCACTGACCCTCCGACAGTGCAGCACTCCCTCAGCACTGACCCTCCGACAGTGCAGCACACCCTCAGTACTGACCCTCCGACAGTGCAGCACTCCCTCAGCACTGACCCTCCGACAGTGCCGCACTCCCTCAGCACTGACCTTCTGACAGTGCAGCACTCCCTCAGCACTGACCCTCTGACAGTGCAGCACTCCCTCAGCACTGACCCTCCGACAGTGCCCACTCCCTCAGCACTGAGCCTCTGACAGTGCGGCACTCCCTCAGCACTGACCCTCCGACAGTGCAGCACTCCCTCAGCACTGACCCTCTGACAGTGCGGCACTCCCTCAGCACTGACCCTCCGACAGTGCCGCACTCCCTCAGCACTGACCCTCCGACAGTGCAGCACTCCCTCAGCACTGACCCTCCGACAGTGCAGCACTCCCTCAGCACTGACCCTCCGACAGTGCAGCACTCCCTCAGTACTGACCCTCCGACAGTGCAGCACACCCTCAGTACTGACCCTCCGACAGTGCGGCACTCCCTCAGCACTGACCCTCCGACAGTGCCGCACTCCCTCAGCACTGACCCTCCGACAGTGCGGCACTCCCTCAGCACTGACCCTCCGACAGTGCCGCACTCCCTCAGCACTGACCCTCCGACAGTGCGGCACTCCCTCAGCACTGACCCTCCGACAGTGCAGCACTCCCTCAGTACTGCACTGGAGTGTTGCTTTATATTTGTGATCAAATCTTTGAAGAGGGAATTGATTCCTTAACATTTTGATTGTGGGGAGTGAGTGTGACTCCCTGACAGTTCTGGCGTTCTGTCCAACAGAACACTGTCATACAGCATAATATTCAATGTGATGTTTTACCGTGTACCTGCTGTGAAATTTGGAAAGAACATATGCCTTGATGGAACCTAATCTTAGAGACACATTGCACAGATATAGACCCTCCCGTCCAACTCATCCAGATATCCAAAATTAATCTAGTCTCATTTAGAACATAAAACATAGAACAAGAATAATACAGCACAGCACAGGCCCTTCGGCCCTAGATGTTGTGCTGACCTTTTATCCTACTCTAAGATTAAACTAACATATACAACCTTCATTGTACTATCATCCTTGTGCCTATCCAAGAGTCGCTTAAATGTCCCTAATGTATCTGACTCTACCACCACTGCTGACAGTGCATTCCACGCACCCACCACTCTGTGTAAATTTGCCAGCACTTGGCCCATATCCCTCTAAACCCTTCCGAATCATATCCAACCAGATGCCTTTTAAATTGTACCAGCCTCCACACTTCCTCTGGCAGCTCAGGTAAACAGATTATGGAAAGGTACAGAGGCAATAGCGTAGTGGTGATGGGAGATTTTAATTTTCGCAACATTGACCTGGATACACTTAGTGGAAAAAGTGAGGTCTGCAGGTGCTGGAGATCAGAGCTGGAAATGTGTTGCTGGAAAAGCGCAGCAGGTCAGGCAGCATCCAGGGAACAGGAGAATCGACGTTTCGGGCATAAGCCCTTCTTCAGGGATACACTTAGTGTCAGAGTTCTGGATGGGGTAGAATTTGTAAGAAGCGTCTAGGAGAGTTTTCTAGAGCAGTATGTCAATAGTCCAACGAGAGAAGGGTCCATATTGGACCTGGTACTGGGGAACGAGCCAGGGCAGGTGGTAGAACCTGTGGTGGGGGATTTCTTTGGGAACAGTGACGACAATTCTGTAAGTTTTAGCATACTCATAGATAAAGATGAGAGTGGTCTTAAGGGAAGAGTATTAAACTGGGCCAAGGCCAATTATATCAAAATTAGGCAGGAGCTCAGAAATGTGGATTAGATGCAGCTTTTTGAAGGGAAGTCCACTTTTGAGATGTGGGAGGCTTTCAAAGATAGGTTAAAGATAGTACATGTCCCTTTGAAGGCAAAGGATAGGAAAGGCAAGATTCGTGAATTGTGGATGACAGGAGAAATTGTACAACTAGCCAAGAAGAAAAGGGAAGCATACATAAGGTCTAGGCAGCTAAGAACAGAACGGGCCCTGGAAGAATATCGGAAGAGTAGGACAAGTCTTAAATGAGGAATCAAGCGGGCTAAAAGCGGTCGTGAAATAGCTTTAGCAAGCAGAATTAAGGAGAATCCCAAAGCATTTTATTCTTACATAAGAAGCAAGCGGGTAACTAGAGAAAGGATTGGTCCACTAAAGGATAACGAAGGAAGGCTTTGTGTCGAACCTGAGAGAATGGGTGAGATTCTGAATGATTACTTTGCATCAATGTTCACTGAGGAGAGGAACATGATGAATCTTGAAATTAGAGATAGAAGTTTGATTAGTCTGAATCACGTTGACGTAAGTAGGGAAGATGTGTTGGGTAGTATAGAGGTTATTAAGGTGGACAAATCCCCAGGACCGGATGGGATCTATCCCAGGTTGCTGGGGGAGGCGAGAGAGGAAATAGCTGGGGCCCTGACAGATATCTTTGTGGCATCCTTAAATACAGGTGAGGTGCCAGAGGACTGGAAGGTTGCTCATGTTGCCCCCCTGTACAAGAAGGGTAGTAGGGATATTCCGGGTAACTACAGACCAGTGAGCCTGATGTCGGTGGTGGGAAAGTTGCTGGAAAGGTACTGAGGGATAGGATCTATTTATATTTAGAAAAGAATGGGCTTATCAGTGATAGGCAACATGGTTTTATGAGGGAGAGATCGTGCCTTACCAACTTAATAGAGTTCTTCGAGGAAGTGACCAAGTTGTTAGATGAAGGAAGGGCTGTTGATGTCATATACATGGACTTTAGTAAGGCGTTTTAAGGTTCCCCATTGTAGACTAATAGAGAAAGTGAAGTCACATGGTGTGCAGGGTGTTCTAGCTAGGTGAATAAAGAACTGGTCGAGCAACAGGAGACAGAGAGTAGTAGTTGAAGGGAGTTTCGTGAAATGGAGAAAGGTGACCAGTGGTGTTCCACAGGGGTCAGTGTTGGGGCCACTGTTGTTTGTGATATACATAAATGATCTGGAAGAGGGCACTGTTGGTATGATCAGCAAGTTTACAGATGACACGAAGATTGGTGGAGTAGCAGAAAGTAAAGGAACTGTCAGAGAATACAGGAGGATATAGATAGACTGGAGAGTTGGGCGGAAAAGTGGCAGATGGTTTTCAGTCCAGACAAATGTCAGGTGATGCATTTAGGCAAGACTAATTCTAGAGCAAATTATACAGTGAACAGAAGAGCCTTGGGAAAAGTTGATGAGCAGAGAGATCTGGGAGTGCAGGTCCATTGTACCCTGAAGGTGGCTGCACAGGTGGATAGAGTGGTCAAGAAGGCATATGGTATGCTTGCCTTCATTGGACAGTGTATTGAGTATAAGAGCTGGCAATTTATGTTAAAATTGTACAAGACATTGGTTCGGCCGCATTTAGAATACTGTGTACAGTTCTGGTCGCCACATTACCAAAAGGATAAAAGCAAATTACTGCGGATGCTGGAATCTGAAACCAAAAGAGAAAATATTGGAAAATCTCAGCAGGTCTGGCAGCATCTGTAAGGAGAGAAAAGAGCTGACGTTTCAAGTCTAACTGACCCTTTATCAAACCCTTTACCAAAAGGATGTGGACACTTTGGAGAGGGTGCAGAGAAGGTTTACGAGGATGTTGCCTGGTATGGAAGGTGCTAGCTATGAAGAGAGGTTGAGTAAGTTAGGGTTATTTTCATTAGAAAAAAGAAGATTGAGGGGGGACCTGATTGAGGTTTACAAAATCGTGAAGGGTATGGACAGGGTGGGTAGAGACAAGCTTTTTCCCAGGGTGAAGGATTCAATAATGAGAGGTCACACATTCAAGGTGAGAGGTGGAAAGTTTAAGGGGGATACATGCGGCAAGTACTTCACACAGAGGGTGGTGGGTGTCTGGAACGCGTTGCCAGCAGAGGTGGTAGAGACAGGCACGGTAGATTCATTTAAGATGCGTCTGGACAGATGCATGAGTAGGTGGGGAGCAGAGGGATACAGATGCTTAGGAATTGGGCGACAGGTTTAGACAGTAGATTTGGATCGGCTCAAGCTTGGAGGGCCGAAGGGCAGTAATTTGCTTTTATCCTTGGGCTGTAAATTTTCTTTGTTCTCATTCCATACACGCACCACTCTCTGTATGAAAAGGTTGCTCTTTAGGTCCCTTTTATATCTTTACTCTCTCACCCTAAACCCACACCCTCTAATTCTGGACTCCCCCACCCCAGGGAAAAGACCTTGTTTATTTACCCTATCAATGCCCCTTATGATTTCATAAACCTCTATAAGGTCACCCCTTAGCCTCTGACGCTCCAGGGAAAACAGCCCCAGCCTGTTCAGCCTTACTTCCCTGAAGATTTTCATTTCCCTCATGATCCTTTATCCCAGTGTTATTGGTCTCTCAGGACTGTGCCATGCACTGTTTGGTCATCCTAGTTAAAGAATGATGTCAGTATGATTGGAGCAGTTCAGAGAGTGTTTCCCCTCTCTGTCATACCTGGGCTGGCGGGGGGGAGGGGGGGGCGGGGATGTTCTGTGTGATAAGGTTCACTCAGCTGGATGTATCCACCAGAGTTTAGATAAGTGAGAACGATTGATCGATCTGATTGAAATATATTTTCAGGTCGTCCATGACTTATGAACATCCAACTTATGAATGCTCATATTTACCAGTTAAATTCCATATTGTTAATTTTACTAATTTGACATTCAAGTGTTCAGCTCTCTGTACAAATAGCTATTTTAATACTGTACTATATTGTATCTGACTTGCGTACAAATTGATCCAACAACTTCCTCAGGAATGGAACCTATTCACAACCTGGTGCTGCCTGTAAAATCCTGAGGGGTCTTGACTGAGTGGTTGTGAAGAGAATGTTTCCTCTTGTTGGAGAATCTAGAATTGGGCGGGGGGGGGGGGGGGGGGGGGGAGGGGGTCACTGTTTTAAAAGAAGGAAGTAAGGAGTAAATGACAGAGTAAAAGGCAAAATTCTTCCTGTCAGAAGTTTGTGAGTGTTTGGAACTCTCTTCCTGAAAAGGCTGGAAGTGGAAATCCTTGAATAGCTTTAGGGCAGGGGTGAATGGATTCTTGTTCAGCCGAGGGGGTGAAAGGTTATCAGGCAAGAATACAGTTTGGAGATTACAATCAGATACAATGAGAGGATAGCAGAGCAGGCTCAAGGGGCTGAATGGCCTACTCCTCTTCTTTGTTCATAAGCTGGAGGAGCCAGGATTGGACTGGGGTGGACAACATTAAAAATCACACAACAGGTTATGGTCCAACAGGTTTATTTGGAAGCTCTAGCTTTTGGAGTGCTACCTGGTGAAGGAGCGTCGCTCTGAAAGTTAGTGCTTCCAAATAAACCTATTGGACTCTAACCTGGTGTTGGGTGATTTTTTAGCTTTGTTCATAAGTTCAGCTCTTACTCCTGTTCTGTCTAAAGGGCTTCTTTCATCCCAATACATCTCTTGACCTTTGACATTCTCTCCTCTCTGGGCAGTTGGTTGGCTGGATGTCCAGAGTGTTTTCAGGTACAGTCTCGCAGTCAGTTTGTTTTTATTTAAGGATTGGAATATTTTAGCAGGAAAATACAGCAGGCTGGACAAGATCGGTGGAGAGAGAAATAGAGTTGAAGTCAGGATTTAACAGATCCAAATGATTATGTGAACGGCTGAGCCTCTCTCTTCTTCCCACGTTAAAATGTTGGAAAAAAATGAAAAGTGAGACCAAGAATACAATTTTAGTGAAGTCCCTTTGGGATTTGTCACCTTCAATTCCTGAGGATTCTTCTGCAATCCTGGATGTGTAGGTAACCCAGGGTGAGCACTGTGTGACAATGGGGTGAGGAGTATTCCCCCTTTTAACTGTCAGTCCAGTCAGAGCAAGGACTGAGTTCACATTTCCCCCTTTCTGTGGGTCGAGAAGTGATGGATTCTTTGCTTCTTTTGACTGCTGTGAGATTTTTTTCACATGCAGCATGCAAATCACACCCTGTCAGATGTCTGAGAGACTACCTCAGCTCCCAACGGAGAATCCAACATCTCCTGGGGATGGAAGACTGTCAATTTTGCCCATGTTCCGAATGTACAGCAAGCACCAGGCAAGGCTTTGAACCCAGTGTCAATGCCATACTTTACACACTGGATAAAGTGTTAAAACAAAACATATAAGACATTTCCACAACTACAACTTCTGAGGCTGTAAAGTTACTGAGAGCAGAATTATAGAAATCGAAAGGTTAGGGGAAACCTGTTTAATCCATCCTGCCTACACTAGCTTTAGAAATATCCAGCCAATTCATCGCAGTCCTCCAACTCTTCGCCACTTTTGTAATGGCCAAATAAGGAATGTAAATGATAAACTTTCAACTTTTTTTCTATATTTTTATACTTAATGCCAAGAAGAGCTGTAATATTGAACTTTTAACTTATTTCTTTATTTTTCTATTTTGTACCTCGGTACCTTTGTATCTCAGGAGGCAGCGGGAATGGTGACATTGCAAACCTTTCACTGTATGTCTGTACCCCATACTTGAGTCCACACAACAATAAAATCTAACTCTAATTCTCATTCAAAGATGTTTTGGGCCAGGCATCATTTCTAAACACAATGACATCCAAAACAACTGCTGGAGCCAGGGTCTGCTAATCCATTGTCTCTACTTTGGCCTGGCTTGGGTTCCAGGCCTTACTGTCCATGCTCAAGGCTCTGTGTCAGATTTCATTTGGTCATTCTGACTGGGAAGCTCCTGTGGATACTTCCATTGCGTTAATGGTGCTAGATAAATGCAAATTGTAGTGTTTTCCTTTGAACATATTGATCCAATTTCTTTTGACGGTTCCTCCTCAGACTGCTTTCATCGCTCTTTCAGGTGGTACGGCAGAGCATCGTTAACCCAGCCCAGTCCATCACTCAAACCAACCGTCCATCCACTGACTCCACCTGCACTTCCTGCTGCCTTGGGAAAGCAGCCGACGTCATCAAAGACCCCTCCCACCCTGCCCCCCCCGGTTTTCCTCTCTTCCAATCTCTTCCGTCAGGCAGAAGATACAAAAGCTTAAACACACGTACCAACAGATTCAAGAACAGCTTCTTCCCTGCTGTAGTTAGACCTCTCGAATTTTAAATTTAATGCTGACCTCACTCTTTGTGCACCTTCTCTCCAGTTGTAATATTATATCCCTCGCTCTGTTCTATTACCCTAATGCACTTTGTATGGTATGATCTGACTGTACCACACACAAAACAAAACTTCTCACTGTACCCAGGTACACATGACAACAATAAATCAATCCACAACCTCCTGACTGAAAGAAAACTCCTCATTCTCCTCTTTGTTACTTTCTCAATTTTCTAAATTTCCTTAAATCCTAAATTTCCTCTGGTTACAAACCGACCTCCAAGTGAAAACAGCATCTCAACCCAAACCTCTCAGCGGTTTGACCAACCCTTTTAAAATCATCTCTTAACCCTCTTGGTCTGAAAACAAACTGGACATCTGCAGTCTCTCTGGAGTGACCCAGCCAAGCAGTGGGCTGTTTGGTGTGGAGCTGAGAATCAGGATATTGATCGCCATCAGAAGATTGGACACAAGTTTCAATGGCTTTGACTTTGGGGGGATGCTGGCACAAGGGTAATGTTAATAATCCTGAACCATAGAACTAATGCCCGATGGTAGGTGGGTTCCGATCCCACCAGAGCAGATGATTGAAATTTGAACTCAAGAAAATCTGAGATACAATGTTTCTGATTTCCATTGCCCTTCGGTTTGATGTTCCCTCTATCCAGGTGCTGGGGATCATTCCTGCACTTCCAAGTGAGATCCTTTAGGATCGTACCACAGGACAGCAGGGGGTTAAGAAGCTACGACTTGCTGTACTTCAGGGAGCAGACCCAGAACCTTAATCTCTCCATCGTGTTGCTTTCACGCTCTCTGTCTCCTTGCCTCTTGCCGCCTTCGCTTCTACCCAACTGCCCGTTGTCTCTGTCTGAGTTCCCTCTCACACCTCCACTCTCCCCACCCCCCCACCCCACCCTCCAGTCTTGGCCATTGTCTCTCTCTCTCTTTCTGGTTTGCCCCTCATTCACTGTGTCCCCAGTAACTGGTCAACTCCCTCGTGCGCCGAATTTATTTCTTGGTGACATGTTGATTTTGTAATGACAGGAGCGATTTAGGGTCAGTTTGCTAACGAAATCACCTCACCCACATCCAGACGGAAAACAAAGGCAATACGAGAAGCTTGAAAGGTGAATAAAGAAACCAGACCTCTGCTGATTTACAGTACAGGACATTGGTTAGGCCACTGTTGGAATATTGCGGGCAATTCCAGTCTCCTTCCTTTTCGGAAAGATGTTGTGAAACTTGAAAGGGTTCTGAAAAGATTTACAAGGATGTTGCCAGGGTTGGAGGATCTGAGCTACAGGGAGAGGCTGAACAGGCTGGGGCTGTTTTCCCTGGAGCGTCGGAGGCTGAGGGGTGACCTTATAGACGTTTACAAAATTATGAGGGGCATGGATAGGGCAAAGAGGCAAAGTCTTTTCCCTGGGGTCGAGAATTAGAGGGCATAGGTTTAGGGTGAGAGGGGAAAGATATAAAAGAGACCTAAGGGGCAACGTTTTCACACAGAGGGTGGTACGTGTATGGAATGAGCTGCCAGAGGAAGTGGTGGAGTCTGGTACAATTGCAACATTTAAAAGGCATTTGGATGGGTATGTGAATAGGAAGGGTTTGGAGGGATATGGGCCGGGTGCTGGCAGGTGGGACTAGATTGGGTTAGGATATCTGGTTGGCATGGACGGGTTGGAGCGAAGGGTCTGTTTCCATGCTGTACTTCTTTATGACTCTATAAATGCAAAGAATCCCACAAACCGTCCCAGAAATGAAACAGGGAATAAATCCTCCCAGAGGAACACTGCAGGACAGGGTCGGTTTTGGGTGGTGTGGAGGAAGGTGTGGATTGAAGGTGTGTAACCACGGATACAGAGCAGGGAAGTTCCTTGTTGTGACAGGGGCAGGGAGGAAGGAAATATAAAACTTGGAGGAAAATACTTTTCTAAATGCGATCGAATGAACCCCTTCAATTCTTTAGAGGGTCTTCAGTTCAGAGGGTCTCAGAAGAACAGGGCAGGTATTGGTGAGACAAGGGAACATTTTAGCATTCCAATCTCAATATCTTACTATAAACAAATACTGTCTCACATTCAATTTGCAAATGTGGCAGTTTGCATATTGCTGTCTGAAAGAGCAGGGTGTGAGGCAGGGCGTACAGCGATCTGCTTAATGACGTGAACAAATTTGTATTTGTGTAACACCTTCCACATCCAATGAGACTTCACTTCCAACAAGGTACTATTGAAGGGTGGTCATATGGGTAATCTTTGGCAACTGATTTTGGCACAGCAAGAGCCCACATACATCAATATGACAAATGACCAGATCTGTTGGGATCAATGACATCTGTGGTTGGGCAGGGTATCTGATGACTAATCCATGGCACTGAACTGCTCCATACTCTCCTCCAAAATAGCATGCCTAGAATCCTCCAGAACAGAGAGAGAGAGAGACATGTAGAGACACACACAGAGATAGATAGATAGAGGGATAGCTAGAGAGACAGACTAATAGATACAGAGAGAGAGAGAGAGAAAGAGAGTGAGACACTGACAGGTAGAAAGAGACAGACATAGAGACAGACAGAGATATACAGAGAGACAGAGATAGACAGACAGATTGGAAGAGGCAGAGACATAGACTGACAGATAATCAGAGAGCCAGGCAGACAGACAAAGATATGCAGAGAGACAAAGTCAGAAATCAAATGACACCAAGTTATAGTCCAACAGGTTAATTTGAAATCACAAACTTTCTGAGCGCTGCCCCTTTGTCAGGTGAGGTGAGAGGGAAGTGCACAGACACAGAATATATTCAGAGAGATCAAGGGCAGAGATATCAAAAGATGGTGTGAGTGGATTGTGGGATAATAAATCTCTGCCGATGATCAAGAGTGCCAGACGGCGTGAGTAAAGTGTTGACAGCTGAATAACAAGTGAAGGGATGATCTATAATCCGATTAAATATGGCAGAGAGATAATTACAAAACATTAAAAATGAGGTGGTGCTGGAGACAAACCAAACGACTGCAATAACATGGAACACAAACAGAAGCTGTCAGAGTTAACGTTTTCAGGTCCGGTGACCCTTCCTCTAGTTCTACTTTGCAGATGCTGACCAGCTGGGTTTTTCCAGCACACAGACAGTCACCCAAGGCTGGAATTGAACCTGGGTCCCTGGTGCTGTGAGGCAGCCGTGCTAACCACTGAGTCACTGTGCCACCCAAACACACGTTCTGTTTTCTGCCAGCCAGCCAGTCTTCCACCCAGGGTAGTCTTGTTCCCAATGCCTTGAGCTCCTACTTGTATTATTGATCTTTGATCTAGAACCTTCCAAGTTTTGTACATCAGTGAGCTTCCCTTTAACCACTGACCATGTCAAGATATTTAACTTGCATCAAGCGCTTGGTCACCTGTCCTAATAGCTCCATGTGTGGCTTGATGTTTAATTTTATTTGATTGCACTTTTGTTTTGAAGATATGTGATCCTAATATTATTTTATAAGATTATGTGGACCTACGTGCAAACTTTGGACCCTTAAACAACTGACACTTTGCTAAGGAAAAGGCAAAGGTACATTAATGAAAGGAGTAGCTGGCTCAGTGAGATCATATTGACGAGTGAGGGGATAGAATGGGGCAATTGCACTTTTGAGCGCGAGAGAATTTGACTTGCCTGAAGAGTAACAGCTCGCTACACTCTCTTTCCTTATAGAGAGGCCTCACAGCATCCAGTGTGAGCTGAAAACCTACTAGAGGCTATCTTTACCATTCAGGGAGAGTTCCCCAACGAAGTCTGAAATGAAGACAAATGCAATGGTTCCAGGCTGACAAACCAGCTTCTGTGCAATGAATCCCATCGGAATCCGAACACCATTTGGGATAACCTGTGACTTAATTTTCCCTCAGTTGAATTAGTACTTGGCCAACGCACTTTAAAGTTAGGACCCTGCAGCATCATTTGTGTTTCTCCTCAGACGTGCATGACACACTGAGATGGGAAAGGATTTCTTCAGCCAGAGGGTGGGGAATCTGTGGAACTCAGAGGGCCATGGAAACCAAGGCATTGAGTGTATTTAAGATGGAGATAGATTCCTGATTAGTGAGGGGATCAAAGGTCACAAGGAGAAGCCAGGAGGGCAGAGTTGAGAAAGATATCAGCCATGATCAAATGGTGGAGCAGACCTGATGGGCTGAATAGTCTAAATCTGCACCTATGTCTGACAGCTTGTGTGTGTTATTTTTTAAAATGATAGATAATCTGGATATATTTGTGCAATCCTAACTATTTGTCAATAATCTTTGCATCTTTGTGCGAGTGTGTTTATTTTGGAAATAAACCCAGTTATTTGTTGCTGTCCAAAGAAACCTGGTTGACTTGTTTTAACACTGAACCCTGACCCAGTCTGAGACTGATACAATCAGCCAGATTATCAACTTGGTTACATTTAACATTCGGTGCAATCTGTGTGGGGGTGGAAGGAGGTGGGGAACTAAAAAAGGACCCATTTGTCCTTGTTCTTGTGAAGTTTTGTGTTAGAGTTAATGCTGGTAGATAAAGGCAAGTTGTTGTTGACTGGTTGAATAGATAAGGACAATGTCCTGAATTCAGGGAACTTAAGGTTAAATGTAATTATACCCCAAAAGCCCCTTAACACTGGTAACCAGCAGCATGTGAGTAAAGAAAGTGGAAAATAAATATTCTTTGATACCAACAGCACAGCAACAGAACATTACTTGTACAATCTTCCAGCATTCATTACCTGAGTCAATAAATCAAGAAATAAGCATCTCCGATGCATTAAAAAAACACAAACGCAGCTTGTCAAAGTAGATTAATTGCACCGTGCAGTTAAATTTTCATTCAAGGTTGAAAAACTGCCAAGAAAGCAACAATGGGATTAGGTTCATTCATTTGACACAAGTGACTAATAAGGCTCCAAGTCAGAGAGAGAGGGAGGACATAGCTCAGTCAGCAACCAGTCACTTCTGTACAGACCATAACCCCATTCTGGGAAGTCATCATTGTGTCAAGAAGTTTGCAAAGTGCAGGCTAATGACATCTTTACAAGGCCATGGCAGCAAATTAATTAGATACTGAGCAGCATGGGGGCAGGAGTAAGATTGAGTGCTTTTTCAAAATTTCCTCCCCTTGGCTAATGTAAGCCACTACTTTGGTTTACTGAATACACAACGTGGAATGAGAGTGTGCGTAGGCAGTGTCAACAAATACCAACACTCGCCCCAAGAAACTGAGATCGAGGCATTTGGTCAGAGCATTGAGTGTAGGAGCTGGGAGAAAGTGAGGACTGCAGCTGCTGGAGATCAGAGTCAAAGAGGGTGGTGCTGGAAAAGCACAGCCGGTCAGGCAGCATCCGAGGAGCAGGAGAGTCGATGTTTCAAGCATAAGGCCTTCATCAGCTCTGCACCTTGCACAATGATTGGTGTGTCATTCCTGCTTTATAGGAGTTGGGAGGCGATGTTGCAGCTGTACAGGACATTGGTTAGGCCGCATTTGGGATATTGTGTTCAATTCTGGTCTCCCTTCTATAGGAAGGATGTTGTGAAACTTGAAAGGGTTCAGAAAAGATTTACAAGGATGTTGCCAGGGTTGGAGGGTTTGAGCTATAGGGAGAGGCTGAACAGGCTGGGGCTGTTTTCTCTGGAGCATCAGAGGCTGAGGGTTGATCTTATAAGAGGTTTATAGAATCATGAGTAGCATGGATAGGGTGAATAGACGAGGTCTTTTCCCCAGGGTGAGGGCATCCAGCACTAGAAGGCATAGGTTTAGGGTAGGTGTTGTGTGTATGGAATGAGCTGCCAGAGGAAGTGGTGGAGGCTGGTACAATTACAACATTTAAAAGCCATCTGGATGGGTATATGAATAGGAAGGGTTTAGAGGGATATGGGCCAAATGCTAGCAAATGGGACTAGATTAGGTTAGGATATCTGGATTTCAAATTTACAGGTACTCAACTTCATATCAAAGTTCTACTTAACAGATTCTCCCCAGTTTCACCCTGTGAATTATTGAGTCTTCCTCCAAGAATGTTCACAAAGCTACCGGTTTAACATGCAGGTTTCTAGCTGACCTTTCCTGTTTGGAAATTGCATAATTTAAATATTTCTACTAAGGTGGTTATGTTTCCCTGAGCTGCCCTGGTGGGGTCGAGCTGAGGTCTCCCAGACTGTGCGATAACCGGAGGACTCTCCAAAGATTGTTGAGCTTTAGCTTATTCCTTTCTTTCGCTTGTTTAAATGACAAAAGACTTTAATGTTAACTCTTAACTATTTCTTTATTTTTACACTTGTTCTATGAAGTAATGCTTAACTTTTTAACTCTCGCTTCTTGTATTACTTTGTACCTAACTTTTGTTTCGTAGCTAGGTACCTTGATATCTAAGATGGCGTCATGTGTGTTGACATTATGCACTTTTCACTGGACTCCTGTACTCCTGTACCTGAGTACATGTGACAATAAAACCTAAAATCAAATTCCTTTAAAGACAGAAGCTAAACTCGATCATGTCTCCTCCTTAAAACTGCTGGAAAACCTTTTAATCTCTGGATTTTCTGAACTAAAATCAATCTTTGATTATTCTGACCTGGAAACGAGCTAACGGCTTGCCCACCTGTCATAAAGCATCAGAGTTACACCAATTTCATTAATACACCATCAGCTCTACAGCCACTTACTTCCTGAGCATGGCTGGTGTACATTCATTGTTTCACCACGACCTTGAATTGAAAGAAAACCTTATAGAAATAAGCCACATTTATCTATTTCATTAGTAAAATTCATCTTCCAAAAATGATATTGATAGCTGAAAACTAAACATGTTTTGTCACAATCCAGAATGTACTCTGGGTGGGGGATTTCAATGTTCATCACCAGCAGTGGCTCGGCAGCAGTTATACTGATCGAGCTGCCAGGCTGGGTCTGCAGCAAGTGGTGAGGGAAACAATAAAAGGGAAAAACTCCACTTGACCTCACCCTCAGTGGTGGTCCTGTTGGAAATGTATCTGTCCATGGCAGTATCAGTAGGTGTGAGTCCCACATAGTCCTGGGTCAAAGACTCACCAAATGCCCTCCATTCTGTTAAGTACTAAGTCACCATGCTAAATGCGACAGAATTTGGTCAGATCCAGTAACTCAAAACTGGGCATCCATGACGCGCTGTGGGCCAGCAACAGCAGCAGAACTGTACTCCAGCACAATCTGTAACCTCATGGCCCGGCATATCCCCCACTCAACCATTACCATCAAGCCAGGGCATCAAGCCCGGTTCAATGGAGAGTGCAGGAGGGCATGCCAGGAGCAGCATCAGGCATACCTGAAGATGTGGTGTCAACCTGGTGAAGCCACCAAACAGGATTGCTTGCATACCAAACAGCAGAAGCAGCAAGTGATAGACAGAGCTACGTGATCCAACAATGAATGATCTAAGCTCTGCAGTCCCACCACATCCAATTGTGAATGGTGGTGGACAATTAAACAACTCACTGGAGGAGGAAGCTCCACAAATAACTCCATCCTCAATGATGGAAGAGCACATCAGTGCAAAAGGTAAGGCTGAAGCATTTGCAGAAGTGTCAAGTATATGATCCATTTCCAGTGGTCCCCAGCATCATTGATACCAGACTTTAGCCAATTCCATTCACTCCATGTGATATCAAGAAATGATTGGAGATATTGGCTACTTTCTTTAATTCATTTGTGGGACATGGGTCCAGCATTAATTACCCATTCCTTGTTGCCCCTTGACAGGTGGGGGTGAGCTGCTTTCTTGAACCGCTGCTATCTATGTGCTGTAGATAGACCCACAATGCCCTGGGGGGGAAATTCCAGGATTGTGACCCAATGACAGTGAAGGAGCAACAATATATTTCCAGGTCAGGATGATGAGTAGCATTGAGAGAAACTTGCAGGGTAGCGATTGTGGGTTTGGAAGGTGCTGTCTAAGGATCTTTGGTGAATTTCTGCAGCGCATCTTGTAGACAGTGCACACTGCTGCTACTGAGTTTGTTGGTGGAGGGAATGGATATTGAATGTAGTGATTGGACAGCCACTCAAGTGGGCAAGGAACAGGAGCAAGTCATTCAGCCCATCGAACCTGGCCCACCCCTCAATGCCATCATGGATAATTGAATACGTCAATGCCTTTACCCATTGCGACTGAGCGTCATTGGTGGATGGCGTGGATGTTTGTGGATGCGGTGCCAATCAAGCGGCTGCTTTGCCCTGGATGGTGTCAAGCTTCTTGAATGTTGTTGGAGCTGCACCCATCCAGGCAAGTGGGGAGTATTCCATCACACTCTTGACATGTGCCTTGTAGATGGTGGACAGGCTTTGGGGAGTCAGGAGGGGAGTTACTTGCCTCAGCATTACTAACTTCTGACCTGCTTTTGTAGCCGCTGGGTTTACGTGGTGGGTCCAGCTGAGATTTTGGTCAATGGTAACCTCCAGGATGTTGATCGTGGGAGAGGTAACTGATGATAACAGCATCAGATGTCAAGGGGCGGTGCTCAGATTGTGTATTGTTGGAGATGGTCATTGTCTGGCATTTGTGTGGGACAAATGTTGCTTGGCACTTATCAGCCCAAGCTTGGATATTGTCCAGATCTTATTGTATTTGGACACGGACTGCTTCAGTATCTGAGGAGATGCGAATGGTGCTGAACATTGTGCAATCATCGGTGACCATCCCCACTTCTGACCTTATGATGGAGGGAAGGTCATTGATGAAGCAGCTGAAGATGGTTGGGCCTAGGACACTACCCTGAGGGACTCCAAAGTTAAAAATCACATAAAACCAGGTTATAGTCCAACAGGTTTAATTGGAAGCACTAGCTTTCATAGTGTTACTCCTTCAGGTGGTAGTGGAGGGCACAATTGTAAAACACAGAATTTATAGCAAAAGTTTACAGTGTGATGTAACTGAAGTTATACATTGAAAAATACCTGGAATGTTTGTTAAGTCTCTCATCTGTTAGAATGACCATGTTAGTTTCTCTTCTTTCATATGTAAATCACAAAACTTTCTTTAAAAGTTACTTTCTCAGGTTAACTTTAACAACTGGTGTCAGCCCAGATAAGATGTTGAGGGTTTACACCCCAGTCCAACACTGGCATCTCCAAATCCTGAGGAACTCTTGCAGAGATGTCCTGGAGCTGAGATGACTGACCTCCAACAACCACAACCATCTTCTGATGTATCACATATGGCTCCAACCAGTGAAGAGATAGCCCACTGATACCCATTGATTCCAGTTTTGCCAGGGCTGTTTGCTGCCGTAATCAGTTGTATGCAGCCCTGGTGTCGAGGTATGCCACTCTCACCTCACCTCTGGAGTTCAGCTATTTTGTTAATAATGCTGTCTAGCTCCTGCAGTGCCCATCAGCCACAGTAAAAATTGAGTGTGCCCCTGGGTACCTCTCTAAAGACACCCTCGAACATAGATGTCACTGAAAGAGGGGCAGCAGGCCATGATATACCCTCAAATACTCATGGCCTCAAACTGTTTAAGGTCACACTCACCAGCAGACTCTTGAGCTGGTCCTATGGTCCATCTGTTGGAATATGGGCACTGTTTTGAGAATTCCAGTTGGCTTCCTCTGGGCTACACCGGGATCATAATGAGCAATGAGCTGAAACAAAATGCAGACAGTGCTGGAGAAACTCAGCAGGACTGGCACAGACTGTGAGGAGAGAGAACCTCTTCCTGTTCTCTTCCTGTAGCTCTTCCTGTTTGGTGACCCTTCTTCAGAACTGAGCTCTGCTGAAGAGGCCCAGGACTCACAGTGTGAACTCCACTTTCTCTCCACAGATGCTGTCAGACCTACTGAGTTTCTCCAGCAATTTCTGTCTTTTTTGGGCTATTAACCATAAGACCATAAGAACCAAAAGAAATAGGTGTGGAAGTAAGGCCATTCGGCCCATTCAATCATGGCTGATGGGCATTTCCATTAATTCCTTGTGAGATTAAGAATTTATCAATCTCTGCCTTGAAGACATTTAATGTCCCGGCCTCAACTGTGTTCTGTGGCAGCGAATTCCACAAGCCCACCACTCTCTGGCTGAAGAAATGTCTCCTCATTTCCATTCTAAATTGACTCCCTCTAATTCTAAGGCTGTGCCCACGAGTCCTAGTCTCCCCACCTGACGGAAACAAATTCCCAGCGTCCACCCTTTCTAAGCCATGCATTATCTTGGAAGTTTCTATTAGGTCTCCCCTCAACTTTCTAATGAATACAATCCCAGCATCTTCAGCCGTTCATCATATGTCTGGCCTACCATTCCAGGGATCATCCGTGTGAATCTCCGCTGGACACGCCCCAGTGCCAGTGTGTCCTTCCTGAGGTGTGGGGCCCAAAACTGGACACAGAATACTAAATGGGGCCTAACCAGCGCTTTATAAAGTCTCAGAAGCACATCGCTGGTTTTAAATTACAACCCTCTTGAGATAAATGACAACATTACATTTGCTTTCTTAACCACAGACTCAACCTGCAAGCCAACCTTTAGAGAATCCTGGACTAGCACTCCCAGATCCCTTTGTACTTTGGCTTTATGAATTTTCTCACTGTTTAGAAAATAGTCCATGCCTGTATTCTTTTTACCAAAGTGCAAGACCTCACATTTGCTCACATTGAATTTCATCAGCCATTTCCTGGACCACTCTCCTAAACTGTCTAAATCTTTCTGCAGCCTCCCACCTCTTCAGTACTACCTGCCTGTCCACCTGACTTCATATCATCGGCGAACTTCGCCAGAATGCCCCCAGTCCCTTCATCCAGATCATTAATATATAATGTGAACAGCTGCGGCCCCAACACTGAACCCTGCGGGACACCGCTTGTCACCGGCTGCTATTCCAAAAAAGAACCTTTTATCCAAACTCTCTGCCTTCTGTCAGACAACCAATCCTCAATCCATACCAGTAGCTCACCTCGAACAGCATGGGCCCTCACCATACTCAGCAGCCTCCCGTGAGGCACCTTATCAAAGGCCTTTTGGATTGATAGGTAGATAACATCCACTGGGTTTCCCTGGTCTAACCTACTTGTTACCTCTTCAAAGAATTCGAACAGGTTTGTCAGGCACAACTTCCCCTTACTAAATCCATGCTGACGTGTTTTAATCCTACCTTGCACTTTCAAGAATTTAGAAACCTTATCCTTAACAATGGATTCTAGAATTTTACCTATAACCGAGGTTAGGCTAATTAGCCTATAATTTTCCATCTTTTGTCTTGATCCTTTCTTGAACAAGGGAGTTACAACGGCGATTTCCCCAACATCTGGGACTTTCCCTGACTCCAGTGATTTTTGAAAGATTATAACCAACGCCGCCACTATTTCTTCAGCCACCTCCCTCAGAACTCGAGGATGTAGCCCACTGGAGCTAAATTTATCAACTTTTAGACTTTTTAGCTTTTCTAGCACTTCCTCTTTTTTAACAGCTACCATACTCAACTCTGCTCCCGACTCTCCTCAATTGTTGGGATATTACTCGTGTCTTCCACTTTGAAGACTGACACAAAGTACTTATTAAGTTCTTCAGCTATTCCCTTATCTCCCAGCACCAGCCTTTCTGCATCAATTTGGAGCGACCCACTTTCTACTTTTGCCTCTCATTTGTTTCTTATGTATTGAAAGAAACTTTTACTATCATTTCTAATATTACTGGCTAGTTTACCTTCATATTTGATCCTCTCCTTCCTTATTTCTCTCTTTGTTATCCTGTCTTCCTAATCTTCTGATTTCCCAGTGCTCTTGGACACTTTGTAGGCTCTCTCTTTTTCTATGATACTTTTCCTGACTACCTTTGTCAGCCATGGTTGTCTAATCCCCCCTCCCTGCTCTCGGATAATCTTTATTTTCTTTGGGATGAACCTCTGTACCATGTCCTCGATTACACCCAGAAACTCCTGCCATTGTTGCTCCACTGTTTTCCCCACTAGGCTCTGCTTCCAGTCAATTTTCGTCAGTTCCTCTCTCATGCCCCTCTAAGTACCTTTATTTAACTGTGACACCATTACATCTGATTTTGCCTTCTATCTTTCAAACTGCAGACTGAACTCTACCATATTATGATCTCCACCTCCACAGTGTTCCCTTACTTTAAGATCTTTTATAAAGTCTGGCTCATTACATAGCACTAAGTCCAGAATACTTTGCTCCCTTGTGGGCTCCCTTGTGAGCTGTTCCAAAAAGCCATCCTATAAGCATTCCATGAATTCCTTTTCTCTGGATCCACTGGCAACATTATTTACCCAGTCTGTTTGCATATTGAAGTCCCCCATGATCACCGTGACCTTGCCTTTCTGACATGCCCTATCTATTTCCTGGTACATCTTGCACCCCTGGTCCTGACCACTGCTGGGAGGTCTGTACATAACTCCCATTATGGTTTTTTTTTCCTTTGTGGCTCCTCAACTCCACCCACACAGACTCCACATCATCTGACCCTGTCATTCAGTGCCATAGATTTAATTTCATTCTTAACTAACAAGGCAACCCCACCCCCTCTGCCCACCTCCCTTTTCGATAAGTTGTAAATCCTTGGATGTTTAACCGCCAGTCCTGAACCCCCTGCAACCATGTCTCTGTGATGCCTACCACATCATAATCGTTCACGTTGATTTGTACTGTTAATTCAGCTATTTTGTTACAAATACTACAAGCTCTGAGGTAAAGTACCTTAATGCCAATTTTCTTATCCTCATGATTTCCATCACCTCCAGTAATATGTCCTAAGTTATCCTTCCTTTTCGCTTCATTCCTAGTCTGCCTTGAACTTAAAGCCTGCCCACATGCTAACCTGCTGCTTATCTTTCTACTTGACTCCATACTCCCTGTCACTTTCTCTTTCCCCACCACAGACTCACAAGTTTAAATTCCTAGTGACCACCAACTTATCCTTTTCGCCAGAACACTGGTTCCAGATCGGTTCAGGTGGAGACCGTCCCATTAGTACAGATCATTCCAGTTCCAAAACTCAGGAAATGGAATCCCTCTTTCCCACACCAATCCCTTAGCCACATGTTTACTTCCCTGATTTTCTTATCCCTGTGCCAATTAGCTCATGCCTCGGTCAATAATCCACAGATTATGACCCTCAAGGACCTATTCTTCAATTCCCTTCCTAGTGCTTGATAATCTACAAACAGGTCCTCCACCCTAGCTTTGCCTATGCTGTTAGTGCCAACGTGGACCACAACAACTGGATCCTCCCCCTCCCGCTCCAATATCCTTTCAAGCCGGTCGGAGATGTCCTGGACCCTGGCACTGGGCAGGAAACACACCATGCGGGACTCCTGATCCAGCTCACAAAGGATACGGTCTGTCGCCCTAATTATAGAATCCCCTATAACAGCTACTTGTCATTTTGCTGCCCCCCCTCTTGAATGGCCTTCTGCACCATGGTGCCGTGGTCAGCTGGCTCATCCTGTCCACAGCCATTTCCCTCATCCACACAGGGAGCAAACATCCCATACCTGTTGGACAAGGTCAAGGGCTGAGGCTCCTCCACTCCTGAACTCAGAATCCCCTTACCTGCCACACTTACAGTCACACTATGTTGTCCCTGATCACTAACTGAATTTGAGTTACTTAATCTACCAGGTGTGACTGCCTCCTGAAACAAAGCGTCAATTTAACAAAGTTGATCAGCTGCCTAGAGCAAAGAGCTTCTGATCCTGGCTTAATTTGGTTTGATTTATTTATTGTCACGTGTACCTGAGCACAGTGAAAAGCTTTGTTTTACAATCGGTACAGGCTGATCATAGCAAACAAGGAATGAAAAAAAGACTTAGACAGAGGCATACAGGTTACGTTGGACAGAGCGTGCACTAGGCAAGATCAACATTATTTGAAGTTAGAGAGTCCATTCATCTTGGGGTAATGGCCAATTGTGCTGTCAATGACCCATCTCTAGACGTTGGTGAGGGTCATTATGGTCTTGCTGAATTTCCTCAGTCTCCTGATGAATGGGAGGCATGGTTGTGCCTTCTTGACTGTTGTATCTACGCAGAGCTCCAGGACAGGTTGTTGGTCATCGTCACTCTGAGGAACTTGACGCTGTCCACCCTCTCTGTCCATGTATATGGGAGCGTGTTTTCCTCCGTTCTTTCTGAAGTCAGTGATCAGTTCTTAAGTTTCTCTGACGTTGAGAGGGAGGTTGTTCTCATTGCATCAGGTCACCAAGCCCTTTGTCTCCTTCCTGTATTCGGACTCATCGTTGTTTGATATCCATCTGACCATGGCAGTTCACCAAAGTGGACACAGCACAAATTCAGCAGTGGATGGTGGTGTAGTGGTGCTGTCTCTAGGCTAGTAATCAAAGGCCTGTGGCGACTGGGGACATGGCTTTGAATCACAGCATAACAGAGGGGGAAATTTGATTTCAATCTATATCTAGAATTTTAAAAATGTTAGCCTAACACTGACCACATAACCACGGTGGCTCAGTGGTTAGCACTGCTGCCTCACAGCACCAGGGGCCCCGGCTTGATTCCAACCTCGGGCGACTGACTGTGTGGAGTTTACACATTCTCCCTGTGTCTGTGTGGGTTTCCTCCGAGTGCTCCTGTTTCCTCCCACAGTCCAAAGATGTGCAGGTCAGGGTGAATTGGCCGTGCTGTTGTGCCCAATGCTGTGCAGACTAGGTGGGCTAGCCATGGTAAAGATGGGGATGGTTGGGGGATGCTGTTTAGAAGGTTGGTGCAGGCTGAATGGTCTTTTTCTGTAGGGTTTGTATGATTCTATTGCCTCACAAACCGTCGATTCCCTTTTACTGATTAAGAATTTGTCTCTCTCAGCCTTGAATGTACTTAACAACCCAGCCTCGTCAGCCCTCTGTGGTAAAGAATTCCACAGATTCACTCCCCTCTCGGAGAGAAAGCGTCCCTCCTCATCTCTATGACCACTCATTCCGAGATTTCACGCCAGCAAGTGGTTAGGATGGTTAATTTGAGGCTTTTAAGAGGGAGCTGGATAGTTACCTGCAAAATGAGCAGAGTTTTAACAATGGGCCGAATGGCCTCCTTCTGCAGGGTAAGAATTCTGAGAGGGAACGCGGGTGTCTCTTGGAGCATTGATCCAGCACAGACATGACGGGCCGAACTGCCTCCTCCTGTACTGTCACCATTCTGTATTTGAGGGAGACACATCACGGGGACTTGTCTGCTCCTTTGAACCCCTCCCCCTTCCCTTCTAACCAATCCACCCTGGACCAGGGGATGAAATTGGAACCATTGCCAGGGATACAACCTTCCCTTTCAACGAGCTTGTGAAACATATTTAATTTATTCATGAATTTAAATTAATAAGAAGGAGAAATTATGGAAAATTCTTTATCATCCCTTCAGCTGTTTTATTAATAACAGAGACTGACGATGATTTAACGGAGAAACTGTAATCACTTAAAAAAAAGGAATTACACTCCGGAATTAATAAATACTTCAGATTGCTGATGGAGTTTGATCTCTAGAGTGACTGTACAAATGTTTAAAGCACATCACTGACAGGGGGCAGAGCAATCATTCATCAAACAGACAGGAGCCCACAGAAAGATTAGGAGTGACGTTCCCTTAGAATGGTGAGAATTGCTTAAATCCAGAGTGAAGCAAAAATGGACAGTAAATAAAATGGAAAGGGAGGGGTGTTGGGGGCAGTGTGCTGCGAGTGAGCAGGTAAACATTTTTCTGTGGACGCTCAGAATAATAAATGAAGGGTTTCTAGAGGCCTGTTTCATAAGCAACTCATCCCTCTCCATTCTGTGTTTTACCCACAGAGCACTTCATAAGACAAAGGAGCAGAAGTGGGCCACTCAGCCCATTGAGACTGCTCACCATTCGATGAGATCATGGCTGGTCTGACAATCCTCAACTCTACTTTCCTGCCTTTCCCCATAACCTTTGATTCCTTTACTAACTAAAAATCTATCTCAGCCTTCGGTGTAGTTAATGTCCCAGTCTGCTTCACCCTCGTTAGAGACACAGATTTCCACAGGTTCACCCCCAACTCTGAGAGAAGACATTCTTCCTTAGCTCTGTATTAAATAGGTGATCCCTTCTTCTGAGATTCCACATAACAATTGGTTGGGAGAGTATGCCCTCTGGTCCCAGGGGGTGCCATTGATTGTCAAGTGACAGTAGTTAGATTCTCCCTTGGCATTTTTGTGGTGTGTGACTTACTTGTCACTTTTCAGCCCAACTTGGGACATTGTCCAGGCCCTGCTGCATTGGGACATGGACTACTTCAGTATCTAAGGAGCAACAGATGGGGCTGAATAGTGTGCAATTATCGGTGAACCTCCTGTGCAGAGTAAGTTGTATGTCTCGCTCTGTCTAAGCCCCCTATGATCTGTGTATCTTTTATTGCTACGATTTGCCTGTTATACTTGCAAAACATGTAACTATAATAAAATCAAATCAAATCAAAATGTATTTGTGCAGCTCCTCCTCCAGTGAATTGTTTATTTGTCCATCACCATTCACAACTTGGTGTGGCAGAACTGCAGAGCTTAGATCTGTCCTGTTGGCTGTGGGGTCCTTGGCTCTGTCCATCACTTGCTGCTTATGCTGTTTCGTATGCAAGTAGAACAAAGTTAATAAAAAATCACACAACACCAGGTTATAGTCCAACAGGTTTATTTGGAAGCACTAGCTTACGGAGACCTGCTCCTTCATCAGGTGGTTGTGGAGAACATGATTGTAAGACACAGAATTTATAGCAAAGGTTTACAGTGTGATGTAACTGAAATTATATATTGAAAAAGACCTGGATTGTTTGTTAAATCTCTCATCTTTTAGAATGACCATGTTGGTTTCAGTTCTTTCATATGTAAATCACAATACTTTTTTTAAAAGTTACATTCTCAAGTGAACTTTAACAATTGGTGTCATGTCAGCCCAGATAAGGTATTGAAGGTGTTAGCTTCCCTGTGTGAGGCTCTCTGTGCAACAATGGTCAGACTGGTTCTAATCTAAAAAACGGATTTACACAACCTTACATGGATTCATGCAGTTTTTGAGCAAAATAAAATGTAATTCTGCAAGTACAAGTTCAACTCACAAACTTATATGTGTGTGTTGGGTGGGGGGGTCATGTGTGTCTATGAGAGAGCGTGTGTACGTGTGTGAGTGTGAATGTAAAGGGATATAAGCCTGTCAGAGGAGTGTATGTGGGAGTGTATGAGAAAGGGTCTGTAGGAGTGTCTGTGTGTGTGTCTGTAGGAGTGCCTGTGTGTGTGTGCGTGTGTGTGTGTGTATATGTGTCTGTCTGTCTGTGTGTTCCGTGCAATGGGGTCACCTGTAGTGTGACATGAACCCAATGTCCCGGTTGAGGCCATCCTCATGGGCACTGAACTTGGCTATCAGCCTCTGCTTGGCCACTTTCTGTTGTTGCCTGTCCAGAAGTCCACCTTGGAGGATGGTCACCCGAAGGTCCAAGGTCAAATGTCCTGGACGGCTGAAGTGTTCTCCGACTGGGAGGGAACCCTCCTGTCTGTTGATTGTTATGTGGTGCCCATTCATGGGGGCTTCACCAGGCTGACACCCCATCTTCAGGTCTGCCTGGTGCTGCTCCTGACATGGTCTCCTGCACTCAGCTTCCACTGAACCACACTAAGGTCTAACCGTGATTTAAAGGCTTGCCTTTTCACTCTCTTTCTTTCTTCTAAGGAAATGTGAGCTTTCCCAATATCTTGTGTTACCTTCAAAGATTTCCACTGATTCTATCGCTTTTCCCACCCACAACCCACAAGAGACTGGAGCAGACTCTTCGCAGTCTTGCCCCGACATGAAATTCCAGCCATGTGCGGAAGCTATTACAAAGATCACCTGTTACCCCGCTGTAACGTCCTCCAACCCCACTGACACCAGTTCTTTTGCTGCTCAAACCCTGACCTATGTCTCTGTTTCCTCCAGACCCTGTCTACTCTAACATGCTGCTGGTTAGCCTCCCACTCTCTGTCAACCTGTGGGTTATCCAAACGCTACAACATCCCATCAAGCCTCACCTGTCTCTCACCCATGTGCTTGCGAGTCCTGGTCAAAATAACACCCTGCTTTTAAAATTTTCTTCGCTGTTATCATACCTCTCTATGCCCTCAACACTCCCAATCTCGGTCTTTTTTCTATCTCCATAGTCCTGTGTGAGATCCATTTGGGGAGCTGGTGGCAAAGTTGTAATGTCACTGTCGAAAGTGTGGTGCTGGAAAAGCACAGCAGGCCAGGCAGCATCCGAGGAGCAGGAGAATCAATGTTTCGGGCATAAGCCTTTCATCAGGCCAGAAATATCAACTCTCCTGCTCCTCGGATGCTGCCTGACCTGCTGTGCTTTTCCAGCACCACATTCTCTACTCTGACCTCCAGCATCTGCAGTCCTCACTGTCTCCTTGTAATGTCACTGGGCTAGGTATTTCAGGGAGCAGGCTAAAGTGCCATGGTCTTCGGTTCAAAACCCTCAATGGCAATTGATGGATTTAAATTCAATTAATCAAATCTGGAATTTAAAAAAAATCTCTGCAATAATGGCCATAAAACTGTCATCCATTCTATTAAAACCCATCAAATTTACTCATGCCCTTAAGGGGAGGAACTGCTGATTTTATCTGGTCTGCCCTATATCAGAGCCCAGGCCCACAGCAAAGTGGTTGACTCTAAAGGGGAGGTGATAGCCTATGATAACACTACTCGCTTATTAACCCATGGTTCAAATCCCACCACGGCAGATGAGAAATAATACTGGAACTAAGAGTCAAATGATGACCATGAAACCATTACTGCCTGTAGGTGAAAAGCCCATCTGTGACACTAATGTCCCTTCCTGAAGGGAAGGAAACTGCCTTCCTTACCTGGTCTGGCCGACAGGGGACTCCAGACCCACAGCAATGTGGTTGACTCTTAACTGCCCTCTGGGGCAATTAAGAATGGGCAGTAAATGTTGGCCCTGCCAT